>NC_069396.1:38079166-38725000 GCF_027475565.1 Acinonyx jubatus
AGGTTTGGCTGTAGTGGACTCAGCTTTGTGACTTGCGATCAGAATCTGATCCAATACCACCTTAGACCTTATACTCTCACCACGACACAGGAGAGCCCATTCAGACTCTGTAGACTTTTGGGGACCTTAAGAGTGCCTGTTCGTGGAGCCACAAACTTGAACTCGACTGGCAAGCCTTTCTGAGCCACACATTTACACGCACGCACGCACGCACCAGAGTCTATTACATTCCCTCCTGCAAAATTTTCTACCTGTGAGACCTATTAGGACCTCTGGGGATTGATCAGGTCCCCTTCCACCCTTCTGGGTGGGCCTGACTTCTCTGGGGCCCCAGGCTCACCGGTTCCAATGTGGGGTCCAGGTCCTCACCTACCAGGTCTCTTTGAGTCCAGCAGGGTACAACAGAGTGGGGCCCGCCCGTGACAACTGAGAAGGAGACTGCCGAAATTCAGGCAGGACATGCCTTCTCCCTTGCGATCCCTCGCCCCATGACCGTCTGGCCATTCTCTGAAACCCGTGGCAACAATGGGCTAGCGCGGTTGGGTTTCCCTGTCAGGGAACCAAGTATGTCATGGAACCAGGCTGGAACGCTGGCGGAAAAACCAAGCGGCACTCAGAGATCTTGGTGCATTGGAGATTTATTTAACACTGGTGGGCTCAGAGGAGACTGTTTCTCCAAAGGTCTGAGTGCCGAATGCAAGTGGGGAGGATAATTTATAGTCATCAGCTTCCATATCTGTGGGGGTTTTCCCATGCACAACAAACAAAGGAAGAAGAACCCGGAAGAGGGTCTCTAAGCTAGAGACTAGAGTCTGTTTTAGCCCTGTTGGCCATCTTTGGCACACTTTATTCACTTCTCCAACACTGGGTTCCAGTCCAGAATTGTAGCAGGGAAGGGGGTAACTCTGGGGCTGAATATTGATCCTCTCACATAAGATGGAGGGTAGAATCCAGGAATGGCAGGTATATCGGAAGTTGGACCTATATAGTTCATCCACTTGCTAGTTTTTTGTTTTGTTTTGTTTTTAACCGAAGGGGCTGTTAGCTTTCATGCTTCAGCTTCTCTTTCCTTGAATCTACATCTTGAAGGACTCTAGAGGCAAACAACCTGGTTTGCATACCAGCTCTGAACCTTGTAGTTGTGTGACTTTGGGCAATGCTGAGCTTCAGATTGCTCATCTGTAAAATGGGGATAAAAATGAAATTGCTGTGAGGAATAAAAGAAATAAAGCGAATAAAGTACTTAATCTTTGGTACACAGCAAGAGCCTAGTGTTATTTTTTATAAATCAGGGTGTGGGAGCGAATTTGGGATAGGGGGGAAATAGCCAGGGACCAAGAAGTGTAAATGTTTGGTAACCTTCTGGCCCCCAGGCACTCTGAAGAGCAAAGTACAAGAAAGAAGCAGAAGGGGGAGAGGAGACACAAAGCCCTCCTTTTAACAAATGAATGGCTTGTTTAAAGCAGAGGTCAGAGGTCAAAGACTGGAGACCCACACTCTCCTCCCCTCCTCAGTCCTTTCCAGATGAAGGAACCAACATGAGTTCCCTCTTTGTGAGTCAGAAACTGCACCAGGTGGAGTTGCCCCACAAAGAAAACTTTTATTTGCAGGAAATAAAGAGATCATGGGGAATAGCTTCCAAAGTCATGACTCCCTCAGAGAGAGTAGATGGATTCCTTTTCTTTAGGGTTAGGATAAATATTTAGATAGGGAAGCCTTGTTATCCTATGTAGAGATGGGAGTAAGGTCACACATGCGCAGGGAGGAAACATGCCTACACATACAATGTATGGTATGTAAATGAGGCTGAGCCTCCTTCATGGGCAGAGATTTTACTATTATAATAAGGCAAAGGTAATTGTAGGTCATTCCAGGGGTCACTTCACCCATCTGTACAGACAGGTTTAACTCAAAGGGTCTGAGTGGTCTGAGCCTGAGGGAGGTCCTATCAGGGCAATCGCCTTCATCTGGGGAGTTTTAGGTTTCATTTGCCTGAGTTTCATTTTAGGTTTCATTTGTCTGAGTCCAGAGGAAAGCCAAAAAGAAGAGCTTAGGGGAAAATGTAAGACGAAGGTTAGTGAATACAAGCAGGTGGGCAGTAAAGGCCAGGTCTTGGGGTCCAGCTGGTGACAATATGGCATACTCAGTAATATAAACCCCAAAATTATTTGCTAGCATTTACAAGTTCTGAGTATTTCTACCTACCCAGTGTAATAGAATAGTGCCCCCCAGTAAAGATGCATGTGTCCTAATCCCTAGGATCTGGGAATATGTTACCTTGCCTGGCAAAAGGATGTTGCAGATATGATTAAGGATCTCAAGATGGGGAGATTATCCTGGATTGTTTGGGTGGGCCCAGTGTAATCACAGCGTCCTTATCAGAGAGAGAAGATGTTATGCTACTGACAGAAGATGGAGGAATGGTGCCTGGCACCAGGGAGTTGGGGCAGCCTCTGGAAGCTAGCACAGGTTGTTCCCTAGAGCCTCCAGAAGTAACAGCACTGTGGACCCATTTTAAACTTCTGACCCCCAGAATTGTAAAATAATAAATGTGTGTTGCTTTAAACTACTAAACTTTTGGTAATTTGTTACAGTGGCAATAAGAAACTAACACACACACATGCACACACACAAACTGAAGATCTAACCACCACATTAGTCCCAGATCCTCACATAGAAAAACAGTGAGGTAAGGACTTGCTTGCTGATCAGGGTTCTTCCTTACCCTATCTGCTTCACTGAATTATATCGCCTCCTATCCTCCTATCTGCTGAGGTCTCTGAGTGTGGGACCTCAGGTTTATATAATTCCATGAACAAACCTGATCTGTTGCCAAGAGTAGTAGGATGTCAAAACACAAGGGACTCTCCCCATCCCTAGTCTTTTGAGATGTCTTGTTCCCTATAGTCTGGATGTTTCCATCTGGGAAATGGGTGTGTATGTGTGGAGTCTGGGAGGGGAGTGTGTTCTAAGAAGACTGTGCTTGGGTGCTCCAAAGATCGTCCTCAGAACACAGGTATAACCCAGCCATTCTGCCTATGATCCTGGATAGTGTGCAGAGCCAGTGAGCCGCCTGTGGCCTGCCTCAGGAGACATGCCTCCTCAGCCACTTTCATCTCACCTTGTGCCTAAATGGAAAGGCAATCAGCCTCCTGCTGAAGGGCCCCCACGTCTGTCTCCTGTTTCCACGTCATTACCCCGGGAGATGCCTGGCTTCCCATTTCCAGTTGCAGTTGCTGTAACAGTTTGAGCCTCTCCCCTCAGCCCACATCCCTCACTTGAGCAGCGAGATGTGAAGACTGACAGCCACTTGAGAACTGCACAGACTGTCCCCAATTTAAGCCATTTAAAATACATTTCTGTTCCATAAAATCTGTTTCCGTAATCCTGTGTCCCTACCTCTTTGAAAGATGGTAACCCTAGGGAGGAGAAGAAATTAGCCAGGGAGGAGAAGTTCAGACGTGCTAATATTTTAATCGCTTGTTCCTTTAACACATTAGTCACATTCATTAAGTATGATTAATTTGCAGGCTTTGTTGAAAACCATATCAGTTTCCTATCAGCCACACATCCATCTTTTGCCAAGCAAGCTGCTGCAGTAATACCAAAAACTACTCCCTTCTTTTTTATACCTTCATTGTATTATGTACCCCCTGAAAAATTTATTGAGTTAATTAAACTCATGTATATAGAATGCTTGCTAAGAACCCAGGCTCCTGAGTGAGGCTGACAAGGCTTGATCCCAACTCCACTTCCTGCCTGAGTCACTTGGGGAAGTAGCTGAATCTGTCTGAGTCTACTTCCTCATCTGAGAATGGATGAGGATAGTTATCTCAGAGTTTTGTTGTCAAGATACAATAAAGTTTGGGAATTGCTCAATAAGTTAATATTATTGTAATTAGGGGCTCTTGGAGTATCATTCATTTAAAAGATTTTTACCCAGTGACTTCTAGGCAATGATGTGTGACCACTGCTAGCAATACAGCAGTGAACAAAATAAATAAAAGTGGCCTTTAGGACCTTACATTCTAGGTGCGGGGAGATTAGACAACAAATGTATATACCAGATGGCGATGTGTTCCATGGAGAAGAAGGAGCAGGATGAGGGGAAGAGAGGACTGAGATGATGGGAGATGGCTGAAGGGATCTGAAATCACCTAGTTCAACCTATGTACCTCAGAAAAAATATGATTCACGTATCCATCCACTGAATGAATGTTGAGAAGCTATTAGATACTAAGACTGTAGCTAAAGCTGGGGACTCAGGCACCGACCTGGAAAGGTCGGTGGTTTCAGGGGGAAACAGCCATGTTGTGTGCCAAGTTGCATCACACACAATGAGAAAACACCACCAGATGTAGGGAGTAAGGCCAAGGAACAAAGCCTCCACGGCAGAGCATGATGAAACAGGAGGGCCCAAAGGATGCTGCCTGGGAAGGGGAGATGTGACTGGAGCGATGAAGATGCAGGAGGAGGAGGTAGGTAGAAAATCAAGTATAGCAGGTGTTGCAAGGTCCTGTCTGTATCCCTTCCCTGGACGTCCAGATGCCAGCCTCTGAATCTCTCTGCCTGAAAACTCTCTCTTGTCCAGCCCATCCCATCCCCAGGAGCCCTCCAACACTGGCTGGCAGCTTCTTCACTGGCTTCCTTTGAATAGGTAACTCTGACTGTGTTCTACACTGTCCCCCAGGGGTTCCATGTAGGATTCAGCCCCAGTTGCCCATGGTGGTAACTGGCTTGATAATGCTACTGGCTGTCTTCCCATCCTTGTCTCACTTCCTCCCTTCTTTAATGGTGTTCTCTCCACCTCCCAGATAAACATCATGCTCTCAAATTGTCTCAGGGTCAGCTTCTGGGAGAAGGGGAGCAGGCAGAGGGAACCTCACATCCCCAGAGGCCTGAAGGCAGCGGTAGAGGGAAATAGTTTCCAGTGGGCAGAATAGAAGCTATGTGGGAGAGAAGAGGCTCCTGGAGGTCTCCACCTCTGGGTCCTTTATTTGTTTTCTATTGTGTAGCAAATATCACAAACATAGCCATTCAAAATAATGTCCATTTATTATCTCAGTTTCTGTGGGTCAGTAGTCCAGCATGGCTCATTTGGGTCCTCTTCTCAGTCTCTCCTGGCTGTATTCAAGGGGTCAGCCAGGGCTGTGTGATCTCATCTGAGGCTCAGAGTCCTTTTCCAAGCTCACTTGTACTGTCAGAACCTAGTTCCTTGTGGTTGGACTGAGGCTGTCAGCACCTACCTAGAAGCCACAACAGTTCCCTGCCACATAGCCCTCTCCACAACATGGCAACTGTCCTTCAAGACTAGCAGGAGAATCTCTGTCTTTGGATCTCTCTGATCTCTTCCATTCCCAACCTCTAGATGCTCTTTGACAAGGGCTCACCTGATTAGGTCAGGCCCGCCCACCATCAAGGTGAACAGAGCATATGGGGGTGTGAATCTTGGGGTCATCTTAGAGTTCTGCCTACTACAGCATCCCATCATGAAGAGCCATGCACACAGCATGCAGCAGCATGGGATGGTGCTGTCTCATTTCTCACCAGCTCGCCTTGAGCTCCACAATGACTCCACAATGACTCCACAAGAACTCAATATGAAAATTTTCACATGAACTCCCATGTGAAAATGTGTTCTCACATGGGAGCATTTGGCACATGGTCCACTGTGTCTTCCACGTGTCGTGTGTCATGTGTCATATTAAGGCTTTCTTCCCACTACCTGCAGAGTGGGAAGAACCTTGGGAGAGATGGTTTTAGGATAAACTCTTTTCAGGGAGAATTAACACATTTTCTGGAGGGAAGAGTAGTGGGGCATAAGTGAACAGATAAGCTGAAAAACCTTGGGCAGCCTGTAGAGGACAAAGGAGGTATTAATGTAGAGTGTCTCCCTCCTCCATAGTGTCTCCTCCCTCTGCCCCAGGGTATCAGAGTTCTGTACCTTCTATCATCTTGTTTCCAAGCATGAAGTTCTGGACCCACTCAGCTTGGACTCAACTCAAAACCTCTGTGGAAACTTTGCCCATTACTCAGGAGAAGCTGAGATTCAGACTACTGCCTGCGCCCTATGTTTGCAGAAAAAGGCCCAGGAGAAGCCCCTTCATCTTGGGCCCTGAGACTCCAAGACATTCCTGAGACCTTGAATGTGAAGCAAGAAGGAGGCTCAGGCCCACCCAGAGCTCCTGCAGGATCTGCACGACACAATTACAAGGTTATTATTTCCCTTTTACAATGATGCTCAGAAAACATTGAGGAAGTTAAATCAAACCACCAGTTATTCAGCATTGCCACTGGGATAATAAATTCACATGTTAAATAAGAAATTTTACTTGCAGTTATTTCAGAATTGATGGACATAGGAAGTGTGAAGTGCTTGGTATTTAATTTTTATTTCAAGGTAATCATGAAGGCAGTACCCATTTCTACGTCCAAAAGCCCTTTCATCCCTAAATCTTGAGAGCAGTTTCACAAGCATACCAGGAATAAATTAAGTTGTAAAACCTCCATGAAAAAGATTAAAGTTAAAACATAATTTTGAAGAACCACTTGAGTTTGTCCATTTACCTGTTCTGTAAGTACCCTTGCCTATTTTTCTTATAACTCTTTTTCACAAAATAAGGGATTTTGTGTGACACACACAGCAAAATGAAATGGTAAACCTCCAACATCTTAAGAAAAGCCCAAGTAGAATTAAACCTGCCTTCTGTGTCTAGGTGATGGTAATTAAACCGGATCTCCCATAACTAGGTGTGCTGATTAATAAATTATTTGATTACCAAGTATACCTACAATCAATACAATTGCCTACAAGCTCTGAATTACAAATTGTGCAATAAAATATAATTGAAAGGTATTAAGAATTGGTAGTTTTAATTACATGGAATGATTAATTGACCATTTGGATGGTATTGATCTACAACTTATTTAATTCTTTGCAATTTGATTTGTCAAATTTGAATCCAAATAACTGATGATTTGTCTTGTTAATGTAGAGCTGGAAGGGATGGGGAAAATGAAAGATGAAAGGCTAGAACCATGGACCTGGTGGCTCTGCACAAAGGCCTGAGTTACTCCAATCCCCTGGCTTGGCCTTTGTGGGTGCTCACCTGCAGCACCAGTGTCCTCTCACACATCTCCTCTGGGTCTAGGTCCAGTGCAAGCTCTATGTCTGGGGAAGCCCTGGAAGGCTTAGGCAGACCTGGGTCAATGCCCAGCCTCTGCTTCTCATTCCATATCTCCTGGTCCCAGCTTTCTCATGGTAAAATGGAGATTATAAGAGAGTGTATATCACAGGAAGGGAGGGCAAGGGCTCAATAGGCAGTCAGCAGTGCAGATTGTATGCTGATTAGTATTTTAGCACTATGATTCTCACCAATCTCCCTCTTCTGAACTGCTGTAGGATGTATTGTTGATACTCTCATTAGGTTCCAAGGCACCACCCTATATTCTGTCTCCACTAAATAGACTCCTTAGGGTGGGGATTGAGTCTTGTACTAGAGTTTCCCCCACTGAAGTATTGCTCTGTCCACAGCTGCAGCAGAATGACTGAATTCCTTCTATTCAACCTATAATGGCATGTTATACACACAGATGGAGCCCAAGAAATATGTGCTGGTTGAAGCAAAGTTAGCAAATGCTTATGTGGGCTCTTGTGCTCCAGAGATAGAGAAGTACAGGCAGTGATTGCCCTGACTGGAGACAGAGCCTGATACTTGGGGGAGGAAGGAACCCTGAGGTGCTTGGGGTAGGTGGGGCAGGGAAGGAAAGGAAGGCAAGAAAGATCAGGTGGGTGCATGAGAGAAGGCAGGCCTGAGGACAATGCCACTAATCAGGATGGAGCAAACATGGGTGGCAGCCAAGCACTGGGCAGATGCCTCTGTGGAAGGAGTCACTGGTTCCCCCATCAGCTCCTGCAGTGAGAGGTGTCCCTCTGGCTTGGCCTGGAAGAGATGGGAACACTTGGTAGACCTCTTCCCAGGAACAGGATGTGAACATCTGAAAGTTCTGAAGGTCAAGTCTCACCTTCCCTCTGTCTACCCCGTCCCCAGCTGAGGCTCACCACCTCCTTTCCCTGTAACTTTGTCTCATGGTGAGGCCAAATACCCTGCCAGACACTAATGACTTCCCAGCACTTCTGTGGAAAGAAAATCTAGATCATAAAAGAACCCAGCCTGTCTTGCTGGTGACAACTAAAGACAGGGGCCACACGAGCTCTGAACTTTGGTCAAGACAGATGGAGCTGGAGACAGCAGATATGGCCTGGGGCTCTGCCCACCAGGGGAGTGAGGAAAGCTCTCTTGCTCTTCTGGGAGGCCTGACCAAGTACCCTCACATCTTCTAGGAACAGGGCTCTGCAATTGCATGCACAACCCAAAGACTGACCCATCCACACCAGTTATAGGTATGTGTCCAAAATAAACCATGAGACAAGTGCTTGAAGATGAATGTGCACAGATGTTCACTGCAGAATTGGGTAAATCAGGGCATGCTCATAAAATGGCTTTGCATCACTTCAAGTTACATTGTAGTACATTTCAATGATGGTAAATGACATTCAATGTGTTAAGTGAAAAAAGCAGCTTATAAATCAGATGTATGTGATCATGTTTTTGTTAAATGTATTTGTGTGTGTCTGTAAATACCTATTTTGCAAACAATAAAGTTCTAGTGAGATGAACTTCAAATAGTATCATCTTTTCTATATTATCTGACTTTTTTTACATTGAATTTATATTACTATTTTTTACAATTAAAATATAAATTAAGAAAAGTGGTAAAAAGCAAATCTATTTCAACTGAATGAAGAAGACCAGACAGGAAGGAATCCTACGGATAAGGGCCTAGGCTTCCAAGGGAGGGGACCTAAAATTCCAGCCAGCCTCCTTCACTTGCCCTTCGAGGTCCTGCCCCATTGAGACCACTGCCTCACCTGCTCTGAGTGTTCCAGTTTTCCTGGGCACCTTGCTGTCATCTGACATGCCAAACTCACTTCAGCTACAGGGCCTTTGCACCAGCTGTCCCTCTGCCTAGACATGCCACTCCCCTGGTCTTCAAACAGCTTGAGCCCTTTTGCCATATTCTCAAGTTAAATGTCACTTCCCCATGAAGCCTGCAATTAATACCCAGTTTAAACTGGTCTCACCCACAACACCCGTCACTCTCAATCAGGCATCTTTTTCATTTCTTTGTTGTACTCAACACCACCTGAAATGATGAGGCTTATTTCTTTGCCTAATCATTTATAGTCTGTTTTATTTACTACTGTAGATAGCTAAGGGTATCTCCTGCCACCAGATTAGGACCTCTGAGGAACCAAAACATGGACTCCACCATGAAATCTAACATAAAACAATACTACATTTTAAAAATTTTATTTATTTAAATTAGTTAACATATAATGTAGTATTGGTTTCAGAAGTAGAACCCAGTGATTCATCACTTATATACGACACCCAGTGCTCATCCCAGCGAGTGCCCTCCTTAATGCTCATCACCCATTTAGCCCATCCCTCCACCTGTCTCCCCTCTAGCAACCCTCAGTTTGTTCTCTGTATTTGAGTCTCTTATGGTTTGCCCCCCTCTCTGTTTTTATCTTATTTTTCCTTTCTTTCCCTTATGTTCAGCTGTTGTGTTTCTTAAATTCCACATATGAGTGAAATCATATGATATTTGTCTTTCTCTGACTGACTAATTTCACTTAGCATAATACACTCTAACTGCATCCACATTGCTGCAAATGGCAAGATTTCATTCTTTTTGATCACTGAGTAGTATTCCATTGTAATATGTATACATTATATATATATACACACACACCATGTCTTCTTTATCCCTTCATCAGTTAATTGATGAACATTTGGACTCTCCCTGTACTTTGGCTATTGTTGATAGTGCTGCTATAAACATTGGGGTGCATGTGCCCCTTCAAATCAGCATTTTTGTATACTTTGGATAAATACCTAGCAGTGCAATTTCTGGGTCATAGGGTAGTTCTATTTTTAAAATTTTAAGGAATCTCCATACTGTTTTCCAGACAGGCTGCACCAGTTTGCATTCCCACCAACAGTGCAAGAGTTCCCTTTCTCTGCATCCTCACCAACATCTGTTGTTTCCTGAGTTGTTAATTTTAGCAATTCTGATAGATGTGAGGTGGTATCTCATTGTGGTTTTGATCTGTATTTCCCTGATGATGAATAATGTTGAGCATCTCTTCATATGTCTCTTGGCCATCTGAATGTTTTCTTTGGAAAAGTGTCTATTCATGCCTTCTGCCCATTTCATCACTAGATTGTTTTGGGGGTGTTAAGTTTGGTAGTTTCTTTATAGATTTTAGATACTAACCCTTTATTTGATATGTAATTTGCAAACATCTTCTCTCATTCTGTTGGCTGCCTTTTAGTTTTGTTGATTGTTTCCTTCACTGTGCAGAAGCTTTTTATCTTGATGGGGTCCCAATAGTTCGTGTTTGCTTTTATTTCCCTTGCCTCTGGAGACATGTCTAGTAAGAAATTGCTGTGGCCTAGGTCAAAGAGGTTGTTGCCTGTTTTCTTCTGTAGGATTTTGATGGTTTCCTATCTCATATTTAGGTCCTTCATCCATTTTGAATTTATTTTTGTGTATTGTGTAATAAAGTGGTCCAGTTTCAGTCTTCTGCACGTCACTGTCCAGTTTTCCCAGCATCATTTGCTGAAAAGACTTTTTTTTTTTCCATTGGATACTGTTTCCTGCTTTGTCAAAGATCAGTTGGCCATACATTTGCAGGTCCAATTCTGGCTTCTCTATTCTATTCCTGATCTATGTGTCTGTTTTTGTGCCAATACTATACTGTCTTGATGATTAGAGCTTCATAATACAGCTTAACCATTCTATGTTGATGGATTGGAAGAACAAATATTGTTAAAATGTCTATACTACCCAGACTAATCTACACTTTCAATGCAATCCCTATCAAAATAACACAGCATTCTTCACATAACTAGAACAAACAAGCCTAAAATGGTATGAAACCAGAAAAGACCTCAAATAGCCAAAGTGATGTTGAAAAAGAAAACCAAAGCTGGAGCATCACAATTCTGGACTCTAAGCTGTTAAACAATACTACATTTTAATGTAAGGAACTCTGGTGGTTTCTTAATTTTCCCATATCTTCTCTGCTCATCACTGTGACCCACAACACCTGGCTGGTCACACTGTATATGTTCAGTGAATGCACTTTGGTGAATGAATAGGCAAATGAATACATATCTACCAAGGCTTAGGGAAGGAAAGGGAAGGCAGAAGAGGGTACCTCCGAGAGGAAAGGGTCTCTGGACAGGTAGAAACAATAGCAGGTGTGTGGTTGGTGAGAAGAAACACCCAGCCCTGAGCCAGACTGAGAGTCACCCCCAGGCGGACTCCTAGAGCAGTCAGGTCAGATAGCTACCATCCCTGGCAATAGCCTGGTTCACCCAGGCACTAAAGCCATTTTCTGTATGTGGGGAAATCTTAAGTTGTTAACTTGTTAACTTAAGCTGTTAAAATAGTAAAGCTATTTTTAAAAATGGAGAAGAAAAAGTAATCCTTTCCCAGCTGATACCATAACACTAACTTAGGACACAGTGAATTTATTTTTATGACCAAGTTATAAATTGTGGAAAATAAGAGTTTCAAATGGAAATGTTGACATCATGATCTTATCTATAGCAGCATGAATAACCAACCATAACCATTATTAGTTTGTCTTCTATTAATCTTTGCTTTTTTGAAATTTCAACTCGTTCAACATGTTCATCTGTAAACGTGAGCTAAGAGGTAATTTGAATGAACACAAATAATGTAGTATCAATTCACTGGCATTATGAATTAATTAGCTGCAGCCCACCACAATGAAACTCAACTGTGCTTTCCATCTCTTTTATTTATAGCTCATTCTTGCTATGTTACACCTTTTCAGATATTAAGTGTTGAACATGCTTGCTCTTAAAAAGGTTAATTATCCAAGACAGGTTTATGGTACCTTATCTAAAGGTCACATATTCTACTTCTTTGGCACCTGGGATTTATATGTTTATAAACAGTAGAAAGTTAATCAGTCCAATTTCCCTCCCTTCTATATCCCAGAAGTTACTCTTCTCCTCTTGAGTTCTGCCAGTATCAGGTGGATCTCTGTTAGCAGGTCTTTGTTTCTGACTATGGCAAATTACTGTCCAGAGCTTGAAATACCAACTCTCATTGCCTTGACTGTGAGTTAATGTAGAATGATCCAGGTAAGCAAGGCAGGACAAATCCAGCCCAAAGCTGACACATCTGGAGCAGAGCATGGGTTCTGGGTTTCTTTGGTCCAGAAGATGTTGAAAAATGGAACTGTTGGCCAATATTTAAAAATTTGGAGGTTTCACACACACACACACACACACACACACACACACACACACCAGATATCTGGTTTATCTTGAGAAATCATAAAGTCAAACAGCATAGCCACATTCCAGGCTGGCAATAACAAGAAGTTATGTGGAGGCCCTTCCTGCTTGCACAGGGCCTGCATGCTAGGGCTTATCTATAATCCCTACCAGTTCCTGCTGTCCTCTAGAAACAGAGGTTGAATGCATAGATCACCTTATACCAGATCTATTTGAAACTCCATGGCACATGCAACTGGGATATTTTATGAGAAAGCAGAGCCTCATCTGTACCTCCATGGAGCCAGAAAGTGAATCTAAGCACAGTGAAGTCCAGGGAGGCAGACCTCCAATGAGTAATCCAATCACCCAGATAATGCACAAGTAAACAATAAGGAAAAGGGGCACTTTAGAGCATGGTAGGTGCTACTGGAAATTAAACAGGGAAATGAGATGTGGAAGGCCTCGTGGTGGGAGTGAGGTCTGCTTTCACTGAATGATCAGTGAGGGTTTCTCTGTGATGGCATGTAAGCTGAGACCAGATGAGGTGGCACAGGAAGAGCTGGGGTAGATATTCAAGATATATTCAAAGGCCTTGAAGTGGTCATAAAGTTAGCTCTGTTAGAAAGCCAGGGTGATGGGCTTTCAGGAACTAGCACAAGAAAAGAATAGAATAGTGAGCAGGGGACTGAATAGTCAGGCAGGGCATTGTCAACCTAAATTTCCCCAAGAGCAGAGTCTAAACAGAGATTCATGTGCAGGTACTTGATTTTGGGAATATGATCCCTGGAAATAGGGAGAAGGAAGTGAAACATGGAAGGAAAAAAAGTCAGTACAAGGATACATTATTGAGTTGGTCTGTTGTGGGGATAAGAAACCTTTTCAAGTGTGCCTCAGAACTGTCAATGTAGAAGATAAAAGAGCAAAACAGTTACTCATTGGCTTCCATCCCACATAGGCCAGGTGTGGTCCTACAAACATTAACTTCTCAGAGCTTCTGGGCTTAATATGCATAATTGTCAAGCATATTCCGGGGTGTCTAACATCTCAGAGCTAGAGAGATCCTGGGGCAGAAACAAGAGATATAGCTAGGTGACATGCTGTCAGAATGCATCCACGCAATGCTGGCCAGAGCCAATATGAAACTTCTGTATCAGAGCTGCAACAAAAGGTGGGCTGCAAGGATGTGAAACAGTGACAAAAGAGACCCAATATGGTAACACACAATGGAGACCCCTTCATCTTCCCAACACCAAATCCAAAAACCTCCTTTATCTGTGCTCATACTCTGCCTTCTCTCCTGTTAATAAAGTTGATGTATCCCTGTGCCTTCAAAGGGTCCTATTCCCTTTTACCTCCACTTTCCTACATCATCAGATTCTCCCTCTACCTTTGGCCATAATACCCCTATACAAACATGCTGTAACTGCCATCTTTTTAAAAACTCCCTTGAGGATAACCTATGGAAAATGGACAAATTCTTAGAAACATACAACTTACTAAGTCTGAATCATGAAGAAATAGAAAATCTGAACTGACCAACAATGAGTAAAGAGATTGAATCAGTAATCAAAAGCTTCCCAACACAGAAAGCCCAGGACAAGATTTCACTGGAGAATTGTACCAAACATTTAAAGAATAACTAATGTCTATCCTTCTCAAACTCTTCAAAAAACATTGAAGAGAAAGAAACACTCTCAAACTCATTTTATAAGGCCAACATTACCCTATACCAAAGCCAGGTAAGAACGCTACAAGAAAAGAAAACTACAGATCAATACCCCTGATAAATATAGATAAAAAATTTTTCAAGAAATACCAGCAAACTGAATTCAACAGCACATTAAAAGTATCATACACCATGGAATCTATCCCTGAGATGCAAGGATAGTTGAACACGTGGAAACCAATAAATGTAATATACCTTATTAATATACTAAAAGATAAAAATTCATATGATCATCCCAATAAATGAACAAAAGGCATTTGACAAAATTCAAGATCCTTTCATGATAAAAACTCTCAAAAATTATTATTAGAAGGTATATAAAAGCAGGGCGCCTGGGTGGCTCAGTCAGTTAAGCATCCGACTTCGGCTCAGGTCATGATCTCACGGTTCGTGAGTTCAAGCCCCGCGTCAGGCTCTGTGCTGATGGCTCAGAGCCTGGAGCCTGTTTCAGATTCTGTGTCTCCCTCTCTCTCTGACCCTCCCCCATTCATGCTCTGTCTCTCTCTGTCTCAAAAATAAATAAACGTTAAAAAAAAAAGAAGGTATATAAAAGGAATATACCACAACATAATAAAGGCCATATATGACAAGTACATATGTAACATCCTCCCTAATTGTGGAAACACTTTTCCAAGATCAGGAATGAGACAAGGAAGCCCCACTCATTACTCCAGTTCAGCACAGTCCTGGAAGTCCTAGCCAGAGCAATTATGCAAGAAAAGAAATTAAAAATCATCCAAACTGTAAAGAAATGAGTAAAATTGCTATGTTTGTAGTTAAGATCTTATATAAAGATTTCACCAAAAAATTGTTAGAACTAATCAACAAATTGGGTAAAGTTGTAGGATACCAAATCAACATACAAAAATCAGTCATGTTTCTATACACTAGCAATAAACTATCTGAAAAAATAATAAAATAAAGACAATAATTTAATTAACAATAGCATAAAAAAAGAAAATACTCAGGTATAAATCTAACCAAGGAAGTGAAAGTTCTTTACACTGAAAAATACATGACTTTGATGAAAGAAATTGAAGAAGACACAAATAAATGGAAAGATATCCAGTGTTCGTGGATCAGAAATATTAACAATATTAATATTTCTGTATTACCCAAAGTAATCTATAGATTCAATGTAATCTCTATCAAAATTCCAATGGCATTTTTCACAGATATAGAAAATTCTATATGGAAGCACAGAAGGTACTTAATAGCCAAAGAAATCCTCAGTAAAAAGCAAACCTGAAAACATTATACTTCCTGATTTCAAACTATATTACAAAGCTATAGTATGATACTGGCATAAAAATTGACATATAAACTAATGGAATAGAATCCAGTGCCCAAAAATAAACCCACACATACAGCCAACTAACATCTGACAAAAAAGGCCACGAATACTCAATAGGGAAAGGATAGTCTCTTCAAGAAATGGTTTCAAGAAAACTGTATATTCACATACACAAGAATAAAATTAGACCCTTATCTTACACCATTCACAAAATTTAACACAAAATGGATTGAGGATTTAAACACAATATCTGAAACCATTAAAGTCCTAGAAGAAAACATAGGAAAAAGCTCCTTAACCGGGATCTTGACAACAGTTTTTTGGATATGACATACAGAGCAAAGACAAAAAAAGCAAAAGCAAAAATAGATAAGTAAGATTATATCAAACTAAAAGCCTTCTGCACACAAAAGAAACAATCAACAAAATGAAAAAGTAACTGACCGAATGGGAGAAGATATTTGCAAACCATAAGAACTAATAAGCTATCCCAAAAAATATATGGGATTCACATAGCTCAATAGCAAACAACAAACAAATAATCCAATTAAAAAATGGGCAGAGGATCTAAATAGATATTTTTTTGAGGAAGATATCCAAATGGCCAACAGGTCCATGAAAAAGTGCTCAACATCTAATCATCAGAGAAATACAAATCAAAACCACAATGAAATATCACCTCATATCCATTAGGATATCTATTATCAAAGAGATAAGAGATAACAAATGTCAGCAAGGATGTGCAGAGAAAAGAACTTTTGTACATTATTGGTGGGAAAATAAATTGGTACAGCCATTATAAAATACAGCTTGGAGGTTCCCCAAATTATAAAAATAGAACTACCATATGACCCAGCAATCTCACTTCTGGGAACATATCTGAAGGAAGCAAAATCAGTAAACTTAGAGATATCTGAACTCCTATGTTTATTGTCAAGATACAGAAACAATCTAGGTATCTGTCAATGGATGAGTGAACAAAGAAAATGGGAGCTTCCCAGGGAGTTCCCTCTCCCTTCCCCTTATACTTTCAAGAGCGAGCTTGGCTATCCATGGCCACAGGCAATGACCTCCATGAATGGGCACAACTTGTCAGAGTCAATACCTGAAATCAGTAACTGGGTTCCTTGTAGTTTATGTCGGCTCTTCCTCCTTCATCTTTGAATAACTTCATATTTAATATAAATGGGAAATTCACAGTCTTTACAATTTGAAAAGCCATAGATGACACCAAACTTCAATTTGTTCATGATATTCCTAGCCTGGGCTAGGCAGCCAAATCTGTATCTGATCCCCCAGGGTGTGGAAGGTGTTGAGAAAGGGCCTTTGGCAGATGGTCAGTGAAAATGGAGTGAGATCAAGTAACAAGGTGGAGATGAGGGGCTGGAATAAGACATTAACCTAATAACACACCAGAGATAATGTGGTCTAAGGGCACTCAGTAAGGGAGAAGGCAACAAGATCAGCAGTGCTTAGAGTACCCTACTCACTATATCACAGATGCCCAACTGTGTGTAGCTCCTTGTTGTCTGCCCCCCACCAGAAGGTAAGCTCTCCAAACATAGATTCCATTTGTCTTGTTCTCTGTTGAACCTTAAGCCTGGCATGTAACAAGTAGATGCTTGTCTAATGAATGAGTGGAGGTGAAAACAACAAATGAGGGAAGTCACTTAAGGGATACTGTAGCTCTCTGTGCACTGTGGGCACTGAAACTGCCTGTATGCCTGTCAGTCCCTCATCACATCCTCAGAATGTGAGGTCCTCAGGCCCAGAACAGTCTGACACTTCTCTGACTCCCTAAGCTCAATGCTGGGCCTGACCTAAAGTTGGAATATGAGTGAATGAATGATCAGTGGGAAGAAGCTTCAGAGGTAGAGATTCTGGCTTACTATTATTTATTATTTTAACATCATCTCTGAGCCCCTGTTTGTTCCACATTGTGACCCGGATCCTGGGCCCACAGCGATGAATACCCTCTTTGTCTAAGAAGCCCAGAGTCCAACAGGAGAGGGTCTACAACAGTGACACTGATTTCTAGTGCATGCTTCATTTTCATACCTTTATAGAGCTTCCAGACTCCTACCTTGGCCTCACAGCTCTGGCCAAGCCAGCTCCCTGTGCTGCTCCTCCAGGTCCTGTTGCTCTGCTCTGGCCAGCAGTCTTTGTGACTTCTTGCCCTCTGACCTCATTCTTGGCTGCTACACCACAACCCACAAGAGACCTGTGGACTTAACTTTGTTTTGTGTCTGGCCTTCTGGGTTTCAGCTTTCCACCCTTATGTTATGTGGTTACTGCTGCCTTCGTTGAGATGTGTCACTGGTCAGTCACTCATGCCTTCACTCTGGAGGTTGAGTAGAGCAGCTGAGATCAAAGCTAGGAGAACAGAGGTAAATAGAAATGGAAGAAGAGGGAGAGGTGGGGGCAAGAGTGGGCCAACAAGCATACCAACTACTAAGGCAGTGTTTTTCAAACTTTAAATGAGGATCCACTATTAGGTCATAAGTTCAGTTCTGTGTCTTTTAATCAGTATTAAAAAAAATAAAACAATAGAATAGTAAAGAAAATATGAATGGATCACCATTATAAGGATATCATTTCATGAACTTTTGTTTTAGTGTTATGTATGTGTGCACACATAAGTGCTGAGTCTCAGAGTAAAAAGTATTTTTGGGGACCCCTGCCAAAGGGTCCCCCAGCTGCCCACCTGAGGAAAGAAGACTAAATGAAGCTGATGTGATGCCTGAAAAGTAAGGCAGGGCAGAAGGGAGACCCCATGTGAACAACACCAGAGGTAAGGACACAACTGCCATAATGGCAAAAGCCGTTCATGCTTAGCCAGAGAAAACGTAGCCAAATCAGGTCTCTTTGAGTAAGTGCCACCAGAGTCTGTCCAGTGTGATGGAAAAGAGCTTCCATGTATGGGGTACCTACTGGGTGCCAGGCACTGTGCACCCCTACCCTTGGTGAGTTGCATTCCAAGGGAAAAGTTCATGCCTGTGTTGCTTGCTCATCATAGATGCATCAGGGCTAATCATCTACATGAGTTGAGTGTTTCTGGTCCTCATGACAACATTATAAGGCAGATATTGTCATCTTTGCTTCAGAGGTGAAAAATCAGGTCAAAGAGTAGTTGAATGATTGGCTGAAGGCTACATGACTGGTCAGTGGTAAAGCCAGGATTTGAACCTAGGTGAGCCTGACACTAGGCCCGGGCCTTCTCTGCCATTACACAGCTCTCATAACACCAGAAGTGGGGGAAAGCACAGGCTTTCATACTATTTATAAGAAATAACATTTATAGAATCAATTTAAGGCAAAGGATACTGTGGACACAGCTTTGGGTTGGTTGGGAAAAGAGCAGATCAAAAACCTCTTCCTCCCAAACATTGACTACATGAGGACAGGAGTATCTGTCTTGTCTACCACTGAATCCCTGGCTTCTAAGAGAGTGCCTGGTATTCAACAAGTATCTGTTGAATGGATGAATGTAGAAGTAGACGAATGCATGCATGGATATATGCATGCTTGCAGAGAGGCTTATGTTGTAGACCTGGATCTACCAATAGCTTGCCAACAGGCCACATCCCAACCACTAGCTTCATTTCCACACCCATGATATTAAGGCTCAAGTCAGACTGTGCATTCTATGAGCCAACACTCTCAAATAGGTATGGCAGCTTCCCTAGGAGCCATCAGGAAACTCCAGGGCAACCCTACTGGATTGGCTCATTTCTTCCCTTCATTCCCACAAAGTGTCCAGGGTAGCCCAATCAGTTTCCCTAGGAATGCATGTAAATTCATGTGACTAACTCCACACTGGGTAGTAGCTGCAGTTTTTACTCAACGCTAAAAAATAAAATAAGACACAAAATCTGAGTTGAACTTGGAAAGTCTATTCGGGGTTCTTCCAGTGCAGGCAGAAAGTGTAGGGGTTAGATGTACAGGCCCAGTAGCCAAACTCCCTGGGTTTACCTCTTGACTTGCAGTGAGACTGAGCCCTTGAAACTCTGTTCTTCCACTTACATTCTCTAACACAGAAACAACACCTACCTCTCCAGGTTACTGTGAGATGCTCTTCCTGAAGGGAGTGTCATCACTGGAGTTCAGTAATCTAACTGGGAGCAAGAACTCACCATGTCACTGGGCAGAGGTCAATGAAACTGTCCCAATGGCAGGGGTCCTCAAGTATAAACTCAGAACCACCCTACCAAGGGTAGGCAGGGGACATCCTTCTATTGGGCTTATAGTGTCCTGAAGTTTTTTGTGATCTGAGACCAAATGGAATCCTAGGACAGTGTGCATGTCATCCCTACTGGGTGGCCAAAGAGCCAGGTGCTGGATAATGACAATATAAAATACTGACTTCTGTGAAATATTGATTTTAAAACCAAAGAAAGTAGAAAGTAAATCTGGTATGGTCTTGGAGCACAGGGTTGGGAAGTTCTCCAGCTGGGTAGTCTCTGCAGGAATTAGCTGCCTTGCCTTTCACAAGCACTCATGTGGGGTCTCTTGAAGATCTTTGCTAGGTTGAAGCCCCTGTAATTTCCCATTAAGGGAAATCTTCTTATACAGTTTGTCTAGGAGCCTGCACACCTCACCCCTGCAGTAACCTCCCTCTTCTGTCATTATCTATCGTCCTTTTTCATCTTAGGAGAACTTTTCTTCCCTAATTTTCTGAAAGATACTTTATCCTTTATTATTGCCTCAAATCCTACTCTCTGTTTTTCCTTTCACAGTAAACCATGATGTTTTATTATCCCTAGAACCTGAATTATTAGTAATGGAAAACAAAACAAAACAAAACAGTGTCCTAGAAAGCAAGGATAGCTTACATATTATACCCTCCCAGGAGATAAGAGAACACTTTATATTACAATCACCTAGTTCAAAAGGTACTAAAAGCCACACATATATTACTTCATTTAGCCTGTATAACATCCTTGAAGTAGGTACTATTATTACCCTCCAGGAAACAAGGCACAGAGAGGTTAAATGACTTTCCCAAGGTCATAGTCAGTGGCTAAGCTGAAAGGCAAACCCAGACAGCCTATTTCTAAAATGTTCTCTGCTTTATTCTCCATATTACTGCCTTTCAAACTAAACAAAATATGTTTCTATATTAAAATTCACAAGCATTCACTACACATTGTGTTTCTCTACAGTGGGTTATTGGTACCTTCACGGATAGTGTCTATGAATCAATTCCCTCCCTCATCCCCAGAGTCTTGTTAGATTCTGTCATGGAGTTGAAACTCAGGAAGTGTTGGCTGAGTAAAGAAAGGAATGAGTAGCTATCCAGACTCTTGGTAGTGGTGCCACAGTATCTGTTCTGAGCTAAGACAGAGTGCACATGTATGACCTCACCTACATCTGAGTGGGTCCCTGACAGCACAACCTCATCCAAGAGGTAGTTTTTTGTTTGCTTTGTTTTTAATAAGTGTGCTCTTTAATCCTCATCCTCTATTTCCCTCATCCTCCCACACACTTCCCCTCTGGCAACCATGCTTGTTCTCTATAGTTAAGAGTCTGTTTCTTGGTTAGTCTCTCTCTTTTTTTCCTTTGTTCATTTGTTTTGTTTCTTAAATTCCACATAAGAGCATAATCATACAGTATTTATCTTTCCTTGACTGATTTTTTCACTTAGCAGTAGTGTACTCTCTAGCTCTGTTCATATTTTGGCAGATGGCAAGATTTCATTTTTTATAGCTGAATAATATTCCATTGTATGTATACCACTTCTTTATCCATTCATCTATTGATGGACATGTGGGCTGCTTCCATAGTTTGGCTATAATAAAAATACTGCTATTATAGGGGTGCATGTATCCCTTTGAATTAGTGCTTTCATATTTGGGGGGCAAATACCCAGTGGTGCAATTCCTGGATGATAGGATAGTTCTGCTTTTAACTTTTTGAGGAACCTCTATACTGTTTTCCAGAGTGGCTGCACCAGTTTGCATTCCCACCAACAGTGCACAAGGATTCCCCTTTTTCCATATCCTTGCCAACATTTATTTCCTGTGTTTTTGAGTTTAGCCATTCTGACAGGTATGAGGTGATATCTCATTGTGGCTTTGATTTGCATTTCCCTGATGATGAGTGATGCTGAACATCTTTTCATGTATCCGTTGGCCATCTAGTTGCCTACTTTAGAAAAAATATCTATTCATGGCTTCTTCCCATTTTTAATTGGATCATATGTGGGTTTTTTGTGTGTGTTGAGTTGTGTAAGTTCTTTATTTTGGATACTAACCCCTTTATTGGATATGTCATCTGCAAATATCTCCTGCCACTAAAAGGTTGCCTTTTAGTTTTATTGATTGTTTACTTTGCTGAGCAGAAACCTTTTTATTTTGACATAGTCCCAATAGTTTTTTTTTTCTTTGATTTCCCTTGCCTCAGGGGACATATGTAGAAAAATGTTGCTACAGCTGATATCAGAGATATTACTGCCTGTGTTCTCTTCTAGAATTTGTATGGCTTCAGGTCTCACATTTAGGTCTTTAATCCATTTTGAATTTATTTTTGTGTATGATGTAAGAAAGTGGTCCAGTTTTATTCTTTTGTATGTGGCTGTCCAGTTTCCCCAACACCATTTGTTGCAGAGACTTTTTTTCCCATTGTATATTTATTCCCCCTTTGTTGAAGATTAATTGACCATATAGTTGTGGGTTAATTTCTGGGTTTTCGTTTCTGTTCCATTTATCTATGTGTTTATTTTTATACCAATACCATACTGTTTTAATTACTGCTACTTTGTAATATAACTTGAAATCTGGAATTGTGATACTTCCAGTTTTGTTTTTCCTTTTCAAGATTGCTTTGGCTATTCGGGGTCTTTTGTGTTCCTTACAAATTTTAGGATTATTTTTTCTAATTGTGTGAAAAATGCTCCTGTTATTTTGATAGGGATTACATTAAATCTGTAGATTGCTTTGAGTAGTATAGATATTTTAACAATATTGGTTCTTCCAAACCATGAACAAGGACTGTCTTTCCATTTCTTTGTGTCATCTTGAATTTCTTTCATCAATATTTTATAGTTTTCAGAGTACAGGTCTTTAACCTTTTTGGTTAAGTTTATTCCTAGATATTTTATTGTTTGTGGTGTAATCAAAATAGTCTTGTGAAGAAGAATCAGGACCAAGGATATGTCTGTCCATTCTTCATCAGTTTCTGAGGGACAGCAATGTCTTAGGCCTCTCACTTGGGACCAGAATGACCCTCTGCATCTGACTGGGCTGCCAGTATCCCAAGGCTTACTTTCCCTGGCTCTAGAAGATTCTTTCAAGCTCTGGGCCCTAGATATCTGGCTTAGGATCAGATATAGCTGACTTTTACAACTGAGAGAAACACTAAAAATCTTTTTCCCAATGCTGTCAACATTATTTTATTCAAACCCCACTGTTACAGAATTTTGAACTCATGTTCAGTCTTTTTTATAGGGCCCAGAATGTGGAAATTTTTAAGCCTAATTATATAGCATGTGGAGCAAGAATAGAGTAAGAATAAGGCCAATGTTTCAGTAAGGCAAAGTGGTCTATTGGTCTGTTGTTCTCAAACCTGTGTAGATGTCAGAATAACCTCAGGAGGTTTAAAAAGAAGTCCAGGAGCTACTTTAAATAATGATAAAGGATTGATGTAATTACATGAATTCTCCCAAGATAACAATAATACAAACTTGATAAAATAATTCAAACAAAACAATTATTTAATAGTATGGAAAATCATCTAAAAAAGACAGAACTTGAGAAACATTTACTCTCAAAAAGTTGTATCTGTAAGAGGTAAGAATTTTGAATTGGTGGCTTTGTGATCTAAAGTGAAGTTGTTTGTCAATCTGGCAACCATGGCTACAATAAAAATGGCAATAGAAAAATGAAACCTTGTCAGATACAGGTGCTAGAGGTCAGAGTTCAGGCCTAGAAAATTTAAAGAGGCAAAATCTTGGAAGCAAACCCTTGATGACAGCGAAATTACATATACATGATGGAGACTTGGATAGCCTGGCAAAAACAGCAGGCAGAGATAAGAAAGAAATGTGCTTATGGAAGAAAGAGCTACCCAGGGAGTGTTATAATAACATCAGCCAAAATAGACTTCAAAACAAAGGGTATTACTAGAGGCAAAAAGGGGCTTTCCATTACTATAAAATGTTCAGTACAGTCAAAGAGATATGACACTTACCTACCTATATGCCTAATAACAGATCTTCAAAATATATGCATGAAAAATGACAAAATTAAAAGCAGAAATATACAAGGTCACATTCATAGTACGAGATTCTCGCACACCTCTTTCAGGAACTAATAAAACAATTAGACCAAACAAAAAAAACAGTAAGGAAATAGAATATCTGAAGAATATTATCAACCACTTAAACCTACTTGACATTTATAGAACACTACACCAAACAACTGCAGAATACACATTCTTTTCAAGTGCAAATAGATGTTCACCGAGTAGAGTATATACTGTGTCATAAAATGAATTTCAATAAGTTTCAAAAGAACACAATCTTACAGTGTATGTTCTCTGGCCACAAAGGAAGTAAACTCAAAATTCTAACTGAATTCAGTCAGTAGCAGAAATCTTACACTGTCTAGCATCCCTAGAAACTTTGGGGTAATGGTCTCATCCTCTCCAACTTTCCAGTAAGCACTGAACCAAGGCACTTAAAAATAATTTTATCTTCAACTGTCCTATTTCTACTCTGATAAGCACATGGACATTCATTTCCCAACTTTGAGCTACTGTCAGAAAATGACTCCAACTGGAGTTAGCAAAAAATGAACTCTTTATGTAACAGAAAAGCACTGTATGAGGATGTGGTCCCTGGCCCTCAGCTTCCAAGTTCTGCTCTCTCTAGGTGGGCTCCCTCCCAGGCGACGTGTTTTGGTGCCCAGATGGCTACCTTCAGCTTCACAGCTGGCAGAAACACCTTCTATTTCCCAAGATGCACCACAAACATCCTTTCAGTATCATTGACTCTGATTGGCTAAGCGTAGGCCACGTGACTCCCTGGATTCAGTTACAAGTCAATGATGCCACTCACTGCTGCGTTTAATGGTAAGCCTGTGCTTTCCCAGAGGAAAATTGGGGTTAAGAAGAGGGAATGAATTGGGGTGCCTGGGTGGCTCAGTCGGTTAAGCATCGGACTTTGGCTCAGGTCATGATCTCACAGTTCGTGAGTTTGAGCCGTGTCTGGCTCTGTGCTGACAGCTCAGAGCCTGGAGTCTGCTTCGGATTCTATATCTCCCTATCTGTCTGCCCCTCCCCCACTCACCCTCTGTCTCTGTCTCTGTCTCTGTCTCTCTCTCTCTCTCTCAAAAATAAATAAACATTAAAAAAAAAGAAGAAGAGGGAATGAATTTGGACAGGAAGTAATGACTCCCTGCACTGTCTGCATCAGTGAGGCTTAAAGACGGCAGTGCAGGAGGTGGGAGGGGAGTGGAAGGTCCTGAAAGTAGATGAGGCCCCAGCAGGTTAGGGCTTGCCTCACAGCATAACTCCTGTCCTTCCAGACACTGTCCTTCCAGATACTGGTCACCTCCAGTGACCAGAGGATGATGAATGAAAATGTATACACCTGTACACATAGGCGCGTTTGCACACACAGACACTGCTTTGTGTTTACTTTTTCCCCCCACAATGAATACAGATTACATCTGTATAAATATTTCCTTTAAAAGTACAAATATTTAAGACAAAAGCATTTAAACAAAAGCATTTAGGAATTAGACTTTGAGAAATACAGTAATATAGTGGAAAGATGTTTATCTTTAAGGTCAGATGTTTATCTTTATAGTTTAGAGGTGTTCCTGCCAGTTAGTAAATCACTATTTCTTTTAGCTCTAAAAATGGAAATAGCCCATGATTTAATAATTTTATATGATGCAAATAATTTTATATGATTACCAAAATGTGGAGCATCAGAAATAGGGCATGTAAACAGGCATTCTATAGCATAGAATGTTTTACAAATGGAAGAGAATGTCCTTTGTATTTCAACCCTAGAAGCCACAGGAAAGTCACTTGTACTTTGTACCACCTATTCAGGATGGATAGGTTCTCACCCTTTTGAGTCTTCCCCTTGCTTTGCCAAAAGCAGAAGACTTTACCTGTTATATCTGCAGGCTTTAACTACTAAACAAATAGAAATAACAAGTGTAGCTTGGAATCAAACTGAGGGACAGAGGCAATTAAAAATAAATCAGGCATCTTGGAAAAAGTCATTTGCAGAAACAGTTGTGTCCACAGCATGAAATATGAAGGAAATGCATTAAAGCAAAAATTAATTTAATAAAGATTCATCCTTATTCTTTTTAAAGGAAAGAATACTATAAAATACTTCATTAGGCAAAGTCTCATCAGGGAGACACAGACTTTCTTTAAAAAAAGAATTTTTTAAATTAGAGAGATGAAAGAAAAAAGAGAGGGGGGGGAGAGAGAACATGACCCTTGTCTGATTGTGCAGCTTCAAGAACTGGGCAGGACAGCTCAGATATGTGGAAAGGAAGATAAATGTTCTTAGGAGTCCCCCTATCCCTATTCATTCATACTCCATTGAGTCCATCATGTTAGAACCACACAAAGCCAGTCAGACAATGGTAGTCTCTGTCTGCCCAGAGAATCCAGACACATAAACCCAAATGTGATTCAAGACCCAGAAATGGCCTAAAGTGTGCCATTCCCCACCTTATGCTTCAACATTTGCTTTCAGCAGGTGAACGAAGATGCCACTGAAGAAGGTAATAATCTGGTCTCTTTTCAAAATATTCCAGAACCTACCATTGTTCTGGGAAATCAGCTGACCCTGAAAGATGCCTGCTGATTGATGTGGTGGGCATTTGGTGTATGCCATCCTAAAATTTTTTTCTCCTGTCCACTTCCTAACAAAACCAAGCTTTTTCTTCAGGTATCCATCTCAGCTCATGGCCCTACTCACAATTCCAAATTGGGATCTTGAGTGGCTTAAGTAAATTCAGATATCTCACTTACCAGTGCTGGCCATTATTAGAGAGGTGACATATAAACTAGGTTTACTCGATCAGAACAAATCTCAGGACTCTTATGAAATGTTGAGACAGAAACACTCTCACCATCAAGACTGTGTGGTGTGCAGAATCATGGGAGCCACTGTGGCTGAAAGAAAGGAAGCTTTCCCAGTGACAAAACCAGAGAAGAGCCCAGAGAGAACTGCAGGAAAATGAAGTACTCTGATCATGCCATTCTTAAAGCTGTACTTCCTTTGAATTCCAGTAATTTACTTCAGTAGGAATAAATTCTGTTTGTTTTGTAGGCTGGGTGGAATTTTGCTGTTGCTTAATGTTTGCACATTAAGAGTTCTGACACTGAGGCACCTGGGTGGCTCAGTCAATTAAGTGTTTGACTCTTGGTTTCAGCTCAGGTCATGATCTCATGGTTCATGGGATAGAGCCCTGCATCGGGCTCCACCCAGACAGTGTAGAGCCTGCCTGGGATTCTCTCTTTCCCTCTCTCTCTGGCCCTTCCCTGCTCGCACTCTATCTCTCTCAAAATAAATAAGTAAACTTAAAAAAAAAAGAGTTGTGACATTGAGGAAGTCAGAGAATGGGAAAGTCTAAGGAGAGAAAAGAGAAAAGGAAGGGAGAAGGAAGAAAGAAGAGATGAGAGGGAGAAGGAGAAGAAGAGAAGGGGAGGAGGAGGCGGAGGAGGAGAAGGAGGATGGAGGAAGGAGAAGAGAACCCTGGAGCAGTTTGGGGCTGTGCCAGCCTGTGTACCATGTCTCACATTTCACAGATGACAATACTGAGACCCTGAGATTTGGAGTAACTCTTGCAGGGCCACCCTACCAGCAGATACCAGCATGGGAACTCAAGATTCCTGGAGTCCAGGCACTCTCTTCTTTTCCCCAAGTCATGAATAAAGAAGAGCAGCTTTTATAAGTTAAAGAGTTTTTTCTCATTACAGAAAACTTGGGATCTGTATATAAGTAGAAAGAAAAAAAAAGTCATAATTTCACCAGCCTCTACAACTACATCTCACCAGTTTTTCTGTCAGTATTTTTCTGTTCAAGGATAATTTTTAGAACTGTAAACACTCTGTTTACATGGTTGTATTCCCTGAGTTTTTTTTTTCCTCTTACCGTTATTTCATGAGCATTCTTCCATGTTATTGTGTATTCTTCAGAAACATCATTTTTATGACACTATAATATTCAGTCATGGAGATCTTTCCTAATTACCTTAGTCATTTCCTCCCTTTGAACATATGGTTTGTTTCTAATTTTTCAACATATTTTCAAAATTGCATAAAGCTTTTCTTATCAAAGATTATTTACTTTGAATAGATTCCCAGAAGTGAAATCTTAGGGTCATAGGGTAGAAATTAGGGTTGCAAAATTTAACAGCTAAAAATGCAGGGTGTTCTGTTAAATCTTAATTTCAAATTATTTGTTATCTGAAATTCAAATTTTACTGGGAGTCCAACCCTAGTAGGAAAGTTTTAAAGATTTCCATACATATTTCACATGCCCTGTCTACTCTAAAACATTTCCTCAGGTTAGAAAGGAAGGAGAACGACAGAATAACATCTAACATTTTATTTTGTGCCACGCACTGTTTGAACACTTCACACATTAGTACGTTTAAGCCTTGTGTCGACCTCAAAGGTGAGGAATTATCTTTAGTCCTGCTTTGCAGATGAGAAAGATGAGGTAGGTGAGGGTAAGTCAAATGCGCAGAAGTACCCAACTAGAATGTGGGGGCACTGCAGGGCCCCCAAGGAGCTGAATGAGGGGAGACAGCATTGGGAACAGAGAGCAGCAGGCTTCTGTGTGGTGTCTTGCTTGGGCCCACTTCAGTCAGCGTCAATTGTTCAAACAGCCTTCCCCACCTCCACAGACCCCAAGTCTTCACCAGACAGGAGCAGGACATTTTGTGGGAAGACAGACAGAGAATTTACATTACACATAATGGAAATGCTTTCATAAAATGAAGTTTGAAACTAGTCCTTTCTTTCTCAAGTCCCTCTCTACCTGCCAGCCTGAGTCTCCATTTCACACACCCATCTTTGCATCCTCTGGGCCTCTTCTCTCTCCACTTTGAATCTCCTTTCCCCCCTAAAACCCCCAGTAAGCCCCCGCATTCCCCTATCTTGTGTCAGGAAAATCTGGGGCTCCTTCATCTTCTTCATTTGCAGCGACATACCTAGTACTGCACTCAACAAATAACACCATCCCTCACCTAGACCTAACCTCCCTGGAAAGGAGAGGTTATGCTTAATAAATATTTCCCTGCCTAAATATCTCTGATTTTAAAATATCAGGAGATAACAGACCGTATTCCTTCTTTCTTGCTTCTCTCCCCTGCCCCCATGCTCCCTGTCTCCCCTGCTTCCTTCCCAATGTGATACTCAACAAGCAAAGGGTAGGAGTGGACCCCAGGTCAGTCTTTGTGCCAAATACAATTGCCTTCCTTGGCCTAGAGTTGTAAGGGCCCAGAGGAGAAACAGCACTCCACCTTGGTATCCTGGAAGGCTTTATGGCCAAGGTGCCACTTATCTGGGCATTGAAGGATGGTAGACTTTGCCCACGTGGATATCAGATGGAAGGCCTAGCCCCACTGAGGACATTTTCATGACACAGTTCAGGAAAAGAGAAAGGCTTAAGTCTGAAGCATCTTAAGTTCTCTGCAGCCACCTTTCTACATTCATCAGGAACTTCCTTTTGGTTGAGGTCAAAAGGCTCATGGGTGAAGCTGGAACTGATCTTTCGTGTCTCCATTTGGGCAGCATCCCTGAACAGCTGGTGCCCACCACATCATTTCTGGGACTGTTCGTAAATGGTTCACAAAATGCATCTAACATTTTAAAACTGCTCATGAAAATGGATCAATCAGCACCAGGCTGAAATAATTAGTTTCCTTTGCTAAGAAAAAGTAGTGCTTCTTAATTATTGTGCTGGTTCTGTGAGACATGTTTTTGAAGACAACAAACAGCCCTCTGAAGGCTCTGTCCTTCTACCTGCCTATAGGGGAAAGAATCTAATTAAAACAAAGAAAAAATATTAAGATTTAATGGTGTGATTTTCCCCAAATCCTTTTTGCTTCTCAGCTTAACCCAGTGACAGCTCCAAAAATTCCCCCCAAAAAGAGCACACAAGATCCCGTAAGTGTAATGCTGTCAGAGCACAGTTTTAATGAACAGGTCTGTGCAGCAAGCTCTGGGAGCTTCAGAGCTGACACGAGAGCTCCTCCCTCAAACCAGCGTGTCCCCTGCTTTCAGCTGTCCTCCAAGACTGCCCTGGCCTCCTGCCTCAAATACCTCAGGTCTCAGAGCTATGTGTTCCTGCAGTCAGTTCAATTCTCTCCCTTTGTTGTGGAGAACCTTGGAGGAGTGTGTGAAGCACAATCCCAGTACCTGCTACTCTTCACGAAGATCCAAAGAGGTGACATGAATGAACACTTAACAGAGTGCCTGGCACATTGTGAGCCCTCAACAAGGATGACTTACTAGCCTCAGACTAGGAGACCAAGGTCCAGCGGTGAGGGAGGGTGATATTTTGGAAGTCGCACACAAATCGGTGGCAGAGCCAGGGTGTGAACACCCTGCTCATTATTCCTCCTGGTAGTCTGACTGGCATCCAAGTTTTGGCCTCCAGTGCTGGCCATATTCTTCACCATTGGTTGAAGTTCTGTCAGTACTTCTGTGTTTATTATTTGTGCCTAGACGAGTGTCTGTAGCCCCAACTGGGCCCACCTTCTTGCTATTCTTGAATGGATATGTGTCCTTCTATACCTGTCAAATTCCTTTTGGTTCTAAGAAACAGTTCAAACTAAGGAACTTAAACCAAAAAAATAAAGGATTTTTGTCATTGAAATGTTCAGATGTATGACTTCAGGCATAGGTGGATCCAGAGGCTAGAACAATGTCATCAAAATTTGGCTTTTTCCTCTAGGGTCGTCTGTCATGCAGACATAATTCTCAGATAAACTGTCCTCTAGGAATTGCAAGATTGTTACTAATGCTCTCGACTCCCATCAGAGTCCAAAGTGAATTTCCCCTGTAGGGCTCCTAGAAAAAGTTTCATTACATGTCATTGGTTCTGGTAGAATGGGTCACATTCTTGAACCATCCACTGCATCCAGGGTGTTGTAAAGAAAGATTGACAGGGTCGCTTTCTCTGAGTTCCTGTGAGAGCCTTCCGTGCCTCTACTCACAGGTCACGAAGGAGGAGGAAAGGGTATGTTGTTCAGTAGGGTTCTTTTTTTTTTTTTTTTTAGCTGGAATGAATTACACTGATTATGCTACATTTCTGTCCTGGAGACCAGTGAAATGTGGCTTCAGGCAGTGATCACACAGTGGAGACCCACAGACCAAATTCAGTCTGCAGATGGATTATGTCTGGTCCATAAAGGATCTTTGAATTTGAATTCATTGTCAACATTAAATATCTGCAGACTTACCATAAACATTCAAGTTCTCAGCTTCTTTGGTAAAATGAGTTTCTGGCCAGATGGGGCCTGCTGTGCCTCTGCTCTGGCCTGTCTTCCCAGTCAGCCGTAGAACCTGGCACCTCACTTCTCTTATTTACAGCCAGGACACTGCAGCCAGAGTTTGCAAGCCCCAGTACAAGTCAGCTCAGGGTTAATGCCCATCCCTGCATTTAAAGCACTGCCTTAGAGCTGAGCTGCCACACCAAGAATATAGCCTCCTCAGTCTCAGATGAGTTGCAGCAGGCCTGGCAGGCTGATGGGCAGGAATTGTTGGCACATTTTACAGAGAAGGAAGGTGAAGGTTGATGAAGTTCAGGGATAGTGTAGTAGAAACAAGCATTAACCTGAGTACCCAGGAAAGTAGTGGTCAGGGAATTGGGGGTGGTTCTCAATCCTGTCCCTGAGCCTGGAATTGATGAAACTCGGCTATATGACCCTCTGGTGTCAAAAGGAAGGGTGCTACAGAAGAGCCTGAGCAAAGCAGGTTCTTTCCCTCTGTGCCCTCCTCATCTCTCTGACTGGGGGGTGGATGGGGGTGCCTAAGCAGGATCAGGACTGCAGACAGGCCACCTTTATTCCATCATCCGCCTCCTTCCCCCACCCCTCCTGTGGGCCCTCTGCAAATTAAGTTCTCAGAGTGGGGGTGTCTGCCCCACCTCTTACAGAGAGCAGTTCTGGGTGGGCCTCTGGTAGGGTCATCCTTAAAAGCAGGCCTGGATCAGGGCAAAGCAACTGACTCTTTCAAAACCTCAACCCATTTCTCTCTTGTGGGAGAGAGGCAGGAAAGGAGTGGGGAAGAGAAGGGGAAGGGAGACTGAGCCTCCTTTCCTGTGGTGTTAGGCTCCTGTGTACACCCCAAAGCTGGCCATTTTGCTCTGCTGTTGGTCCACACCTAGCCCCATTATACTCACCGTCAGCTGCCTTCTCTCTGCTGGTGTGCCAGCAGCCCTCTTGCCCTGCCACATCCTGCTTAAAATTCCTAGTGGCTTCTTATTTAATGGGGATGAAATCCAAACTCTTGGCCAAGACCCAGAAAGCCTTTAGGGATGTCTTTTTCCTCCCCATTGGACCTCATCTTAGCCACTCTCCCTCTGCAGCAGATTCTGTGGCTGTCTCTGAGAATCATGCCACCTTAGCCTTGACCAGGGACTATGCCCACTCAACCCTTGACCCACGGCCTGGCACTGTGCCTGCCACAGGGTGGGTGCCCACTGAGCGAATGCATGAAAGAATGCATGAGTGAACGCGGTTGAACAACAATCTGAGCAGTCTGAATTCTGTTTATCAGTAGTTAAAGACAACTATTTGCAAATCCCTATCAACTTCATTTAAAAATTTAACTGGGATACAAGAATGGCAAAGGAACACGCAGAAAGTTGGCATTATTTTACAGTTTATTTAATTCACCCCTCCTGCTGGCACTAATTTAATTCACCTCCATGGCTACAGGAAGGCCAGAGCTGAAATAACTAACTGCAAAGGCAGGGTGGGAACAGATTATGGAGCAGTGCCTGCAAGCACAGGGTGGAAAGAGAAAAGAGCTGTGACTTCCAGGGAAAAATTAAAGGGTGTGTGTGGGGGGTAATAGAAGTCTTTTTCCTAATGGTTCATTTTCTTTCTCTTTAGTCCAAAGTGATAAAAGCAAATAAATTTGTGTTTAGAATCACAGACATAGTACAAGGCCATTACATAAAGATATTATCTTCCTGGTGAAACTTCGTCAGAAGCTCTTAATGTCGAAAGCATGCAAAGTGGATTAAAATATCACAGGCAAGCAGCGGCGATTGTCAAAATGACAGAATATTATTAAACCTGTATATTTATCCCTTAATTTTCATCTCCACACGAGACCCCAGCGTGGTGCTGTTTCCGCACAAAGCCGTTGGCTGTGCGGCCAGCTGAATGGTGGGAGGGAAACCCGCTTGGGCAGAGCCCAAAATGCCTTCCCAGCTCCCCAGCCAGCCTCTTTCTTGAACAGAGTCCAACTACAGAGTCTAAATAAATAGTGAAAGGTGGCCCTTCTGCCTGGATGACATTTAATTGGCATTCCCTCCCTGGGAGCCACAAAGATCCTGAGGGAACTGGTAGGTGGTGATGACAGAAAACTCCCCAGAGAAGCCAGGGTGCAGGACCAGCTTCAGGATTTTTACAAGGGTGGGGGGCTGCTTCTGCCTTTGGGGTCAGTGGGGAGAGGAGAGCAGGAGAGCTCTTCTTGGCCTGCTTCCATTCTGGCTGTGTATACTACCAACTACAAGCTATGGGGTGTTCTCTGTGCCTGGTGCTGTACCTAAGCTATAGGCACAGTCTCTCAGCTAATCTTTATAGTAGCCCATGAGAACGAGGCAATTGTCCTCTCTGTTTTACAGATGGGGAAACTGAGGCTCAGAGGTCAAGCAACCAGGTCCTTCAGGTGGCCCATGGTGGCACCAGGTTGGAGTCCAGCTTTGCTCTATACCAAAGCAAACCATCCTCTATGGTGTCTGTGCTCAGGCAGCTCTAAGGGCAAAAAGAAAAGAGCCAAGGTCGACACACCAAGATGGAGTTCTCTTCAAGGCAAATGCCAAGGGGGATAAGAGGGCACAGAGCAGTGATTCCAGATGTGTAAGGGAGCTCAGATGCGCCTGCATTTGCATATGGCATTCCAGAATGCTGCACAGGTGGGGACAGGTGGGAAAAGCAGCTGTTATTGGGGTGGGAACTGGAGACAGAGACAGAAAGAGGAAGGAGACCTACATTTCCCTGTTGACTTCTTTGTGCTATTTCAATAATTGAGTGGATTTTAAAACTATAAGTTAAACCCATGTGAAAAGTGGCTTAGCCAGAAGGAAAGAAAAGCAAGTTGTATTCATTCTTAAAAGTCCCCGAGTGTCACCACCTCTCCCAGACCACTCCCTAGCACACACACACCTTCTTTCCTGGTCCTCCAGGCCCACTGCCTCATTCCTTAGCTGGGACCTTCTCAGGACCCCTTTCCCTCTCCACTCAGTGTCTGTTGCCTCTCTCTTCCAGTGTAACTTTTGCTCTCCTTCAGCCTCAGCCCCTACTCTGTCTCTTTCAGGTAGCTTTTTCTGAGGACTTTAAGCCCTCCATGAGGGTCTGCAGTGAAGAGGGCTTCCTTTCCATAGCCCAGACCTAGAGCCTTGCCATTAACCATCATCAGGTCAGCTCCTAAGGGCGAGCCATGTTCCATACACCTTTCCTCCCCTCTTTAGTTCGGTGGGCAGCAGAGGGAGGCAAGATCAGGAGAAACATCTCTATTAAGGCAAACTGGACACTTGCCACCTGCAGAAACAAATATGCTAAGCTCAATGTGAAGCCAGGACTGTGGGGCACAGGTGCTGTCAGGCAGGCAGAGAAAGGAGCTTCCATTCAAAGCTTGCTCTCCATTCACTGAGGGTAAACAAAGTAGATCTGGAGAGGGGATCCAGTTTTGTGAGGCACAAACCTTATACAATTTGGGGATCTGCTTTAAAGAAAAGTGTACAAGATCACAAATATGAATTTTTTATGAAAATTAATATCTAATTAGAAAGAGAAAATAAATCACAACAAATACTAGAGGCCAAGCAATTCAGGTTCCTTTCCAGATTTCTTCAGGCATTTTGCCAGCAATGCTTACACAGATGCATTTTCAGAGTGCACCCTGGCCCCTCCCACCCAGAGTAGTCCTCAAGCCCCACAGATTCCCAGCAGGTGGGAGAGAGCCTGATGCTTCCTGGGCTTTGCAATCAATTCACCTCTTTGGAGAAGACCCAGTGTCCAGCCATCCGTGTAACGATGAATATGACAAATCAACAAAAACCACCTGCCAACCAGTGAACACAGCTCCTATGGCCTAGCCCAGTACCCCCTGGCCCTGAGAGGAGCAGAGCAGCAAGCCCTCCCCAGACTAGGCTGCTAGGCACCCAGGCCAGGCCTTGTTCACAGGAGAGACACTCAGCAAAAGGCATGCAAATGGCTGGATCAAAGAAAGAGAAGAGGCTGGAGGAAGAACTCGTTGGCAGGGATTCATGGCAGAGGTGAGGTCAGACCCAGACAGCTCTCCTTGTGCATTCTATCAAATATTTAAAGAAGAAATAATGCCAATGATCCACATCTACATTCACTCTTCTAGAAAACAGAAGAGGAGGGCTCGGTTTTATGAAAATGGCAATACCCAATACCAAAGCCAGACAAAGTTATTTCTGGGGGGAAAAGAAAACCGCAAGATTACTGATGAAGTAACCACTGCAAACATACCAGAATGGCTAAAATTTAAAATGACAAATGTTGGCAAGAACGTGGAGCAGCTGGAAGTCCCACACTGCTGTGGGAGTGTAAAATGGCACAACCACTTGGGAAAACAGTTGAACAGTTTCTAAAAATGTTAAACGTACACTCACCATGCAACCCAATAATTCCACTCGAATATTTATCCAATAGAAATAAAAACACATGTTCACACACATACTTCCATGTGGATGTTCATAGCAGCTTTATTCATAAGAGCCCCAAGTGGAAACAAGGCAAGCATCCATCAACAAGTAAACAAATTGCAATTTGTTTATGTGCATCCCACATAATGGGATGCTATTTGACAATAAAAATGGAAACACTAGCAACAACCTAGGAGAATCCCAAAACCACCATGATGAGTGAAAAAGCCAGACAGAGAGAGTATGGGCTAATTCTTACCATTTACCTGAAGCTCTAGCACAGGCAAAACGAATCTGTAGTGACCAAAGCTTCCCAGTGGTTGCTTGGGGCCAGGAGCGGAGGGTAGGATCAGTGCAGAAGGCCTCAAGCAACCCCTGAGAAATTTTCTGTCACTACAGATTAGTTTTGCCTGTGCTAGAACTTCAGGTAAATGGTACCAATTAGTCCATTAATACAAAGGGCATCAAGGAACTTTCTGGGGTGATAAAAATATATTACATATCAACTCTGGGAGGTGTATGTATTTTTTGTGTGTTTGTATGAATTTGTCAAACTTGTCAAAATGTACAAGTTGATTTAAAAAAATAAAATTAATAAAAATAGTGTGTTTTAGGCTCTACTCACAAATATTTTGATTTAATATCTAATGCCTGGGTGGGGGGCTCCGGCATTGGTATTTTTTTAAATTTTTTTAACATTTATTTATTTTTGAGACAGAGAGAGAGCATGAATGGGGGAGGGTCAGAGAGAGGGAGACACAGAATCTGAAACAGGCTCCGGGCTTGGTGCTGTCGGCACAGAGCCTGACGCGGGGCTAGAACTCACAGACCGCGAGTTCATGACCTGAGGCGAAGTCGGAGGCTCAACCGACTGAGGCACCCAGGCGCCCCAAGGCATTGGTATTTTTAATAACACTCCCCCTGCTGCTTCCTAGGTAGGACTCAGCTTGGGGAAAGGATGGACAACTTTTGAAAAGCTTAATCAGGTTCTGGCACTGCCCGAGCAAGCCCTGTGTAAACCTGTCCCTGTCTACCTTCCTGGCTGGTCTCAGATCTCTCTGTGCCTCTCGCACTGTGCTGCTGCCAGGCAATGTTGCATGGGTCCCCTCATGCCCTCAGCACCAGCCTGCGATGCTCTGCCCTTCCTGCACAGGGCAGTTGACTTTTGATAGTAAGGGCGGAGCACTCATGTCCTTCCTCAGAAGGCCTCCCCTGACCTGTGAAGTCACCCTCCACTCTGAGACCCCCTCTCTCCCATCACTGTGGTCATTTTCCTTCAGTACCTGTCACTTCGTGAAAGAATCTCTGCTTCTACTGCTTCGTTACTCTTTGATGATCCCTCTCCGTGGTTTATAAGTGCTAGGAGAACAGGATCTTTGTCTGCCTTGTTCACTTCAGTACACTACCATCCAAATGACCCCTAGTACACGGTAAGTGCTCAATAAAATTTGACTGAAGAAACAGCTTTACAGTAGAAACTCTGTTAAGTGAAACTAAAGGGTTGGAGCTGAAGATTCGCCATCAACCACTGAAGAAAAAATCACAGAAAAGGTGAATAATTTCTAAAATGATACCACAGGCAGGCCAAGGAAACTAAATGCATTTTCTTCATTTTTCTTTTTCCTGGCATTTTCATAAACCTTGGCAACCAGCAAAAATTGTCATGAGCTGCTTTGGCTACATCTGTCTAGCTAATGAGTCCCCACCCCTTCTCTCTGGGAACTGTCCTGTGGATCCACAGGCATAAGACCCAGACAACCTTTTTCTATTCCTTGGCCCTGTCTCCCTGAGTGCAGCTGATTGGAGCAGCAGCAGACACCTGACACTAACTGGACCAATCAGATTCTCTTCAGGTGGCTAGTGAGCTAGGCGGGAAGCCAGCCTCTTCTAGTGGAGGAAGGAGGGCTGACCAAGCTAGGCGTGTGGTACCAAGGGGGAAAAGAGTAAAGCCAATGCCAGAATGAGCAGAGTTAGTCCACAGGACTCTTCTGTTCCAGAACTTTCGTAGACTCAATCCCATTCCCTCTGCTAGAATTCCACAAGACCCTCTGGACTCTTTCTTAGAAACCATTTATTCTGTTTTATTTTGCTTGTTTTCTTTTCTGCTTGGGCTAGCTTGAATGTCTTTGTTATTTGGTACAAAAAAGTTCATAACTAATCATGCATGTATTAAATTACTGTAATAATAAGACGAAATGGTGCTATAAGAATTTAATTTACATACATTTTCAATATGAGCACATATTTACGACTAGAATGTAAAGAGAGGTCCACTTGTGGTTTCCATTAAGCCATTTTGGACTTTCAGGATATTTTTGTTTTTGCCCCACTGCCCCTTCATCCCCACCCTACCCCTATCTCTGTACTGGGCTTCCAGATACAGGAGGCCCTCAGGAATTTCTGATTTCCTAACCAAACTGGAGTTAGCAGTGGAGATGCTGATGGAGACATGGGTGACTTTGTGTCCCAGGCTATCTGGGCCATGCATCTGGGACACCAGTGCCCTGTGTCTGCTCAGCACTAATTTGAGCTACGACACCATTTTCCAAGCTGTTGCCAACTTGGGTCACAAGGGACCTCTCTGGGGGATCAGGGATGGTTGGTATTCAATTTCCCTCCTCCACTTCTCAAGAGCCAAGCTCCCAAGTTCAAAGACATCTATCATGGGGAGTGATGGATTGTATTTCAGAGCAGGTTGGCAGCAGGAGGGAATTGGATTCAGAAACAACCATCTGGCTCTTGCAACTGTGTGCCCTTTGCCCTGCTCAGTGTCAAGTCGGCTGTCACACAATCTGAGTGGCCACAGCAGCAGAACCAACTCTTGTGTCCAGCTCAGACAGGCTTCCTCTGTTCTGGAGGAGCAGAGGTGGTCAGAAAGCCAGTGAGGACCCCTCCAGACTGATCGTGGAGGGAGCTATGGCTGAGCACAGTGACTTTTTTGAGAGCCTACTATGTACTGCACACTTGGGAGACAGACTATAACAGTCAAAATACCTGTCCACCAGGAACATGCATTCATTCATTCACTCATTCATTCAAAAATACCTATTTTTTTTTATACCTCCTAGGCACAGGCACTGAAGCTTGCTTTCTGTTGTGGGAAGCTCTTAGCCTTTGTAAGCACTCTGTCTAGGGTCAGATCCCAGCTTCAACAACTGCTAGCTGTGTGATGTGGGCAAGTCTTACCGGCATGTGCTCCTATATCAACACCTTCCCTCTCTAAGGCTCTGTTTCCTCATCTTTAAATTGGGGATAATAACAACTCATAGAGCTGTGTTGATGGAAATAATGTCTACAAAGTGCTTATGAGTAGTAAGTGCTCACTAACGTTAGCTGTTATTGTTTAGTTGTATCTTTTTTCTTTTACTATTTTTATTATATCCACCCACTCCTTTATTCAGACACAATTCTCTGGCCATTTCTTTTAATTGAACAAATGGTGTGCTATTCTATACCATCCATCTCAAACAGCCATAACAATCATTGATTTTGATACAACAGCTGACACTAATAAGGATTGGTCCTATTTGCATGTGATTTTCCCTGGGGCCCCTGAATTGGGGCTCCCGGGTCATCCCCGAGCCTCACACACACAGCATCCCAGCACCATCTGTATGGCCAGGAGCTTGACTCTCAGGCTGCATTTTCCATTTTATGAGCAGATTGGGAGGCAGCAAGTGCAAGCACCAGTTTTTAGGATACCTGGGGAGAGATTGTGTCTTTTTACTGCTTAGCACAGAGATGAAGGGGCAACCAATCAATGAGCACCAGGCAATGACAGCACTTGCTGCTGACAAGCAATGTCACTCTCTACTGTGTTTTCAAAAACTCTTTGGGGTGGCAAGGCTCAGAAAGACACCGAGTTATGTCTAACAGGAGAAGCTTAGAGAAGCAAGGAATTTTTAGAGGGTATGTTTCGGCCATTCCTCATGACGAATCCTAAAGAAGAAAGACCAAGCAAAAACTTGGAGAGGTTCCTTACCCTCAAGGGCCTCTCATGTAGGTGCTCAAAACATAAATAAATAAAATAATCAAGGAAAAATGCAAAATAATTTTTTAACTCTGGATATACTTGTGTACACACATGTGCATGTACCTGAAAGAAACAGACAACGAGAAAAGAGCAAATGGTAAACCCATGCTAAATACACAACACATTAGCTCACATTTATGGAGTGGTCTATTGTGCCAGACACTTCCATGTACATTCCTTTATCTAATTGCCACAACATAATAATGTATGTAAACACTTAACAATGCCTGGCACCTGGAATTGTTGTTTCTATCATCATCCCTGTCTCCAGATGAGGAAACTGAGGCTCAGAGATGTAAAATGACCTTGCACTTACTTTTTAATGACAAAACCAGGTCTCAAACCTGGTGTGTGTGTGCTTTCTAATCTAAGGATAAAAGCAACAGAAAACATCCATTTCTCCAGCACCCCTCAGTGCCACATACTATAGCAGGCACTATGGCATGTTCACTCACTAAATCCTATTTCCCTCTCTTAGTTTACAGATTAGAACACAGGCACATGGGGACTCAAATAGCTTCTCCCAGGGTCAAACAGTGAGGAAGGCATGGAGCTGAATCTCTAGATGGGTGGGTGTATTTCAAAGCCTTCCTTCCTGGGACAGTTCATTCTCTGACTCAGGGTGTAGGGTGGTAACAGCATGATTTCTGTGCCCTCAGAGCCACTGACTATATACATGTACTTTGTCAGGAACAAATGTCAGAAGGCCTACTCAGGAGTGGCTGCTTTGGACAGCTGGACAGTCATAAGACCCCAACCCACTATCCTGTGCCTTGAAGGACATCAAAGTTCCACAACCGCTGAAGAAAAATGGCTTTTGTTCTAGAACCAGAGAGAAAAGGGAGGCCTCCTGGGTAAAGATAAGAAAGGCTTCATTTTCTGCCCTGGGTCTTCCCTCCCCCACACCATGTGTGATTTTGTCTCCAGGTACCTCCCTGGCTGCTAGATATTCTCATGCCAACTGGGATGTGGTCCAGTCAGGTGGGGCTACAACTGGCCATTTGGGACCTCTCCTGCTTTTTACCATCAAGGTTGCAACTGCCTCCAAGAATGACTTTCCCTTCCCTTTGACAATGTGTGGGGCCCAGCCAACTCCACACTTCACTGCTTGCCAGTGACAATAGTAGCAACCACAGTATAGCCCCCAAACCTCCAGGGTGAAAGAAGAGGCAGCCATCACCTTGAATTTCAACCCCATAGTACCCTGTGAGCTAGAGAATCAGACTTGAGAAAATGTCCTTTGAAGACCCCCGGTTGGGAAGGAAGGACCAGACATTGTCTTGTCTACTGAAAGGGAAATGCCAGACTATTGTTTATCTGCATCTTGGCAGGACTCACCAATCCTTATGGCCTCTCATTATTCCCACTTTCCAGATGACAAAACAGAGGTAACTAATTTTCCCAGGGCCACTGCTAGTCAGTGACTGAGCCCAGGCAAGCCCCACTCCAAATCCCCCATTCTTTTCTCAGTATTGCTGAACTATCTAGATGTTCCACAATTCAGCCTGTCAACTCTCCTCTGCCATGCCTTTTATTTCAGTAAATACTCTATTTGTATTCCCCTGGGAATTGCACTCTGAAGGGAGAGTTGTTTGATGGAGGCATGCTGCATACCCACGACACCACTTTCCTTCTGTAAGGAGGGTGATGTAATCGTGCACTATCTCACAGATACGTGCAGAAGGTCAGCCCCTCCTGGCACTCCACAAAGGAATTCCTGGTGGGGAGAATGGCTGCAGCTACACATCTACACTTCTGAGCCAGGAATTTCTGCCTTTGTGTCTGTGGGTGTATTAATTAATTATTCCTTTAACACCAGCTGTGTCTACACGCATTACTAGAACGGTCAATTCCATTCTTAAAAATAAGCCAATTTAAACCAATGATTTGATGGATTTTTAAAAAATAAATTAGTTAAATCTTGTTTTAAAATAGAATCGATCTTAAGAACAGAGAACTGGTGAATTTTTGAAAGCAAAATATCATTCATTTGTTCATGTATTCATTCATTTAACAAGTGATTGACAGGGGCTGGGCTGGTACCGTGGTGCGTGGATCCCAGACAACTTGTCCCAAAGCCTCTAGGTCTAATGTGGGGAAGAAGGAGAGAAACGCATCACACAGGCAAAGAAATGCTCCTTGTTCTCACCTTAATCTCTAGATGGCAGTAAAAATAAATAAGCGCCCATCCTACAGTGCATAAAAGAGAAGTCTGTTCAATTAGCAAACCCAGGGAACCTTGGCAGTAGAGGCTGGGGGCACCTTTGGGTTTGCCATCGGTTGGTTGCCCAGGTCATTAGAGCAGCAGCCTGCTCTAGGGAGTGGAGAGAGAGGACCCAGGTCAGCATCACCAGGGAAATGCAATGGGTGGTTGCTTTCTTGCACAGAATAGACAGCTCTTAATTGCAATCCTACATCCAGAGCATGTGGTGGCATGGACAAGGTTCACTGTGTGTAAAGAAAGAGCTTTGTAAGAGTTCTCACCTGTCTAGCCTATGTGACAGATTTAACTAGTGAAGAGAATGGACTGTTTTCAGGGACTAATTACATGATGAAGCGGTTGATATTACAAATCACTCTCAGCTGTTATCAGAGCTGCCTCCTGCTGTCCCCCACGAGGCCCAGCCCTGTTCACAGCCCCGGGGACCCTGTGCACAGAGCCAGCAGCCAGACCCCTCGGCTCACACCTGGGCTTCGCCCCTTACAGACTGTGAGATTGTGGTCACAGTTACCTAACACTACCTAACACAGACTCTGTGTTCTCTTCTGTAAGGTGGGGCTAGAACCCATCTCCTAAGACTGAGGCCAATCAAGCATTTTGGGACATGGTAAGTGCTTAGCAAATGCTACTGTCACCATCATTTAACAATCAACCACACAAGCCTAGGATGGATGTGAATTGTCTGTGCAGCAGTCAAGTGCAATGACTGGAGCCCTGCTGGACGAGGCACAAAGAGGGAGGGAAGAGAGGGTCTCGGGCCTCTGGGGGACCACATCACATCTTGTGGTCCATATTCCTGAACATTCCCATACTTAAGGAGTGGGGCCCCTAGAGGAAGGAAGATTCCAGGTCTGTCTGTCTTCATGTCCCTCTTTACCCCTCTCCTCATTCTGGTGGAAACATGGTCTTCTCACCTGGAGAGTCCCATATCAAAGGGGAACCCCCTTATCCCTGAGCCTAGAAGGATGTGCTGGACAAAGCTGCTGCTTTTGTGCAAGTCCTGCATTGTAGCTCCCATTTAGGCCTATGTGTAAAAGTGACCATCCCTCTTGGGTGCACACTTGGTGTTGCACCTCCTTGATGTGCTCTGGGATTCTCAGGCCAGCTCTCTCTGGATTCCTATGAGGCTCCATCCCTGGCAGCTTACACTGCAAGGCGGCTTGTCAAGACAGCTTGACTTAGCACCACTGTCCCAAAGGTGTACTCTCTGGAGCAAGGCCTTCTGTGTCTCCCCTCTCTGCACCCTTGGCAGCTGTAGTTCAAGGCAGGGCCTACATTCAGTGCCCAAAGCGTGGAACCAAGCACACACAACAGTCTAAAACTCTTCACTTAAAGTTCCTAAGGCTCTGTCTCCAACCTCAGAAATGTCCCATCCTCTTCAAAATGGGGCTCCCCAAAGTCAAACAGTGCATCACCACAGGGTCCAATTCCATTTCATTGCTCCCTCAGCACAGCTGCAATTAATAAGCACCCCACTGGCTGTGTCATTCCAGGCTGGGAGCACACAGCATCCTGGAAATGACCCTTGGTGGGAAATCTGTCACTGTCAGCCTGGCTTCTCTTCCTTCAGCCCTATGCCCCAGCTGACTTGGGAAGCATGGCCTGCCCAGTCTGCAGAGCTTCTTCTATCACTTCCACCAATACCCAGAAGCTGGCCTCCTCCCATAGCCACCTTTGGAAAACCTGACCCCATGGAGTAAGCTCCCAGGGAAAAACTGGGGCTTGGGTTTCAGTGTAACTATGCCCCCAATTCCTGGTCAGGGCAGCATTCTGTCCCTACCTAGGGTGGCACATCACAGATATGAGGTCCACAGAGAAAAGCCAGTGGTTCTGGAATCTTGACCTGGCTCTGACCTGTGTCCTATGTGACCCTGGGCAAAACTCAGGTGCTTTCTGAGCCTCGGGGCTGTGTTCCTTTATTCATATTGGGAAGTCACATGGCCTATGGGTTCATATTTCATGTCAATCACTTTTCTTGGTTAGGGCACATAAGGAGTCAGCAGACAAACACCAAGGCAGCCAAATAATGAACCAGAACATTTTGGATGGTGACAAAGCCCATGAAGAACACAGAACAGCTAGGGTAGTCAGGGGAGCCATCCTGAAGAGGTGATGCCAAATCTTTGCCAGAATGATAGAGAAAGTCAGCCAAGAAAAGGTCTGAACCATTGTTTTCTAAGCAGAAAGAACAGCAAGTGCAAAGGCCCTGAGGCAGGAATGAGGTCAGCATGGTCTGGAGACTAAGAGAAACTGAGTGGGCAGAGCCTTGTGGACAAGGAGAAGAGGGTGGAAGAAGCCAGAACACATAAAGCCTGTAAAGCCACAAAAGGAGTTTCAGCTTTAGGCTAAGTATGTATAACAGAGGGACATGGCCTGATACAGGATGTAAAATATCTCTCAGCTACAGTATGGGTATTGGTAGTGGAGGTAGCAGGTATAGAAACAGATAGCTGATTCAAGAAACTGTTGCAAGAAAGGGTGGAGGCTTGGGTTGTAGGTGGTGGCTGTGGAGATGGAGGGAGGTGGACAGCTCCAGAGTGGGGCCTGTGGGAGAGGGGAATGGGCATGTGGAATGAGGTGAGGAGCAATCTAGGGCACCCCAGGGGTCCAGCATGAGCAACTGGTAAGCAGGCCAGCCCTTTCTCATCTGGGATCAGCTTGCAAGGAGGTGACCTCCACCACTTGTCACAGTGTCCTGGCCCCAGTGCGAAATTTCCCAGGTGGAGTGAGCACTGATGAGAAATCATGCTTATTCAAGTTCCCTGGCTGCCAGTTTTTCTGTCTTTTCAGAAAATAGTCATTGCCTTCCCTCCTTTTCTTTTATTGCCAGGAGGGATGCATCCCTATGAGAGCCCAAATGCATGGGGTTGTAACATGCTCCTGCTTTCTATGCATTGCTAGAATGCTGAATAGTCTCTATGAACACAAATTAATGGTCTTGTCAGCAGCGACGATATTTACAGAGTATACTGTTACATTATAAGAAGAAATGGAAAGCAAGGATGTGTCAGCTCTGAGCAAGCAGAGGGACACCCTGAGGACCTGGAGGCTGGTGGAAACCACTTTCCCTCTGCTGAGCCCTGTGCAGCACCCACCGTCAGGCAGGCTGAATAGCCTGCTGGATGCTGTCCTCTGTGGAGAATGGGAAGGAAAGACACCGCGATACCATGCTGAAACAGCAGACATTTTCTTAAACCACAAGAGAGGAAACCAGAGGCCCAGGGAGCCCCACACCTGGGCAGCAGATGGGCCCTCCATGGAGCAGACTCAGCAGCCTCTTTGCCCTTTAGGGCATTTCCTGTGAATGGAGGCTGCTTTGGCTCAGATGCTTTCTCCTTGAGGCTGCTCTGGGCTTGCTCTGAAGGCCCCAGATTGGATTTAGCACACATGAGAGCTGGAAAAGAGCTGCTTTGCAAAGTGGCGAGCACCCCATGACTGGAGGCTGGATGCAACAAGGAAGCTTCTGGGCTGTACCTGGAGTTGCTGCCTTCCTTGGACAGCCACACATTGGGCATTCCCTTGTGCCATCCTGGGCTAAGAGCTGGGGATGCAGGGGGTAACAGGAGTCTCTACCCTCAGTCATGGGAGAGAAAGAAAATAAACAAGGTAAAAATAAATAAACAAGATAAGTACCCTAAAAAAAACAAAAGAGGGACACCCGGGTGGCTCAGTTGGTTAAGCGTCCGACTTCAGCTCAGGTCATGATCTCATGGTTCATGAGTTAGGACCCCGCATCGGGCTCTGTGCTGACAGCTCAGAGCCTGGAGCCTGCTTCAGACTCTGTCTCCCTCTCTCTGCCCCTTCCCTGCTTATGCTCTGTCTCTGTCTCTCAAAAATAAATAAACATTGAAAAATAATTAAAAAAAAAAAGAGCCTGCTGTCACAGAGGCTGTGGGGCAGGGGTGGGCATTCAATAACTGGGTGGACAGGGAGCAGAGGCCTGCTTGCTGCAAAGGAGTGGCTCCAGGAAGACCTGGACAAATGCCCTCCTCCCAGAGGATCAGCTGCTGCTTGAGATGGCACATTCGACCATGATTTCCAAAGTCTCATGTTCAGTAATGACAATGTCAGTGTCCTCACCTGGGGACCCAAGGCCTGGCAGGAAGCTCAGAAGGTGGGCTTTCAGTCTGTAGCTGGCTGGGGTGTGGGGTGTGGGAGTGAAGCTTCAGCCTCCCCCAGCCAATAAGCATGGGAGTGGCCTTACACTCTCAGGGAATTAGATTCTGCCCCCAGCATCTCCCACTCACCTCCCTTACCCCCTCCCCACTGTCACTGCCAGTTCTCACACTGGCAGCATACTGGATTCTTATTTTAGATACTGTGACAATTCTTAAAATAGCCACCAAAGAGAGAAAAGGTGAGTTTTTCCCCATGGGCACTGGTGGGAAGGCCATAGCAGGGCCATTGTGTCCCCCCTCGTTCCTGTAATACAAGTGGACTTTTCAGATGGAAAGTCTAAGAACTGCTCCAGGACCTCATGAAGCCCCTGCATGTGACCACGCTGGCAGAAAGTGCCAAAGAAAAACAACAAAGTGGAATATTTTTAAATGCCTTAAAATGACAGAGAATGGATGGAGTTTAACAATTTTGTCAGGAGGAAGGCTCTTAGTTCAGAAGCTGACACAGATAATGTTTGGAATCACAGGAGTCAAATTGATCCCTTCAAGTTCACATTCATGATAAGCACACCCAGAAATGGAGGCCAAAATACACACCCAGGGACTTTAAAACTTTTAAAACATAGGTTGGGTTTGAGCCAACAGAAATGGCTTTCTCTCACTGGGGACAAGCAGCCCTCTCTCCAGGAAAGAGGGACATTAGCATTCCTCAGCCACATGACCAGTGTCAGGACTCTGGTCAGGAATCCACTGGCTCTGGGAACCCATCTACCTGTGGACAGATTGTGAGGCCACTAGCCAATACATACTTACAAGACTCATTTCTCCTGACTGAGGATCAGGGCAAAAACCAGGCATTAAACCAAGCTAGTGCTACCCCTCAGCTGCTGAGCTGAAAGATGGCAGTGGAGACACCACTTCCTCAGAGCCCAAGGGCACTGTATTAGTTTTCTATTGCTTGTAACAAAATGCCACAAACCCAGCAGCTCAAAATACTACATTTATCATCTCACATTTTCCGTGGGTCAGGAATCTGGGCACTTCTTAGCTGAGTCCTCTGCTCAGGGTCTCACAGGCTGTAATTAAGGTGCTGGTTGGGCTGTGATCTCCTCTGGAACTTGTGTTCTTCAAGCTCATTCAATTTGCTGCCAGAATTCAGTTCTCTGAGGTTGCAGGACTGAGGTCCCCATTTTCTTGCTAGTCATTATCTAGCTGGGACCACTGTCAGCAACCAGGGATGCTCTCAGCTCCCTGCCCTGACCCTATAGTCAGCTCACAATATTGATATCTGCCTTCTTTCAGCCCAGCAGGGATCTCTCCAAACTCTCTATCACTGACCTCTAGACCCAGATTTAAAGGACTCATGTGATTAGGTCAAGACCACTAAGATACTCTCCTATTTGTTAAGCCAACTGATTAATAACCTTAATCACATCTGCAAAACCTCTTAGTCATGCACCCTAACAACAACAGGAATGATAATCCATCATATTACAGCATCTGTCACACTCAAGGGGAGGCAATCATACAAAGTGTGTACACAAGGGGGTGAGAATCTTGGTGGCCACCCTGGATTTCTGCCACCACAGGCATACAAGACCACAGCCATGGCAGTCCAGCTACACTCTGGCCACTGCATGACCCTTGGCAGCCTCACACCAGCCTATTTATAGACTACCAGGGCCACAGGGCCACAGGGAACTTGCTATAGTCATCTCATCAGTGACAGAAATCAGGAAAAAAGGTAATTTCCCTACCCCAACATGGTGTTTGAGGACCTCTCAGCTAACTGGATTTTCTTCAAGGATCCGAAAGCCAAAATTCTCCTAACCCCAAAACTCTTTTCATCACTAGGGTAAGAGTACATGATCCAAAGTCAGCTGGGTTGCCTACCAGCTGTTGGCCTTGGGCAGATTGCTTAGCTTCTCTGAGCCTTTGTTTTCTTATAAAACAGGGACAAGATTTGCCTTACTTCATAGAACTATTGTGTTAATCCATTTCAGACACTTAGTGTGATGACTGACACGGAGCAAGCAGCTGACACATGTGATATGGTGTTCTCCATCAAGTTTCTAGGGAGGTTTGGGTGTGTGTGTGTGTGTGTGTGTGTGTGCACATGTGTGTGCACACGTGTGTGCATTAATGTGTATGCACATTCATGTATGTGAGTATGCATATAGTTGGGAAAGTATAAGGTCCGGACTAAAGAGGCCTAACATCAGACTCAGTCAGTTAAGAAGGTGCCTGGTAAATATTTTCTCCTATTCCCTTGGTGGCAACCACCATTCTACTGTCTGCTTGTATAAGTTTGACTATTTTAGATTCCACGTATTAGATCATGCAGTATTTGCGGGAAGGGAATGTGGGGAAATGTTGGTCAAAGGGTACATAGTTTCAGTTACGCAAGATAATAAGTACTGTGGTGGAATGTATACCAATGTGACTACAGTTAACAGTACTGTATTATATACTTGAAATCGTTAACAGTATTGTCTTATATACTTAAAACTTGTTAAGAGGGGAGATTTTAAGTGTTCTCAACACACATACACACACATACAAAGAAGGCATCTGGATAACTGGCATGGGCAAGGTCCTTCCACTCTCAGGACTTCAGTTTCCCCACCTGAAAAATGTAGATTGTCTCTAAGAGCACTAGCATTTCTGAACGTACACCATCCCATGTGGAGAACTTCCAGAACTTTCTTTGGCTCTTTTTGGATTTGATTGTTTACATACTTTGTACACATATATTGTATTAGGGTTTTCCAGAGAAACAGAACCAATAGGATGGTTCTCTCCCTCTTTCTATCTAAGGAATATACACACATATATACACATATACATATATATATACACATGTACACACATATGCATTATAAGGAATACATATTCGTATACAATATAAATAAGGAATACATATATTATGTACAATACACTATATATATATTCTATTGGCTCACAGTTATGGAGACTGAGGAGTCCAGATCCAGGAGAGCCAATGGTTAAATTCCAGTCCAAGTCTGAAAGCAGAGGATACCAATGTTCCAGCTGGAAGACAGGCCAAGAGCAAGAATTCTTTCTCACTCAGCCTTGTGTTCTGTTGAGCCATTCAGGGACTGGGTGAGGCCCACCCACCCTGGGGAAGGCCACCTGCTTACTCACTGTGCCAATTCAAATGTTAACCTCACCCAGAAGCACCCTCAGAGACACACCCAGAATAATGTTTGACCAGATATCTAGGTGCCCTATGGCCAAGTTAAGTTGACAAATAAAATTAGCCATTACATATACTTTATGCATATTTGGATAAATAAAAAGCACAACTGTTTAAAGATTAAAAATAGGAAAGTGCCCTCAGTCACATTCAAGGACACTGCACTTGACAGGAAGGTGATCCTTAATGTGAAAGGCCACTCTTCACCCTTTCTACCTCTCTCCTCAAGATCTTTATTCTCTTGAGTTGTAAGGTTCTTGAGTCTTCCGATCCAATCCTCCCCAGACGTGATCCCAGACTGTAACACATTGTAGCTTTTAACTGTTCAGCCAGAGTTTCTGATTCAGCACATTTTAATCCATTTTATTTGCTAAGATCAGGAAGATGTCATCTGTAGTAATCCCAGCTGACCTCCCAAAGTCAGGCTGATAAAAATATTAATGTCAGCTTCTTGCAGCCTGGCAGAGGGCAGCACCCAGCTTGACAAGCAAACAATGGCTCAGAGCTGTCTGTGGGAGGCTGATGAACCTGTAGTAATGAAGAGCTTCATCAGTGAAAGCCACCCTCCAGGCGGAGACACTGCGGGCTGGAGTCTCGCCAGAAGCTCAGCCACTTTCCTGGTGAGACCCTCTTGTCTATCTGTGAGGCTGAGGCATGCCAATTAGAAGGGTCTGCGGGATGATTCACCCCCCTTAGTGGTGTGCTTCAGGTTTGGTGCTAAGATCACCCAAGCTTGCTCCTAACTTCTCCCTGCCAATGTGTCCTCCTCCTACCATCCATCAGGTATTTCCAGCTGTGACACCAGAGGCATTGACCCCTCAGAGCACAAGCAATTCCAAATAGGAATGAAAGGTTGTTTCTAAGGGTCATAGCCTCATGATCCCTGGCCTCACTCAGCCCAGGAGTCTGTTTATTTGGTCACATTGCTTGGCACTTACAGCTTCTTAAAAGACAATTGCCAGGTGGGGCTTGTGCAGCTCACAATTCAAGCAGTTTGGCACTGCTACGTAACTCATATCCCTCTATGAATATTTATGCTTTTCATCTGGCCACTACAAGCTCTGAGTTTGTTGCTCCTGATTTAACTTGAACCATGCTAGAGAGAGGCAGGTGTTAACACGCTAACATCACTGATGCTTGTCACTTGCCTAGGCCTGTGCTGCACAGCTGGGCTCTGGACTCCTGCTCCAGTGCTCACTGCTTTACCCCTCCCAATTTGATCTCTTGCCCTTAGTCATGAGATGACCCCAGCCTGGCTCCTTCTGTTGGGAATGAGGAAGATCCCTGCTAGTCCCATACAGGGAGCAGCAAACCCAACCAGAGTCTCTTCACACTCCAAAGACAGGAAAACCCTTCACCTTGCTCAAAAGAGAAATGTGGTCTGAAAAGAGAGGATTTATTTGGAAAAGTTAGCAGCTCATGCAATGGCTCTGACTTCATGCTGGTCATGGGCGGTGGGTGCAGTGACCTAATGAGCATGCAACATATGATACATCTTCCTCCCTGCAAGGATGAGGCACTCCAGACAGAGTCACTGCATCCTCAGACCCCCTGCAGCCAAACTGCACCACCAAGGCAGTGTGCTTTGCTCATGCAACCCCTAGGCACAGCCCATCCGTGCAGCCTGAGCACTAATTGGAGACTTCAGAACTGCAGACATGGCCAAGGACTGCTTCTTGCTAAACGCCAAAATGTAAGGTTCAAGGAGGTGGACACCCGCATTGGCAGGTTTCTTTTTTTTAAACAAAATTAGCGAGCAGAATAAAACACTCATCAAGGAGGTCGTGCAGCAGAATAGAGCAAGCTGTCAGGGACTTTCCTGTCGCTGTGAGCGATGGAGGAGATGGGATGGTCTGAGGTGGGAGGTTCTCAGATCCAGGGTTGAGGGTCGAAGGAAAGGCACAGACAGAGAGAAATGGCACTTTTCACGTGGCCTGGAGCTTTGTAGACAACAGGGGAAAAGGAGGGGGAGGAAAAGAAATAATGAGGTCAGAAGAAGAGGCAAAAAGGAGACAGGAAGGGGAAAGGATGTGGGAAGCATCCAAGGAGCCATGCACCTGCCCCTCCTGAGGTCCAAAAAGACATTCTTCCACCCTGTCAGCAGCAGACCTGCCAGTGTGGCACCCCGGGGGGGTTGGGGACTCTGTGGGAGGCAGAGGGGGGTGTCAGGAACTCAGTCAGATCTGGGGCAAGTCACTGATCTCTGCCTTCACTTCCTCTCTTTATCTGAAGGCTGACAGCAATAGCATATGCGTCCTGGAAGATTCAATGAGGTGGCAGTTGCCACATGCTTAGCATGGGACTGGCTCCTAGTTACATACACAGTAACTGCTAGCTTTTGATAACGTCTTGTGTCAGATGTGGCATAAAGCCTTGTGTCCCTGGAGGCCTCCACTCTTGCTGGGATGCAGCTCCTTCAGGCATCAGGTATTCCCAGTGCTGGTGCACAGTGCTCCTGAGCAGCGGCCACACAAGCTCAGGCTGCTTTCCCACCTCTGCTGGCAAACCACACCCTTCCCCCAACACATAAGATAGAAGAGCTGGGGTGGAAAGGGAGAGAGACGCCACTCCTGGAGCACAAGCCAACCATGCCCTGGTTCCTGCATGACCTGTCATGCTGGCATAAGGGACCAGAGACATGTGAATCCTTACCCAAGCCAGCCTGGTTTGCACCTGCACTGGCTGCTAGTGGGATGATTAATGCTTCCTGCTTGGCAGCATAACTCCTTGATTTGAGTTTTCCTTGAAATTGGAAGGGGCGCTTGGATAAACATCGAAGGCCCTGCTGCCTGGAAGTGCTCTGGCCTCCCTGTCCTAAATGGTGACACAAAGTCACAGAGTGTTCAGGCATGAAGGGACCTCACAGGGGGAAAGGCAGTGTGTCTCAGAGGCAACCACTGTGAATTCTGGAGCCTTGATGCCATGTAAGACCCAAGGACATTTTCATAACTCTGCAGAGTGAGTGATAACAAGAAATACCGGATTCATGTGTGAGCTTGACTTTCCCATCAGCAAGATGGTAGAGGCAGGGGTTTAAGTTGATTTAAAGAAAATCAAGAACTGTTACATTTATTGTGTTCTTGTGATTGAGAGCTATGGTTCATACCTGCTGCACATCCAACCTCTCCTCTCTCCCTCTGCAGCCCCTTCAGTCCAGTGTGGAAGGAGCCAAGGTCACCTCGCTGGTCTACACACACTCTCTCCCTCTCCTCCAGCTCATTCTCCACATAACAGCCACAGTGGGAATTTAAAATGCACATGTGATCATGGGTCTCCCTTGATAGAACCACAGAGGTCCCCTGCTGCTCTCCTGGCATATAGACCCGCCACTGACGGCCCTGCCAGACCCTCTGCCACTCCCCACCTCCTCTGCTCATGCTCTGGAAATCACCATCACCATCATCGTTGTCCTTGTCATCGCCATCATTGTCATCATCATCATTATTGTCATCATTGTCACCACCGTCATGATCCTTGTCACATCATCACCATCATGATCCTTGTCATTGTTGTCATCCTCATTGTCATCGTCAACATCATCATCATTGTCATCATCATTGTCACCATCATCACCATCATCGTCACCATCATCATTGTCATTGTCACCATTGTTATCATCGTCATCGTCACCATCATCGTTGTTGCTGTCAGCAGCAACAGCAGCAACATGTACTGAGCTCTCACCATGTGCCAGACAAACTTCTACATATTTTATCAACTTGTTCAGTCCCCACCCCTATGAGTAGTTTCCATGTCCGTCCTCATTATGCTGATGAGGACAATGAAGCACAGAGAAGTTAGGTGACTTGCCAGGGATCACCCATCTAGGAGCCCCAAACCTGGTCCCACCCCATCTTTTCCACCTCAGTGAGTGGCGCGACCACTCAGCCCTCAAAGCCAGAAATGCAGGAAACCCATCCTTGATCCCTTTCTTTATGTCACTCCCCACCTATACTCCAACAATAAGGCCTTGTAGGTATTACCTTCAAAATGCCTCAGATCCACACCCACCTCCCATGCACTGCCCACAGCATTGGCCCAAGTACCAATCGCCTCTCACTGGAATGACTCCAGAAGTTTCCTTGCTGACTTGTTGGCTCTGACGCACCTCCTGCATGCAGCTTGTCTCCCTCTTTCCTTGCTTTCTCCCTTCCTCCCTCCTTGTTGCCCACCTTCCTCCCTTCCTTCCTTCTTTCTCCAACCCCTACTTTTCCTTTGTTTCTGTCTGTTTTACAATGTATATTTTATTGCTAGGAGGTAGTTTGTCATTCATAGTTCCTAAGTGGAGGAGGCACATTACACCACACAGGGCCATCCAGGGAAGCACCAGGGTCAGTAAGGAGACAGAGGCAGTAGGGGGATTCCTTGGCAAGGAACAGGTGAGGCAGGGTAAGCAGGTTAGGATTGGCAGGTTTGGATAACTATGGTGGCCTCTGGGGCACAGGGCTGTATCAGATGCTTGGCATCTGGCCCTGGGGTGATGAGGATAGGGGGACAGCAGCAGGAAAAGAGCCTGAGAGAGGAGGTGGCTGGGCACTGAAGGGGTTGTATAGGAAAGGTGAACTCACAGGTGAGAAGTTTACTATCTCTAGGAATGGGCATTCCCTCCAGGTCAGCAAGGCCCCCAAATGTCAAAGTGTTAGAAATCTAGAAAATAAAAAAGGCATGCTTAATACTTCTTCTTCCCTTCCTTCACTCTTTACTTCTGAACATTTTTTAAAGGAAATGACATGGCCTGGGTAGAGCTAAAGCCCAAGTTGTCCCATTCTCTGAAGAACTGTTTTCATTCTCCATCACAATGTTTGCATCTCCTTAAATTTGTATAAATGGCATCGTAAGTATGTGATGTGTGTGTGCATTTGTGTGTGTGTGTGTGTGTGTGTGTGTGTGTAGAATGTTCAAAATACACTTAAAGAGAGTGCCAAAAGATGAAAATAGACAGGAAATGAGTAAAACAAAGTTCAACCGAAAAATGTTCTCCAAAATTAAAGAAAGACTTGAGTCTACAAACTGGAAGGAAAGGGTAGCATGAGACAGAATAAATCCACACCTGGGCACCTCATGGTGAAACTGTATAGCATCATGAATAAGGAGAAAGATTTTAAAGGCCATCCAAGGGAAAAGAATAACCACAAAGTAGGGGCACCTGGGTGGCTCAGTCGGTTGAGGATCCAACTCTTGATTCCTGGTCAGGTCATGATCTCATGGTCCCAGGGATTGAGCCCCGAGTTGGGTTCTGAGTTGACAGCACGAAGCCTGCTTGGAATTTTCTCTCACCCTCTCTCTCTCTGCCCCTCATCCCTGCTCACAGACACACACACACACACACACACACACACACACACACAAAATAAATAAACATTAAAAAAAAAGAATATCCACAAAATAGTGACTGCTGATTTGTCTTGAAATATTTGCCCTAAACAGTATGATAATATCTGCAGAGACCCAAAGGAAAATTAAAGTCAAGTTAGAATTCCCTGCCCATATAAACCTTTTAAATGTAAAAAGTTTACTACCTACCTACACTTGCTTAAAAAAACAAACAAACAAAAAAACCCACTACTAACAGATATGCTTCCACCCAAGGAAACATGAATCCAGAAGGAAGAAGGGGAAAGGGAGAATAACAGTGAACACAAAAATTGATAGAATATGTGTGATGGTTAACTGCAGGTGTCCACTTTACTGGATCCCAGGATGCCCAGATATTTGGTTAAACATTAGTCCTAGGTATATCTGCAAGAGTGTTTCTGGATGAGATTAGTGTTTGAATTGGTAGATTGAGTAAAGCAGATTGCCATCCGCAATGCAGGTGGGCCTCATCCAGGCAATCGAGGTCCAGAATAGAACAAAAATACAGAGGAATATAAAATGTGCCCTCCCTGAGTGATTATTTGAGGTAGGAGATCAGTGCCATCTTGTTCTTGGAATGAAAGTTACCCTACCAGCTCTCCTAAGTCTCCAGTTTGCAGATGGCAGATTATGGGACTTCTCAGCCTCCATAATTGTGTGAGCCAATTCCTTATAATATATATCTATATATACCTTGAGATGTGGCTGTAGCAATAGATAGATATCCTATTGGTTCTGTTCCCTGGACAATGCTGACTAATACAATATGTGTAATTTATCACTTATTTTAAAATCTATTTTTCCTAAAAGAAGATAGAACAAAGACTAGGAAGAGGGGATGGGATTTCCCATGAAGAGTTAAAGCATGTTACAGTCTTAACATGTAAGAAAAGGAACACACAATTTTCTTCAGAAAATTTACATACATATTTTTTCATATATATGTATATAGGACACAAATTTAGGAACACACACACACACTTTGTTGTTTTTACCAAAAAAATGGGATCATTAAAAAGCTTCAACTTTTTTCCCATGACACATGTTGGTGTATCTCTGTTTCTACTGCATTCTCCCAACATGGATACTCTGGAGCTTACACAGCAGTTGCTTGTTGAAGAATAGGTGAGACCTTTCCAATTTTATAAGTCATGCTTTAAAGGCACCTAGGTGGCTCAGTCTGTTAAACATCTGATTCTTGATTTCAGCTAAGGTCACGATCTCATGGTTCCTGAGTTAGAGCATAGAGTAAGGCTCAGTGATGACAGTGCGGAGCCTGTTTGGGATTCTCTCTCTGCCCTTTCCCCGCCCTTTCAAAATAAATCAATAAACTTAAAAAAAAAAGTCCTTGTGCATGTGTTTTCCACATTTTGAAGACACAGATTCATATTACATTCACAGTGAGATTTGCTTGTGGAGCAACACGTGGTAAGTGAGCATAACTGGTCATCAGCAACTGAACATCCTCAAAGATTTGGCATTTTCTGCTCTCAGGAAAATACACATCCCCTAGGGGAAATTGCATGCCTTATTGGCACTCCTAAATTTGGATTCTCCTGAATGCATAGGCTTTCCATGGCAATGGTCAGAAACTGCAGCCAGGCAGCTGCAAATGTTGCACAGAGAAATTCTGTTTAACTCATTCAGTTTAACCTTTTTAGAAACTGTTTACCCACACATAGAAATCCAGACTGCCATCTTCCCTTGGAAGACTGTGCTTCTCAGCAGAACCACAGCCCTGGAATTTTTTGTGAGCCACTGGCCACAGGGCAGAGCTGACATTGGCTGCTCCTAGAGAAAAACCTTGCTTGCTTGCTTACTAGCCAGGCCAGTAGGCATCTGAGTGTGCCAATGCCTTGGGGGTTTTTTGTATTCATAACTGTTTTTATTTGAGTATTTTCAAGCCTAGTCTCTGGAAATAGCTACCATAAAACAGTGGATGAGGTCTTCCAGATCTCTTCTTTGGGAAGAAGCTCACCAACTGCATGGTCTTTGTAGGTGTTTCCCATTCCAGAATAGAATAGCTGATTGCTTCTCCCTGGCCCAGTTACTATGTTTTATGGTAATTGAGGGTCTCACATTTTCCCCAAACTAGAAGAGACGCTTCACTTTTCCAAAAAACACAGGCTCCCTTTGTTCAATCTTTGGGGGTGGGATTAGTATTAATTATCATTAAATAATTATTTGAATAGATAATATATCATCTGATTGGAAAATAAAAAATTATAATCGGTGTTCAGAGAACTTTCTTTTTCCCATTCTTTCTATCATCTACCCAAGTTCTATTCCCTCTGGCAATAAATGAACAGTTACTGGGGCTTCTGGGTTGCTCAGTCGGTTAAGCATCCAACTTCAGCTCAAGTCATGATCTTACAGTCCGTGATTTCTAGCCCTGCATTGGGCTCTGTGCCAACAGCTCAGAGTTAGAGCCTGCCTTGCATTCTGTGTCTCCCTCTCTCTCTTCCCCTCCCCCACTTGCACTCTGGCTCTCTCTCTCAAAAATAAAATAAAAACACTAAAAATTTTTAAAAAAATAAATGAACAGTTACTAGTTTTTTTGTGTATCCTCATAGGTATGTTTTTAATGCATACACATGCAATGGCAATATGTACTCTTTCCCCCATCTTTAACTCAAGTGGTAGCATGTTTCACTAATTTTCACATTTACTTAAAACATACACATTGGAACATTTTCCGTGTTCCATGGAGAAGACTCCCTCATCCTTTTTCATACTGTCAATGAACATTCCATTGCATGACTGTTCATCATTTATTCAAACTGACCCCAACTGATGAACTTTGAGTTTGTTTCCAGTTGTTTGTTATTACAAACATTGCTGCAACAAATAACCTTGAACATACTGACTAATCTAGACATCTCATCAACTATCAACTATCCCATAGAATCTAAACAAGCACAAATTCCCCAACCTTGTACAATAAATAAACCTCATCTCTTCTATTGATCATCTGCTTCTCCCCATTCACAGAAATACCACCACAGAATATCTAGACACTTGAAGCCTAAAAATTGTGGAAACCTATTGTCTTTTATGCTCTCCAATGAGTCTCACAGATTAAAGAAAGAAAAATGATTTAATCCTTATCTCTCCCTATGGCAGTGTTATAAAATATGGGTCTAAGAGAGCATGGCAAATTAGATGATTTTTTATGTTAGTTGTCCTTTGAATTATTAGCAGTATTAATATAGTACAATATGCACATAATTAGCAAGCCTTCCAAATTTATTATATATACTTATTCTTGTTCTTTTTAATTACCCAGCTCTCCGGTTGGAGGTAGCATGGTGACTCAAATGATGCCTAATGTGTCAGATGGTAACTAACCTGCCAGAATGGGGAGAATAAAAGTCTAGAAAAAGATTTTTTTATCCTATTAAATGCATAAAAGTTTCTCAATGTATTATTCATGTTATAACCATGGCACAAACAAAGCATGATTTATTGAGTATTTTAATACAGCCTGTTAATGCTATGCAATAAAGTGTATTTTAATATTTAATATGATCTGTGAAGTTTAAACTTTTTTCAAGAAATATCTTGTGGTTTTAAACTAAATTAAATACAGTAGGTGACAAATGAATCCCTCTAAGCATCCCTGGAGGCAGATTGGGCCTGTTTGGGACTGACCAGAATTCAGAAGCTCGTTTTGGTTTTGATGCTCAGACTCCTGTGAAGTAGAGGGTCACATGGCTGTTATTTTGAGACATGAGCTAAGTATGGCAGTTAATCCACTCACACAGACTAGTTTGGGTCATGTGCTCCTCCAGGTCTCCCCCTCTCCTCTGGAGGTGAGCACGTGACCCAAACTAGGTCCTCCCACCTGAGAGGACCCAGTATCAGTCTGGTAAAGTTTGATATTGTTATAGTAACAAGCAGCTCCAAATTCTCAGTGAATTAAAGTAATAAAGTTTCTTTCTTTCTTTTTTTTTTAATTTTTTTTTTCAACATTTATTTATTTTTGGGACAGAGAGAGACAGAGCATGAACGGGGGAGGGGCAGAGAGAGAGGGAGACACAGAATCGGAAACAGGTTCCAGGTTCTGAGCCATCAGCCCAGAGCCTGATGCGGGGCTCGAACTCAGGGACTGCGAGATCGTGACCTGGCTGAAGTCAGATGCTTAACCGACTGCGCCACCCAGGCGCCCCTTATTTCTTTCTTATATCACATATCCATCCCAGATCAAAAGTGAGGCTTTGCTAACTGCGGTCCCTCAGTCCAGGTTGATGCAGGTTGCGTTTAAATGCCTGCTCCCATGATGACAAAGACAATAAAAAGAAAACCTCTTCAGAGTCTTGTCTCAGCATAAATGCTCCAGGCTGGCACATGTCATTCCCACCCTAAATTCATTGGCCAGAACAACACATATAGCTCTACCCAAGCACCAGAGGTCAAGAAGTATAATGCCATCACAGTCAGCCAAGGGAGTAGAAGAGGAGTATTGATCGATAACACTGATGACTTCCTCTCTGCATTCTCTATTGTGAGCAGCAGGATGAAAAGAATACTTCTCTTTGGAATCCATTTATCCCATAGAGATGTCTGGACCAGGCTCCAGAGCAGCCCCTGCTATTGAAACTCCCTGGTGCTGTCCTTCCAAACCCTCATATTTCTCCATGTCCTTCCAGTGGATCCCCTCATACATGAATAAGCCCAAGTCAACTTCTGTCTCTGACAACCAAAGAACCTCAATATATCTAGCTGTAAGTGTACTGTGACACAAGCCAGCCACTTGGTTAACATGTCTGGGTGTGGCCCCCCAAGGCTGGTGCCGTGCCACAGTCCTGTGACAACAGTAGCCAAGGCACTAAACTGAGGAGGACAATACTGGGGACAGCGGGATTTGCGTGCAGGACAGGCTTTAGAATCTATCCAAACCACCATGATCTGCCTCCCACAATTGCTGAGGAAATATCTTGTAGATACAGGAAGTTCTTTGCACAGATTTGCTATGGAGATTGAAGAAAATTCGAGTCAAAAGGGACCTCAGACATGATCTTGCCTGGTGAGTAAAGAGGAAAGACACTTGCCCAAGGTCACATGATTATTTAGTAGCAGAATCCTTAACTCACAACCTTGATGGGTGTACCTAAGAGGAAAGCAGGAAACCAATGAAGTTGCACATCTGAGCTTACCTGGGCTATCTAGTGCCCAGGCAGGAGACCACCATGTCTCTTTTGCCCCACTGTGGCTTGAGCTGGTTTTCCTTTGTTTCTTGCTTTCCCTAGAGAAGACACTATGTGCAGCCAAGAAGCTCGGCACATCTCCCAGGGACTGGTTTCTTTCTGTCAGAATGTATGAGAATAGTTAAGAAAATCACAAACTATTATTTGTCAGCTTTAGAAACAGGAGATTAAACACATGGCAGTTAAAGCTCCCTTTAACTCAAATTTTACAAATTAGCCCCAAGGTGCAAAAAGAATCTTCTCCTCCAAGTTCTGAAGTTTGCATATAAAGCAAAAACATAACTCACATTGCAGGATGGAAAACTAATGCACATACACATATGCACAAATTTCTACACACATGTTATCCTGAATGTAAACTAACAATGAAAAATACAGATTTTTCCCTGCCTCTTCTCAGACTGGAGCACCAAGAACCTTCAATAAAAATTATTATCATATTAAAACTCATGACTGCTTTTAATGACATAAACCCCTTCCTCAGGAGGGCATGGCCCATGGAGATCATAACATCTTTTGGGTTTCTTCACAAACTGACACAATTTTGGGGCGCCTGGGTGGTTTAGTCAGTTAAGTGACTTCGGCTCAGGTCATGATCTCGTGGTCCGTGAGTTCGAGCCCTGCATTGGGCTCTATGCTGCCAGCTGGAAGCCTGGAGCCTGCTTCAGATTCTGTGTCTCTCTCTCTTCTGCCCCTCCACCACTCACAGTCTGTCTCTCTCTTTCTTTCAAAAATAAATAAACATTAAAAAAACTGACACAATTTCATATCCTTTATTTTCTATTATTTGAATTAAAGAGCCTCTTGGTATTGTCTAAATTTGAAAAAAATTATGATATAAATATTCTTTTTAAAACTTTACTCTTTGAAGATCTCTGTACCACTTAATTCAGAAAGATATTTCTTAACTTCAGAAAGATATTCCCAAATGCGCTTGGGAATATGCCGACTTCCAAACAGTGAAGTGACATAGCCTGAAATTAAAGGAATTAAGGATGGAAAGATTTTAAGTTTAAAAATATTACTTTAAGGACACCATCCAGACAGTGAAAAGACAACCCACAGAAAAGGGAAGAAATATTTGCAAATCATATATCTGATAAGAAACTTGTATCCGAAATATGTAAAGAACTCGTACAACTTCATAACAAAAGGGCAAACATGGATTTAAAAGATGTGAATAGAGGGATGCCTGGGTGGTTCAAGTGGTTAAATGTCCAACTTGGGCTCAGGTCAGGATCTTGTGGTTCCTGAATTCAAGCCCTGCATTGGGATCTCTGCCCACCCCCCCACTTGTGCTCCTTTCTCTCTCTCAAAAGTGAATAGACATTACAAAAAAAAAAAAGATACGAATAGATATTTCTCCAAAAAAGATGTATAAATGGCACATGAAAAGATGCTCAACATCATTAGTCGTTAGGAAAATGCAAATCAAAACCACAATGAGACTTTACCTCACACCCAGTAGGATGGCTGAAATAAAAAAAACAGACAGTAACAGAGGTTGGCAGGAGTGTGAAGAAGTTAGAGCCATCATACATTGCTGGGAGAATGTGAAATGGTACAGCTACTTTGGGAAGCAGACCCTCAAAACGTTAAAGTTAAAAATATCCTCAAAAATTAAAACTGTTTAGCAGACCCTCAAAGTAAACATACGGTTTCTCAGAAAGGGGGTCTGTATGACTCAGCAATTCTGCCCTTTGCTGTATACCAAAGATTAACAACATGCATCTACATGAAAGCCTGTACATGGAGATTCATGAGAACCCTGTTGGTAATAGCCAAAAACTGTGAACAATTCAAATGACCATTAACTAATGAATGGATAACAAAATATGGTATATCTACACAACAGATTCAGCCATAAAAAGGAATAAAGCATGAATGAACCTTGAAAACATTATTCTAAGTTAGAGAAGGCAGACACAAAAGGCTATATATTAAATTATTCCATTTATATGAATGCCAGAATAGGCAAATCTAGAGACAGAAAGTAGGTTAGTGGTTGCTAGAGAGGAGGGAGTGGAGATGATTACTACTCATGGGGGTTTCTTTGGGAGGTGATTAAATGTTCTGAAATTAGTGCTGGTGATGGCAGTAAAAACCACTAAACCTACACTTCAGTAGAGTGAATTTGTAGTGAATTTGCAAATTATAGCTCAATAAATATGTTATTTAAAAAATATTTACTTTAAAAAGGAGAGAGAGAAGGGAAAGGAGAAAATAAGGAGGAGGAATGGGGAAGGAAGGAAGGAAGGAAGGGAGGGAGGGAAAAAAGGGAAAGGGATACAGAAGCAACGTTCCTGCTTGAATTTCAGATGGAAATGTTGACTCCAGCATATTCCAATCATTCTTGCAAAGTTGGAGCCTAATATTTCTGCCCACACCCTACAATGTAGGTTTTGTATGTGAAAGGATGGTCTAAAGATACCTACTGGGTCTCTGCAGGTTTGAGAAGTTCTCCTCCACCTGTCTGCCCTCTCCGGGCAGGACTTCTCTGCTTCTGGAGGAGAAATGCAGGGCAGTGCAGCCAACCTTCCAGCCCCTCTCTGCACACTGCTCCCATCAGCCTCTTCTGGAAGACTTTGCACATCTCCTGTCCTTCCTTTTACTTATCCAAATTGTCTCCTCCAGGAAGCCTTATTGTGCTTACCTAACTGGCACTCACTTTAAAATCTAGTGTTTTCCAAAGTACAACCCTTGAAGTATTCCTCAAAAAAGGGATCCTGTGTAGGATTGTCAGATAAAATATAGGATTCCCAATGAAATCTGATTCCAGATAAACAATAATTAACTTTTTAGTGTAGTATGTGTATTTTCTACAGGACTTCTCAGAGGCATTAGTGGACATTGCAAATTCCTGAGAGGGGGTATGGTCTGCAACAATTCCTTAATGTATAGGACCACAGGCCTAAGGTTGCCAGCTCAAGCAAATAAATGTACAAATTTGAATTTCAGATAAATTACTTTTTGGTATAAGTATGCCCCAAATAGTGCATGAGGCATACTTACACTAAAATTTTTGTTATTTATCTGAAATTCAAATTTCACTGGCTGTCTTGAATTTTATCTGGCAACCCTACTTAGAGGGCTTATTGATTATACAGACCCCTGGTGTTTTGATAGGTCTGGGTTAGAGGCTGGGAAACTACATTTATAAGAAAGGCTCCAGGTGGGTGAGCTTGATAAGTCTAAGAGAAATGAAATGGAAGAGGAGAGTGTATGTGTGTGTGTGTGTGCACGTGCATGTGCACATGCACATGTGTGTGCATATATATGAAGTGGGGGGTGGTGTTTGGGGTGGGGGATGGCCCAGAAATCCAAAGCTCTGATCTATATCTTCTAACTATTTCAAAATTATCAAAACCTCAGGCTCTTTTTCCCAATAATTTATTCCATGCAGACTGGGCACAATGCATCTTTTAGGAGGTTGTTTGACAGTGCTTAACCGCTACCCACACTGTACATGCTCATAACAAAAAGGCAAGTCCCCATATACCATTCTGTAGCTTAGAAATGCATAAGTTATACAACATCTGGAATCTACCCAAGGAAAAAAAAATGCCAGCCTACAAATCTAGCCTGCTGGAGGCAGAAACCATGTGCTTGGAATCATTAAAATCACGTTTCACTTTGCCACAATGGGGCTCCATCCCCCTGCCAACGGCCAGATAAGCTGGCTGGGAGAGATTCACTTTCCTGGTGCTGCAAGAAGGGGCCACACACCTTTTGGTTAGTACCCGTCTAGGTTTAATACCTAATTACTATCCTCAGATTGCCTCTCAACACTCATTACCAGAACTCAGAGTTTCCAGCCAAGGTGATGGGACTTAAGATTAGGACAAAAGAGTAGTCACTTTTGTTTTCAAGTGCTGGTCTCCCTGGAACATTATCATTCAGCAGGATTGGAAGGAAGCATTTTGACTTTCTGCTGAAGGCTCCTGTAAGAATCAGACAAAGCAGTAAGCATTTATAAATGTATTAAACTCCCTATTTGAACAAGAGGGCCTCCGTATGTCTGGTCTTATGCCTATGATGAATTTATCTGTTCATCTCCAGCACCTAGGCCCAAAAATCATGCTGACAAATATACTCTAAACTACAGTAATCTCAGAAGGGACAAGCTCATCAGGGTGCCAGGCTGTCTGTTCAGCACCCTAGGGCTGTCTGGGGTTCCTGGGATAGACTGTCACATAGACATCCATGAAACAGTAAAAAATTTTTCTTAGTCATGACAATGGCCATTGTGAGTAAACCAGGTGGGACTGTTTCCTTGTCTTGTCTACCGAGTTGCCTGCATCCTGGGCAAGCAGGAAGGAAAAGATAGAGGAAAGAGCAGAGTACAAGTGAAAGGAAGGGGAAGGGAAAAGAGAGGAGGGGTTGTAAGAAAGAAGGAGAGAAAGATCACAGGGTGAGGAAGAGAGTAGTGAAGAAGGAGGGCATCGGTCTAGAGATAACAGATAAGTGAAATTTAGAGTCATTATCAACTTGCTGTGAATTCCAGATGGAGTTTCTGGAAGCCGCAACCATATTTCTTGTTAGGAATTCATTCATGTAACAAATGTTCTGTGGAACACTTACTATGGGTCAGGCACTGTTCTAGAGGCAACAGCTTGAATTCCAATAAGGAGAGGTAAACAATAGACAAAGAAAAAAACAAACAATACCATTTTAGATAGCAACAGTACTGGAAGGAAATAGCTTGGTCATGTGATAGAGAATCGGGTTTTAGACAGGGAAGGCCACTTGGAGGAGGTGCTGTTGAGAGGAGGCCAGCATGCTGGGAAGGAGCCAGCCATGCAAAGCAGGAAAGGAAGAGCATTTGTTAAGGCCCCCATCCCTCTCCTTCCCTCCCCACCTCTCACACACACAGGAACTGACTGGCTTGGCAGGAAGATCAACAGAACAGAGGCCAACATGGTTGGAGGGTGATGTGCAAGAGGACAAGTGCAGGGCATTAGTCTGATACTGTGCAGGCTTATAGGTACTGACAAAAAGTTTGGAATTGCCTTCACCCAAATTCATTTGGGACAATCTGCAAAATGCACTTGTGATTAGACAAATGATTGACCCCTCTTGATGGGAAAACATTGGTTGTACACTGTGTCCTCTAATCCAGGATTTTCTCCTGAATGGCTCTTATGGAGCAGGGTAGAGAGGCTCTGTGTGACCCTGACATGTGTCTCTCCTCCAAGTTCTAACATCAGGAAAATAGCTTATTTCCTCGTGGAAGAGGGAAGGCATGTATTACAGGAGATGAAATCCGCACCTTTTGTTGCCTACATTCCTGCTTCCAAGGGGACACCAAGGGACTAAATACTTGCCCTGGTAAGATTTCACAAGACAAAAGGAGTCCATCCCTGTTGGGGTCACCATGATTGGACCAAATTTGGGTTCTCATCTCAGGGGTCCTCATGTTGGGAAATCCATCAGCAATAAAGCACCAAGCCCCAAATGTTTGGGTCTCCCAGGATCAACACAAAGGAGAATGACTGAGATCAGAATACTGTTGTCTAGAGTCCAGAGCAACCCAACCTACTCTAAGGATAGCTGGGAAACCATGCGGGGATGGGAAGGCTGCCAGATGACCAGAGCCAGCCAATGGACTTCCAGTCTCACACGCTCCAGTCAGTTCCAAATGCAGAAGAACCCGCTCCCCACTGGAGATCATCTCTTTGGTAGATATAGCATCTCCCCACCCCAAGCAGTGCTTAACACACACCTACAAATCCATGTCATCCAACCTTCCTCAAGTACCATCTCCTCCTGGAAAATATATTCTAATGGGGAAAACACTGAATGTGGAGTCAAAAGGCTTAGGACTGCCTTTGAACTTTACCACATACTGGCTATGTGGTCTCAGCTAAACCACTCACCCTCTCTGAGCCTCATTTTCCTCAACTATAGATTGAGTCTAGCAATACCCCCTCACAGGCCTCAGTATAAGGATTGGATTTAACATATGCACAGCACAAATACAGTGTCTGATTCACAAAGAGTATTCTTTCAGTAACTGCAATGTCCTGCTTCAGTTTGGTGTCCAGATTGGAGAGCCCTGAGACCACCGAGCTGTCACTGCTCTGGAGTGCTGGGGAGGAAACTAAGAGAAAATAGAGGAAGTCTCTCAGATATGAGGGCTCCAGCAAGGAACCCAATTGCCATGGGAATTTCTGGAGACTGGGCAAAGAGAAATTTCACTGTTTTAAAGGATCAGGATGAGCAAACACAAAGCTGCTTCTCTGGTAGAATTTATAAGCCCAGCAGGCCCCTGGCTGAGACAGGCAACTCATTCTGGGGGAAATTAAGTGTCAGATGTAGTGCTGTGGAATTCTTTGGGCACCCATTGGCAGAGTTTTACAGTCATTCCAGCTCTCGGCCTTAGTTTCCTTGTCAAAACATTGACTTTCCTCTGCAGCTCCTAACAAGGCAAGAACTGGGCAATACCAATGAGTAATGCATCTCTTAACACTTCTGCTCAAAAAGATGAGACACCTCAGACTCATTTCTACTGGAGTTTGGGGGCAGTAATACGACACTGAAATCATTTGCTCCATCACACACCAGGAGAACTTTATGGCTTTTCAGACTGGCAAAAGACTTGCCCCAGATGAATCAAGTTTCCGGAGTTGAGATGTCTAACACACACTCTAGATGAGAGAAGAGATATATGGGCAGATCCATCACACTAGCCTCTCGTCCCTGCAGAAACAGGAGCAGGAAAGTCAAGGATTTGTTAGCAAGGCTCTGCAGAATGGCTCTGAACCAACAGGCAGCGAGGAGATTCGAGGAGATTCTAGTTCAGCACCACTAGTAATTACTGAAGGAACTGAATACACAGAGTATCTGTCCTTGTTTGGGTCTCTCTGAAAGCAGACCCCAGACAAAGGCATGGTTGCCGGTAGCTGATTTGGGAAGTGATCCCAGACAATAGGAATGAGGGGGCAGGAGGAGAGCCTGCAAAAGGGGATACTACTGAGCTGATCACCACTGTGGGCAATGAAGGCCCAGTCCTACTGAGACCTTTTGCAGAACTGGTGAGAACAGATTGCTCCTCTGAAGGATGAGAGGTGGGGCATTTATTCTCTACCCGTATCCCTGGTGGTAGAGGCTTGCTCCTTGTCCCTGAGTGTTAACCCTCCTGTACTTGCAGGCTGTGCCTGTGCATGGACTGGTCACTCCCATAGCTTCAGAGAGAGCTCCAAGTCAGAAAAGCAGAGACTCCACAGGCCTGCTGGCCTGGGGTAGGACCTTGGTGGTGGGACTCCAGAGATATGCCTGGCACTGCCCACCACAAATGCACTGATGTCAGTGGGGACCAGGAACGTGGCACAGGGCACAAGAGTCCTCTGCAGTGGTACATGCACCCATCACCAAGCTAAACATGACAGGAGGGCAGGAGACAGAGGAAACCAGGCACAGCCTCACCAACTTCTAGGAGAATTTGGAACAGAAGGTGACCCACAGGAGCCCAGTTCAGCAGCTCAAGTTATAATTGAGTAATAAGAAGAGAATGCTGGTATTGAAAACAAAAATTGACTGCAGTGGCTATAGCATTCTAAGAAAGAGGCCAAGCTCTTCCTAGGGGTAGATGGCCTTTTAGTTTAGAAAAATATTTCAGAGCATCTTTTTATGTATGTGAAAATATAGGCCCCAGGGCACAGTGGGAAGGAGAATGAGAGACAACTAAGCTCTGTTATAACTGGAAACTTTGTCTTATATGTTTGGAGAGGCCTTGGGACCACAGGAAGAGAAGATACAGGGCTGGGGAGATAAAGGAGGGCAGAAAAATGGTGGGGGGCGGGCCCAGGAAGGAAGATAGCCAGGGAGATATGTCCTGCAGCTGAGCTGTCAGGGAACCGCAAGGCAGTGACAACTAATGATGTAGCCACTTCAAGATAGTGCCCGTTCTGTGAGTGCTGACATTCCTTTCTGGTGACCCTAAACCTTCAGGGTGAAACATCTCACCCTCTTGTTACCAGTGCTTTGGGGAAAAAAGACAAGTCATGTGGGGTGATACAAGATAGAGAGAGGACAATGGCCATGGGAAAGAGATGGAATAGGAAGCAAAACTCACAGGGATGAGTACCCAGGGAGTGTCCCCTAAGACTTCTTGGAGAAACTGGGAAGGCACCTGACATCTCACAGAATGTGAATGTTTGAAACTAAAGAGAGTCGTGATTCCATAAACCTGAGAACGTGGGACTCTCTGCGTTATGAATTGAATCAGTCTGGCATTCAGTCACCATTGCCAGACCCCCTCCTGTGCCAAGACCCCAAGCTGGACAGTGGGAATAATGTCCTGGGTGTCCCAGTCGTCAGCACCCAACCTGGCCAAGCAATGCCCTGGGAAGGAGGAAGGAGGAAGGAGGAAGGAGGCAGAGGAAGGAGGAAGGAGGAAGGAGGAAAGCTCAGTAAACTCTGACAATCATGGAGGATCCCCAGGCACAGAGGGGGCATTAGGATCCTGACTTGAATAAAGAGGAAAAGCAAAGATTAAAGGAAGCATATGAGCAAAAGAAAGAGAATGCCTCCTCTGGGGTGAAAACCCCTTTATGGGGGCTCCCTAGGGTTACCAATGATACCAAGGTGTCTCCCCAGGTGGCTTCTTCTGAATCAGCCAGGAACCTGGTCCTGGAGGAGGGACTAATGAAGGGACCCCTCATGAGGTGGGGAGGGGTGTGTTAAAGGCAACCACGAGGCACGTGGGATCATATACAAGGCCAGAAACCGTGAGCATTGCTACTTGCACCACTATGGAAGAGGTCTCAGGAAGGAGCTGTGGTTTTCCATAGTGGAGCTCAGCCTGGCAGCGAGGAAGCAAAGGGAGCAAACACTTCACTTCCCCTGTCCCCTCCAGTGCTGCCCTTGACCCAAGCTGCCTGGGAGCCAGAGGATAAGAGAACTTGGTTGGTGCTGTTCTACAGACCTAGACTGTGGTTGGAGAGTGGACTGGAGGCCTTGCTAACAACTGGGTATTTGTCCTCTCCAAGTTGTCCAAAGTGGGCTGGCCTTATGCACGGAGGTGATCAGTGGACTTGTAGATTCAGGAGAGGTTGTGTTGGCTGCCTCATGCTGAAAAGCCCCTTGCCTGACTCCTGAAGAAGTCCAGATTACTCAGAAGAGCTCAAAGAGGAATCTGTAGATTATGCCCACAGACAGAAAGCTGGGATTATGATAAGGAAGTAAGTCTGTGACATGTACAGATCCCATGTGGCCTAGCATTTTAGAAGTCAGTAGCAGTATTTTTTAATCAATTAGACATTCTACTAGAAGCCAGCACAGCAGCTCTCCAGCTGGGAGGCTGAACCCAAGGACCTGAGTTTGTGAGCAACCTGAGAGCTGTCAGGTTCTCCCAGAAGCAGACTCTGAGGTGGTGATTTGTGGCAGCTGATTTTACAAGGAAGGAGAAACCAGGGAGGGTGAGGAAAAGGAAGGTAGGGAAGGAGGAGGAGGCCAAGCATGGGTGTGATTCCAGGTGAGGTCCCAGCTGCTGCCTGAACTGCTGGGGAACTCTGGAGTATAAACAGCACCTCACATAGTTTTTGGGTCTTCCCTTGGGGCAAGGGAGCAGGGTTCACACCCCTGCAGCTGTCCGTGGATGGCTGCAGGCCTGGGAGGGAAGGCAGAGAAACTGCCTGGTGTTTCCAGCTCTCCTGTGCTTGCAGCTCAAGTGCCTTCAGTAGCTCAAGGGAAATCTTTAGATGTGGGCTGTGGGTGCTGGCCATTTGAACAAAGTACCCAGCGACTGGAGGAGGATGCATACAACTTTAAGTGTGACCCAAGGGACCCGCAGGGAGGAGGCCATGATCACAGGGTCTACTACAAAGCCCATCACCCTGAGTGACTCTGCAGTTGGGTTTGTTCGGCTTTGCCTATCTGTGCAAGGATGAGGAAGGTGCCAAGTGGCCCCAGTTCCGGAACCCCCATGTCACTTACCAGGTCTGAGACTTGGGCAAGGACTTAACAACTCAGGGCCTTAATTTTCTCCTCCATGAAACAGGGCCCTACAATCTCTGTCTGACCTAACTCATGGAATGATTGTAGATATCAATGTAAAAGTGCCTTGGAAGGATGGAGGGTACAGGTATGTGACTTGCCAGGCTGCAACATCAGAAGGTCATGTTGAGGCAGGGTTCCCTGACCTCTCTGGCTGCAAGAGAATCTACAAGAGAGTCAGGAGCATGTCCTGGAAAGCTACCTACCTCCACTCCACCCCACCCCACTCTGGAGGGTTTACCAGAAGTATTTTGTTACAACACAATCTTATTCAAGTATTCATTAGAAAATGCAAGTAGCTGAATTAAAAAAAAAAAAAAAAGACTTGGCAGGGCATTCCTGAAAATAAAATAAAGCCACTTCTTGAATATATAGACCAATCACGTCCACAAAGGCCAAAATCTGTGAGAATTCTACCAAAACCAGGCTGTAGTTTGCTTCTGCACTTTGCATTAAAAAAGGATTTGCTAAGAAAAACTATAGTTTAACAAAGACAGCAGGATGACAGTTAACCCACTTACAAGGCAAACTCAGACTCTGGTCCTGCAGTCCTCCAGTGCTAATTTCATTCAGCACCTCCTACCCAGGACAGGGCCAGCCAGGGCCAGCAGGTCAGTGACCTTGGGGAGCCCTGCAGAGAGACAGGGTTCTCCCAGAATGGCTGGGGCACAAAGGCACTTTGACGGAAGTGGAGCATTCAAAACTAAATAATGACAGAGATTTACTAGTCCAACAGCAGGAACCAGAGATATTTAGGCTCTGGCTGCCAACAGCCCACTCATGACAGTGATCAGAAGGGCAGACATCCACCGTTGTACTGATGGGACCTGCTCAGGGTTTTACTGATACCAGGATATGGTGCTGCCTCAAGGGGGCAGTACAGCTAGCTGAACAAGAGGTCTCTGCTGCAATGCTTCTGCATGTTGGCAGTGGAGCACAAAGGGAATAGGTGCATCTCTGTTTAGCTGGTCAGATTAGAGACGTGGCTATACTAAACTGCAGATTTACTATAGTCAGTCATTGGACATTGCCTACTACTTAAAATGAATTGTTACCAAAACGTTCAGAGAAAACCATAGATTAAGCATATTGACTATGTTTCTTCTTTAAGTAATATTTAAGGGCAATCGCAATGATGGAGCAGCCATGTAGATATTTTCCCACTGGTTATTAATAATGGCCCCTCAGCAGACTGATGGATGGCCATCCCCGTGATGGAGAGCCGGCAGCACTCACCCTGCAGCGGATCTGTTACTGGGAGGGCTTGCAAGATATTTGATTTGAGAGGTGTCTGGCTGCTGATCGATGAGGAGGGCCTGAAAGAAACACAGCAGTGTGCACACCAGGACCATAAAAGAGAAGAGGGCAATTATCTTGTACTCCCCCTTCCTCTTTCTCTGGGACAGCCATCGAGAGGCAAGCAGGGAAGAACCGTGGGGGTCATTCCAACTGTGTGCAGGTTCCCACCTCTTCTAGTCACTAAAGCCACAGACATGAAGGCAGAAAACATGGATGCGGTAAAGCAGGATCCATGTATCTGTCGGTTGTGGGAAAGGAGGCTCTGCTCCATGCAGTCACTCAGGATCCAGGCTGATGGAGCTTTCACCATCTTGTCATGCTCTGTCCGGCATGAGCAGCCTCCAGGGGAGCCCAAGTGGAAAGGGCAAGCAAGGGTTTTTCAGTTCCCCGACCCCTAAGTGACGTGTGGTATTTGCTCACCTTTCCTTAGCCAGAAGCAGTCCCAAGGCCTTGTCTAACTGTAGCTCCAGTTTGGGCTGGTCCCCACTCATGGCACCACACCCTCCTTATTCCCAAAGCCATGGTGACTGGCATGTTACTCAACCCCTGAGCAGTGTTAGTCCCACACAGTGACCTCCTTGACCAAGCCTTCTCTCATTTCCCGGGTGCTTCATTGAATTCTCCTGTCCCCTCCCTTCTCCTGCTGCTCTGTGAGTTCCTCCTTACCAGATACCCCCTAATTGTTGGTGTTTTCTCAGGCAGGGCAGGCCCCATTGTTTTCTCTCTGTTCACTCTCTCCCTAAATGATCATATCAGTCCTATAGCTTTAAATGCATCACTTATATGCTCATACAGCTTAGACATGGACCCTGGCATGTCTTTCTTGAGACCTGTCTACACTTTTCTATTCAACTGCTTACTTGCTACCACATAGTGACATTGCATAAGGGACCCAGATATCTCACATCTGAGTCAAGGGTGTCTCATGGTTCAAATCAGAAATTTAGGAGTGACACATCCTTGATAGCTCCCTTTTGTTCAGCCTCAAATATAAATCATCCATATGTCTTGTCAATTAAATCTCTAAAAGAGATCAAAATAGATCCTGAATCCATAGACATTGTCCTTGTCTCTACTGCTGCTCTCTCAGGGCCACCACCCCAACCTGGCCTGCACAAATGGCTTCTCTGTGGCCTGTCTGCATCTATACTTTCCCCTTGCCAAGTCATGTTCCCAGGAACTCCAAGATTTCTCTTTAAAATGCAAACCAAAGCCCATCACTCCCTGCTTAAATCGCTGTACCAGCTTCTCACTGCTTATCACTTTGCAAGTCAAGCCTGAGCCCCTCACTACAGCCTACATGATCCGTGTGACCTAGGCCCTTCTGTTCCCCCCAACAAACACAGCGTCCTGACTTGTCTTTGGACACACCAGTCTCTTTTCCATGCGGGGCCCTCAACACAGTGCTCTATCTTTGGACATGGCTGACTCCTTTCTGTCATATGAATCTTAGACAGGATGTCACCTCCTCAATGACGCACAAAGACATTGAAGAGAATTGCGGTGTCTTCCCACAGGCTGCAGAATGCTCTATACCAGCTGCACTCACACCCTGCCCCTAGACAGGGCATCTTGTCACGTGCTGGACTCACGGGCACCCACCTCTACTCCCAAGCAGCATTGTATGCCAGCAGCCCCTGGGGGCCTCTCTGACATGAAAAGAGACTCTGTGACTGCCCTCCTATAATCCACCTGCCAACCCACATAACATCCTTGTGCCCTGATTCCTCCTGGGATCCAGCTGCCCTATGTTTGAACCTGAACACTTGCCTTTTGTGCTAAGAATTGTTTCTGTCTCAGGACTGCAAGACATGGCTGCCCACTGACTGGAAAGACCTGGATTTGGAAATCAACGTAAAAAATCAGTTTCACCTTTTACTCAGCATTCATTGTGGTGACCTGAGGAGAAACACTGTGTTGGGAAAAACCCTTTGTTTGTGATAGTGCAGCAACCTTTGACATTTAGGGCATCTTGAGGATATAAATCAAGTGTTCACCCAAAAAGATGCCCATATCTACTCCCGGGATGTCCCAGGTGCCTTCCCACGCCTGCAGATGGGAGGAAGCTGCCACATGGTCACAAGAACACTATCTGCCTATGGCCAGCCCCACCCACACACTCCACACCTGTGCCCAGTGTCAGAAGACTTCCCAGCCATAGAAAAGGAAAGGAGCCGTTTGCAACAACATGGATGCACCTAGAGAGTGTAATGCTAAGCGCAGTAAGTCAGAGAAAACCAAATACCATATGATTTCACTCATGTGATATTTAAGAAACAAAGCAAAGGAACAAACAAAGAAAAAGAGACACAAACAAACAAGCAAACCATACTCTTAAATACAGAGAACAAACTGGTGATTACCAGAGGGGAGGTGGGGGGGGGGATGGGTGGAATATGTGGTGGGGATTAAGAGCACACATATGATGATGAGCACTGAGAAATGTACAGAACTGTTGGATCATTACATTGTACACCTAGAACTAATACACCACTGCATGTATATTATAACTCAATTTTAAAAAGAAGAGAAAGCTGGCTACTTCCCAGGAGCTCAGACTTGCTCCTTGGGATGGGTCAGTGGGGGCCACAACCCCGACCCCAGACAACCTCAGGCCAATAAGCATTTCTAGGACTCAACCCCCCAAGGACAGTGCATCTCCAAAGGCCAACAGGGGGCACCATCAGCAAGACAAGCATTCTCAGAGCTGATCCTGGACCACCCCTCTCTTCCTTCCTACACAGAGGCAAGGAGAGAATGCAAGCAAATGGCCAGCCTGAGTCTGGGATGCAGGGCACTGGGGGCCGAGCATCTGGGGGTCTAGCCCTGGACAGTATTAGTGCCTGCCAGCTTCCCACGTTCCTGCCCTCTGGAAGCAGCACTGGTTTTACTTTGGAAACCTCCCCTCCCCACCCTTGGGTCCTGTAGTTTGGGTGCCTTGCCCCATCACCCTATCCCCAGTCCCTCCCATGGAATGGGCACATGTCCCAAGACAGGCCATCAAGGCTATTCATCCTTGGCCACCAATGCTCAGAGGATAGGTACATGTGCTCAGGCAGAACAGATATTTTCTCTGATTTGAAGTCCCTGGCAAGTGTCCATTAAGGTTGGAACTGCCAGCATTCACCACATGGAAAGACCTCACCTGCACAGGAAGCCAACAGAGAGGAGAGGAGAGCCAAGATGGAGAGAACCAAGTTCCAAGATGGAAAGACCCCATGATTCGAGTCCCTGGAGCCAGCCATTCCTGGCAGTATCTTAGTGATGTATACCAATGCATTCCTCTCTTCTGCTGGACTTCCAGATTCCTCCCCAAGAGTGTTGCCCCTTATGGAAGGTGCAGCCAGCCTCACACAGAGACAGATAGGGTGCTGTGAACCAGGCAGATGGGAAATCCAGCTGTGAGGCATTAGACTTGGCACCAAGAAAGACCCAAGAGAGTGAGGTGTAGGCAAGATGAGCAGGAGCTTGAGGCAGGAGCGACTGAACGAATCCCTGCCTGGGGCCACAGGTGTGTTTCCAGAGCTTTGCCAGCCTTGCTGAAGCTGGGACAGCCTCATTTTGAATGGCATTAAGGTTGCTCAGGCCACCCACCCATCCTCTGGCCTCTGAGTGCAAGAATGGGCTGGGGCAGAAAGTCTTCAGGTTCCTGAGTATTCCCAGGAAGTGACACAGGCAGAACTGTCCTCAGTCCTCCAAGACAATCTCCCATATCCTCCCTGAGCCCCAGATTCACATTGCCCCCTTTATGCCTCTGCTCACACTGGACCCCTGCCCTGAAATGCCCTACATTATCTTTCCACCCATACACAGGGCCACCATCCTTTAAGGCAAAGCTGGATGGCCCCTCCTCCAGGAAGCCTCCCCTGACTAGACACCCCATAGAGAGTGCTTGTGATCTCAGTCATTAGGTCACTGAAATGATCATGTGAAAATATACAGTCCACATTGGATTAGATTCTGTCCTAAACTGGTTGAGGCTAGCTGCCCTCTCCCCAGAGCAAGTGGCCTCGGCTAGCCAGTCATGAACAAAGAGAATTTAGTATATAAAGGGGAGTAGTTCTGACTGTTCTGGGAGAAGTCTTTAGGTGGCCTAGAATCATTCCTGGATCCTTTTGTACTATATATCATGTCCTGGAGGCAAGTTGCACTGAATGAGGAGGGCAGAGAGGAAAGAACGCACTGGAGTCAGGTAGGTCTGAGTTTGAATCCTGGTTCTGCCACTAGTTACCTGTGTGACCTGGGCAGGTTACCTGACATCTCTGAGTCCAGTTTCTCATCTGTGAAATAATGATAATAGTGACTTTAACATAGGCTGAAATGAGATAGCATGGCTTGACTGTGATAGATGCTGAACAAATGCTGGGAGACAGTACAGCATAGTTGTTAAAAGAACAATAACAGCACCCAGCCATCACTGAGGACGTTTATGTGCCTGGTACCATGCTAAATGCTTTAAGTTGTAACTTCACATAACCCTCACTGCAATCTTATAAAGTAATAAATCTCTTATTCTCCCCAGTATACCAATGAGGGACCTGGGCCCAAGGGTCATGCCAAGATCCGAACTTCTAATGACGGCAGAGCTGGTTCCAACCCTCAGCCAGCACCCTGCCTCTACCTGTGGCCAAGTGTAACCACAGGGCCAGCCTTGCAGTGGTGGATGGTTAAGAGCCTCGGGTCAGACTTCTAGGTCCACATCTCAGCTCTGACACTAGTAAGTTCCTTAATCTCTTGCACTTCAGATGTTTTCATTGTCCATCTATAAACTGGAGATAATATTCCTATATTTTATTGAATGTAAGCTACCATTGATTGTAAGATGCAACATGGTTTATATACCACTAACAAAGAGAAAATGTCCAACATGGGGTATCTAATGGGAGTCCCCCACATAAAACCAAGACATCACAGGCCAACCCTCTATATAGAGAGATTAATTGGTTTGTTTGTTTATTGAATTGGCTGACATGGTTATGGAGGCTGAGAAGTCCCATGATCTGCCAGCTGCAAGCTGGAGACCCAGGAAAGTCGGTGATGTAATTCAGTTTGAGTCTGAAGGCTAAAGAATGGGGGGCCAGTGGTATAAGTCCCAGTATGAGCCTGAATGCCTGAGAACTGGGAGCACGAATGTCCAAGGGTGGGAGATGGATGTCCCAGCTTCAGCAGAAACAGTGAATTTGCCCCTCTTCTGCCTTTCTGTTCTACGTAAGCCACCAATGGACTGGATCATGTTGGTTAGGGTCATCTTCTTAGTCTGCTGATTCAAATGCTAATCTCTTCCTGAGACATCCTCACTGACACACCCAGAAACAATGTTCCACCTGCTATCTGGGCACCTCTTAACTCAGTCCAGTTGACACAAAATTAACCATAATACTCTTCATGTGTAAGGAATAAACCCATCCCGTTAGAAAAAAAAGTAGCAAAGAAACTTGGCTTGTCTCAATGTTGGCACCAGATACAAGGAGGAAAAATTCTCTCCTGAGAGCTGGGGCCACAAACTTGTATTCAGGCAGATTTGAAATTTGAACTCACTACCCCAGAAGATATGAAGTGGAGAGCTTCCTTTAGAGAGAACTCAGGTGTGGGAGCAGCTCGTGCAATGGAAGAAGAAACGCAAATTCATTCTCTTGGAATTAGACATCAGTCCAGGCCATCAGCACACATAAGATGCCAGGAACTGTTAAGGACCAACCCAATACTTTCAGAAATGTTCAAATCTGAAAAGAACGTATGCTGTGTACTCATTGAAATGGTAGGAACTAGCCATTAAATAACACTAACTGTTGTAACAAAGTGCCCCCAAGTCTCAGTGGATTAACACAACACTTAACTCTTGCTCAGGTAAAGCCCAAGACAAGAGTTCTGAAAGATGGGCACGCACCTTCAGTGCTGACTCAGGGAGACAGGTTGCGTCCACCTTGTAGCCCCACCTGGCTTTCATGGTCTCCAAGAAGGGGGAGAGATGGAAGAAAATGCCCAGGTGACACCTGTCACTTTCATCCACTATGCACTGAGCAGAATTCAGTCATATGGTCACACCTAACTGCAAGGGAGGCTGAGAAATGTGAGCTAGCCCTGTGCTTGGGAGGAGACAGAGAGTTTTAGTGAGCAGGCAGCCGACCCCTGCCGTCCTGCCTCATGGGACCATTGAATACTCCTAGAAAAGAATTGTTAGCAGCAATAGATCAGAATGTTGCCTGACACCACGTAGGGACTTGGTCAATGACTGCTTTGGATTTGATTAATAATAAAAACTTTGATTTATCAAAGCAATGCATTTTTGAAGACAGTGCTCACTTAACAAAAGAAGTCCCCCCCTGGTGTTCCCTAGTGACTTTCCACAGTGGATTTCAAATAGGGATTTGAATTTCAAAAACAAGGGATCTGTTTGTAGGAGTGCACATATGGTAGGAGGCTAATATTTGTATTCATAAATATTGCCTCCCTTAAAACCAGTCATCCTGCAATTCTGTTTCCACAGAAAAACATGGTGCTTACAAGCGTGCATTTTAGAATTAGTGTCAGCCTGGTTTTGAATCCCAGCTCTGCCATTTACCAGCTTTGGGACCCTGAGCTACCCCTTGGACCTCTCACTAAGCTTTGGTTTCTATAACCATAACCTAGTAAAGGTACAGCTATGCTGGAGGTTGTTGTGAGATTTACCAAAGATGGTGAAAGTAGCAGGCACAGAACAGTGCAGGGCACACAGAGGCTCTTAGCAAGTGTAGCTGTTCTTTCCCTTGTTGTCATTGTCACTGATGTTCTGGATGCCATTTCTTAAAGCCATGGGGTGGGGTCCAGCAGAGGCTTGTGCACTCCTCCAAAGCAGTGTCAGGGTTTCAGAAAGCCCTGAATATATGCTGAATAACTAAGCAAATGCTTCAGATGCTAGATGCATATGATGCTGTTATCAGGGCATCCTCACCAACTGGTGGTCTGAACACTTAAATTTCCATTTTTAACAACTCCATTAATAGTTTTATCTTGAGAGATAACTTAAAGAATTATAGGAGTCTTCATGTAAAGCCTCACCTCACTTCCAACTCCCGCCTTCAGCTGAGGCCAGGCAGCGGCCACATCCATCCACTTTCTATTTCTTACTGTCCAGTGGAGGCCCACAGACATGAGCAGACTTATAACCAAATGTAAGATGTAGCTCCATCCTTTATGGATGCAAAACCCACAGCTTAATAGTTGGACAACCACACTTTCCAACAACATCAAGAATGACTTCTGAGAACTGAAAATTCAATGTTTAGTTATGGCTCCTTGAAATGTTTCAGCCACAGATCCAGGGACAAGAGCCAAGAATGCAGCCCTGCAGAGCCTGGAAGGGAAGGCTCACTGACAGCTGGTAGCTGCCTGCCCCAGGGGGTTGCACTGTCAGGACAAGGGCTCCCCAGTTTTCCCTCATCCCAGCCCTTAGCTCCAGACACTCTGAAGGAGACAAGTCAGTATCAGCAACGCAGAGCACAGCATGCCTTGCTCCTCCATTCCAGCTGAATGTCAACTCGTATTCCCTGCCTGGATCCCTTGTTTTTACCTCTCAATGCCCATTCACCCAAAGTTTTCTCAGAGAACTGCTCCTCCACTCTCAGGGAAAGGTTTGGTGAGGAGCTGATGTTATCCCTAGTTCCAGACCTAGGCTGAAGCTGCTTGCACACACCCCACCTTGATGATTGGTCAGGGATAGGCACAGGATCAATCAGAGCCAACCAGTGCTAGTCCTGGGAGCTGGCTGGAACATCCAGGAGTAAGAGAAAGTGTATGACTGGAGGGGGCTGGAGGAATCTGTGGCAGCCATCTCTCCTCCCTGTCCAGGACAGTGACTAAGAATGGCTGCCAGAGAGGGAAGCAGGGAGGAAGGAGGATGAGAGAGACAGAGAGACAGACAGACCTGGTCCACATAACATTAATTAGGTCCCTTATCCAGATGAGCCTGGGACTCCATGGATTTTCCAGTTATGTGACCTGCTTTTCCCTTGGAGGCACCAATTGAGTTTTCTGCTTCTTGGATGGGAAGACCTGTCTGATCTGACCTATAGATGGTTTGCTGATTACCTTGGCTCTTGCACCTTCAGCTCTTGTTTTCAACCTATCCATATCCCAGCTCTTCTCTCTACTCATGCCACCCAAACCAAGTATGGAGAGCACATTGTGAGCTTGGTGTTATATGAGATCTGCATGATGCAGAGTTCTTAGTGCCCCTTCTCTGAAGGGCTCCAACACACTTGCTAAAAGACAAATACAAGCAGCACACTCATAGCCCTTGTAATCCAGACTGGGGGTCAGGAAGGCTTCCTGAAAGAGGTGACACTGACCTACATTTAAAGATATATGGGAGTTGTGTAGGAAGGACAGGGGACAGCACAGGGCAGAGGCACACAAGTGAGCACGCTCCCACAGAGGGTCCCTCTCCTGGCTGAGCCCTGGGGCCAGACACCTCTCTCCTGGCTCTCCCGCCCTATTCCTTCTGAGTTTCCTGAAGTCCGCCTTGTCTCCCCTGATATTTTCTCCACACTTCCTGAGGCTAGGTGCAGTGTGATATATTTGAGAGATACACAGGCAGCCACATGCACAGGAGATGCCCAGGCTGGGGCTTCTCCTGTACGTCACAGACATCAGGTCCACAGGCTGCATGCCTCCCCCACCTGCTTCCAGCCACTCAACTCTCTTCTTTTCTTTCAATTTCAGAAATCCAAAATACACCAGGATAATGGAATAAACAACTGTATGCCTGCCATGTGTGATTAACAAAAGAAAACATGCTGTCAAGTTTGCTAACATTATTTTTTTGTGAAAGAAATAGAATTTTATAGTTTTCATTAAAATGCCTCCCCCTTGCAACCATTCTTACATTTTTATAACTATTTTAACTTTATCTTGGTGGAGAGAGTGAGAGCTACCTAGTCCTAATTTTAAAGGGATGGATGGATGGATGGATGGATACATAGAGAGAGGGAGAGCGATGGCTAAATAGATATAGATACACAACAAACACATTGTTTTATGAGTCTTTTAATTTACATAAATGCCATTACAACTTATTTCTGCACTTGCTTCTCTGTCAGCATTAATTTTTCAAGATAGATTCATGCTGCCATAACTGCTCTATAGTAGTCCAGTACTTGAATATACCATAATTTGTGAGTCCATTCTCCTATTCAGGGCTCTTAAGTGGCTTCTTATTTTTTGCCATCCCAACCAATGCTGAGGGAAATACTCTTGTGCAGGTGTTTGGGACACCCGCTGGGACACAGAATAGACAGCAAACAGCTGTGTCCTGGTGGATGTACGTTTTCAGCTTTATCAGGCTCAGTCCAGCGCGGCTGAAAGTGGCCACGCCCACCTTCCTCTCCCTAGCTGTGTAAGAACTTTCCTGCATCTCCACTTCTCTACACCTGGATGAGTCAGACTTTCTGAGCTCTGCCAATTGGATGCTTGTGAAACAGTATGTAACCTTTCATTTTACTTTGTATTCCTCTGAAAAAGTAATGTGGCTAAATAGTTTTCATTTATTTTTGGTCATTTGTGGTTTCACTTTGCCAACACTCCTGTTCTTGATCTTCCTCCACTTTTCCATTGGCTTCTTTGTGCTTTTCCAGGAAAAGTCCACATGCAGGACTTCTTGACATGTGTTGGGTACCACTCTTTTATCAGCATAGCAATTGTCTTCTGCTCTGGCCACAAGCTTGGTTTATGGTGTCTCTTGCCAAAGAGATTGTGTGTGTGTGTGTGTGTGTGTGTGTGTGTGTATAAGTGTGTATGTGAGTATGTGTGTGCATGTGTGTGTATAGAAGTTATAGTAGTAGTTGTCACATAACAATCCTTTCCTTTATGAGCTGTGCTTTTTGTGTCTCGCCTAAAAAGTCTTTCTCAATCCTGATGTGATGAAGAATTGATCCTCTATTACCTTCCCAAAGTTATAAAGTTCTGGTTTTAACCTTTGGATCTCTATCTGGAATTTGTTTATGGAATGAGGTAAGAATCTAAATTAATTTCCTCCTTGGAGGAGCCTGGCTTGTTTAGTTGGTAGCGCATGTAACTCTTGATCTTGGGGTTGTAAGTTTGAGCCCCATGTTGACTGCAGAGATCATTAATAAATAAATAAACAAGTAACTAAACAAATAAGTATATAAGTAAATAAGTAAATTTCCTTCTTTTAGGAAAACTAATGTCTGAGCACCATTGATTGCAAAGTCCTTCCTTTCTCCTGATCTGTCATGTCATCTCCATCATACACCAAGTTTCTGTAAGTGGTCTGTTTCTAGACCAAGGATTGGCAAAACTCTTCTATAAAGAGTCAAATAGTAAATATTTTAGGCTTTGCTGGTCATATGGGTCTCAGTCACAAAGACTCAGCTCTGTCATCACAAGGCAACAGCAGCCTTGAGCAATACAGAAGTGAATGAGTATGGTTGCTCACCTGTTCTACTGATAGAATTATCCTTGAAGCAATACCACACTTGGAACACTTTTGATAATGTCATAGTATGTCTTGATATCTGACTGAAAAAGTACCACCCTTTTCTCTTTGTTTTTAGAATTATCACGGTTATTCTTGGGCTTTAAGTCTTTCAAGTAAAAGTGGTTTTGACAAATTTCATTAAATCCTGTACTGGAGTTTTTATTGGAATTGCATCTTTACAATATGTGTTCATGCATCCAAGAAACATTTTTGGGTGCATACTGGGGGCACAGAGCATACTCCCACCTGGCATGTTCAATTCCCATGGTGTCACCACCTTCCTGACCAAAAAGCTCACAGTTTTGTCCTCCACCTTTCCCTCTCTCTCCACCTAACCAGTCAACTACAAGATCACCCTTTCTCTTCTTTCCAGCATCCTCTCTGCTTTGCCTTTAGAAAAGTGCCATCACTTCTGACTTCAGTGGGCCCCCCTCCAGACTGTCCTTTTCATCCCCACTGTGTATCACAGAACTCTGTCTTGTCACCCACATGCCCTTTGCCAGGACAACGTTCACCACCGTCAGCACAGCTCATGGCTCCTTCTTCATCTGCCTCCTATTTAACTTCCAGGCCTCACCACCACCTCCCCACAATACCCTATTCTTCAGCCATGCAAACACTGGCAATCCCACAAACACCCCACTTTTTCTCACTCCTCAGGGTTGTGCTCACCTGGAACCCCTCCATTTTTACCCAGCCAATTTCTATTCAAGAGCCAGGTCAGGCATCATCTTTATGACCCTGTCCTCAACCTCATACCATCGCTATGCTCCCACTGTGTGGGAGGCTGATCTCCGTTACAACCACATTGCACCAGGAAAGAGTAGGCTCCCTGAAGGCAGGCGTCCTGTCTGATTTGTTCACAACAGAGCCCGCAACATGTACCCTGGGATCTGGGTAAGCACTAATTAATGGTAGGCATTAATTAGGATTGGCTGCGCAAATGAATGAAAGATGTAGTCAGAACACAGCCAGACTCAGAGGCAGGTGTCCTTGTCTCAGGGGCAAACGTGCCAGCCCATTTTCCCAGGGAGGAGGCTGAGGGAGGGGGTGGCTGCACTGTCTTTGTGACCTGCCGCCCCTTTGGTAGGGCGAAAGCAGAGGAGCAGACAGGGCTGGAGAGAAGATCTGCCTTTGCAAGGAGAAGGCAGGCATAAAAATGCAAATGCAGGGCTGCCTCCCTCCCTTTCCACCTTCACTGTACTCATCTACCCCTCTCTGACAGATAAAAAGGAAAATGTACTGGTGAGGACAGAGCCCCTCTGGGTAAGAAAGCAATAGCAAAGTGACAAATGTCATATGGGTTTAAGCAAAGTCCCCCACGGTTACAAACCCTCAGGGAAATAAGCCTGACAAATGCACGCCCCGCTCCCTGCACCCTTTTCCTTTGAAATAACTTTGGCCCTGAAAAGGGAGAAAGAAGGAAATAACTCAAAGATTTTAAAAGCAAAGTTTCTGTCTGCAAACCAAATGGGCTGAATTTTTATAGGCTCGTTTGGAAGAGCATGAAAAATCCAGTTGTCGGAGGAGCCTTTGTCCCAGGGAGCCGCTGAGGGGCGGAAGGTACTGAAGGAAGTCTGCGCTCCTCTGCTTGACCCTCTGCCATCCAAGGCGGGAGCCTGCTCCACCTGCCCTTCCCTAGTCCTGGCAGCTGCTGAGCCCTGGAGAGAGGGCTCCTGTTATAGGGCCGAGGCCTCTGTGAGGCCACTCTGTACCCAGGCCTGTGGAGGCCACTGGGGGAGACCGGGGGGGGGGGGGGGCTCCTGCCCACCAGATGTGATCATCAGGGCAGCCCCCTCCACTGAGCCATCACGTATTTCCTCAATCTTCACAGGAACTCTAGGAGGGAGGCCTTATCATGCCCCATTTTACAGATGAGGAAACCCAAGCAGTGAAGCTAAGGTGTTTTTAAACAAGACAAAAGGTCCAAAATGGAGTGGATTTTGCTAAGCCCCATGTCACCAAATCAAGACTTAACTTCAGTGTCAGCTCTCCTAGAAACAGAATCTTAAACCAGAGTATCAGGAATAGCCTGATCAGCACTAGTTAGGTCATCTGCCAGGTAGACCCCATCCCCTACAGGAAACTAACCTTGCAATAACCACCTCTCTTTTTTGCCTTGTTCCCACCCACTTCTGCCTAGAAAGGGTTTTCACTTTGTACACCTCCTTGGAGCTCCTTTCTATCTGCTAAATTGGACACAGCCTGATTCAAATCAGTTTGACTCAAACTCTAAAAATTTTTAACATGCTTCAGTTTATTTTTTAACAGGTAGCACGACTTGGAAGTGGAGGATTCAGATGCAGGCAGTCTGGTTCCAGAGCCTTCCACAGGAGCTGCTGTGGGTGCCCCCAGGTCCTTTTCACCAGACCTTGCACTGGTCCCCTGCTGCTGGCTGCTGGTAGCAGCTCACAACTACCCCTGTCCAGGGGATAGCACCATGCCCAGAGATGCCTGGGAGGTCATGGGCAACCCTGCTGGGTGGCTTGAAGTCAGAGAGGGACTATGAAAGCCCATCTCCCTTGCCTCAAGGGGCAGAGACCTCTGTGGTGCCATTCACACTTCTGAGCTCCCCATGAGAACAGACTGACTTAAGGCTTCAGCTGAACCCACATCTCAGTGTGGTTCCCCCCGGCCCTATCCTGCTTCCCTCGCTCTCCCAACAGGTTTCTTCCAAGAGCAGTCCCTCCTTAAACCCCTACACAAGAATCTCCATCTGGGACTCTACTTCTAGAGAACCTGATGTGCTCCACATAAATGATCTCTTGCCCTTACAACGAAGCGATGAGCACTGTACCTGGCACACAGTGACTGCTCAACAGAATTCATGCCAGTGGTGAGAACTACTTTTTTCTTTCCACTCTGCTACAGATCAGCAATCTGGGATCCCATTCAGCCCCTCTCAAATCACCTGGACACATGGACACAAGAGCTATAGGCATATCGGGGGCATTCTTTTTAGTGCCTCTAGTAACTGACATAGAAATTGGGAATGAGAGGTAGGAAGGAAAACTAGAGATTGAGGATATTACTTTTTTCCTACAAATTCTTCATAATTAATAGATAGGTATGTGCTTCTGATCCACAAGCCTATAATTGTTCCCTCCTCATCCCCCCAGATGTATGACCCCTCCCCAGTGGGGACTTTTCCTTTATTACCAGCCCAGACTGCAGGTGAGGGCTTGCAGCAGGCAGGGAACAGAGTGGCTGAACAGTGAGGTGTCACGCTGACTGGGGCTTCAAAACAGAATGCCTGAGACCCTGCTGTTCTTTCCTTTTTGATCAAGTCCATGCACAGAAATTGGAGAGAAGAAAGACTCGAACTCACCCCTCCTCGTTGCCCTGAAGTACACCCTAATGAATCTCATTTACTGGCAAAGACAGTAAAATTTGCCACACGGCACCTGCAAGTCTAATAGTGAATATCCTCCCCCAACTGCTGGGAATGCGGCATCCAAGAATAGGGCTCTGTAATTTGGCCAGTGTTTGAGTGACCATTTCCAGTGGGGTATATTGTAAGATGCTTGTCCCAGGGATGTTGTAAGTGGGTGGGAAAAGCTGTTTTCAAGGGAAATGAGTAGTCTTTAGCAGAGTAATATGAAGGGTGTACCTCTCAGACCAAAGGGCCCTGGCCACACCTCCGCCCAAGGCTAGTGCCATAGCTGCACTGTCCCTATGACCTCCTGGATACAGAATTGTTCTCCTAGATGAGCACAAGGCCAAGGGGTATAAGACAGCTGGGGTCTCCTTCCACCATCCACAGAGACCTGCAATTCCAACATCAGTGAATCATCTCTTTGTAAGAGAAGCTTTGGAGAGGCTTAGTCTGGGCAACCCAGTCTGAGAGTCAGAAGACCTGGCAGGGGGAGCGGTGGCTGAGTTTAGCCCTTATGTATGGGGTGGCCTTAGGTGATCTTTCCCTCATCCTGGGTTCTTCAGGGTGTGACACCTACAAAGACAACTAGCACCAGGACAGTTTCTGTTGAATCTGAAACAAACCCACCTTACACAGAAGAAAAAGGGTGAGGAAAACCTATCAGCAAACAAAACTGAAAAATCCAGGATTCTGGCACAGCAGAGATCTAGGGTTTCAGTCTGCCCCCATCTCTCTGAACTTTCCTTCCCCTGTGGATTTCTTCCACAGTAGAGTCTTCTCTACTGTGGGAGAGTTGTGTAGGCTCATGTCTTACCAAGAAACCATCCCCTTCCAGACACTTCAGCTCAAGGCTTACAATTGGCCCCATATGAACTACATAACCATCCTCAACTCACTCACTGCCTCCAGGGGAATTTAGCCAAACTGAGGTCAAGGCAAGGAGAGGGGTATTAAAGAAAAAATTATTCATAACACTTATCAAAGAACTTACTTTGTTCAGGACCATAGCAATATGTATAAGGACCACTGCAATGGGGTTTTGCAGTCAAGGAGAGAGATTGGGCTCAACTCCAAACAACAAGGAAAAGTGGGAATCTATAGCCAGGAAGCAGGCAAGGGTCAGTGAATGGAAAATTGCTAAGGGTCTGGGGTGGAGCAACCTAATCCAGCAGGATTCTTCCTGAAGGCAGGCCAGAGTGATCAGACATCACCTGGGGGAAGCTGGAGGACAAGGAACTTGATTAGATATCAAGGATGGAAGATTCTGGTTGAACCAACTAAGCAGGATTCTTGCTAAAATTGGACAATACAAAGATTACCATGAAAACCCAAAAGTCAGGGCCAATCAAGGGTCGAGTTCAGAGGACCCCAAGGAGAGTCTGATCAAGGACAGGGGTCAGCCCCTCCCAAACACCTGCACTTAGAGTTGGTGAGAACCAAATTAGGGGGAGGGGAGAAAGGGTGCTGAACAGGCAGGAAGGTGAGATGCCTGCTGGGTACACAGTGGAAGCTGCTTCAAAGGACACATGAATCTGAGAGCATCTCAGACCAGCTCCAACAGCTTCCATTTGGCCACAGGATGGTCTTGTTACAAAGTCATGCTGATTTTTCCAAAATCACCTCAACTGCCAAGGCACATGCAGTTGATGGTAGGACTGACTGGTTGAACATCTTTATTTCAGTTGACATGCGAGGAAGGAAATCTTACTCTTAATTCAGCTGGATTTCTCTTAATTCAGCAACTATGTCTGTTGTGCCACTATGTCCAGGCATTGGGCAAGGACACAAGGGTGGCTTTTAGGAGATGGAGTCACAAAGACCTAAGGCTGAGTGTTGGCCTCAGAGGACCCAGAACCCAGAATGAGAATGGAGGCCAGAAGAAAATGGGCATGGCCACAGGAGGCATGAGCATTCCAGTGGGTTGAGACACAGGCAGGAAGGGCACAGTTGCTTAGGCTCTTTGGAAAGGTCTGGATGCCCAGCTGGGGAGCCTAGACTTGGTCCTATAGACACAGGGAGGCTTGAAGGTTGTAGAGTGAGAGGAGGAGGATGGGAACTCAGTGTTAGGAACATGAATTTGACACTGACTTTTAGAATGGAGTCGTGTGTGTGGCAGGGGGGGAGGGGCTGTTTTGTGGGATGGGAGGAGCATTAGGAGGAAGAATTGGGAGGCAAAAAGAGCTGTCTGGAAGCTGTCCCAATGTCCAGGAAAAATAAGGTCTATTTTACAGTATTTGGGTGGAAGGAGGGAAGGGGAAGTGAGCATGCTTTAGTCAGGCCTCAGCTTTCCAGAAATGCTTTCATGTCTATTCCTATCCTGAGTGATGCAAAAGCCTTGAGAAAGAAGCAGAATTAATGGTAGAAATTCCATTTTACAGACAAAAAATTGAGACCAAGAGGGAAAGAGCAAGGGACAAAACTGAGACATACTAGTGTCATCTTGCCAGCACCCAAACCCTGATGGATCTCTGTTGCCCCCACCTCAGGAAGTGTAAGGAGCCCATCTCAACCCTCTGAAGAGCTATGGAATAAAGCCATCTGTGCTAATACTAATATAAAGTATTGATTATCTCACTGCAGGAGTTCTGAGACAACCGTCCCTGGGATGCTGAGGCTGGCGGCAGCAGCTACTAAATTGTGTTTATGGGAAGCTTTTTACCTGAAGGGGTCATAATTTACTCTTGATCAATAACCAATCAATCCACCTGCTTTGCACATTGCAAATCCTCCAGATCCGTCCACAGAAAGGAAAGAGAGAGGAAGACAATCTGTTTATTGGAAAAAGACGACAGAATAACAGGCTAATGCAACCACTTAGGCTGGTGATTACGTAAGTTTTGATTTTTTTTTAACTTTAGTGAAATATTTTCAGTGATATGCTGAGTGCATCAAAATGAAAAAAAACTGATAGTGTTAGTTTGACAGGATCAGGTAAGAAGAGGATTTGGTATTCACTGAGTACCTACTGTGTGCTTTGCACTATACAGAGCTCCCTCATTTGCCCTCACGGCCCTGCAAAGGAGAAACCATCATTTCCACATTCAGGGAGAAGCCTGCAGCCCAGCAAGGTTAGATAGTTACCTCAACGTTAGTGGTAGAGCTGAAAACCAGAAGCACTATTTCCCAGTAAGAAATAAGTGGAGGCCAAGGGCTCATTCTGAGTGGGGGTGAGGCTGGTTACGGCAGGACCTACAGTGGCCTGCAGGGCACTCCTAGGAGGCTGGCCTGGGCCCCCACTGCCAGAGATTGTCTTCCCCACTGTTTGCTGATGGAGCTTCAGTCCTCCTTTTGGAGTCTGACCCCCCAGAATGAACTAGTCAGCCATCCGGAGCCACCACCTCCAGTTCACCAGCCCTGGGGGCCTCCCAAGGGCCCAAGCATGATGTCATTGAGTACCCCCAGCTGCCTTGCCAATCTCCAGCAACTCGCCTGCATGGAATCATGGGTATCAGCCTGACTAAATCTCTCTTCAGCAAACCCTGCCTGGCCTGGAAGCCTGAGACCTCCCTGCATGCCCTCCCCTATACTCTGCCGATGACCAATCTCCCCATCTCCAAGGCAACCTTCAGAGTGACTGTCTTGGGGAGTGTCTCCTGAGCACTTCACCCCAAATCTTGGGGTGTCCTTCTCTGTGCCCCAGCTACTGCTCTTGGGGCTCTTCCTGGCAGGGTGGCATGGAGGAGGCTACATCCTCTTGGTTGAGGGGCCAGCCTCTCTCGGAGCCTCATGATAGACCTAAAGAGGCCTCTCTCTCTGAAGTGATGGATCCTCTCATGGATCACGCCCATGTGCTGCACTCCCCGAAGGTGGCTTCAGCCCCATCCTCACTCAGTCACAAGCAGAACGTCAGTCCTCAGAGACAGGATGATCAGATAAAGGATGGAATCTGGATCTTTTAGAAGCTGGAAGTGCCACTCACTGTGACGAAGCCTTGATCTCAGCCAATAAGCCTCCTGGAAGACCCTGTTCTAACAGTGGCCTTGGAAGGTCCCTGTGATTAGAGCATGCCAGGCTCTGGACCTTCCGTTTTTGGAATTAGATGAAAGAGAACAGTTTTCCATTAACAACTCATTCCCCTGCTTTTTACTGATTTGGCAAAAATTAGTTTCTCCCTACCATTATGTAAGCAACTGCCCTGATTCTGGAGACAGTGGCTGGAACTGACCATCGGCCTTCCCAGAAAATGTCCCTAGTTGGATCTGTCTCTAAATGAACAATTGCATGCGGCATTGATCATCAAGAAGTCACACAGCATTGCTCAATTAGCAAGCAGTTAAAGGTGACATATTGTATTTAAATAGTCTCCCTAGGAGTGACAGATGTCTACAGTAAACATAAGGAAATTACTCCCAGGGAGGCAGATCAGAGGCCAGTGGGCCTCCAGCTCCACCCACTGCCTGGTGAGGGCTGAGGGCTGAGGGCTGCTGACTAGGGTCTCCAGAAGTCAGTGCCTAGGAAAACACTGCCCCAAATAGTCTCTGCATTAGAGAGACCTCTTCCCGCAGAAGGCTGGGGCTGGGGTGTGGACACAGATGCTAGCCTAGTGGCCTTTGTCTCTGGTCTGTGCCCACTTTCCTGTGACAGCAGCAGAAGAGCTGTGAGGTGACACCATGCACATTTTTCTGCTTAATTAACTAAATACGCACCGTCTGTAGCCTCAGAGCAAGTAGATCTCAGGATGAAAAGTGCTAATTTTCCTGCAGTCATGTGTCCAAACTACTTTCCTTAGCAGCTCTTACTCTGTCTGCCTCATCCTCTAAGCAGAGTAAATGTGTGGGTCTGCTGAAAGGCGCAGAATGACAGGGACATGGAACCACTAATTTAGATAAATGACGGAGTTCCTAGCTCCTGCAGGCATGCGGCTCAGCGCCTCACCAGGGCCTAACAAACTCCAGGGAGGCCGAGAGAGAGGGGCGCCCAGCTGTTTCCTGTGCAGCACGCATTAAGTGTATTTATCAGTGGCACGCTCCCCAGAGTCTGTTTAACTCTTGCATGTTGAGAGGATATGTCTTGCAAGAGGAACCTGAGGGACCTGATGGATCCACCGTGGGAAACACGGTAGTCATCTTGTTCATGCCTTCCTCCCACATCTGGTCCCCTGTCTCCATGAGGCTGACCTCACTGGCTGGCCTGGCTGCCCCACAAGCCTGAAGGCTGAAGGTCCCAGGAGTGGCCAAGAACACAAGACCATGTTCACCAAAGCCAGCTGTCAGGGCAGAGCTGGATTGTGTCAGAAGCACAAGGAGCACTGACTGGGGCATCAGCCCTAAACCTTCATGGTGCAGAGGGGGAGACCCAGGTCCTGGGAAGTGGGAGGAGTCCCCAGATGGGTTGGAAGGAAAATTCTGGATCAGGACTAAGATCACTGCACTGAAGAAGGAAGACTGTGTCCACCTCTCTACCTCTACCTGTAGCATCTCTTTTCCAAAGAGGCACCACCCACCTCCTGCAGAGTCAGACACGGCTTTGAAAGTTTTCTCTTTCTTGTTTGCTTAAATAAAAGTAATAATCTTTATTACTTCATCAAGGAGTTATTTTCTTTTTTAAAAAAAAGAAAATGTAATGTTTATTTTTTATTTTTGAAGGGGGAAAGGGGCAGAGACAGAGAGAGACACAGGATCCGAAGCAAGCTCCAGGCCCGGTGCAGGGCTTGAACTCACAAACCACAAGATCATGACCAGGGCCAAAGTCTGACACTTAACTGACTGAGCCACCCAGGCGCCCCAGGAGTTCTTTTCTTCTCAGCTTTATTGAAATGTAATTAACACACAACCATGTACACGTTTAAGGTGTACAATGGGTTGATTGGATACATTTAAACATTGCAAAATGATGACTACCTTAGCATTAGCTAACACCTCCACCACATCACCTAACTACCATTTTTTTATGGTGGTGAGAACATTTAAGCTCTATTCTCTTAGCAACTTTCAAGTACATAATACAGTATTGTTGGTTAATCGCCATGCTGTACATTAAATCTCCAGAACTTACTTATCTTACACCTGGAAGTTTATACACTTTGACTGACATCTCCCCATCTCCCACAACTGCCAGCCCCTGTTCTACTCTCTGTTTTTATGAGTTTGGCTTTTTTTAGATTTTCTACATATAAGTGATATCATACAATATTTGTGTTTGCCATCAAGGTCCATCCACATTGTCACAAACAGCAGGATTTCCTTCTTTGTCACAGCTGGACATGTATATGCACCACATGTTCTTTATCTGCTCACCCGCTGACAGACCCTGGGGTTGTTTCCGTACCTTGGCAACTGTGAGTAATGCTGTCATGTGGCTGTCCTCTCAGTTTCTCTCCCCATCAACTGTGATTTCCTTCATACCTGGGGCAAGGGAGGCCCAAGCCCAGTATTCTCATGGGCAGCAGATGTTGAAAAATGCCAAATGCAAGAGGGCAGGTGCCTTCCCAGGGTTAGGAATTACACATAAAGGGGGCCTTTGCCCAGTTCTGAAGAAACAGAAAGTGTCAGGGGGAAAGGCAGGAAGACATTTTTAAAATAAAATTTAAATATATTTATCTGCTACACATTCCCCAGAGCCTGGTCTAGATGCTTAGAAGATCGGTTAGGATTACCCAACTCCCTTTTTAGCTTTGCTGTTAATCTAAAAACACAAACAAGACCCTCCAAGTTGCCATATAATAGGTCCTTGTAAGAATCATCCCTAGTGGGGTCATTCCAAACCCTGATGGGAACACAGATGCTAAGAGTTGTTTCCAGCCTGCTGTGATGGGGAAGAAAGCCATAGGTCCAGCCATGGGTATCCAGGGGGATCCTGGGCCAGGGGACTGTTTTGTTTATGTGGAGGGTCTCCCATGTGTGGCTGCTAGCTCAGGAGAGAGTGTGACACAGCAGTCTGTATTTCATGTACATACAGGAAACAGCTAAGGAGGGCATGTGAGGCCTGATTTAGCAGCCTGCACAGAGGGCCTCATGCAGTCTAGAGAATGAAGTCCCTGGAAGGTAAATGTAGGAAGCACAGTGACTTCCAAGGATGGGCTAAGAAACACCTCGGCCTTCTCTGGGATGCTGGTGAGATGGCAGGAAGTGCTTGGCTCTGCCAAGGGGAAACAACTCCTGCACCAAGGATCTGGACAGAGATATCCCCAAAGGCCAACTGTGAGCTCCCAGGGCCAGGTTAAAATCCTAGCTCTGCTATAAACCTGCTATGTGACCCTGCTAAGAACCTCAGTCTATTTGCCCATGAGGGCAGCATAACAGCACCCGACCTTCTTTCCAGGGAGATGCATGGGACTCTTCCCTTCTCTTAAACTCTGTCTGTGCCCTGATATCCCAAAACCCAAGGGTTCTGTCATGGGACTGTTTCAACCTTGAAACAGAGCATCTGGCTTCCAGTCCACAGGGCGTGTGTCTGCCTGGAGAGCTCAATGGGGGACCCTGGGAAGATTTCCCCAGTGCCGCAGCTGTGCCCAGCTTGACCTAAGCTCCAGGCTGGGATTGGCGTGGGTATTTCCATGGAATAGTTACAATCAGATCAGAGATCCTTCACTGAGGACTTCCAGGAAGCAGACACTGTTCCAAGCGCTCTTCATTACTAAGGTCACAGCCCTCCAAGTGTCTCTGGTGGTGTGAGAAAGCTGAGCACAGAAGCCAGGGAACCTGCCTGGGAGCACACAATTCCCACAGAGCTCCTTCCAGCTCTGCGGTTCGTGATCTGACAAGGGCCTGTGAGGTAAGGGTTTTCGCTCCCATTGCATAGATGAGGAAGCTGGAAAGAGCAGGTCACTTGCCTGGGGGTTGGGGGGCACATCCCCCAGAGCTGGAGGCAGAGGCAGACTCAACCTCCACCTGAGGCATCGCAGGTACTATCCCAGCAACTCACCAATGTGGTCCTGGAGGTTAGAACCTGGAGCAAACAGCAGGTCACTCGTTCCTCAAATCCCATGGGTCACACCAAGCTGCTACTTAGTTCGCATCCTGTACCTGACCTACCTGACTGTAACCAAGTGTCTCACTGTTGATTCTGTTCTAATTCCCTGGGTAGTTACCTCTTTTCTGCTGTTCCTTGAGGGTGTGTGGACTAAGATAGAGTGGTCTCTCACTGTTGGACCAAGACCAAACTTTTGGGTTTTGGTGGAGCTCCTTCTGCTTCTGACCAATGCCTCCTTGACCATCACAAAGGGAGTGTCTCTTCTCCAGTTATCCATCATTCCAGAATACACAACAGACGCAGGCAAACAGCACCCCCTTGTCACCATCTCCAGAAAGAATCTTTCTTCTATCTCTGACCTTGGGGCAGACTCAGAACAACCTAATAACATGATCCCTAATATCCATTAGGTGCTTGCTAAGTGATCAGTACTGGCCTCTGCTTTAGTGCATGTCACCTCCTCTTATCTTTACAGACCCTGGAAGGAAGGCATGATGGATAAGGAAACTGAAGAATAGAGAAGCTCAGTCATGTGCCCTGAGCTCTGCAAAGCAAGAGTTACACCCAGCACCAGCAGGCTTCAAACAACACATCTAATAAGTTGCCAGGCATTTTTTAAACACTGATTACATGCAGATGAGGGATGGACAAATGTCAGAGAACGCTTCTGCCTCTAAGGTCCAACAGCCTAGGGGAGGAGACAACACATACATAAAACCATAATACAAGGCAGGTGATTTTAAGAGGCCTCACTGAGAGTCTTTAATTTCCCCTACGGATGATCCAAAGAAGTCCCTGCTGTGATTGGCAGGCCATGGTGCACACCACCAGCAAACTGGCCCCTGTCCCTTCAGTCCAAACTAATATCTTGAGCTCTCTTCCCAACACTTATACACAGGAGAGAAAGCTAGAATCCCACATGACATGAGTCATATGCCCAAAGAAAGCTGCGGTCCAGTTAAGCAGTCTGTGTAGAGACAACACACTATCCATGGCACTTTACATGTGGCCTGAACTTCCTTCAACACATAAAGAAAGTGACCCCTCTTTCACTCAGTGAAAATCCATTTGCCTCTGATGCATTTCAAGATTCAGCCCTATGAAAAAGTGCTTGGTTTGGTGTGCAGGGGGCGTGAACAGGCAGCTCTCATCTGAATTCACTCACAAGACCAGAAACACAGCACTTTGATTCTGGCTCTTTGAAATCGTACCCACATACAGTAAGACAGTGAAACAAAACAAAGAATGGAATGTGGTTTGACCACCCACAACCTTCTGTTGCAGACTGAACATTTGTGTCCTACCCCTGCCCCCAAACCTATGTGTTGAGATCCTAATCCCTAAGGTGATGGTATTAAGAGATGGGGCCTTTGGCAGGCCCTGCCTTCATGAATAGGATTAGTGCCCTTATGAAAGAGATCCCAGAGAGCTCCCTTGCCCCTTCTGATATGTGAGGATATATAGAGAGGACAGTCATCTATCGATCAGGAAGAGGTCTTCATGAGCATCTTCCCCTCCTGGACCTGATCTTGAACTTCCAGCCTCCAGATTTGAGAAGTAAATTTCTGTTGTTCACAAGACACTTTTTTACAACAACCTGAATAGATTAAGACACCTTCTCTTGGAAATTTTCAACTAATGAAAGCCCAACATTTGTGGTGAGGACTTTTTTCCCACTAGAGTCAAAATACAACTACTCTGTCTCCCCTCCTAGCCCAATCACATTATTAAATACCATGGGGCCTTTTCAGGTTCCAAGGATGGGACATCGCATCACCTACCCCAGATCACGAGCGTTTCACCTCCACATGAGTTACTGCTATATTACCTGAATGGTTGCATTGAAAATTGAGCAGTCATTTTGGAGCCTTCTTAAAAGCAGTCACAACAATGCCTCAATGCTGCAAGAAATGGAGAGATAGGAAACCATGACAACGTCTATGTGAGATCTTCAGCAACTCAATATGCACTCCCTAACACATCCATACATATACACAACTGTATACTTGCTGTGCTTTTTTTTTTATTGTAAAGATGATTTCCCTGAAGTATTTTTAAGCTGGAGAGATTTCCTACAAGCTGGTGAAAAATTGCTCACTACAGGAGATCCAATTTATTGGCAGAAATCCAGCAACCCAACGTATTGGTTACTAGCTTGGTAATGAGTCTCTCCCATGTAAATGGGCTCATTATTATCAATTTTTGTCAGCTCTTGAGTGAGTCTTGATCTGCTTCCCCACTCGGGCTCTGGGGCTGGTGCAAGGTGAACAGGAGCATCCAGCACCCCCTCCTTCCCACCCTAGGTGCTAGAGACCTCATGCCTCATGGAGGGAGGTTGGGGTTGACAGACTGTGTCGTTAGAGCTTTGAATTTAACATTCAGAACAGAGATGTTAAGGAGACTTGCAATGAGGTGTTGTAAAAACAGAGTTTGATTGAAAGAGCTGGCACATAATGCAAATGAACACTTTGTCCCGTGATTCATTGCTATCAGGAGAACTAAATTTGTACAGCCCAGAGGAGAGATGACTAATGGGAGGCATAATAATTGTCGATTTATACCTGCAAAGAATTAATCAGGGGGCCCGGAGGAGACAGTGCTCTGTGGCCACTACAGGTGTGAGTGCTGGTGAAGTGCAGGGAGGAGCCTGGAAATTAGGCTAAATAGCAGGAATGGTGGTAATAACACCAAGGCCCATTAGGCAGAGACATCACCTCCACCACAGGATGCCATGGAATTATCATCCCCAGAAACCTGCACAAACAACTTGGGTAATGGATGATAATTTTGGCAAAGATTAGTGGATTTGATGGTGCATCTGGAAGACTCTGGGGCTCAATTTCCCTACCCTGGGGCTCCTTCTCAGGCAGCCTTGAGAAGCCTCCTTTGCTTTATTTAGACAAAACTTCCTCCACTAACCCGATATAACCTATCTTAGAGCACTGACTTCAGAAAAATCCCTATGTCCAGCAAAATGTTGGTGAAGAAAGAGAATGCCATTCTTATATTAACCAAGCATTTATTGATCACCTACTATGTGCCAGTTGGTGAATAGGGCAATGTCTCTGATGTCATGAGCTTGCATTCCAAGCTAGTGGACAGCAGGGTGACACCAGGGCAGGCCGGACCATGCAAGAGATGCTATCATGGCCAGGTTTTACACGATGCCAAAGGAGAAACAAAAAGCAGTGACCAGCTCTAATGCAAGCTTTACAGCGTGAGCCCTGAATAAATCAATCCTCTTTCCTGTAAGAGACCACAATTGCCCAGAGGTCATTTGAGAATTCTGATTCCCTGAGTGAAGGCTTAAGAGACCAATCAACTCCTTTCTGTGCACTACACACTGGTGACCCACAAGCCAATGGTTTGACTCAGTAATGTTTTCAATTAATTGCCTATGTTTAGAAATTGGAGATGTCACATGAATTCAGATTCCCAACGTCTTTCAAAAAGTCTGACTCTCTACACTGAACCTGCATCTCTACATGATGGTGGTCAGCTGGGGCTGAGTATAGGGAGTATCCCTTTAAGGTCTTACTTTGCCACAGTCCCCACTGCTCCCTTCTGTATTACAGACGTCCTGTTTCAATCTGTCATTTTCCTAACCCAGCTTCTTTGGGAATTTAAATTTTCTGCTCCTAGGCCAAATGACCTGGTAGCTGGTCTGTATTAGCTTAAGTTCTAGCAGAAATGCTTCTAACCAGTTATAATTGTCTTAATTTGATTAATGCCTTTGCAATAATCAGTTACCTAAAATATGTTTCCCTCTTCTGCATAGCAGCAATGCATATTTATGCAATTGTCTGGTATCCCTTCCTTTGGGCCTCAGCCTCTGAATGCTCCCCCCTGCTCACTGGGAGCCCAAAGTCAGTAATCTAGATAAGCTTGTTTTCTCCTTCCTGTTTCTAGGAGAAGCACATCACTTACTCCATTTCTCCCTTTGTCTTGGCCATTAGGAGGATGAGACTTAGCACAGGAGTGCTAGGTAGTAGTTAATAATTCAGTTTAAGGCTTTGTTGCATCTCTATGCTCCTCCCCCTAATTGATTTTTGACCTGTATTTCTAACAGGTGAGTTTTACTACAGCAGCAGTGGAATGCAGGAACATGCCAGAATAAGAGAAGCTGGTGGTAGTCCTTGCCCTGGAGCTGGAAGCAGAGGAAAACACAAGGCAAAAAGTAAACAACTGGCAAATGTGCGGAGAGGCAGCAGGGGAGCAAAGCACAGTAGACAGCAGGAAAAACACACACATGATATTACTCATCCAGTGCAGACATCTTGAGGCCATGGGGCATGCACTGTGGTGGGTGCCGGAAGACACAGGGAGCAATCAGGCCAGCTTTCCATCTCCAGGAGTCCAGTAGAGGAAACATAGGTTTGACAAAGAAAGGCTGTCACTGCTGCCAGGATGGACCATGCATTTCCTTGGCCATCAATTTTCAGCACACTCATGGTGGATGATGCTCTGTGCTTGCTAGTGTCCAGACCAAGTGTGGACAGCAGCTTCTGAAAGCCATGAAGTGTTACTCAGCTGCACTTGGTCTCCCAGGAGGTGGGGAGCCTGCCTCTCTGAGGGCAGCCTTAGTTCTTGGGGGGGGGGGGACAGAGCCTCACCACCACCCCCCACCCCCAGTCTTCCCATGGGACAATTCTGAGGCACATTCTGCATGGCTTCTCAGATGGGTGCCCCATAGTGGCAACCTACTCCTTAACACATGTTTCACTGACTCTTCTCCCTTTCCTCAGCTCTTTCTCCCCACTTCTTCATTTCCCTCACTTCCATTACCTCCAAAACAAACTTTTGCGCTCAAGTCCTTATTCCAGGATCGGCTTTACAGGGAGCCCAACCAAACTCAGACAGTGCCTTGGAATGTATCCGAGACAGTTCTCAGCTAAGAGGTCAAGAGAGACTTCAGTGGCCCAGAGACATTTGAACTGGACCACGCTTTGGTGCACAGAGGATGGCACAGGAGAGACACGTTTGGAGAAGAGAGTATAGCATGAGCTGTAGAGAGAAGGTACACAGCTGCTGAAGGAAACAGTATGCAATGAATTTGTAGGCTACATGATGAATAATGGAAAATGGCATTGGAAAATTTGAGTGGACCTGGATCACCAGGGGGTTTGCACATCTCATTGTAGGGTGCAAACTTCATTTTGTAAATTGTTGATGTGACGTGGTTTGGGCAAGCAGGTGTGGAGACAAGAAGGGAGTCAGATGAGAGTGAGGACAGAGGTTATCTGGGGAAGCTGGGCTGAGCTGGGCTGCCGCCAGTGAAATATGCCTTCTCCCCATGTGATCAGATGATGGTGTGGAGGCCTTTGTCCTGTGTGCAGTGACTTCCAGCAGAGGTCTCCATGGGAGGCAGGCATGGCCCAGCTCTTGCAAGCTCATGGCTGAAGAACAGGACCGGAGGTGAATAAACAGTTGCTGTCCCCAAGCAGAGCAGGGGAGCTAACTGAAAATCCCCAGGTGGGTGGGTGACAGTTGAATAGGCCCCAAAGAGCATGTCCTGCTACCCTCCATTCAAATGGGTAGCTGATGGCACCTTAGTGGTGCCCCACATGGTTGTGGTGGGGGCAGAGCTACCCTCCTTATCAGAGTAGTTGAAGGTCTAGGAGGTCAGACTACACCACCCGATAAATGGTTTAAGAGTAAAACAAATAGCAGAACTATAGATGTAAATCAAGCCTTTGTTCCTCACTTGTCCACATGACATCAAATAACGTTTGACTCCTTTCTCTCCAGGTACAGTGACCACATTCTGTAGCAGCCTGAGCAAGTGTGTGGCCATAATGGGGAGCAAGGATGGAAATGCAGCCTTGGATCTGAGGTCAGCTTTTTCGACTCTGCCCAGTGTCCCCAGCCCCTACCCCACTTCCAGGGAAGTCCTGGTATGCACAGGCTGGATGTTTCTGGGAGAACTGGAGATTAACTTTAGGAACTTCAGATTCCATCTTCCCATCAACCTGTTTCTGAGCTGCTTTCTCTGCAATAACATATTTCTCACTCATGGTGGCCTTTTGTAAAGTATCTTTTAGAAGACACAGATTTCACAGGTTGTTCATTGATGGTCTTTCAAAATAATGTTTCCAATTCAGACAACTTTGGGAAATGATGTGTTGAGGAAAATTAGATAGATTTCTTTACTAGAGGTCATCAGAGACTTCAGTGTGCTCAGAATTAGCTACATAATTTGTGGGTCCCAGTGTAAAATAAAAACACAGGGTGCCTGGTTCAAGAATTCTTAAGAATTGCAAGACAAGCATCACACCAAACACAGGACCTTTCTGAACATGAGCCCCGCGCAGCCTCCCTGTGTCATGCATTCACATCAGCATGGCTCTCCAAGAGTGGGAAGGAGGCCCAGACAAAGTCACAATGTGTCCTAAGGAATTCAACCAAGAATTATAGTCCCATGGAGCACACTCACAGAGCCCTGCATCAGGTTAAATTCTCATCTTCCTGTTGTCTCTAAACTCCGATACAGGGGGACACTGGTAGTTTATGAGGAGCCCCATGGACAACAGTACACAGGAAGAGAAGACTGTTTTATATCTGTTAGGTTTTTTCAAGCTATCAGATCAGTCTAGATTTTGTATTTTGGGTTTTTTAAGTGAGGTCCACTGGTACTTTCTCCTTATTCTTTATTTTGTCCCCTCCTTTTAAATAAAGCCCAGCATCCCTGAACTACCAAAACAAATTTCCAGCAATAATAGCAGGCAATTTGCAATGAAAGATGAATATAACAAAAATAGTGCATCTCGACCAGGGATGGTGCATAATTTTGCTCTTAGAATGCCGGCTCTGTTAAAGCACTGTCAGCCCCCTGCTTCATTCTGTTTCCCCAGGTGGCCCCATGACACTGCTTGGGGCCTGGCTTCTCCGATCTCCTCTCTTGGGTTATTTATGACTGAGGAGGATGGGGGTAGGAAGTCAGGAGCCCGACGTTCAGCTTTCTGAATCACTTAAAAGTGGACTAAGAAGGGAGGAGAGTGATTGTCCTGTTACCCTCCATGTCCCTCTAAGGCCAGCTGTCTCTGCTGCTCTGACTCACCATCATCTCTCGGCTCCCACTCTTGCGAACTTCTGGGCTCAGAGGTAGTTTGTTCACCATGCCCCTCTACCCATTCCCCCTCCTCACCTGCTTTGTGTGGACGTACTGGCTGAAGGTGGCTGCCTCCTCCTGCAGGGAGTCATCAGCCACCTCTGAGTAAGATGACTGTGGCTCTCCGCTAGCCAGCCCCTGTATCTGAGCCCACATCTCCCTGTATCCTGGACACACACTGTCACTAACAGAACGTATATAGTTATGCTTTCATTGAGGGCCACTTGCACGCCAGGGTTTCTTGAACAATTTTCACACAAGGTTCGCAGCTCTGGTCCTTGAGAAACTCAACTTGGGTGAGAGAGAGAGAGAGACTGGTTCCCATAGAGCCAGACAACAAAGTGACTGACATGCAAATCTGCCCACATCACATCCTTGCTGAAGCCCCCCAATGGACCCCTTCCATCCATTGTTCAAATCATCAGCCCCTCAAAGGATCTCTTCTAGGCCCTTCGGGACCTGGCCTGTCCTATAGGCTTGCTGTTTTCTTAATGCCAGTCTCACACACTCTGCTGCACCCTGTCCATACTCAGTAGCTATTCCACATGCCCAGGCATTTGCTCAGGCTGTCCCACCTCCCAGATGCTCTTCCCCTTACTGCCCACCTGGAGGACACCCTCTCATCCCTCAAGGCTCACCTCAAGCATGAACTCCTCTAGGAACCTTTCTGCAATCCTCACCTCCCAGCCAGGTGAGACTGGCCACCTCCTGCCACCTTTGTACCTCCCCTGGCCCAGCAGAGGTTTCCAACACAGACTTAGCCAGCATCTCCTTGTCTGGAGTCTCTCTCTCACAAGGCTGCAGGCAGCCTGAGGGCAGGGCCTGGCACACAGAAGCTACTCAGTAAATAACTGTTCAGTGAATCTCTGAATCAGTAGTGCAGACCCAAGCAGCTGAAGAGCTCTAAAGTGCTGGAGCCAGTTCCCCAGGATGGGAGCCATGGCTGTGGCCCTCTTCCTCCTCATGGCCCTGCCCTCTCAGCAGTATCCCTTTCCTCTCCCTTCCCTGCTTTGCTTTCACAATGGGAATCTCAGAGTCAATATCAGTGTGTGAGAAGGCAGAGAAGAGAAAAAGGAAATTGTAATCTTAAGGGTGACAGCCCTGAAATGTTGAGTTTGAAAACTGCCTGGGGATTCAACTTCACATCTTTGGCAAAGTAAGTGCAAATACATATTCAAATTCAATGTAAATTCACTGGTGAGTTTCCTCCCTCATTACTGGTACCTAGTGAGACTGGCAGTCCTGGGGGCTGGGCCTTTCCTGCTCTTCTCAGCTCCCTCCATGGTGTTCATCCCAGAGCTGAGTTCCAGACAGTGAGAGGTCCACAAGAACAGCTCCCTGAGGAAGAGATGTCCCAAGGGAAATCTTTCTGGAGACATTGCTTGGTGTGAAATCTTCTGGGGATGATCCCCATGAGAGCCAAGTTTCCTACAGGAAGAAGATGGGCCCAGTGTGAGCTCCAGCAGAAAGCAGGGATCTGGGAAAGCAGAGAGGGGGAACCCTCATCACAGTGAGGGCTCAGTGTTCATTGCAGGGAGAAGACCCTATGGGGCTCCTCTGTTCAGAGGCAAAACTCAAAAGGATGAGTTAGAGGGGAGGGAATGGAGGCAGAGAAAGTTCAGGTTTACTTAGGGTTCCTGCTGAGATCTCTGGGACCTCTCAGGGACCTGGACACCTCTGAGACTGGAAGAAGTAAACCTTCACCTTGGCCATAATCACAGGAATAGATAACATTACTCCAGGTGGTCTTTCCTGTCCTGGAGGCCACATGTCCCAGAACCATAGGCCTTGTGTTTGGGCAGAGAGCCCAAGCTACAAGGGAGCCATCACTGCCAGCAGCCTGGCAGACATACTGTTCTTTTGTTGTTGTTGACTCAGCATAGCAAGGCCACTTAACTCAAAACAGAGTCCAGCTACTAGCAAAATGGCTCAGTCAGAAGGCGAACACATGGCTCATTTCTGTGGCCTCCACTCCAGTGGGCTGCTCAAAGCTAGCTTGTGTCAGCTCCTGAGACAGCTTCTTCCTTGGGCTGGAGGAAGAGAGTGCATGAGAAGGAAGCTAATTCCAACAAGCCTTGGGACACCAGAGCCAGAGCATGAAAGCTGGACCACAGAGACCTTCCCAGATTGAGTGCAGGCAAGGAAGAAAGAAGAGCATTAAGCTCTAATAGAGTTTCTTCTTAGTGAAAGCACCACTCAGTTGGAATATCCCTCCACCCAACATTCTTACCAGTGTAGGATAACACATGGTTGCCACTTACTAGGCACCAAATAGACACAAGACATTCTGCATATATTACATTAACCATTGCCACAGTTTTACAAATTAAGCATCATGGTTATCCTCATTTCATAAATGAGGAAACCAAAGCTCAGAGTGGTTAAGGGTCCTGTCTCTGGTCACACAGCAAGGAAAGAGGCACCACAGACCTGCCCAAAGATTGTTTTTGAAGGAATGTGGGGAACCTCCCTGTCCTCCTCTCTCAGAGGTAGACAGACCTGCCCCAAGTGTGGTTTTAATGTCCTGTTTAGAAAGCCATAGGAAACGAAGGTTTCCCATGTCAGTGGTGGAAGAAGGTTTCACTGCAGCTGGGCACAGTGGCCATGTCCTTAGGAGGCAATTGTGAGGACTCATTAAAGGTCAACATTCCTGGTAGGTTACACTTAGAGACATGGCCCTTTTCATGTTTATGGAGTGAAGGAAAAGGAAGAATGGCAATTAACAAATTTGATGCCTTGTCAGAATATATTATCAATTTGTCTTGGCCTTCAAGTCCCTCCACAAAACACACCTACCTCCAAGTACCTGCCTACTTTCAGTTTACCCTTCTCTTGCATGCATGGGTCCTCCCTTCACATCCCCTTCCTTGAGACTATGAAGTGATGCTCATGGTCTACAGTAGCCCAGCAAATCCAGCCCTTCTTCTGGTAACAGATACTCCACTGATGAATCACCCTCCCTATGCTCATCCTCATGGCTTGAGGAGTCTGACTCCAGTGTGGACTCCACAGCAAGCACATGGCCAAGCCTGCTTAGTCCAGGCACTGCCTTTCCTGCCCCAGGTCACTGGTTCAGGATGGACAGATAGTCAGAGTGGGCCATCAGAGCTAATAGGTGTCAGTTCACAGACTTCTGGAACCATTAGAAAAGAAAGTACATTTCCTCTGGGTGGTACAGAGGGATGCCACAAGGGCACACCTACCTGGAAGTGAAGATGACCTGAAGGAAAGCAGAACAGAAGAGAGTCCTACTGATACTCTCTGAGTGTCTGGATCTAGATGTTCCCAAGCCACATATTCTGGGCTTTCCAGTTAATGTGAACCAGTAAAATCTCCTTGCTTGAGCCAGCTCAAGCTCTCAAGGTCAGTTCCTGACAAATGCAGGCTGATGCCCTCTCCAGGTTTTTGCTTCTGCTGCTTGTTCACTCTAAATTCAACTTTCTAGGCTATGTAAGTCCTGATATTCTATGGCATATCTTCTAACCTCTCTCTTCTCTGACTTACTACAGCTCTGGATATGAAAAGTTTGGGAATCCTGTTCCATAGCCTGAGAGCCAGAACATACCTTCCCCACACTGACCATAGCACCCAGCCCAATGCTAGTCACAGCCGGGGTGTAAAAGTGGCTTGGCAATGTGTTCTCCCAACCTCTACCAATCTCTCTCTATCTCTCTCTCTCTCTGCCTGTCAGCTAAAGTAGCATACGAAGGTCAGGAAATATGCTCTCTGCTTTAAGGAAATGACACTCCCTCCTAACTTGATCTTGCCTTCACAACACATGGGTCCTCAAAAGAGGTGCTGGCAACCAGGCATGTTACATAGGGCACCTAGCTTCATCCTCTTTGCCAACAGAATAACAGTGTCTGAAGGCCCATAGAGGAAGTCTCCATTCAAACACCCAAAGCATATGTGCTGAAATAGCTTATCTTCATCTGTAATGAACCATAATTCCCCTGGGCCTTTGCCAGCTACTGGCATTGCCATTCTCTCTCTGTAGGAAGTACAAAAATAGTTGGGGAGGGGACGAGGAAGGGAGGGAGAATGGGAGAAAATTAGAAAATGTGTATGCCTGAATATCCATCCACATTATATTCAGATTTGCCAATCCATGGCAAATTATACCAGTTTCCATTACAAAAGAATAGAATTGTATTCCATTACAATAACATACAGATGTATTCCTTTTTGCATATATTCAAGTTAAAGAAAAAAATTTAGGTAAATAACAGTACAGGTGGTGGGCTGGTCATGACAAAGAGAGGAGCCGGAACCTTAAGAATACACAAATAATTGTTATTACCTTACTGGGTGACCTGTGGTGAGTACCCTAACCTCTCTGAACCTCAGTTGCTTCATCTGTAAAGCAAGAGCAGTAAAGTGCATCTGCCCCACTTACTTCTGAACTAATACAATGACCTAGGCCCTGAGCAGATAGAGGTGTCAGGAGATGATTTCTGAGCCTTGGCCTTGGGTCAATACCAGAAAAAAATAAGTCTCTCACTGCATGGAACTCTTAGTATTAAGTCTTAGTGCCCTATTTTGGGTCTGTCCCAAAGGGCTGAAATTAATTAACTTCAGTATCTATTGCTTTTAAAACACCTTTAATCTATACCACTGTTTATGACAAGAGGACAAAGGTTCAAATGCCTACAGGGCTAGATGGTACCACAAATGAGTGAAAATGCCAGAGTAAACAATAGGGAGAAGTGAAGACTGTGGCAAATTGCAGAGTTCATGTCCATGCCCCAGCAGAGGGAGAAGTGGACACTGAGCCCTAGCAGCATGTGCCATGTGGGATTAAGTCTTAATATTGATAGAAATTCCATTTTTTTTAGTAGAAACCAGGAATGTTGATTTTTTATGTGACATCTCCTATATTTTTAAAGCTGAAAACCAATTTTTAAAACTTGTGGAACACTTTGTGAGAACCAAAATAATGTATCTGCAAACTGGATTTCACCCACAACCCACCAAACTCTGTGTGGTAATACTGCCTTCTTCCTGCTTTGATTCCTTTTTACTTATTTTTAAAAAAAAAAATTTTGTTTATTTATTTATTTTGAAAGAGAGACAGCTCATGAGCCAGGAGAGGCAGAGAGAGACAGAGAGAGATAGGAAGAGAGAGAGAAAATCCTAAGTAGGCTCCATGCTATCAGCGCACAAAGCCAGATGCGGGGCCCAAACTCACGAACCATGGGATGACCTGAGATGAAACCAAGAGTCAGATGTTTAACTGACTGAGCCACTCAGGCGCCCCTTTGATTCCTTTTTATAAGTGGATACATAGGTCATGACAATTTTAAGCCCAAAATAGAAACAACCCAACCAGTGTCCCTGATTTGAGCAGGGAAAGATGCTTTCCAGTCCCCCTGCACTGGCACTGCAGCTAACGCACATGTGGATAGGCAGTGGCATTCACCACTTTCCAGTCCAGCAACCAAGGCTGACTGTGAGGCTCCTACTGACGTTCCTCCTCCGCCAGCTCTACTGAATCATCCAGCCCTTCCAGAAAAGGTCGTTAGAAATGAAGAGGAATACTGGAATATAACTTACATGTTGTCCTGAGGTAAAATTGGATGTTTCTGTCAATTCTTGTTTTCCTGAATCTTACAAGTTCTGCAAATTAAGTGTAGCATACACCATTGGTGCTGCCTGCCTTGTTCTGTGGCAAGAAAGCCAGAACTGATGGGCCTCAATATGTCCCTGGGGACAAAAACTATTTCCATCCAGGTAGTCTCAAAGCCCCACATCCACACACACACATTCAATGCACCTAGACACACTTCTGCCATCATCATCAAAAACTCCTTTGTGTTTGTACTGTCTACTTAAAATTTTGCTAAGAAGATCGATCTTAACCGTTTTTATCACATAATAGTAAATAAGTCAGGAGGAAAGTTTGGGAGGTGATGGATATGTTTATGGCATAGATTGTGATGATGGCTTCACAGATGTATATCTATCTCCAAACCCATTCAGTTGTATACATTAAATATGCATGGTTTTTTGTATGTCAGTCATACTTCAGAGTGGCTTTAAAAATCCTTTCATGTGAATGGGTCCCTTTAGTTTCAAAGGTATTGAAACTAAACCTTTCTCTTTTTTCTAGGACCTAAATGGACATGTGGCCACAAGAACTACCTGTGGAGGGGAGGCAGACCCCTGTAGAACCTCTTGGGGTGAGTGTTCAGAGCAGGGTATGTTTGTTACCATGATAACAAGAGGGTTACGTGTTAAATCTGGATCTCTGCTCTTTCTAAGTGTCAGCAAGAACAAGTCATCTTGTGGAACAAAAGGAAAAACACACCCTTGACACAAATGCAGATCCCTGGGCACAGAGCTACAGAAGCTGATGGCTCTCTGGGCTGTTCAGGGCACTGGAGGTCGGGTTTTGGAGGCAACATCGCACATCTGTCGCCGTAGCACCTATGCCCTTGGCACCTGGCGGAGCCCAGCACCCCTAGTGGGCAGAGACCCACCCAACATCAGAAACATGACTGGTTCATGGAGTGATTGCTGAGAGCGCCTTGTCCAGTTTACATGTCTCTGTACAGATAATGATTTTAAGGTTGTGCTTATTTTTTTAAGTAAGGTTTTTTAAACAAAAGAAGAAATACATAAAAGAAGCTTCTATGAAGTTAAATTTCATAAGAAGAGTTATCAGCTGTTAAACGAGGCAAAATCAGGGAGTTTGCTGAGACACTGTGCTGGGGAGGGTGTGGCACCCAGGTCTCCTCACTTGCTGTGGGGACCGGGTAAAGTGAGGTGGTCTCTGCAGAGCTCCTCGTGTGCCTGGCATTTCTTCCAGACACACGACGGGACTGCACTGATCCACCCTGTGTGACTTGCTTTGACCAATAAAATATGAAGGTGTTACTTTAAAGCAAAAACTTTAAAACCAGCATGTGATTCAGCACATGTCCTATAAAATGGTCCCTCTGCTGTGGCGAACACAGCTGATCCAGATTGTGGCTGTGCTGTCTCCCTGTGCCTCAACAAAAGGACAATGCAGAACAGAGTCCCCAGGGTCCGTGATGGACATGAAGTGGCAATGAGAAATGAACCTTTGTGATTTTAAACCACGGAGATTTGAGCTGTTTATTGCCACAGTATGATCTAGCTTATCTGGACTCATAAGAAGATCTATTTGGCAACATCTATCAGAATTTAAAATATAAATGCCTTTGACTCTTCAATTTCACTTTTATGACTTTTATTCAATTTCTTTTACACAGCTTCACTTTTACACATGTGCAAAATGATATATGCACAAGGATAGTTATGGCTTTTCAAACATATTTATTTATGTTTATATAGCATACACTGGAAGCAACCTAAGAATGTGTCAATAGGATTCTTAACATGCTTTAATGTTTAATAAATCATGGAATATCCAGACTGAAGAAGCGTTGACAGCCCAAAAAGGGAATAAGCCAGATTTTTATAAACTGAGAAGAAACATTTCCCAAGATATATTGCAAAGTAGAAAAAGGGAAGCTGCAAAACAGTGTGTATAGTCTGCTGCTATTTGTGGAAAGGATGTACAAATGTCACAAACACCATACGATTTCACTTATATGTGAAATCTAAAAAATGAGCAAACAAACAAAAAAAGCAGAAACAGGCTCATAAATAACAAGAACAAACTTATGATTGCCAGAGAAGAGGGAGGTGGGGAATGGGTAAAAAGGGTGAATGGAGGTGGGAGATACAGGCTTCCAGTTATGAAATGCATAAGTTACAAGGATAAAAGGTACAGCATAGGGAGTATAGTCGATGGTATTGTGATAGTGTTATGTGGTGACAGATGGTGCTTGTGGTGAGCATAGCATAAGGTATAAAATTGTTGAATCACTATGTTGTATACCTGAAACTAATATGACACTGTGTGTCAACTACACTTCAATAAAAAAGTTTACAAATGTGTTCACAAGTATATCTATGCCTATATGCTTGTTTATGCATAGAATATCTCTGGAAGCAGAAGGCTCAGGTGGTGGGGTCTCTCTGGAAAGGGGTAATGCAGTAGTGGGCATGGGAAGAAAATCTCTACCCACAACACAGCAATATCTCGTGGCTGGATTTTGTGTTATGCCTAGGTATTGCTTCCTCTTTAATTATATAAAACACTGGACACATGCTCCAAAAACTAATACAAGTGATTACCTATAGAGACAGAGGCTCAGAGAGGTGAGTAGAGACAAGAGTAGAAGCAGGACTTCTTTATGTGTACCTTTGACAGAGTTTCACTTTATGGACCATAAGAATATATTATCTTTAAAATTTTTTAACTAAAAAAAAATTGTAAAGAAACCCACCCTTCTATGTGAAAGTGGATTCATGTAGAAATCCTTGAGAGCCCAGAGCCACTCGTGGGGGCAGTAGACAGCCCTTCTGGAAATTCTCAGGGGCATTTCTCCATCTTTTAGCCAATGTTGAGGTACACCTCTTCCATGAAGCCTGCCTCGTTTTCTCCAGACTACGAAAGGCTTCAGTGTGTGAGGCTTCCTGGCTGCTAGGCCTTGTGCTGTGGGCCCTTTTCAACTAATCTCCAATTCTCATACTTATACTGGTTGGTGAGGGGGCATTGATATAGAAGGTATTTTAGCAGAGAAATGGGAATGCAGCAGGTAGACTGAGTCCGAGGAAAAAGATCTTCAGCCCCCAGAGAGTGGTGCCTGTAGGAAGGGCCTGGGGCATGTCCAGCATATCAAGGAGAACTCACAGGGCCAAAAATAATTCTGGTCAAAGGGGCAGAAGAAGAGGACTATGTGGAGAGGAGGGAAGAGAGCCTTTAAAGTAGGAAAGGCTTATCTCCAGGAGATAAGCAGGAGAGAGGGAATTTTTTCGAGATCTCAATGGAAATGTAATTGGAGCCTTTGAATATTTTGGAAATATAGGGACAAAGGTTTCAGTTCCTCTTTGATCTGTGCTTCTTTCAAATGAGATCCTGTCTCAGGCCCGAGCTATCTGGGTCCTCGCATTATACTGGAACTTACAGACCATCTTATGGATGAGGAATTGGAGACTCAGAATGGTTAAGAAACTTGCCCAAGGTTACAAGCTCCTATGTAAAAGAAACATAACTGTGTCCATGCTCTGTGTGACTCCAAGCACATACACTTTTCCTCCCCATACTAAGTGTGTCTCAGTCTCTAGGTGACATTCTCAACCAGACTTCACAGCCAACCAGCACAGAATGGAGCTCCTTTTTCATTGTTGATGTATCCAACTTCTATCTTACTATGTTTCATGACTGAATGGAGAGATGGCTGAATGGAGGGAAGGAGGGACGGACAGACGGATAAATGGATTCATGAGTAGATGAAGTGACTAAGTCTCATTGTGATTTAAAAACAATGAGTGAAAAGGGCTTCAGATTATATTCTTCATCAGATATTCACTGGGCAGTAACTGTAAACGGGAGAAAATGGAGATAGACTAAATGTAATCCATGTCAGAGGATGGATTTAGTAGTGCAGAAAAAGCAAGAATTGGAGGAACCATAATCCAAGTTGTTTAATAAATTTCCAGACACTTTCATGTGGAGATTCAGACACATTAGAGGTTGTTTCTACCTGAGCAGGGAAGGAAGGCAGGCAGGGATGGATTCTGGATGCAGGCAGTGATTTTTATTTGAATCTTAAAGAAACGATAGGACTGTGATCTAAGGAAAAGTCAGGGGATTGGAAGAAGGGGTGAGAATTAATTTCAGACAGAACAGCATGAGCAAACACATGGAGGTAGGGATGTTTAGGAGATATTTGGCCTTGCTGAGGTGAAGTAAGCTTTATGGGTAGGAATATTAGAAGGTAAGACTGGAAGGGACCCGTAATTAGGGGCCTGGAATTTGAGATTCAGGATTTAAGATCTTGATTACTGGGAAGGTGTCAAAGATTTCAAAGTACAGGAATTGAGCTGGCACGCACATGCAAAACAGTCTGAGACTGAAGCAGTGGGTGCAATGGTGAACATTTGGGCTCTGGAGTCCTACACTTAGGCTGGAACAGGCTCCCACCCATTCCAGATGTGTGACCATTAGCAAGGTATTTTGATCTTTTTGAGCTTCCATCTCTTCATCTCTAATGTGGGAATAATAATAATGCCCATCTCATAGGGTCATGAGGATTCAATGAAATGAAGTATATAAAATGTTTAGCTCACCCAGGCATATAGTAAATATTAAATAAATGTAAGCAATTCATTATTATCATCACCAGCACCACAAGCACCATCAGCAACAGCACCACTGCTGACACAATCACTTCCACCACCAGCACCACCACCACCTCCATCATTAGCACTATCACCACCAGCAGCAACAGCAACATCACTGCCACCGCTATCTTACAAAAATCATCATCAACATCACCACACCATTTCCATTGTCACTGTTATCATCGTCAACACTGTCACTTCACTCTAAGCATAAAGGTTTGCATGGGCCACTGACCTGCTTAGGAACACAGCCATTTATTCCAAACACATTTGCTGAGCCTTACTATGCTGAATGTCTTCCATTCACTCCTCAGGCTCACTCTCCACCTTTTTCTTCTTGCTCTGGCAAAGCCAACCTACTGGGACAACAGTAACAGGTTGCCTTGCCCCCTGTCCTCTGGCTGGGTTCCATTGAATGTGCAGTCCCTGAAGGAGTGTAGAAGGAGAAAGAAAGGCCAGCTATTGTTCTTTAGCTCTCTCCCTGCTTGTAATTGTAGCCTGATTGCATCTGTGGGTGTGTCTCAGCTCCTTCCAGGTGACTCTCCACACCATCCTCCCTGCCTTATTTCCGGATATGGTGAGCTTCCCATATGCACGCTCCTGCACTATTCCTTGTGGCTTCTAAATCTATACCCTGTAGACAGTTTTGTAAACAGTCCTTATCACAATCTCTTCAGGTTGCTCTGATTTGAGTGTTCCATCTGTGTTCTGTAGGGCCCTGACTGATAGAACATTTGTGTTTTAATCCCAGTGGTGGACTCAAGGCTACAAAGATAAGAAAGAAACAGATCCCACCTCATCCTCTTCAAGCTTTCCATATCTCGTGGGGGAAACAGAAATGCAACAAAAAACTACAACACAAGTTCCCAAATACCAAACTAGAAATAGGTACTCAGAGTTTCAGCAACACAGAAGGAACAGTGGGGATGAGTTTGAGTGAGAGTCATGAGGACAGGTTTCTCAGAGGAAATGACATTCAGAGTCTTGGAGAGTGAATACAAATTCTCTGGGGGGAAAAAGTGGGAAACCACATCATTTTTACGTGCATGAGAGTACCAAAGTTTGCACAAAAAAGGTAAGTTGCTCAGAGCCTGGGATCCACATTGAAGATAAGAGTTGCAGGGAATAAGACTAAAGCAATTTAGGGATTTACCAGTATCAACTTGCTCACTTATTTTATTTTGCTAATCTAAGGCATTTTTTTAAGTTGCCATCTACTATCACTCACCACCAGAATATAATCTTGGAATAAAAGAAAGCCCTTTGCATCAGATAAATTTGACTTTATATGTGTAAACACTACCTGTCCTTATTTTTCTTATTTTGCAGTGGTCAACAAACCGATCCTTGGGCTGACATTTGGAAACTACTGATCTAATCTGATCCTCTTATTCTACCCATCAAGAAGCCATGCCCTTTAAAAAATAAATAACATTTTAAAACATGATCAATTCTCTTAAATGTTTATTTCCAGTCATGTAACTGCTCCCCGCAACCAGACCCCTGACCAGCCCCAGATCCTGTCAGGTACTTGGGCTCAGCCAATACTTGATCCTAACAGTATGGAAAAAAATCACAAAAGTTCCCAGATTATTTTCTCTGTAAATCATTTGATAATATTTTCTGCTTCTAATGATTGTTATGACAAGCAGCAAATTGCTAATTGCAGCCATCTAAGAATAGACATATTTGCAGGATTAATGACCAAAAAGAGTCAGATTTAAGTAATAATACCAGTTGGCAACCATTCATGCATTTATATTTAATTTGCATTTGTCTTTAGGAAAGGGAGAAGAGGCAAAGGACTGTTGAGGTGGAGAAGGTCTGAGTAAATCAGTCTCTCTCTCTCTCTGTCTCTCTCTCATTTGTTATGTTAGATGTGATGTGAGTCCTTTCTTGGTCTACCTAAATAATACAAGAGGGTACAGGGACCAAGGCTGAATCAAGTCACCACTGTGGAGTTATATATTTCATGGCAGGTAGGTGCTAAAGTCATCACAGAAGGTGAAAATTGCTCTAAAAATGAATTTTGGAAACTTCCAACAGATGTTGTAATAGATTCTGTTCTTTGGTAAAGCAACAGAATTGTTGGTTTGTGTTTAAGTCACTTTATATAGAAAATACAGAGATTCAAATGCAATGGTCACTCTGTGCTCAGTGAGGAACTCCTGCTGTGAGAGGTGCATACAAAACCACATTGATGGGAAGGATAGAGAGTTTGGTTCTATCCATGCTTGCCCTGGGGCCTGCCCATGCCAAGGGGTGGTGGGGGGTGGGGAGTGTTGCAGGCAGAATTGCTTACCCTGTTTATGCTTCTGTCCTTCTCCATCTCTCCCCCTTTTCCAAGTGTGAGTTAAGTGCACATCTGCAGCAACACCATTTGTCTATCCAATGCCAAAGAAAAGGGGATTTTCTCTCCTCTTCCCTGACAGCATCTCCTCCAGAGAGAGTTGCTTTGACAAGGAAGCAAAGTAATTTGGGGCCAGAAAAAAACCCCATCTTCTTGCTCTCCCAAGACCAGGCCTCAACCAAGAGTGGCCTCAGGTCAGGAGAAGTCCAGCTTTTGGGCCTGCAGGACAGTACACTGCCGTACCAGATGAAGCCCAGACATTGAACTCAAGACATAAACTTTAAATCAGCTATTTTAAATATTTGCAAGTAAAAAAAATTATGTCTAAACAATTAAAGGAAAACATGAGAATGATGGCTCACCAAATATTGAATATCAGTAAAGAGATATAAATCATAAAATAATGAGCCAAATACAAATTTTAAAAGTAACTGAAATGTAAAACAGCAGAGTTGGGCAGAGAGAAGAAATAACTAGCAAACTTGAAAATAGATCAATTAAGATTATCCAGTGTGAGGAATGGAGAATAAAACATATAGAATAATTAAAATAGCTTCAGAGACTTGTGGAGCACCATCAAGAGTGCCAATAAATGCATAATGGAGTCCCAGAAGAAAAAGAGAAAACACGGGACAAAATAAATATTTGAAGAGATCATGATCAAAAACTTCCCAAATTTAATGAAGAACATTAATCCCAGAAGCTCAAAAAATTCAAGTATGATACATTCAAATAGATCCACACAATGTAATAAAACTGTTGAAAGACAAAGGCAAAAAGAAAATCTCCACAGCAGAAATAGACACACAAAGGATTCTCATGACACACAAAGGATTCTTAATAAGATTAACAGCTGATTTCTCATATGAAACCATGGAGGTCACAAGGCAGAGGGATGACATATTCAGAGTTCTAAAAGAAAGACAGCCAACGAAGAATTCTATATTTAGAAAACCTATTCTTCAATATGAAGGAGAAATTAAGGCATTCCCCAAAAAACTGTATGCCAACAAATCAGATAGCCTAGATGAAATGGAAAAATTTCTAGTAAGGCACAAGCTACTAAAACTGACTTGAAAAGAAATAAAAAAACTTAGGTAGACCTCTGAGAAGCAAAGAAATTAAATTAACACCAATTTAATTAACACCACTTCTTCAAAAACTCTTCTAAAAACAAAAGAGGAGGAAACACTTTCTAATATATTCTCTGAGCACAGTAACACTCTGATACCAAAACCAGACAAATATGTCACAAGGAAACTACAGAAAAAATATTCCTCACAAATAGAGATACAAAATTCTCTATAAAATACCAGTGAATAAAATCCAATAGCACATAGATTGTGAGGTAAATTGTGGAATAGAGATTTCTATCACTCATGTCTCTCCCCCATAAACATCAATTTGAGCAACTATATGTGCACAAACATACCTTCCCAAGAGCCAAAGATTGTGGGTGAGGGATTCTAGGACTTGAGAAAAGCACATAAATAAGAAAAGGCACATTATGGAGTGTAGGAAGGATAGATCAGATAGACATATACAGAACATTCAACCGAATGGCAGCGGAATACCCATTCTTCTCAAATGCACAAGGAATATTACTCAGGACAGATCATATGTTAAGTCCAAAAATAAGTCCTGAAAATGTAAGAACAATGAAACTTGTACCAAGTACTTTTTCAACCAAAATGGTAAGAAACTAGAATCAATAACATAAGGAAAACCTGAAAATTCATAAACGTGTGGAAATTAAATAACACACTTCTTAATAATTAATAGGTCAAAGAGGAAAGCAAAAGGGAAATCAAAAATATCTTGAAATAAATGAAAATGAAAACACAAAATACCGAAATCTATGGGATGCAGAAAAAGCAGTTCTAGGAGGAAAGCTTATAGCAATAAATGCCTACATTAAGAAAGAAGAAAGATCACAAATAAATACCCTAAGTTTATACCTCAATGAACTAGAACAAAAAGAATAAACTAGGCCCAAAGTTTTTAGAAGGAGGAAAATAGCAAAGATCAGAACAGAAATAAATGATATAGAGACAAGAAAAACAATAGAAAATATCAATGAAATATGAGCTGACTTTTTGAAAAGATAAACAAAATTGAAACCTTAAACTACACTAAGAAAAAAAAGGCAAGAAGCAAATAAAATCAGAAATGTAAAAAGAAACATTACAACTGACACAACAGAAATACAAAAGATCATCAGACACTACTATGCAAACAAATTGAATAACCTAGAAGAAATAGATAAATTATTAGAAACATACAACCTTCCAAGACTGAATCATAAGTAGAATATCTGAACAGATCAATAATAAGTAAGGAGATTGGAATTAGTAATCAAAACCTCCCAACACAAAAAGATCAGGATAAGATAGTTTCACTGGTGAATTCTACCAAATATTTAAAGAAAAATTAACAACAATCCTTCTCAAACTCTTCCAAAAATTGAAGAAAGGAGAACACTCCCAACTCATTTTAGGAGGCCTGCATTACCCTGATACAAAAATAATATAAGGACATTTCAAGAAAAAAATTTACAGGCTAATATATTTAATGAATAATTGCATCCTAGATTCAAAAATTCTCAACAGAATTATAGCATAGTAAATTGAATAGCATTTTAAAAGATCACACGCCATGATCAAGTGGGATTTATCACTGGATATAAGGATGGGTCAACATATACAAACCAATACATGTGATACACCACATTAACAAAATGAATAATAAAAATCATATGATCGTCTCAATACATGCATGAAAAGCATTTGACAAAATTCAACATCCTGTCATAATAAAAATTCTTTAAAAATTAGGTATATAAGGAAAGTACCTGAGCATAATAAAGGCCATATATGAAAAATCCACAGCTAATGTCCTACTCAGTGGTAAAAGGATGAAAGCTTCCCACTAAGATCAGGAATAAGACAGAGTGTCCACTCACGCCACTCCTATTCAATATAGAGTTGGAAATCCTAGTCAGAGAAAATAGGGAAATATATATATATATACGTATGGTGTCCAAATCAGAAAGAAGTACAGTTGTTTTTATTTGCAGATGACAAGATCTTGTATACAGAAAACCTTAAAGATTCCATTAAAAAAAAAACATGTTAGAGTTAGAATCAACAAATTCAGTGAAGTTGTAGGATACAAAATCAACATGAAAAATTAAGTTACATTTATATACACTAACAATGAACCATCTGAAAAGGAAAAAAAGAAATAAAACTCATTTACAACAACAAAAATAATACAATACTCAGGAATAACTTTAACCAAGGCGAAAGAGATGTACAGTGATAATTGCAAGACATTGATAAAAGAAATTGAAGAAGACATAAATAAATGGAAAGATATCCTGTGTTCTGGAACTGGAAGAATTTACAGTTAAAATGTCCATACTACCCAAAGCCATCTATAGATTCAGTGCAATCTCTACCAAAATTCCAATGGCATTATTTCACAGAAAAAGAATAAACAATCCTAAAATTTTTATGCTACCACAAAAGAGCCCAAATAGCTAAGACAATCATGAGAAAGAAGAAAAAAAATGGGAGGCATCACAATTCCTGATTTCAAACTATATTTCAGAGCTAAGGGAGTCAAGACAGTATAGTAGTGTCACAAAAACAGACACATAGACCAATGGACCAGAATTGTGAGCCCCAAAATAAACCCTTGCATTACAGTCAACTAATATTTGACAAAGGAACCAAGAATATTCAACGGGGAAAAGATAGTCTCTTCAAAAAAATGTTATCAGGAAAAGTGGATATTCACATACAAAAGAATAAAATTGGAATAAAATTTTAATTCACACACAAAAATTCAGTTGCAATGAATTAAAGATTTAAATATAAGGCCTTAAACCATAAAACCCTTGGGAAAAAAACAGGAAAAATCTCTTTGACCTTGGTAATGCTGTTTTTGGACATGCCACCAAAAACACTAGAAACAAATAAAAACATTAACAAGTTGGAGCACATCAAACTAAAAAGCTTTCTGCACACAGAAGAAACAATCAACAAAATGTAAAGGCAAGCTATGAAACAGAAAAGATAATTGCAAACCATATATGTTATCAAGTGTTAATATGCCAAATATATGTAGAGCTCATACAACTCAAGAGGATAAAACAAATAATCAAATTCAAATAGGTGGAGAGGCTGAACAATTTTTTTTTCCAAAGAAGATATCTAAATGGCCATCAGGTACACAAAAAGATGCTTACTATCACTAATAATCACGGAACAGCCAATGAAAACCACGAGGAGAAAACCTCACACATCACACTATTATTATTATTATTATTATTATTATTATTATTAACCTCACACCATGACTATTATTACAAAGGCAAGAGATAACATGTGTTGGTGAATATGGGGAGAAAAGGAAATCCCTGGGCACTGTTGTTAGGACTGTAGATTGGTGAAGCCCTTACAGAAAATACAATGAAGTTCCCTTAAAAAATTGAAAATAGAACTAACATATTATTCAGTAATACCCCTTCTGGGTATATATGTAAAAACCAAAATCACTATCTCAACGAAAGATCTGTACTTCATGTTCACTGCAGCATTATTCACAATAGCCCAGGTGTCCACTGATTGATGAATAAAGAATTGTGAGCTATATATACAATGAAATATTATTCAACCATAAAATAGAAAAAAAAAGCTTGCCACTTGCAACAACATGGCTCATCCTTGAGGTCATTATCCAAGTGAAATAAGTCAGACAAAGACAAATAGTGTATGATCTCACTTACATGTGGAATCTAAAAAAGCTGAACTCAAAGAAACAGAGTAGAATGGTGGTTGCCAGGTACTGGAGGGAGGTGAAGGAAATGGGGAGATGTTGGTCAAAGGGTACAAATTTCAAGTTTTAAAATGAATATTTTCTGAGGATCTAAAGTACAGCATGGTGACTCTAGTTAACAGTACTGTATAATATACTTAAAAATTGCTAAGAGCCCTTGCCTCTCTCTCTCTCTCAACACACACATACACACACACACACACACACACACACACACACACACGCACACACAAAGGTAATTATGTGAGGTGATGGATATGTTAACTAACCTTATTGTGGTAATCATTTCACAGTATATATGTGTATCAAAGCATCATAGCATATACTTTAAACTTATATATGTTATATGTCAATAATATCTCAATATTATTGAGGAATCCATTAGCACACAAAAAGGATTACCACAAACAAGTGGGATTTTTCTCAGGATTTTAAGTTTGGTTCAATATAGGAAATCTATCAATGTAATATAACATATTAATAGAATAAAGGGGAAAACTGCATGATCATCTCAACAGAGACAGAAAAAGCACTTGACAAAACTCAATACCTTTCATGTCAAGAAATACTCAACAAATACTTACAGAAGAAAACTTCTTAAGCCTGACAAAGGGCATCAGTGAAAACCTTTTCAACATTGTGCTGGAGGCTCTAGTCAGGGCAAGTAGGCAAGAAAATTAGTTGAAAGATATTAGATGGAAGGGAAGAATTAAGACCATATTTATAGGTGACATGACCTTATATATAAAATCCTAAGGAATACACCTCCCCACACACATTAGAATTAATAAGTGAATTCAGCAATGTTGCAGTATACAAGATGAATATACAAAAATCAGTTGTATGTCTATACTCTTACAATAAACAATCCAAAATGAAATTAGGAAAATAATTTGATTTATAAGAGCATAAGAAAGAATCAAATGCTTAGAAAAATATTAATGAAAAAAAGAAGACTTGTAGACTGAAAATTATAAAACATTGGTGAGAGGAATTAAATAAGTTCTAAGTAAATGGAGAGACATCCTGTATTCAGGAATCAGAATACTTACTGTTAAAACTGAAAAGCTCCCTCAAATTGATCTACAGAGTCAGTGCAATCTCTATTAAAATTCTAGTTTCATTTTTCCCCTTTTCTCCCCAGAAATTGGCAAGTTGTCCTAAAATTCATATGGTAAGACAGGGTACCCAGAATAGTGAAAAAATCTTGAAAATGAACCAAATTGGAGTACAGTAGCCCTCCCATGTATGCAGTTTTGTTTTCTGTGATTTTAGTTACCATGGTCAACCACCGTCCAGAAGCAAATGATCCCTCTTCTGATATATCCTGCCAGAAGGTCAATAATAGCCTGATACTACATCACAGTGCCCACATCATTCCCCTCACTTCTTCTCATCACATAGGCATTTTATCATCTCACATCATCATAAAGAGTGAATACAGTACAATAAGATATCCTGAGAGAGACCACATTCACATAACTTTTATAACTGTATTTTGTTATAATTGTTCCATTGTTCTATTATTAGTTATTGTTGTTAGCCTTTTATTATGCTTAATTTATAAGTTAAAGCTTATCATAGATATGTATGTATAGGAAAAAACATAGCATATATAGGGTCCATGATTTTAAGCATCTACTGAGGGTCTTGAATTGTATCATCTATAGATAAGGAAGGATTCTGTACTCACACTTCCCAATTTCAAACTTTACTGCAAATCTACATTAATCAGGATAATGTGGTACTGGAATAAAAATAAAAACAAAAACAGATAAGAAGAATTGAGAGTCTAGGAATAAACCCACACATCTCTGTTAATTGATTTCCAACAAGGGTACCAAAACAATTCAAAGAATTATCAAAAAAATAGTCTTTTCAAAAACAATGCTTAAACAGACATCAAAATGTACAAGAATGAATTTTAACCCTAACTTATACCACACACAATAATTAATTCAAACCTATCAGTAACAGCTAAAACTATGAAGTTCTTAGAGGAAACTTCTTAGAGGAAACAAAAAGTTCCAAACCTTTACTACATTGGATCTGGCAGTAGTTCCTTATATATGATACCTAAGACACAAGCAATCAAAGAAAAAGTGGATAAATCAGACTTCATAGAATTTAAGAACTTTTTGCATCAAAGGAGGATGCTGTGTAGAAAGTAAAAAGACAATACAGGATGGGAGAAAATGTTTGCAAATCATGTATCTGATCCGGATTTATCCCGAATATATAAAGAACTCTTACAGCTCAACAATAAAAAGACAAATAACCCAATTTAAAAATGCTCAAAGGACTTAAATAGGCATTTCACCAAAGATATGTAGATGATCAATAAATACGTGAAAAGATGTTCAGCATCATTAGTCACCAGGAAGACACAAATCAAAACCAAAATGAGATACCACTTTACATCTACTAATATGGCAATACATCAATAAATAAATGCATAAACATGGGCAATAGTGATTGTCAGAAAGGATGTGGAGAAATTGGAATCCTCATATATTATTAATGGCAACATAAATGGTATAATCACTTAGGAAAACTTTGGCAATTCTTCCAAATGTTAAACATTGAATTGTCATGAGTCAGCAATTCCACTCATGATATTTACCCAAATACTGTTCACACAAAAACTTGTACATGAATGTTCACATAAGTTATTATTCAAAAAGTGGAACTACCCAAATGTGCATCAACTAATGAATGGATAAATACAATGTGGTATATCCATACAATGGAATACTATTCAACCATATAAAGCAATGAAGTATTGATACTCTACAACATGGAGAAACTTTGAAAACATTATGTTAAGTAAAAGAAAGAAAACACAAAAAGATAAATATTGTATGGTTCCACTTATCCAGAATAGACAAATCCATAGAGACAGAAAGTATATTAGTGGTTGCCAAGGACTGGGGGTAGAAGGGAATGACAATTGTTTGCTAATGGGTAAGACATTTCTTTGGGGTGTGATGAAAATGTTCTAGAATTAAGTAGTGGTGATGGTTACACAACCTTGCACTACTTTAGATGTTGAATGAATATATGAATGGAAGGAAGAAAGGAAAGGTGGGAGGGAGGGAGAAAGGGAAGGATAGAGGGGAAAAGGAAGGAAGGAAGGAAGGAAGGAAGGAAGGGAGGGAGGAAGCAGAGGAAGGAGGTAAGGAAGGTATAAAGGAAGGAGAGAGGGAAAAAGGCAGCAGGAAGGGAGAGAGGAAGAAAGGGAGGAAGGAAGGGAGGGAGGGAGGGAGGGAGGAAGGAAGGAAGGAAGGAAGGAAGGAAGGGAGAGAGGAAGGAAGAAAGGGAGAGAGGGAAGAAGGGAAGAAGGAAGAAAGGAAGGGAGGAAGCAGAGGTAGGAGGGAAAGAACGTATGAAGGAATGGGAGGGAGAAAGGCAGGCAGGAAGGGAGGAAGGAAGGGAAGAGGAAGGGTTGGTGAGTGAGAGGCTGTGTTCTCCTGGGTGAGAGGAGGACAAAGACAATACATCTTGTGCTTAGGCATTAAATTGGACTTAAAATCAGCCAGCACACTAGCACACAGGGGGAACTCATTGCATGTCTGTTGAAGGAATGACTTAATGAGCAAGTTTCTCTAACTTGTGTCTTTCACTTTCCTTGATTAATGCCACCTTCCCCTTCCCCGCAACCTGAGAGGACCTATAATGGAAAGCTGAGTATTCACAGGGGCTCATAGGACAAGCTCTGTAGGGAGAATTCTACTTTCCCCTGGTAAGAAGGTGGAGCAAAGCCCTTAAGCCTTCTGAATCCTTGTGCAGATGTACTGTGTCAGGGTAACAAACATTTCAGGCTAGTGTGTGTAGAGACCAGTGACTAGGAAACAATAGTTCTGGTTCTTGAAATGTACACTAACAGCTCAAATAGCTAAATTGGGTACTCTGTGGAAACAAACTCCTTCCATTGATTCTGGTTTTATTTTACCTTGCCCTATAAGAGCAAGAAATGTGTTCATTTTGTTCACAGAAGCTTGTCCACTGTCTTTGACCCTTATAAAACCAAAATGTTGATGCTGATGAGGAACATTTTGATTTATAGGCTTGCTTATACCAGGGAGTCACACTCAAATAGCCACAGGGCCCAGTTCTGGGGTGATTAGTAGGGTGTGCTGGAGACTGTGGTAAACCAGACACCTCATGTGACCTGATTCCACTATGATGGTCATATAAGAATCCAGGCCTAGGACTACAGGGTTGTCATGTCAGACTCTCTCTCTCTCTCTCTCTCTCTCTCTCTCTCTCCACACACACACACACACACACACACACACACACACACCCACTTCTCTCTCTCTTTCCCCTTCCTTTCTCTATCTCTCTTTCCACTCTCCCCCTTTCTCTGTCATTAAGATAAGCTGAATGTCTAAATTTTCTATGCAAAATATAGTAATTTTTAAACACTGGTAAATGATCCAATTTGCTTTTTAAGCATCATTATTGAGATACAACTTAAATTCCATATCACTCATATATTTAAAATGTACAAGACAGAGCTGTGAAACCATGACAATCTAATCACTATCCCAAAAGGAAATCTGGCAGCCATTAGCAGTCCCCTTCATTCCTGTTCCTCCCCATACCAGTCCTAGACCATCACTAATCCATTTTCTGTCTCTGTAGATCTGTCTACTCTGGACATTTCACACAAGTGGGATCATGCAATTCACAGGTTTTGGTGACTGGCTTCTAGAACTCAGCACAGTATTTTCAAGGTACATTTATGTTGAAGCACATGGCTATGCTTCACTCCTTCTTTACTTTTGTTCTTGTTGACTCATCCTCCCTTGTGTGGCTATAGCACACTTCATTTACCCATTACCTGTTGGACATTAAACAACACATGCCATGAGCTGGGCTCAGCCTGTGGCCATTTATCACCTCTGCCCTGGACTGTTACAGAAGCCTCCTGACTGCTCTCTGCCTCCTGTTTCATCCTCCTACCCATTGCTGACAGGTGACATGGATGCTACCAGCCAGGCAGTCCAAGTTCAAAACTTTGAGACAATTTTTCTAAAACAAGTCTCTTAGCATGCATGTTACTCCTCAATCCCACCCCAATGCTGAAACTGCCCTTCTCCCTTGGCTTCAGAATGGAGTCCCAGCCCATGAGTCCAGCACACAATCTCCTTCAAGACTTGGTCCCATCACTCCCCACAGCGTCCTCTGGTCACAAACCCTGCACTCCAATCCACCACATCACCTTCCCCTTTTCAACTGCTGAGCATCCCATCCTTCCATTCCTGACCATACTGTGCCATGTGGTGAAGCAATTCCTCCCATTGCCTCCTATTGGATCATTCTCTTCTACTGAACAGTGAACTCCTTCTGCCCAAGGGTTGTTCCTTCTTCATTAGTGTCTCCATCCTCAGGGGTTGAGACACAGTAATAAATGTCTTATCATGTAATAGGCTCAGGCTGCTCCTCCCTCTGACAGGCCCTTTCCTGCTTGTGTGGGGACTAACTTTAGAATCCCCCTCTATTTACTGCTTTGAAATGAAGCTTTTTTAAAAGAATGTATCTGAGCCATGCATCCAAATGTCAGATTTCAAAACACGTTGTGAGCTAAAGAGTCCAAGTCATAAACTTCAAAGCTAGAGCTTATAATGGGAATTCTGACTGACAGCCCCTTAATTGCAGCCTTTAAATATACACAGTCACTCATGGAGCTCAGCTTTTAAAGAAGGACTCTTGCTTAACAGGTTGAAAACGTTAACAGTGGGGTAGAATTCCTTAACCTGCATGGAGCCACAGATCAGAGAGAATGAGAGAAACTCTAAAGACCCCTCTAGCATGAATTTTACCCTTTGCAGAGGCTATCAAAACCAAAATAGGTGGGACAGCTTGGACAAATACAAACAAATATTGTTTGTACTCCAAACTGACACATACAGTTTATTTGTTGGTATTTGGAGTGGTTTCAAAGGAAGAGTAACAGAGAAATTATAGGTTTATACCCAAGGGCAGTGTACATAGGCTGGTGAGTGGGTGGTGACTCAAACTAGAGCGGCCAGAAACAGAGAAGGCCATGGATCCCAGACTCCAATGACCCATGGGAGGCACCATTGCCTCACATGTGTCAATCCCATGTCAAAGTTGGCCATTCCTCTTTCTGCCTCGAGCATCAGGATGCACTGTCTTAGCTGGTGACATGAATACAGGCTGTTCTCCTTCACCAAACCCTCAGACAACAGTACTGTAACTGGTTTGGCAGCTGGGACGCCACATTGAGATCTGAGACCTTGTCATTTTGTTCCCAGGCTGTGCTCAGCCAACAAGCATGTCAGGTTGGTGCTTTTGACACCACAGCACCAGTTTGGATGGAAAGAGTCATCCTGAGTGGTAGTTTGGTGATGAATTGAGCTGGGAATTGAGGATAAAACCACCAAAATGACCATATCAGAGTGGATTCAAGTCCTGCTGTTGCCAGTTAATAACTACATGGTTTTAACCTTGGGCTAGAGTTACCAAGTAAAACACAGGACACCTGGCTAAATTTGAGTTTCAGATACACAATAAGTAAGTTTATAGGACATGCTTATACTAAAATGTTATCTAAATTATGTATTATTTTGTTTATCTAAAATTCAAATTTATCTGAGTGTCCCATATTTTGTCTCATCTGGCAAATGGCTCCTTGTCACTGAGTCTTGTTTTCCCATTTGCTTCCACGTGGTAGCAATGCGTGTCTCAAATGGTGATTAAGATTATAGCATAAAGTGAGATTATGTCAGGCCAGTACAGGATTCTTATTCCGTTGACTGTCAGGGATTATGATCATGACAAATTGATGTCCTAATGACTTTTCTTTTTCCTCACCACCTTTATCTGCATTTCAGTTATTTCTAAATGTTAAACTTCTCATAAAGGCCAATGTAAGTTTTCCTCATGATGAAACACTTCCTTTCCCACCATAGGAAGCACAAGAACCTCAAGTGACGTGTCAAAAAGGAAGGTAGGTTTTAAAGGTGGCTGAGTGCCTCCTCAGTGTAAAGATGATGTGATAATGCTGGTCTCACCCACATTGCAGTCCTTTGTGTGGCTGCCAAAAGTGCCTTTTATTTCTCTTTCTGGGCCAGAAGGTGTGACTACAGCATGCCTTGTGTGGCTCAGATCAAAACGCCCTGCTTTTGTAACGGATGGGGAGGGAAATATTGCCAACTTAAGAGATCCACTCAGAAGTAGAAATATGGGGGTGCCTTGGTGGCTTGGTCTATTAAACATCTAACTCTTGAGTTTGGCTCAGATCCTGATCTCAAGTATTGGGGGATCAAGCCCTGAATCAAGCTGTGTGCTGACAGAGCAGAACCTACTTAGGATTCTCTCTCTGCCCCTCCCCACTCATGCTCTCTCTCTCTCTCAAAATAAATAAATTAATTTTAAAAAAGAAGTAGAAATATGCACCCAGGTCCTTCCAGTCACCTGCACACTTTGACCGGAGGGTTCCACTCACCACACTAGGAAATAAACATTCCAGAACTGCTCCGGCTGCATTTGTATGCCATTCTGCTGTATCCACCATAACGTCTAACTACATATGCGCATCCATAATCTTTTATTATGTCATAATGCATTTTAGTATGTGGATGGTTACTATCTTTTAGAGGCTCCCATTTAGATTTATGAAGCAAAAGAGAAAAGTTTTTTTTAATGTAATCTAATTAATCTGAGTGCATTTGTATGCCTATTAAAATTCACCTGTCCGGGATTTTTCATTTATCATTATTACGATGGAACAGCCATATTGAGAAAGGGGCTGCCTCCTCATTGAATACAAAATGATGATTTATTATCCAGAGTGCTTTTAGTTATGGGCTAGACCTAATGGACAGTTCTGTATGGTGAATCCTCCATGCATACTGTAAAATTAGACATGTCCTTTCATGTAAGCTATATCTCAGTGAGGCAGTGGGGGCGTCCTCTAGATAACGGCAGGTGGGTAGCTTCCTCTCTGATTACAGTGTCCCTGGACAGCAGCCTAGTCCCTCCACGAAGTTTGGCATGGGGAAGGTGCTGCCTTGGAGCCTCCAATGCCCCTTGGTTGGTGGCCCTGCTCTGGGAGGGAGATGTTGTGAGCACAAGCAGCGAGGACTTGCCCTGGGACCCTCCCCATATGAAGACTAGTGGAACAACTTTTTGATTCAACCCAGACCTAAGGACAGCACTGCCCATCTGTGAGTCCACATTCCCCCAACCTGGAGACTCTACACTGGGAGGCAGGACCCTGATACTAGATTGAGCAAACCTAGCAAGACAAGCCCAGGATGGGAGTCACTGGGGACCTGGGGAGACTCAGAGATAAGACCACCTGCAAAGCACCCCAGAGTGCCAACCCTTCCCCCAGCCTGCAAGCAGAGCAGGTTTGAGGTGTCCCACTGAATTGGCCCAGAGCTTGTCACCTGCTTAACAACTCTGGTGGGATAGGGACTGTTCTTGGGTATGTGGGCCCTCACCACCTTTCTGACTGTCTATTCTGCCCTGAGTAGTTGCAGGGCTCCATCCTCATAAACCACAACCCTGAGCCATTTGAGTGATATTCCCCATACTCCACCCACTGAATCTTGTGGCTTGGCTTTTGTGCTATTTGGGCCCTCCTCCTACCCCCAGATTAGATCACCAGGAGGTCAGGAAAGGAGGGGTGCCCTAGCTTTAATTATGAGCCCCAAGCCCATTTACCAAATCAAGCTGAGCTCATTACTGCTTCTACCCCTGGTCCCACCACTTTGCCAGCAGGCAGGTTTCCTGAGGGGGCTGTGGGGGTGCTGACAATCCTTATTGATGTCTTTGATAAAATGAGGTTTGAATGGAGATGAGTTTAAGCAATAAAAGGACTGTAACTAACACTGGACAATCACAGGGAGAAGGAGAACATTGCTCCCTTTTCAAAGCTTCCTCAGCCCTTGTATTTGCATTAAGAAGAAAGTTTCAGGTGCTAATGTGTCTTTGGCAGCTTTCTAGCACTTGGGAAAAGGGTGGACAGGTGGGGGAGAGGGGAGAGAGAAAGGAGAGGAGAGGAAGAGAGGGGAGAGAGAGAGAGAGAGAGAGAGAGAGAGAGAGAGAGAGAGAGAGGAGAGATAAGGGAGATGGGGGAGGAGGGAGGGAGAGAAGTAGGGGAGAAGAGGAGGGAGGGAGAGGAGAGGAGACGAGGGAGGGGAGAGAGAGAAAGGAGAGAGACAGAAACAGAGGAGAGGGGAGAGAAAGAAGGGAGGGGGGGAGGGAGAGGAAGAGAGGAAAGAGACAGAGGGAGAGAGAGAACAAAGGGAGAGAGAGAGGAGAGAGGCAGAGAAAGAGGAGAGGGGAGAGAAAAAAGGGAGAGGAGGGAGGTGAGAGGAGGGAGAGAAAATATCAATTCTACTTAAAGAAACATATTAAGTAAATAATTGTGTCAATAGTACACAGACATGACAGATCCTAAAAGTGCCCAATGACTGGAGTTTGGGAGACCTCAGTCGGGGGTGGGTGGGCGGTGGAGGGCAGATAATTTTTTCTGACCCTGGACCCTTCCTCAGGAAATCTGACCCAAGTCAAGACACACTGGTGAAGGTGTGAAGGGGAAAGAAGGAAATGGGCATAAAGAGAGCTATTTCCAAGGAGGGAGAAATTGGGCGGGGTGTGTGTGGGGGGGGTACTCTTTTTTTTTTAACCCATTTTCGAATAATCTCAGACACCGATACAGAATTTGCACTAGCCATCATTTCCTGCACTATGATGGCATGGCCATGCTTAGTTAGGACAGATGTGATTTTCCTTTCTGGGAAGATGATGAGAGAAGCCGAGTAGACTTCCTTGTGCCCCTGCAACAGGGTCCACGTGCTCCCACAGGGCCCAGGAACGGGGCCTGCAGGAGTCCGGTCAACCTAGAAACAGGCCGTAGTTCGAGTGGAGGGAGGATCTAGAAATCTCCCACGTAAAAGCACCTCAGATATGAAGTAGACAGGAAAACCTGAGTGTGCTAGTTGGGGAAGACACAGGAGAAAGAAGAGGGTGACTAGCACATAGATGAAAAGGTGGTGCTGTTCATGAAAAAGGGTGCTGAACAGGGCGCCTCTCCCAGCCCTGGCTCCTTCCTGAAACCCTCTCCTGTCAGGGACAAGCTCACACAATACCTTCTGTGCAATGCGTGTGATGCCTCTTGGGGCTGTCAGGCTGTGATGAGAAACCAAACTTTGACCCTCCAGAGCTGGGAAATGTGGCTTCATTTTAGCACCCAGCCCACAGATGCTCTGCAAGCAGACAGTTCTTTCTTCTTTTCCACTGACACCCACATGGAGCTTGCTCTCAAACTCATCCCAGACCTACTTCTTTCCCGCCCTGATCTCCTGGCCTCACTGGACCCTCTGGACTTCTAAATGGGTGGTCTTTGGTCCCAAATGGCAGTCAGGCCCCAGGTCTGGGGTCTGTGGGTGGCAGCTGAGTCATATATAACTAATTCCAGCCCAGAACAGAAGAGATAAAGCCCCTACTTTGGGAACACACGCTGCATGCCATAAACAGGTAGAGGGAGAAGCAATGGGATCTCTCAAGTGTGCAGGAGGGCTTCTGGGAGGAGTCACCATCAGAAATGAGCCCTTTAGTACTTACTGGCAGTCATGACACACTGTGCACCTCCCACGCAGTATGTTGTATGTTTAATGAGGGTCCTTGGCAGAAATCGGTGTGTGATGAGCTCACGGGATAAATGACTAAGGCTGGGTATGGAGGAGGCAGAGCCTGAAACAGATTCTGAGCAAGCAAGACATTCATTAGGGATGTGTCCCCAGCAACCTCAGGTAACGGAGTGAGAGTGTCAGGTAAGAGAAGGAAGCCAGTATATGGTGCATCAGAGGTCGGGTTACTGCAGCAGTTAACTGGAGCTCAGCCCTGCTGGGGACCTCTGGGAGACTGCAAAACCCACCTCAGAATAGCCCCATGGCCCACGCAGGGGCAAAGAAGTGAGGGCGCTGGCTGAAGGTGCCTCCTGGAAGTGTTGACTCCCAGCCGCCTCCAGCCTGCCCTGCTTGCAGGCAGTAAAGCAAGCTCCTGCAGCCAGATGGAGAAACGGCTCAGTCAGAGAGCCTCTTTGCAATGGTAGCCATGGTGTGCATGCGAATGCTCTAGGGGCATGTGAATGCCAAAGGGGCCAGAGCAGGGGCAGTGCCAGTATGTGCTACCACAGGGAGAGAAGTTTGGGCTGGGACACTCAGGGAAGCCCTTCTGAATGAAGAAGTGCAGGCAGAACTTAGCCCACTGAGCTGCACTGAAGGGCAAACAGCACATTGCTTGTGGCTGGTGAGAGGCACTCCTGGGTAGAGCCACAGGAGGTGCTAGGCATCCCCAAAGTCTTCACTAGGCAGAGGGATGGTAACATAATGGGGCAATGGCAAACCCCATGGAAAGTTGACCAGTGATCTGTGGGTGGTCCTCAGTGGAAAGTGTGGGGCAGTGGGGAGGGAAGGGTGTCTTGTCTTCTAATAGCATCAGGATAACCTTGTCTATTCCTCTCTGGCCTCTCCAAATTCTAGGATCCTGGGGCAGAAAGGGAAGGTGGCTGGGGAAGCAGGACATGTATGCAGAAAGCATTTCAGAGTAACATGTAAACATAAGCAGATAGGGGGCATTAGGAACAACAGAAGAAGTGAAGTTGGGAGGTAGCCATTGAAATAATCCCATTCCCTTCTACCAGGTGGGTTATTCATTAAAGTTTGGATCTGGTTCATCTTAGAATTCACTGAGTCGCTGAAACATTTAACATAGTACCTAGCATATGGTATGCACTTAATAGATATTGATAAAACCTTTACTTTTAAGAAAATGTTTAACATTTTTTCCAAACTGGCTCATTGACCTTTGAAGAACTAATAAGATAATTATTTCACTACATTCAATCCTTTATTTATTTGTTGGTTGGTTGGTTGGTTGGTTGGTTGTTTGGTTTTGAGGTCTATTTTCCCAAAGTCAATGTTTTGGCAAAGGATATACATGAAGTTGAGGAGAAAGAGCTCATGAACTTAAGGAATCAGCTTCTTTATACATGTGACAATAGAGGTTCATCACTCATCAATTAGTATTAGATTCTGTATCTGCATCTTAAAGGGTTGACTGATCCTGGATCCCTGGCATAAATTCCAAACATGCCTGAGGAAATTCAGTACATTTGCAATTGCTGATAGGCATGAAAACCTGAGTCAAGGCAGTGTTTCTCACTACTATTCAAAGAATTATACCTGACCATTGAGTTTAAAGCAATTATTTTTCCTGCTTTTCTGCATGGAGCATGGGACCCAGCAGAAAACATTTGTGGCCTTCAACTGAGCAGAGACACAGATTTAGTGCAACTCTCTCTCTCTCTGTCTTTGGGTTTGTTGCTTTATTTTATTTTTATTTTTTAAAATAAAACTTATTGTCAAACTGGCTTCCATACAACACCCAGTTAGTGCAACTCTCTAAATGCTTTGCTAATCCTCACCAAGGAGTGAAGAACACCACTCTGTCAAAGCTCAGAGCCTGCAGGGGCCTGGGCTCCCACTAAGCCACTTTCTTGTGGGCCTGAGTTGGCAAGAGAACTTCAGCCTTCCCCATCCTACCTCCAAACTCAGAGATGCCAGTGGGAGGGATGTAAACTTTGCCAAGGGAAGGTCTTGGGAAAGTCAAATGCTATCATTATTAATTCCCTGCTGTTTGCCTGGGATGGAAGCCACTGGTGCACCGATGGAGGAGGCCTGACTCAAATAAACAAACACACGTCCTTTGGGCAGATGTCAGGCCAGTTCTGGCTGCTAAGTGATGGCCCCTCGCTGTGGTGGCAGGCACAGCACAGGGGGATGAGGTGACGCTGGCAGCCCAGAGTCTTCCGCTTCATCACAACAAACACTCTGGAACCTTGGCCATGTTTTAAAATCTATCCCTTTGAACCGACACAGACAGCTTAATGAAGCAATATTTATGGAACTGATACCACTGGGGAGACGGCTGCTCCTTTTCTCCATCTTCTATTTTTAATATTTGATCTGGCAAACGTATTATTAAAGGAATATTTCAAATCTGATTACTCTTCTGTTTGACTGCGTGTGTTATTCATGCACACCGAGTGCTGGGGGAAATTATACCGACCAGTTTGGGAGCTTTATTATGTCATTCTTTCAAACAGCTCTCTGCTCAGAGTACAAGTCCCATTCAAGTGCAAGGCTCCAGGTCTCCAGTTCATCTGGGCCATGTTGCCTTAATTACAGCAATCCCCGCTTTCCACCTAGTCTCACTTCAGGACAATTTTGACTCTTCCTGGACTTCAGAAACTCTCGTTGTGAGAAGTGGTCTCTCTGGCTATCTGCCAAGTTGTTTTGTTGTGGTAATTTTGTTCAACTGCTGAGTTGTTTACTGAACTTCAGTTCTCCTCTTAACACACAGGCAGAAGAGAGCACAGACATGTTGAGTGTGCCCTAGTATGGCCACTCCTGCGATGTGAGACTTTGGCCCAGCCATTGGCATCATGGTCATTTCCCCTGAGCCTTCAGGTCTCTTGTCTCTCTACTATTCCCTAATTTTCCCTCTGTTAGCTCTGCCTTGAATGTCTTCAACCACCTGATAAATCTACCCTTGCCCCACACTGGGCAGCTGGCCCTATTTCCAACTTGGGGAACTAGAGGGAGCCTTTGAGCCCTGAGCAGGGGACAGCATTCACACAGTGGGGCAGAGTATGACCTTACCATGCCACCATCATCAAAGGCAAAGGGCTTTGTCTCCAAAGGCAGATGAGCACAGAGATAATTGTGGCTGGCTCTAAGACTTTCTGGGCCTCACAAATCCCAGTGCTTTTTGCCAATTATTTATTTTTCCTGTAAGGACCATGTAGTGAATATTTTAGTATTTGACCATACAGTCACCTTTACAAACTCTGTCATTGTAGCACCAAAGCAGCATGGCTGTGTTTCAATAAAACATTATATACAAAAATAAGCAGTGGGCCAGATTTGGTCTGCAGGGCATAGTGTTCAGGCTCCTGCTTTAGAGCTTTCCTTGAATTAGACATATTTAAAGAAAACAAAAAGTTAAGATACTTTAGCTTCATCTTAAGCAGCGCTCATAAAATTAGAGGCTTACTTTGTGATATATATCCTAATACATGAAAAATATTTAACTGTCACAATTTTTAAAATTCTTTCATGTTCTACCTGAAATCCCTCTGGGAAATGCCAGATCAGAAGACTGCGAGGTGAGCATGAAAACTCTCAGTGGCCCAAAGCAAACCACCCCTGCCGCGTTTTGTCAGACAGAAAAAGTGAGGCCCGAGAAGCAAACCACACTTTTGCTCAGCCCTGGGTCTCTCCAGTTCCAGCTCCCTGCCCCCTCCCTGACCCCGTGCACTCTGACTCTGCAGGGATCCTTGCTCTTATCTCTAGGGATCCGGACCAGACCCCACCCCCCACATTCCTGCAATGACAGCCTTATCCACTCACCCTCCTTGGGTGGAAGCCCATTCGGAGGCAGGCCCCAGCTGCCTCCACAGAGCCCACATTCTAACAGGAACAGTGTACGATAAACAAGTGAGCAAATAAATACAGATGTAATTTTAGATAGTGATTACAGCAATCAGGGAAAAGTAGGCAGGGAAGGGGGAGCAAAGCATGGGGCTCATTTAGACAAGGCAGTCAGGGAGGGCCTCCTGAGGAGGTGATGTTGAGGCGAGACAGAGAAGATGGGAAAGAGCTGGCCATCCAGACGGAGGAAAGAGCAGGTGGAAAGGGAGCAGGTGGGACAGGGCATGGAGTGGGGGGAAGTGAGTGAGGAGGAGGATGGCTGGAGCAAGGATCAGCAGCCCTCAAGGCCTTGCAGGTGAGGTTGGGAGGTCCAGCCTGCCTGCCAGTGCTCTCACCAAGCCTCCATCCACCCGGTGTCCTGCCCCAGCTGCTATCAGGACAGCCACCTTGGCCCCCAAAACTGTGGATGCACAGCTTCCAACCCACCCCTTCTTACCCATTTGCTTTCTAGTCCTCAGAATAAAAGTAAAGGTCTGTGAAATTTCAGAGCATCAAACACAAGGGCACATGTGGACAGCCAGATAAATTCCCCAGCTGACAGCAACAGACAGGCACCCACCTAATGAAATCTTCAGTAAGGATTAGGCTGATGATTCTTTCTGCAAAAAAAGTCTGACTCAGGTGGCCTAGCTACCACCCAAGTGCAATTTCCACAGACTTGCAGCATCACAGATACTTTTGATTTCCCAACAGCTGCCATTATACAAAAATTAAATGCAAAGCGGACAGTTCACCAAAACAGATGTTTTTGGAAATCCGATTAATTCCAGAGAGTCTGGAAAGGCTTGGAAGCTGGCTTCTTCAGCACATTTGCAAGCTTTAGGTTCCCTTGATGTGTTTGGACGAAGCTTTACTGCATTTTATATCCTTCACTCCACTCTAACACCACAAACCAGATGCTACAGAAATGAACATCAACACAGTACATCCTTAAAAGTGCCATAGGCTACTTCAGTCAGGCCACAGTCTCCTGAAAACAGGTATTTACTCAACAGTAGCACGGACAATTAAACACAGAACAGGGCATCTAGATCCAGACTCCCAGGTTAGAGCCCGCGAAAAGCACGTGGGGAGAGGGAGACTGTGATGGAAATCAGGGAAAGCTTGTGTTTTTCTACGTGTGTGGATTTTTTTTTAAATTTTTTAAATATTTATTTATTTGGAGAGAGAGAGAGAGAGGGAGAAAGAGACAGAGCGTAAGTGGGGAAGGGGCAGAGAGAGAGGGAGACACACAGAATCTGAAGCAGGCTCCAGGCTCTGAGCTGTCAGCACAGAGCCCAACATGGGGCTCGAACTCATGGATCACAAGATCATGACCTGAGCCAAAGTCGGATGCTTAACCAACTGAGCCACCTGGGTGCCCCATTAGGTGTGTGGATTTGAACCTCCTGAAGTTCCTTCCTTCTCTGCTCACTTGTTTCCCTCACGGAAACTGGGAGTGTCAGCAGGGCTGTTTGAAGAGCCAGTGTGATGATGGAGGTCCCACAGGCTCTGGAAACCATCCAGGCAAAGACGAATGCCTTGATCTCTACCATGGTCCATGCCCCATTCCCACTCACCTGTCCCCTTGCTCTGACTCTCCCCAAGGCCCAGGAAGCTCAGGCCCCTGCTGACCCATGTGTTGGGTCTTGCTCACAGTGACAGCAAGAAAAGGGCCCAAGCAATGATGCCTTGTGCCCAGGGAGGAAGTCACAAGCATCCAGGAGAGTGCAGTGTTGGGAGGGAAAGGAAAGCAGACACCTACCTAAAGCTTGGTCCCTTTGCAGGGGCCTGTCCACAACACGGGGACAATCTGAGGTGGGACTGTCTGCCCTTTGGCCCTTTCACTCTGGCCCAAATCTGCATATCCTGTTATTGTTCCTAAACCTATTCATCTCCAGGTACAGATGGCCCTGAGAGCCCCTCCATCTTCTGCATTTTCTCTCTGGCCACATGCCATTTTCTCTCCCTCCTCTCTGCCTCCTTCATTCTCTGCACGACTTGTGTCTAGGCCAGCAGTAGCAGGCACAGTCTGTCACGCTGAAGGTGGTACTCAAAGCAGACAGCATCCCCCAGGCTCCAGTGTTCACACCAGGGTCTGCTGGCTCTGCCCCCTCTGTGAGGGAGGATGGCTCTCACATAAAGACATACTGAGTACCCACTTCTTTCTAAAAGAGACAAATAAGTCAGAGGAGGTGGCCCAAAGCCATCCCACCCAGGCACCCAGCTCAGATAGGAATGAGCGGGTGATGACTCAGTCCTGTAAGCACTCCACAGGCAAAGGAAAAACCTGCATGTGTTTATTTGCAGAAATTAATGTTTATCAACATGGCTAATGCGTTTATGGTAGAGAGTTAAGGAGATTTTTGTCTCTAAATAATCCATGTGTCATACTCACTTGTCCAGTGCTTCTTTTTTTTTTCAATATATGAAATTTATTGTCAAATTGGTTTCCATTCAACACCCAGTGCTCATCCCAAAAGGTGCCCTCCTCAGTACCCATCACCCACCCTCCCCTCCCTCCCATCCCCCATCAACCCTCAGTTTGTTCTCAATTTTTAAGAGTCTCTTATGCTTTGGCTCTCTCCCACTCTAACCTCTTTTTTTTTTCCTTCCCCCATGGGGGACATGGGTTTCTGTTAAGTTTCTCAGGATCCACATAAGAGTGAAAACATATGGTATCTGTCTTTCTCTGTATGGCTTATTTCACTTAGCATACTTGTCCAGGCCTTCTGAGGACAACTATGCTAGAAGGCCACCTGCAACTGGGGGCTGCAACAGAGTGTTTGGGGATTTGGTTCAGGACATTGAGAGGACCAGCCAGGCAGAGCTGGGGAGCCACAGGGGCCTCGGGACCCTCAGTCCTTCTTTGTGCTCTCTCCTGCTCCTGCTCACTGCTCCCCAGGGAAGGCCTGATTCTTTTTTTTTTTTTTTTTAAGGTTTATTTATTTCTGAGACAGAAAGAGACAGAACATGAGTGGAGGAGGGGCAGAGAGAGAGGGAGACACAGAATCGGAAGCAGGCTCCAGGCTCTGAGCTGTCAGCACAGAGCCCGACACGGGGCTCAAACCCACAAACTGTGAGATCATGACCTGAGCCGAAGTTGGTCGTTCAACCAACTGAGCCACCCAGGCGCCCCAGGGAAGGCCTGATTCTTAAGAGCACCAGTGTTCCCTACTCAGAATAGCCCTGGGGGCTGTAGCAGTTGGACTGATATGTTTCCTGCAGAAATGCCATCTGGGCTCTCCTAGCCTGCCTCCCCCAGCCCACGCAGCTAGTGCTGTCGGTCCCCCAGACTCTCCTCTCCCACGGCTTGGGACCCAAGCTCACAAGGTGTCACTCCCTCCGCACTTACAGTCCCACATCTGCACTAATGGGGTTGGAAAGATGGCTTAGCTGGAAGGTGCCTGGGTTCAGAACCATCATCGCCATACTGGACATGCGTTGTTACTTACCCACTCTGGCCCTGCAGCAAGGATTAGCTAAATCAGCACGTAAGATGTTTGGCAGATCAGCCAAGATCCTCACAGGTAGGCGTGTTTATATCTGTGCCACCCCTGGTTTGTAAACTCTTTGAGGGCCACAGCCCTGACCTCTGTTCACAGCACTGAACAATGTCCCCTCACACCTGGCACGGGGCCTGCACACAATGGGCCCTCACCCATGGTCTGTTGTAGTGAATTGATGCAACGTGATTCACGTGGCCAGCATTCACCTCACTCCACTGCCTGAGACGCCTGTCTCCTTGTCTGGCTCCTTCTCATCCTGCAAGTAACTCAGCATCCCCTCCTCAGAGAGGCCTCCCTAGGCCATCCATCTAAAGCAGCTTTTCCCACCCTCTCTCTGTCCCTTCCTCCAATTTTATTGTCCTAATAACAGCACTTTCTAGTAATGGCCACTTGTGTGTTTTCTTGTTTTCCACTGGCATGAAACTCTACTTGGCCCCTGACCCTCGGAGCTGCCGAAAGTCACCCTTGTGACTCGTGCATGAGGCTCCGGTCCCTGGAACCACTGTCTGAGTAGCCATGGGGTTACTCATAGGAAGGATAGTTAGCATGCTGAATCTCACTATGTGAGATGGGCCGAACTGAGGACCTCAGCAGGGGCTGTGAGGATCCCTGGCAGCTACTCCAGGAAGCTGAGAACAGAGGAGGCCCATCTTGGCTGCAGCCGATTCTCCACATGCATGAGCCTCACCCCAATCCAGGTCCCACGGGAACCTCTCCAGCCACGGCTCCAACTGTGTCATCGGTCAGGGTAGGCTGGGACAGGCGGCAGTAACAAACGCCCCCGGCATCTTCAGGGTTTAGCACAACTAAGGTTATTTCTCTTTCACTGCGTGCACCCCGTGGGCCCCCCAGGAGGACTCCCGTCCTGATTGCACTCAGGAGCTCAGGCTGATAGAAACTCCATCTCAACACGTGATTCCATAAAGGTGGAGGCAGGATGTGGCAAAGCATGCAGTGACTGTGGAGCTCTGCCCAGAGGTGACGCATATCACTTCCTCCATGGCGTGCCGTCAGCCAGAGTCAGTCCCGTGGCGCCACCCACCTACAGAGGCTGGCAGTGCAATCACCTGGTGCTCAGGGCAGAAAGCTGGGCATATTTGGTGCCGGCCAAGTAACCAGCACCTGGTCTGTGCACTATCCACACAGGGAAACTGGAAAGGAGGACGGCAACAGGAACAGTCTTAGGACAGCTACATTGTGCCTCAGTGTCCTGACTGCTCTGTACACATTAACTAGATCATTATTATCCTGTGGGATGGGAGAGGAAACCCACCCAGAGAGGACAAACCTCGGCCAGGATACTGAATGGGAGAGGCAGAACCTCAACACTGGTGGTCTGACCTCAGGCCCTTTGTTCTTGACCACAAGATACAAGCCTGTGGGTGCTGCACGGCAGGGGCACTGTCTCCAGCCATCAAGGGGCTCTGGGTGTACGGCTGGCCTTCTCTGAGGGTTACATCATCCTTCATTTGTGAGTCTGGGCCTTAATTCCTGCCTTACTCTCTACCTCAGTCATCACTGGGTGTTGGGAGCTTGCACGCACAAAACGAGGCCCATTCGTATGGGTGGTCTCCAGGAAAACTTTGGTCCTCTGGGCCGGGAGGCACCCTGTGTCCCCTTGAACAGGTGAAAGAAGGAAGCCTGCCGACAGCCTGCATGAGGTTCCCAGGAGGGTCCAGGCGGAACTGTGTCCCACCAGCAATGGTGCACAGAGTCAGGTTGCAAGAGGCTGGTGGTGGACCCACGGGTGAAAGCTTTTTATCATGACAAGCAAACAACTCTTCATAATCATTATCATCTCACCACACAAAGAGCTACACAAGACCAGAGAGTGGAAAAGGTGTCATCCTCAGAACAAAAGAAAATCATCTAAATTGAATAAGTATAGCTTTATGGAAAATTCACTTGTGTCTGTTTTCCTCATTTTACTGCACATCAGGGCAAACGTTGGTACAGACCAGCCCCTGCTGATGAGGACCCAGGAGCAGTGGGACATGGTAGACTTACAGAGGCAGGAGGTCTGCTACAGTAGACCAAGGGCCCTTCTCCAGAAAGGAGGGAGCTGGTGCCCAGCAATAAAGGATGGCTGGGATACCCGAGTCACACTTCCCGGACTCCAGTACCATAGCACGTCACTGTCCCAGCTACTCTGAGCTGGGTGTTCTTCCTCCCCCCTGTTCCTTCACACTGTCCCTCCCTACCCCCTGAGAGCCCAGGCCCCTGCCCCCAGCCTCCTGGAATCTCTGAACTGGAGGCATCCACAGCTCCCTGGATGAACAGCACTTAGAGTTTTCTTTGAAGAATTTCCATGAGCTTCTTCTCTTTGTTTATCTGGTCTTGATTAAAAGGTCATAAAGAATTGATTTGCCAAAGACTTAATAACCAGGCACAGTGGACACGTGTGTAATTTAATGACATCTCCAGACCCATCTTTCATAGCAACAGTGGTCCCAGGGCTGCTGCATCAATGACAGAGTGGAGACAAATGAGCCCTTTTAGCACGGTGCTAATTGCTCCCAAGTCCAGCCTTTGTGGGGTCTTTGAGCTAGTCCTGCAAGGGAAGTAGCCATGATTCTATAGTCAGAGAGAGGAAGCAGGAGAGTTCAGATCCAGTTGCCAGGAACTGCAGGGGGAGACAGGGTTGGTCTCTTCTGGATCTGGCTGAGTTTCCAAACAATTACAGCACTTACTGGAGATCCCTGAATTGGCCAAGATATTTTGGTGGTAAATGACAGAAGCCCAACTCAGTTGGCTCAAACAAAAATGGGAATATATTGGCTTATGAAAATAAGAAGAGGTTAATTTCAGCTTTGGCTAAGCTAGATCCGGGTGCCTGATGATATTGTCAGGAAACAACTTTTCCACTTGTAACTTCATTCTCAGGAAGGCTTGCCCTGGAGTCAGCAGTCCCCCCATGGACAGCCTCCAGGTGAGCATCTCTGGCTATATGAAGAGCTTCCCCTTTCTACTACTGGCTCCTGAAAAAGTTGGCTTGGCTTGGCTGGGGTGCCCATCCTTGGTGTATTTAACACTCAGCAGGCTCTGAAGACATGCATATGATTAAGACACACCACCTTCCCTCTAGGAGCTCACAGCCTTGCAGGAAAGACTTAGTAGCTAACAGTCATTATGGGTAACCCATGTACAATGCTGTCCCCTGTGGAGGCTGAGGAACTAATTATGACATGAAGCCTCTACAACAAAATTAAAATTTTCTTTCAAGTACAGCCATCGTTCAAGGTTCTAGCCCAAATCTCTTAATCTGGAAAAGTGATTAAAAATTCAGGGTCCTGCAGTTTGTCAGCTCTGTATTTGAATCCCTGCCACTTATGAGCTCTGAGAACTCGGGAAGTGAATTTACCTCTCTGATCTCTGTACAATGGAGATAAAAATATCTCCCTAATAAGGTTGTTTTGAGGATTAAATGAGATGAGGCAGTTAATTCAGTGCCGACACATAATAAGAGCTGAAAATGGCATTTGTGACTGCTCCTATTCCCTGGCAGCAGTGGGACTGGAGTTGTGGGGATTTGAGTCCCCTCTCCATGGCAGGAGGGCTCTGGAGCATCTAACACAGGAATAGAAATATGAAAAAGGGAGCAGAGGTGAGAGAGAGGGAAAGATGGAAGCAGTGGCTGCTTTGCTGGGTCTCACCTAGTGAGGCTGGCTGGCTGCCCAGCCCCACAGAGTCCCAGAGCTGCCCCTGCATCCTTCACATCCCACAGATTCCCAGGCCCTTCAAGGTCCTCAGCGGGTTCCTGGGAATACCCATCAAGGCAGGAATGAAGCTTCTGCCACTGTAAACAAGTTTGAAAGTCTTTCCACTTGGCTTATCTGCTGCTTCCCCAAAGACCCCAAATTTGGCGCCACTTGGGCTGGGTACAGTGCAAGGTCTGGGGAACGAGACCCACCCCCGACCAGCACGGAGCATAGGACAGTCAGGAAACGTTCCTGTGATCACAGCGCGGTGCATGTCGCTGGCTCCTTGATTAACAGCAGACTTAGCTAGCAGCATATTTCACTGCCATTTGCACAGCACATCTGTGTGTGTTCTAGTCCAATAAACAGGCATGGTTTGTTTCTAAGGCCAGTATTTCTTTTGTATTTACTACTTTGGTTTTGGTTTAAAAAATCAGCTCACCTGTTTGTTTTATATCAATTGGCTTATTTCTATGGACTTTCACTGTCCCATCCCCATCTCTTCCCCTTTATGAGTGCTCGTCATATATCCTCCAACTGGAAGGAGAAAGCCATCCTGACATCCAAGCCCACTGTGGTTTCCCTTCCCTGTCTCCAGCCTGGATCCCCACCTGCTCTATTGATAACAGCCTTTTCTTTTCGTTTGTCTTTGCCAGGAGTGGTTCCTGGCAGGCAGCTCATTGGAAAGGCAGCGCTGTGGGGTGGGAGTTCTCTGGTATGTATCCCCTGTAACTCACCATATGACCTTGAGCATGCCTTCTTTCCCTGGGCCTAGTGCCCTGGTTTGGAGAATGAAGGTGCTGGTCCAAGAGCACCTCCAAGTTCCCAAAGTCTGGCCCGTCATGTGGCTGTCTCCTTGACCTCCCATGGCTCTGTGACAATAGGCTTAGCCAGCGCAGGTACTCCTCCCACCAACCCACCTCCAGCCCACCACAGACACACCCCCATCTCAGCCCAGGCGCAGCCTTTCCAATACGTGTAAACACTCTTTCCAGTGTCTTGTCGCTGTCCCACCTTATGTGGTCCATGCGGGTGGGCTGTCCTCTGCTGCCCAAATCTCCCACTGGGCCTCGGGCCCTCTTTGTTCCAGACTGGAGATAAAAAATAAGAAGATATAACAGGTGAGGATGGGTGAGTGCAGACCTAAAAGGCTACTTTTTTCCTTTTTTTTTTTTTCATATGTATGGTGGTTTTTAACCCATCTACAAAACTTTGACCTCCTCCCTTCAAAAAATAAAATGTAACCTCCCATCCATACTCAGTGACTCACTTCTAATGAATAGAATGTGGTAGAAGTATTGCTGTAGTTTCCAAGGCCTGGTCATAAGAAGGCTAGCTTCTGCCTAGATTGATCTCTTTTTCTCTCTTTCTATCTGTCTCTCTGTTTCTCTTTCTCTCAGATCACTTGCTCTGAGGGAAGTCAGCCATCAGGTTAGGAGGACAGTGAAGCAAGACTGTGGGGCTGGAACTATGTGGGAGGAACTGAGGCCTTCCACCAACCCCTAACACCAACCATTCCTGTGAGGGAGCCACCTTGGAAGCCTTCCAATGATGGCAACCTCATGAAAGACCCTGAGCCAGAGCCACCTGGCCAAGCCACACTGAACTCTTGACACATAGAAACTCTGAGGATGATAAATGTTTGGTGTTGTTTCTGTATTTTTATTTTTTATTGAAGTATAATTAACATACAGTGTTATATTAGTTTCACGTGTACAATATAGTGATTCAACACTTCCGTACATTTCTCAGTGCTCATCATAAGGGCACTCTTATTCCCCTTCACCTATTTCCCCCACACCCCCTGCCCACCTGCCTTCTGGTAACCATCAGCTCTCTGTATTTAAGTGTCTGTTTTTTTTAATAAATAAATTAAATAAAAAGAGTCTTGTTTTTGTTTGTTTCTTTTTTTCTTTGTTCATTTGTTTCTTAAACTTCACACATGAATGAAATCATATGGTATTTGGCTTTCTAACTGACTTATGGCAGTTAACATTCTACCCTCTAGATGCATCCACGTTGTTGCAAATGGTAAGATTTCATTCTTTTTATGGCTGAGTAATATTCCATTGTATGTATATGACACATCTTCTTCTCAATGTTTATTTTTGAGAGAGAGAGACAGAGCATGAGTGGGGGAGGGGCAGAGAGAGAGGGAAGCACAGAATCCAAAGCAGGCTCCAGGCTCTGAGGTATCAGCACAGAGCCCCACGCAGTGCTCAAACTCATGAACCATGAGATCATGACCTGAGCCGAAGCCGAACGCTCAACTGACTGAGCCACCCAGGTGCCCCAACACTACATCTTCTTTATCCATTTATTTGTGGATGGACACTTGGGTTGCTTCCATATGTTGGCTATTGTAAATAATGCTGCAATAAACATAGGGATGCATGTGTCTTTTCAAATCAGTATTTTTTGTTTTCTTTGGGGAAATATCCAGTAGTATAATTACTGGATCATATAGTAATTCTACTTTTAACTTTTTGAGGAACCTCCACAGTGGCTGCACAGTTCACATTCCCACCAACAGTGCACGGGGGCTCCTTTGTCTCCGTACCCTCACCAAAACTTGTTATTTGTTATGTTTTTTATTTTAGCTATTCCAACAGATGTAAAGTGATATCTCATTGTGGTTTTAACTTGTATTTCCCTGATGATTAGTTATGTTGAGCATCTTTTCAAGTGTCTGTTGGTCATCTGTATGTCTTCTTTGGAAAAATGTCTACTCAAGGTCCTCTGCCCATTTTTAATCTGATTATTTATGGGATCTTTTGGTGTTGAGTTGTAGAAGTTCTTTATATATTTTGGATACTAACCCCTTATCAGATACATCATTTGCAAATGTCTCCTTCCATTCCATAAGTTGCCTTTTTGTTTTATTGATGGTTTTCTTAGCTGTGCAAAAGCTCTTCATTTTGGTGAGTCCCAAATTTTGATTTAGCTTTTTGTTTCCCTGAGAATTTATTTGACATTGGCTGTTTCTACAATCTATGTCAGAGAAATTACTGCTTATGTTTTCTTCTAGGAGTTCTACTATTTGGGTCTCACATTTAGGTTTTTAATTCATTTAGAGTTTATTTTGTGTATGGTGTAAGAAAGTGGCCCAGTTTCATTCTTTTGCATGTTGTTGTCCAGTTTTCCCAGCACCATTTGTTGAAGCACCATTTGTCTTTTCCCCATTGAATACTTTTGCCTCCTCTGTTGTAGGTTAATTGACCATGTAAGTATGGATTTATTTCTGGGCTCATTATTCTGTAGCACTGATCTATATGTCTACTTTCCTGCCAGCACCATATTGTTTTTATTACTACAACTCTATAGTATATCTTGTAGTGTATCTTGAAACCTCCAGCTTTGTTCCTCTTTTTCAAGATTGCTTTGGCTATTTGGGATATTTTGTGGTTTTATGTAAATTTTAGGACTGTTTGTTCTACGTCTGTGAAAAATGTTGTTATTTTGTAGGGATTGCATTACATCCAAGGATTGCTTTGGGTATCCTGGGCATTTTAACAATATTGGTTCTTCCAATCCATGAGCATGGAATATCTGTCCATTTGTTTGTGTCCTCCTCTTCAATTTTTTTAAATCAATGTTTTATAGTTTTCAGAGCACAGGCCTTTCTCCTACTTGGTTAAATTTATTGCTAGATGTTTTATTATTTTGGTGCAATTGTAAATGGGATTGTTCTCTTAATTTCTCTTTCTGCTACTTCATTTTTAGTATATAGAAATCAACAAGATTTGTGTGTATTGATTTTGTGTCCTGTGACTTTCTTGAATTCATTTATCAGTTCTAGTACTTTTCTGGTAGAGTCTTTAGGGTTTTCTATATAGACCATCATGTCACCTATAAACAGTGGAAGTTTTACTCCTTCCTTACCTGTTTGTTACTGTGTATAGGTATGAACTTTGTGATAACTTGTTACACAGCAGTAGATAACTAACACAACCTGAATCCTTCATGAACTTTGGGGTAACTTGTTACACAGCAATGGATAACTAGCACAACCTGAATTTCCCACTGCAGTTATGTTTGTAACACTCACCTCTTTCTCTGCAGAGATAAAACAGGAGTGCCCTTCTATTTATGGCAGAATTGACTTTAGTAGAACTCTGAGCAGCATGAAGCTTAACTGTGTTGCTGCCCTGTGACATCATGTTTTCCCAGCACAGTGACCCAGATTTGGTCCACATGACCCAGGTACATTCATGTATCAATAGCTTTTATCTGAGCAGGGCCTGGTGTGCAGGCCTGTTCAAGACTCAAGGTTACTACCCACATTGTGAGGAGCACAACTGAGCCCAGGGATGTCCTGTCACCAGGCCCACAAATACCAACACTGAGGCATCCCCAAGCATCTTGATGCAAATGAATTTCCCTCCAGTGCAGGGCCAGGGCCCAAGCTGCAGCCTGTGCTCTGAGAACCACAACAGGATTACGTTGGAGCTATTGCTAATGCTGCCTGCTGGCTTCCCCAAGGCATGTCTGGGCCAAGGTGTGTGAGGCTGCACCATTCCCTCCTGACACGGGCTCTGGATGCCAAGATATCAGTGAGAGTGAGAGGGATCACATTTGTGCTGAACTTAGGCCTCTAGCCAAGAGTGCTGGAGGCAGCCCAGCCTTTCATCCCTATAGACAATGACAGATCCGTCATCTAAGCACTCATCATGGAGCCCAGCACTGCCAGGAATGCCTGCCAGCACTCGATGCGCCCTTATGGGCCTCCCATTACAAGGAACAGACATTCAGGTCAATCCAGTTTAGCAAACATTGTCTGACCATCTAATGCGTGTGGAGCACAGAAGTGGCTAGAGGAAAGAGAAGCTAATGTGACACCTGCCTTCCAAAGCCCCACTATCCAGTGAGCGGGGAAATACAGGATAACCAGGGAAAATAGAGATAGGAATTGAACCCAGGGGTCAACAGCCTCTGCCTCTTCAGAGCACCCAACAACTAGGAATATTAGAAGAGTTTCCCTGAAAGGATCTAGCCTGGGCCTGGTCTCTGAAGGGATCATGAAGAAAGGCTTTAAATGAGGGCCAATGGCAGATTTTGCCATGGAGAATGGGACAGCAAGGTGTGCCCAGGGTGTGTGGACATCAGTCTATCGTGGCAGTAAGCTTATGGATCAGGTCGTGACCCAACAATGCTGTATAACAAAGAACGACAAAAGAGCAGCAGCCAACAACAAGCATTTGTTTACTGCTCACAGGTTTGCACTTTGACTGAGGCATCTCCGCTGTAGCCTGTGGGCAAAGTTCTGCTCATGTCTTTCACTCCAGGACACAGGCGAAGGAAGGAAAAACTACTTGGGGCACACTCTTCTCAAGGTGCAAAGCAGGAGTACAAAAGACGAAGCCAACCTACACAAGCGCATTTTAAAGCCTCTGGTGAGATGTGACACATTCTTATGTTGACTCATATTCCACTGGTTACAGCAAGTCACATGACTGAGACCAAAGTCAGTGGGATTCTGCCCTGGATGAGCCACAGTGAGGATGGGGCAGGAAGGAAAACTTGTGAACAAATAATGCAATCTTGTTAACAGGTGGTGGCCAAGAAGTCATAGGAGGTAAGACTGGAAACAGACTAAAGCTTCCTATGAGATAGACTAGCCGGTTGTTCACCAAACCATTTCTCTTTCCTTCCTGGGCACAAAAGTAGACTACACTTCCCAGGTTCCTTTGTAGCTAGCATCTGAATGCTTGCCAGTGGAGCATGGTAGAAGTGATGGGCTCTGCTTCTAGGTCCAGCTGGCTCAAGTCTCCACCATAACCCTCTACCTTTCCTTGTCTACTAGGTAGGTACACAGATCCCAGCCAAAGAACAGGAGGCCCGAGGTGATGGCAGAACCACAATGTGGAAGGAGCCTGGGTCCCTGAGGCACCACTTAGAGGACGGTACCCAGGAGAGCCACCTGATGAGGAACTCCCATGTTAGTTCGTTTCAATAGTTCTGAGTAAACTGTTATAATGTTAAGTCACGGAAATTTGTTACAGCAATTAATCTACTATTATCCCCTATCACAGAGGTCTTTCCTGTATGACTAAGTGGAACACACTTAGAACTGGAGTCAGAGAGGCCTGGATTGAAATACCAGTGCCAGCACATTATAGTGGGATGACCTTGAGCAAATTGCTTTACCTCTCTAGGCCTTAATTTCTCATCTTTAACTGGGGATTCATAGTTCCCACCACAAAAGATATACCAGTGACAAACTGTTACTGAACCAGGTGGGGTGTCTTACTGATCTCAGCAGGATTGCCCCGTCAGCCCAGAAATTTACAAGGGGCTTTTAGGAAGTTATAAGTCAACTCCATGACATGTTGAAGGTTAACACTTACTGGGGGCCGTCTTCACTGGGGACAGGTCTACAGGGGCAGATGTGCTCTTTGGGGCTGGGGCCTGGGAAGATCCACACTGGAGGGAAGGTAGAATCTTCTGCTTTGCTAAAGGTTCCCCCTTACACAGTTACCATAGAGCTGTGGGAATAGGGGTGGTGATTCTGTTCTCTCAGCCCACTGCCTGTCCTTGACTGCCTTGTGCCCCCAAACCTGCAAAGACCACTTTGAACCCTAGATGCTAAGGCTTAAGTCCAGCGTGGTGGACAGAGATTCCCAGAGCGAGACACATAGAGGCGGCTGGGGGGCCCAGAAGTACCCAGAGACAAACACCAGTGCAAAGAAGGGCCAGCAGCCTTGAGTCTGGATGGCCAAGCATTATTGTGATTTTATTATTTATGTTTTTTTTTCTGAAAGATACAGAGAAAGAGCACAACCATTGGAGATTCTCAAACCCTAGCTCTGCTACTTCCTTGCTATATAATGTTCAGTGAGTCATTTAACTTTCTGTGCCTCAGTTTCCTCAACCATAAAACAGACAGTGGTAGTACTCTCCTCACTGGGCCTTGTGTGACATGAGCTGATACTTGCAAGTGCACAGATTCCCCGGACCCAGAAAGGGCTGTGTGGGGCTGCTGACTGGATGGCACAAATAGAAGAGAGTGAGGTGGGGGAGAAGACTGGAAATGGGAGAGAAGTGGGGGGATTCAAACAGAGAAAGAGCGAGATGGATGCAGACAGGCAGGTCATCCAGAGGACAGATGGGCACATGGACAGGAACAGACGAGCAGGAAGAGAGGAGCAGGTGTCTGCAAAACTGGAGGAAGAGTTCCAGTGAGAGAGCAGGAGACCAAACCCACAAAAACCCCTGGAGAATGGAACACAGACAGTGTTCCCAATCTAATTACAAAATGCCCATTCTCTAAGTGGCTTTTTGGGTTACAGTTAGGTGTCCTGCTGGGAGGGCCTGCCACTTGCCATGCCCCTGAGCAGAGCCGCTGTGAAGCCCCAGGTGCCGGGGGCAGCCTGTGCGGCCTGTGTGCACAGAAAAATGAGCAGGTCCCAACGGCTTCTCCTACACCCACAGGGCAGCCTGGCTCCACCCAAGGCCCAACCTCTGATCCCATCAAAAAGCCCAGGAAAGTTTTGGGACAAACCAGAAATTTTAGTCAAATCTCGATTTCCAAATGCAGCCAAGCTGACAACCTCTCTCTCTCAAGTTCCAGCCTGATGTGATTTCAAATGGCAGTGTCACACGCGCTCCAAAAACAGTTTATAATCAAGGTGCCAGCAGCTCCTTAACCGTAGGGCCACTCCTGGGCTCAGCAGCAACAGCATTAGCGTGTTTTGAGCTGTCAGGGGTAATATCACTAATCCGTGTCTACGAGGGAAGCGGCAGTGATGAATGAATGTTATCTCCCGCCCTAACTGCCTTCCCCGGCCCAGGAGCCGTTGGCTGAGTGGACCTCCAGGCCTCATCCCTGGGGTCGGGGTCTGCCTGGCGGTCGTGCACAAGCACTGGACCTGGGTGGAGAAGGAGCGCGCAGAGGCCCGGTGGCGACGTGGAGAACGCCTCAGCTCAGAAATACAGCAGAGCTCAATGAGGAATCAAGACAGTGACTTGCTTGCATTCGTGGGATGTGAATGCCGCGCGGCTGAGACTAAACCCCAAAACTTCAGACTGCCAAGCACATCACACACCCACTCTCGATTTTATCTCGATTACAAATGATGTAATCAAGTGCGCATATGGACAGAAAGCTCTGTTTTCTCATTTATAAGATGAGGGCGTTACACGGACAATAGGAAATAATGGATTACTGTGACACACAGTGCTCAATGACTGACACGTCGTCTGCACTCAGCGAATGTTTGCTGTTGTTGTAGCTGTTATAATTAATAATTGCTATGATTCTGTACTATTAATAACAATCATAATAAAATGGAGTTGTGTGACATGCTCTTCCATGCAGACTGAATTCCCCAGAACCCAGGTCTGCTCCCACTTTTGTGTCTGACCCCACATGCAACTAGAAAACGCACTCTTGATTTTTCCTCCCTGGTACCTCCACTGGAACAAATTTGAGACATTCAGCATGCAGCCACTGAAGGGACCAAAACAAACATTTCCAGAGGCGTTGCTCTGTGCCTGACATGGTGCTGGGGCTTAACGTTTATCATCTTAAATCCAATTGCAGGGTCATCAGAGTCCCCATTGTAGAGAGGAGAACACAAAGGCTCAGAAGGGTATGCAGGGGGAGGGGCTGGAGGCTGACCTGGGTCTGGAAACCCAGGACCAGGAGCTCACCTCCACTCCCACATCTGGCCGTTCAGACCATTAGTTTCTACAGCTAATAAGCCTTGTTTCTGCAGTGTCAGGCCTCCCTTGTTGGGGAAAGAAAACCCCCCACAGGGCATGCATTCCTGCACAGGTTAGGGACAGAGTTGGATGGGGGCAAAAGGTAAATTAGTGAGGGTGACAGGAGAAAGGTGACCAGCCATGGGGAGCTGAGGGCAGCTGTACTCAGCCTCTTGGGAGCATGCACACATGGACTCCTTCGGAAACACACAGAGGCAGGAGCATGGACACGGGCACACAAGCATGTGCACACACAGACACAGCTGTGGGTGCACTCAGATGTGAGTGCACATGTGTACACACACAGACATAGGTACACACAAGGACACACAGATGCGTGAGCACAGATGCATGAACAGTCCAGTAGGAGCAAACAAGACATACAGAGACATTGGCACATACAGGGATACACACAATGTCACACACATGTAAGCATGTATGACACACAAAAACAGACATACGCACACGTGCTCATGTACACATACACCCATGCACAAGTAATCCTGAACCCCAGGATAAAAACTTTGGGACCCTGCAGATGTCCTCCCTGGAGGAGCAGCTGTGGAGCTTACCCAGAGAGAACTGGCATATCTCTTGCCTCCCTCCCCAGCACCCGGACTTGGACGGGGTGCTCCCTGCATGCCTCTGAGCCTCCTTGGTTCCAGCAACTGCAGCCTTGGGTGTTCTTGTGAATCTACCTCAGGTGCTCAGCTAGTACAGCTCCTGGACCAGGCCTCAGGGACTTCAGGAACATTCTGTGAATGGGTGTTCCCTTTGATCTACAGGACCCTGTCTCCTTGGCTTCTGTCCCTGCCTGTCTTTTGGAATTTCTGCAGAATTTCACAGACAAACTCACTGACCTCCAGCCACTTAGATTCAGGAAATAGGTGAGTGCCAACAGGAGCTGTACTTCAGAGCGTCGCACATGGAAGGCACCAAGCTAGGGATGTGCTACCTGCACTTAAAGAAGGTGAGGTAGAGAAGGAAATGCCTTTTCTGCAGCCAGACATAGGGAGGAGGTCTCCTCTGGCTGAGAGGCCCAGGGAGCCTCGGTAGGGTTGGGGTGGACCAGAAAGGCTCAGTGTCCCTAAGCCTGGGCCTTCCTCCTCTCTCCTCCACAGGGAGTGGGGAGCAGGCCTACAGTGGCCCATTGATGAGCAGATGGGGAAGCAAGGGCATAAAATGTACCCCTCTGACTTTTTGACTTCTGTCTTCCTGTACACCAAGTTCTGACCACTGAAATAGCAATCACAAATTTCATGAGAGCTGGGCTCTCACTCTTAACTATGGGCATATCAGCATATCACCCTAAGGCTCCTGAAAAGCTCCTACCCTGGCTGTGTCTGCCCACCCACCTGCCCACACCAGTGTGGGCCCTGCCTTGGGGAGACCCAGTATTCCTTTGGACCAGCTGAGGAAGGGATGGAAATAATATCAAACCATGGGAAAGTTGCAGAATACACTGCATGCAGAGGCATTTGTCTTTCCTCCCCTCCAGAGGGGCCAGGGCTTTGTGAAGGCAGGGAGTCGGCTGTCAGCAAGCTCCTCCTTCCTCAAGCCCAGGAACCCAGAGCCCCACCTATCCTGAATGTACCAATCATGCATGCATTCAGCAAGTCTCCTAGAGCAGCCAGGCCCTGGGCAACCTGGTGCCAAAATGAGAAGCCAGTATTTGGCCAGGGAGGTGCACTGTCCAGAGGAAAATATAAGTCACCACCCCACTCCACATACACACTGAGAGACACGTACTCTAAGAGAAACTTGAGCAAGAGTATAATTAACTGCAGGGACTGAATCTCAAATGGTAAAACAGGAAGCATCATGAGGAAGATATTCCTGAGTCTTAACATTAATTTAAACACATCTCTCCACCCATGTGCCACCCATAGTGCTACTTGCTCCTTTAACCAGGAGGAGAAGGGAGGTCCTGCCATACTCCAGCCCCCAGCTGTCTACCTCTGGCCCTGGGGGAAGAACCCCGCCCCCCACCTCAGGACAGCAGGGGCCCTTACTTTCCCAGGGGCATGGTCCAGAGTAGTCTGGTCAGCCTCATGCTTCCTGCAAAGCTAGGGACTAATGGACTCTAGGCCCAGCACATCTGCAGTGGCCTCAGCCATTCTCCCCATCCCGCACCCCCCACCCCATCTGGAGGCCATGGGCAGCCCTGAAAGGCTGTGGGCTTGGGACCCAGCTAGGTCTCATTCAAAATCGGCCTCAGCCACATTCCCCTGTAAGCAGGAATCTTTACCTGCAGTGAAGGAGTAAAGAACACCCAGCCCTGCAGAGCCCTGGGAGGTGGGCGTTGGGAAGCGGGTATACAGAACGTGTGTAGGCACCAGCTTCCTCAGCACCTGTCTAATGCCTCCTCCCATCTGGAGAGTATCCAGGGAAAGGCATGCTGCCCAAGGTGGCCAAGCAGGGAACACTAGAGAGGGCCAGGCCAGGTCTGTAGCTCCCTTCAGACAGGATCCTCTTGCCTGGGACTGCTGCTTCTTGCCAAGCCCCGGCAATTACTCAAGTTCAACAGACACCTGTGCTGATGAAGTTGGACAAGTATGAGTCCATTTAATGATATTTAATTATGCACCTCTTTCTCTGACAGGCGTAGGAAGATCTACACCTGGCTGCTGACCCCTGACAGACTGCAGCCATGTATATGTTCCAGACAGACCCTAGGGCTGTTCGTTGGAGATTGTACTTCTTCCCAGGGAAAAATGACTCTTCTAGAAAAGGAGATGGAGGCCCTACTGGAACCTGGGAAGTGTCCAGCGGCCTGGTCTCTTAATTAACAGTATTTGCTGAGCACCTACTACAGGCTCAACACTGTGTGAAGCTCTGGGAATAAAACCATGAACAAGACAGATATATTCTAAAACTTCTGGCCATGAGGTTGCTGGCATTGTCCAAGTGCAGGGAACATAGACATGGGGGAAGGGAGTGGAGAATGAATGGGCAGGCTCCAGAGGCCCATGCACCCAAGCCCTGGGCACTGTCTACCCACACTCACACTCCAGTGCTGCTGGTTCCAGCTTCTGGGCACTGGACAACAGACACTGAACTCCTTCTCCAAGATGGTTTCTTGAGGTTTGCATCCAGGAACTTCTAGATGTATAATCTCCCTAGACGTCAGGACCACCACAGTGTGTGGATCTGTGCACAAGCAGGCAAGCTGTTGGTGAGGTACAGCACTGACAAGCCCACAGGACTGCAACCCCCCTGCCCAGACAGAATCCCATTGTGCGACACCAGAATTCGGACCCTCTCAAGACATGTTGCTGTGGTCCTTTTTCCCTTGTTCTTTAGGAGAAAGGAAGAAAGGAAAGTGGGTAGGAAAGAGGAAGGAATGGAATAGAGAATGAAAGAAGAGTGAGGCAAGAGATGGAGAGAGCCACTGTCGGGGTACATACATCGGTCTGCCCTTGTTTGAGGATGACAATGATTTCCTCGGTATGTAGGAAACTATGGGATTTTCCCCTCCCCTCCATTCTTCCGGGCTTGTGGCTGTTTCCCAAGCTGGTCCCAAGGGGCTGAGGCCAGGCCGTGAGCTCCATGGAAGAGCTCTTGCTGGAAGACGCTTGGACACACAACTCCTGTCCCCACAGGCAGAGGTATTGACATCTAGTTAGTCAATCTAATTGAAAATGCATCTGCAATTACTGTTCTGTTCTGTTTTGTTTTTAAGAATTGCTTTTTCTCATCTATGGATCTCCAGGCCTGAGGTACTGCTTCTTTAATCACATCAGAGCCCATCAGTCAGAGCAATGAAATGCCCTGCATCTAGTCGGCCAAGAGTGATATGACTTACATCTTGGAATTTTCCTTGGTCCTGGCATTGCAAGGTCTACTATAACACATGATCTCTTGGGGGAGACTGTGTTTAGAAACAAAGTGCTTGCACTGCCCACAAAAGACACCAGGTTTCTAGAATACTTGCAAAGTGTGAACAGCACAGACAGGCTAGTTGAAGCCAAATGCTGGGGTTGCTGGGGATGGCCCAGAAGACTCCCATGCATTTGTGCATAGCTGTCAGCAAGTGCCCAGCTGGAAGAAGGCCTCCCAGGGCCCCAGAGTACCAACCCATCAAGACAAGGGCCTCCACTGTCTGCCCCGGGGGGGGGGAGTTTCTTCATCATACCCATCCACTGAGTTGTGCATCCCTCCCCAACAATTCCATGAACTTTCCCAGATAAGACTCTGAGATTAAGGATTTGGACACACAACAGGTTATGTAGAAGGTGATCCCAGAAAGCCCTCACATGGGAGTGTGACAGTGGATAGGGAAGGGGCAGTGGCCAGAGCACAGTCTGATAATAAGCATGCTGCCACTGAGGGTATCAGAGAGATGTTCAGAACAAGCTTTAGAGCTGGGCTCTGAACGTGAGCAGGCTGGAGGGTGCATGGACCCGCTTTGGCCCATCCTTGTCTCCTGGAGCACTGACTTACCAGCACTCCTGGGCTGCTGCATTGCGTGAGTCAAGTCTGCTCATCCTCAGGCAGGCCGTCAGGAGACAGGACCAGTGGCGGGCATGGGAACAGTGGGCGCTGAGTAGATGTGGGCATGAGGTTAGGGTCTGCTGGTCTCCTGTATGCAGCGTGTTTGGCCTGGGGTTAGGATGAATCAGATACAGTCTCCACCTTCAAAGAGCTCCCAGCTGCCACAGGGAGTGGGGCTCTGTCCCCTCAGGACCCTCCATGGCCTCACCACAGCAGCAGCATCACTCATACAACCAGTCCTTGGAGGTTGCCTGGCCTCTGGACACAGGGACAGTCAGAAATCCATGCCTACTGGCTGGGCTCCTGTCACCAGCAGGAGACAATCCCAGTAAAACACACCACAAACTGAGTCCACGTGCCTCTTCCTCCCACGCAGCAAACCTGGGCTCCGGAGACGATGGAGGGTGGGAGGAAGAACCTGTTTCTCATACTGGGAGACAGAAACAGGAGGCAGGGTACTGCTCTCTCTGAGGCCCATGGGTGATTCTTCTTCCTCACACACATGGAGCCCTGGAGCCGGGAAAAGGAGCAGTCACCTCTCCTAATACTGGAGCCTCTCTCCTGGCCCTGCACAGATTCCACAATCTCTCTGGGCTCCAGAGTCTCCACGGGGAGGCCCCATGCCCACAGGTCTGCGAGATGGCCCAGAGCGGAAGCAGCAGAGCAGGGTGGAGTCTGGAGTGCAGCTGGACTTGTGCCCTGCCTGTTGGGGGCAGAGGCCAGCCACTCCTCTCTGTGCTTGGGGCCCATCCTCAGGGCCTTCCTGCCATGTCACGATGTGTGCAGAGCACGAAACTCAGAGGAGGGGCCCTCCAAGCCTGCTGCCAGGCGCAGCGTTAACAGACTCTCTTTCCATTATCCCTCCCTCCCATCCTGCAAGATAAAATAGATTAAATCAAAAATGCTAAGATGGAGTGTCTAAGGGCTGTGTGGCATGAATACAGATCCTGCTGGCTGCCTGCCTATTCTCACAAAGTGACTCAGCTCTTCTGGATTTCCAAAGACCAGCCAGCTTGTCAACCCTGTCTTCCTCCCCCTCCCCACCCCATGCCTGGGAAACACCTCTGGAAGCCTCACTTCACCCATGAGCCCAGGCCAGGTGGCACAGCTTGGGCCAGGTGGGAACCTGCCGTCCTCCAGTGCCCTCCTGCCCCGGGTGAAGGAGAGGAGGTGTAAGAATTGCCTGACCCAGAACATGAGCTTCTCTCACTCCCCCATCAGGGAGGACCCTGAGTATGGGTGCCTGGACTTGGGGGGCACCTCAGTCACAGCTCCAGGGGGAGCCTCCTCAGAACCCCATCTCACTCCGTCAGGAAGCCCTTTGCATCTGTAACCCATGTCCATCAAGCTGGAAGGCAGCCTTCTTCCTCTCCCCCTGCTGACATCCAGATGGACTGAAGCAGGTCACCAGCATCTGAATGGGAGCTGCTCTCGACCCAGTCAGTCTCTTGGTTCCCAGAGGGACCCTGCTGTGAGAGTGGTAATAGCAGGAATAGTGGCCAGTTAGTGAGGGCTTCCTGTGTGCTAAGGAAGGATCACGTGAGTATCAGCACTGCTGGATCACAGGTCAGTTATGCATCTTGGCCAAGGCCTGGCTGTGGATGAGCACAGAGCCAGAACACAGAGCAGACCCCAACTGGCCACCTCGGGCCCTGACCGCTGTGCTACTCCCCCCTGCTCCCCCTGTTCCCAGACACCTGCCCCCTCCATAGGGTCCTCAGAGCCGGGTCTCAGAAGAGACAGACTTAGTGGCCCCCAGAGCCTGTCAGTCCCTTCTCTCTTGTCCTTCTGCCCACGTACTAGGCCCTCTTGGAGCAGTCACCAAGCCCCCATCCTTCCAATCCACTCTCCCAGCTTGTCAGCTTGCCCACTCCAGGCCTCAACCCCTCTGTGGTGTGTAGGGGCCAGCAGCCCCATTCGGGGCCAGAGGGTAAATGGCAATATCGCCTTCCCATCCACCCCCACAGTCCTCAGGAACAGATGAGCAGCTAAACACCCCCATTGCACTGCAGGTCCCACAGGGCACCAGGCAGAGGCAGACACCTGTGGCCTCCAGAAGACGTCAGCTGCCTAAGGGGGACAGTGTGGGCCCGGGGGCACTCCAGCTGCCTCTCCACCACAGGCCACAGGCTCTGCTGGGCAGCAAGACTCCTGAAGCCCCAGGCAGCTTCCTGGAGTCTGCTTCTCTTCATGGAGTGGCCAGGCCCACTGCTAGTAAGACTCAGCGAGATCTCAGTGAGGCTTGGCCCACCAAAGGTAGTGTGCATCCAGCCTCAGTACCCTGCATCTCTGAACAGCCATGTAAATAAAACAGCCCTGCCTGCCCCCATGTTATGTGATGACCAGGTGGATCTTAGCAGATGGGAGAATGTACCTGCAGAGCTCTCACTCAAGGGGCCCAGGCATTCTGTGGGCTTACAGGGCCAACCCTGAGGCCCTCAAAGGCACCTCAGAGAGAGGCAGGGGCCTCCTCTGCAGAGGCTAAAGCTGAAGAGTGCTACACACCTTTCCTGCAGGGACCCCCCAGGCAGGACGTGCCTACCACAAACCTGGTGTGCCAGCTACAGGGCGTGCCTACCACAACCTGGGCAGCTAGCTCTGTGCTACGGGCCTCAGTGGCAGGGACAGGAACATATTGCACTTATGGAGTGTCATTCTCTGAGCACAAGAAGAAGCGAGGCTCACTCTTGGCTTGTGCCCCTTTCAGCCAGAGGAAGGGTGTCGGGCCCAGCAATTCCAAGAGCCCTTTGCCTCTAGGACTGGGCACATTGACTACTTGCTTCATGGGGCCCATGGCAGTCTGCATGGCGAGGGTAGCAGGCATTATCTTAACCACACCACCAGGTTACTCCTTGTGGGGAAACTGTGCGGGAAATTATTTGGCTACACTGCCCTTCTCTGTGTACAGAAATAAGGTAGGTGTAACTGGGCAGGTGCTGCAGGCTCACTCTGAGCCATGCTAGCATTGTCTCTGCTGGAAGAGGCCAGGAAGCAAGACGTGGGCCACAGGAATATGGATTTGGACAGGCAGTAGGGGGAAAAGTTCTAGGTGGAGGTGCAGGGTGAGCTGTGAGCAAAGACCTGGAAACAGAAATGCACTTGGTGGTTGGAGGCTTGCCTGGAGTGGAGCACAAGGAGCCCCTGGGAGCAGGATGGGAACAGGAGGGAGGGAACATGGGGGAGGGCTTTGATGCCAGGCTGGACAGTAGAAGAAGGCTTTAGAGAGAAGATGGGCCTTATGGGCTGAAACTCCCTCTGGAGAAGAGCAGAAAGACAGACAGACAGGGTGAGGGGGTGGCAGAAAGAGGCAGAAAGAAGGAGGCAGAAGAGAGAAACCAAGAAGAGAGACAGGTGTAAGCAGAGAAGGAAATGGTCCCCTGGGAATCCTCCAGACCCCCCCCCCCCCCCGACCATAGCGCTCACCTTCCCCTGAGCTCAGGACAAAGATGCTCTTCTTCAAGCCTTATCTGTCTGAGGATAGCAAGCCAAACACTCTTTCTCCTGGTCCGGGAAGTACTGGGGCTCCTGCCTGGGCCAGGATGCCGCTCTATGCAGGGCAGAGGTCAATGAGCAGCGTTCTGCTGGGGCCCTAGATGCCCTATATTATACCATGGCACAGGCCCTTCCAGACTGAGCTCCCACAGGCCTCATGTCTTCCAGCCCTGGGTCCAGGCCAGCTGCAAGGGGCCCAGTGCTCTGCACAGTGAGGCCTCTGGTATGAGCCCTGCCAGGGTTTAAGCACTTACTCCAGAGGTGGGAGGGAAAGGTCAGCTTTGACAATGGGACCATCTGCCTTATCACTTTCCAACTATGTGGATACTCCTCTGTAAACCATCTTCAATAACATTCCTGGATTACATGCCAAAAAGAGAGAAAACTTTGGACTCACAACCATGGGCATAAATGCCTAATTAAGCTCATTCTTTGAACCAAACCGTATTTGTGTGCATCTGTCGACTCTCCTTCATCTGAGACACTGCAGGGTGCTGGGATAGCATTAACAGGAGGACCGGAGGGTGGGAGGGAGACAGCTCCCCCTGGCAGACAGCCACCACCCCTCCCCCAGCACTTCCCTGTCCCTGAGCTGCCCTGGCTTAACTGCTGGATCTTAACAGCCACCAAATTCATCCATAGCCCTCTGTCCTGGACTTGCAGCCTCCACCTACCCCAGCCCCCAAAGGGCCTGGCAGGCACCTGCCTCTTGCTCTGCCTCCTCTGTTGCAGTGCCCACCAACAGTGGGTCCTGCCTTGTCTGGGAAGGTTCCTGATGCTGAGGCTTGTGTCCACTTCCTTTATGCAGGACCAGAGAAGGAAGACTTCCCCTTTCCGAGAACCTTCTTCAAAGCTGCTCACACCAGAGGCTGTGTTCTAAGGGGAGGGGACACGGTGAGCTAGGAGAGGATGTGTGTGGGCTCTGATCCCACCTCTGCTGTCATCTCACTAGATGACGGCAATAATCTCTCTCTGCCTTAGTTTCCCTATCCATACCCAGAGGGCTAAACCCAAGCCTCCCTGTGTCACCTGCAGGTCTATCTTCAGGGACCAGGTCACTCCCAGGAGCACCTGCCAACCTCTTCCAGGGACTGGCCTCAAATTATAAAAAAGGAGAATTGGGGGGTGTGGCCTGGCCGAAGGCAGCCAGCTGGTGACCGTCTCTGGGCCTCAGCTGACCTGACAATTCATCGGAGGAGGGCACAAAGCCCTAAACAAAACAGAGGCGACCCTATCATCTCCCTGCCCCACACTTGTTACCCAGGCCACAGGTGACCAGATCTCTAAAAGCCAGCCTCCCCAGCCCCACCTTACAACTCTCCCCAGAGTTCCCAGCTCCTGATACAATAGCCCCATAGACTGTTACAAGCTCCATGGGCCATGCTGCTTCTGGCCTGGCCTTCTCACATGTACCCCTCCCTTCTGGAAACACTGGGGTCTGGCTCATCACTGTTCAGGTCTGCGCTGTGGTGTCAGCCCCTCTGGACCCTCCCCTGCCCCCATGCATCCCCTCTCATCCCAGCACCTGTCACACAGAGCTGAAATTCCCCTGTGTCTTGCTTGTCTCTTCAGCTAGCCCATGGGCTCCTCTACAGCTGGGGCCTTAGCCATCCTCCTGACCACTGTGTCCCCAGCATCCAGTTCTGCGCTGACTTGGGCTGAGTGCTCTAGCATGAATGCGTGTGAATGAATGAACATTGGAACCATAGGACCCACAAATCTCGACCTTTCATACAACTAGATCCCAGAGAAAGCACACCCTCCCTGCTCTGGACCTCCTGCTCCCCCAGGCAGCACCCATAGCCCCCCGGAGTCTCCCAGGAGGCACCTCCCTAGGGAAGCATCAGCATCAGCTCCCCACTGTTTCTTTCACTTTGCTTCCTTCTTGCAAACCTGTTCAAATGTTTAAATTCTGTTTGGGGAACAATTGGCCCAACATATGGTCGAATCACATTTTGTCTTCTGATGAAAAAATACACAGAAAACTTGGAAACTGATGACTGACGAGGCTTTATCGTGTTTCTTTTTTTTTCTTTTGTTTAATAGTGCTTTTTATGAACATAAGCATGTCACAGATGAAAGGCTCTTAGCAACTGTCTGTCCCAACTCCTCATCATACTTAGGGGGAAACTGAAGTCCAAAGAGGGGACGAGACTGACCTGAGTTTTCTCAACATGAAATCCAGATCCCATGGCGATTGCTGCTTTCTTCTCAACAACCTCGAGGGGGCTGGACCTGACTCTCCTGGGGCCATTTTAGGGTTCCTGTACAGTTCCGATGTCTTCAGATTCTGTGGTTACAAGTGTTCCCATGTTGGGGGGCAGGAGACGATGGCAGGGTGGAGGGCAGGTGTGGGACCATATCTCTGTCTGGCAATAATGTAGCAGGCCAGGCTCCCACTTTACTGTCCTGTGATATCCAGAAGCCATGACCATCCACCCGCTAGTCCTGAAAAGTCCCAGATGGCACCCACCAGGGAAACACTAAAAACCCATTGGGAAGCCGGAGAACCTGCCGCTGCGGCACTGTGTGAGACCCCACTCCCCCCCTCCTCTGTGACCCTGCTTCCCTGGGTTGCCTCTCAAGCAGTGCCGTTCTGGCCCCCGAAGGCCCCCATGTGGGCATAGCCTGAGTGCACTAAAGGTGTCTGGGGTTGTTTGTTGAATGTCAGTCGCCTCCCTGGTACAGTATCAAATGTCTCGAGTAGGAATAGTTCTTGCTTCGCTGGCCTTACTGCCTGTGCCCCGGACACAGCGGCGGCATGTCCTCGGTCTCTGCACGATGGGTGCCTACTGATGGCTCACAGCCAGCACAGCGCTGCACAGCTTGTCAGGCTCTCTGCGTCGTGCAGGATACTGTTTCCCTCGCATTACCCCAGGTGAGTGTGGTCGGTGTTGCTGCTGCCCCCACTGTATGAATGAGAGGGCGGAGTCTCTGAGAAGGAAGGAGACACATCCAAGGCCACTGGGTCATAAGAGGGCAGGGCCAGGACCCGCAAAGCCCCACTCTCTGCAGCATAAGCCCAGGAGCTTGGATGTGCTCCCCTCCGAGGAGGGCAGGTTCCTGTAGACATGCTTGGAGGACATCCCTGGCCTTGAGGTGAAGGTGGTTCTGTCCCTTTGTCCTGGGGGTGTTGGGGTCCCTGGTTGCTGTGCTCACTGCCACACTTCAGTAGGGTGGGTGTGGGGCCAAAAGTGGGCCCTCCAAGCACCATCCCCTGCCAGGAGGCCACGTTGAGATACCTCAGCCCACATTTTGAAGGTCTGGCTGTGAAACCAAAGGGAGGGCTCCACGTGGGGACCAGCCCAAGGCAGGAGGCAAGACCAGAGGGAAAGGAAATGGGCAGGGAGAGAACGAGGGCCTGTCCCACCCTGAGGCCTGGGCCTGCTCTTTCTCATGCTGCAAAGGCCCCACCACATGGCTTGGCTGTGGGCCTGGCAGATGTGCCTTCTGTGGGCACCGAAGCCTGGACACCCGTCACCCCAGAAGCCGTGCTGCAGACAGCACAGGCTGAGCCTGCAGCTGACAGGACACAGCCCCAACAATACTGACCAGCTGGGGGACCATGGCTAATTAGTTTCTAATTAAGAAGAAATACATGTCTGACCTTCTTTCCTGAGTTGCTCCCCCCTGCAGGGCCTGGCCAGTGGCAGTTTCATGCATCCAGAGGCTCACAGGCTCACTGTCGGAGGACAGGGCCTCCTGGCTGGAGGCGGGTCGGTATCTGTGCAGGGGCCTTTCCAGGGTACCTTTCCAGGGGCCAGGACCTTGTGGATGAACATCACTGCGTGTAAGGGGGTGCGAGTTTGGGGGGCTCCTGCTGCTATGAGAGGATGATTGTTTGCTGTAACCAACCCTGCGGCCACCAGAAAGCCAGGACACTGCCTCCAACTGTGGGAGCACACGGGGAAGAGAAGCACAGTCCAGGCATGGGGCCTGGGAACATGCAGGATGGAAAGCTTCCCAGGAGAAGGACGCCTAACATCTGGGTCATAAAGGATGAGTAGGAGTTTGCCTCCAAGGGCAGGCAGGCTGAGAAGTATTCCAGACAGAAAAAAACAAACAAACAAACAAACAAAAACAGCCTTGTACAGAGTCACAAAGCTCAGAACCGTTCAAACCCAGGTCTTTCTGATTTTAAAGCCGGTGCTCTTACACTCTGTTCTTTGCTACTCTGTGTGAGGAGCCTTGAATGTCATGCCAAGGCTCGCAGAAGGGCCAAGGAAGGGAGGCACATGTTCAGATGTGTTTGTGGGGAAGCTCTGCCAAGAGAATGTTGAATGAAAGGGGAAATTTGATAAATATTTCCGAGAGAGAATCCACAAAATTCAGTCCAATCTGAGCAATTGGACATTGGGCAAGTCGTCTCACCTTTCTAAACCTGAGTTTTGTCATTCATGTAAAATGCATCACAGGGATATCTGATGTCCCCCTCCCCTGCCCACCTGCAGGGTCTCAGGAGGAGCCAAAGGACGTCTGGGGCTAACTGCCTGACCTAGGGCTTCTGCACGCCCTGTACTAGCCATGTGCCCGTGGGCAAGTTACCTGTCACGTGTCTCCCTAAGCCAGAGGTCTGCCATCCAGAAGATGAGCCTCCTGAGCTGTCGTGAGATCAGGGTGACAAGGTCCATGTGTATTGGTCAGCACGGAGTCTGGCAGAGCGTGAACCCTCAGTGAGGGCCCCAGCTTGCAGAATAGTACACAAACCACATAAGCATCCACAGCATCCATGAGAAGATAGAAAGAAGCATCCGAATAGCAATGAGTGGTGTTAGGAATGAGGATTTAGAGGGCGGAGTAAAACACACTGTGTGTTACTAAGATATCAAATCATATTTATAATATTTAATAATTTAAAACTACTGTTTATGAAGTTATGTGCTATAAGTAATGACGGTCATAGAAAAGCTTGGATCCTGAACAGCTGGGGTTTAGAGCTTTCAGACACCAGGAAACACCTGGGAACATCAAGGGGTCTCCTCCCCTTCAGAAGGACAGTTCTTGGTGCTCTCTGGAGCTGACACCTTCAGAAGGTTGCAATGTTGTAAAGCCTCTACCTGGCTTTCTTTGGATCCTGTCCCCAGTCCAGAAAACAGCACAAAAAAGAAATGGCTGCTGTGGGCTCATCATGCGCCAGACCCCGCAGTGAGCTCTCTATGTGGACTGTGCCATCTGATCTTCCTGCACCCCAGATGAAGATATCACATGGCCCCACCTCAGTGCTCAGGGTCTGGACACCGTGGCACCTTCCTGATGCTTAATTCCCCAACCTGTCAAGAGAGGCCAGCTCACCATGCCATAAGTGCAGTGGACTCTGTCCCAAGTCTCTCTCAGAAACCCGGGAGCATCAGCCTCACACTCTCCCTCTCCCCACCAGGCTGTGCCACACAAGAGGAAACACCCAGACCTGGCTCTCAGAAAGAATGCCAGTCTTGGCTCTTAGGAACAGAGGAGAGTAGACAGGGGTGGCCCCAGCCCAAGGGTAAGTGGGGTTTGAGAAGATAGGGGGGGCCACAGCAAAGGTTTGGGGCATGCAGAGGCATCAGGAGGACCTGGCAGTCCACACTCAGGGACCAGAGAGGACCAACCTTGAATGCCACACTGATGATGGACATTATCCATGGAAGGTTGGAAACAGAACATGACAAGAAAAGAGCTAAAAATTGAGGAAAATTAATGTGGCCATGGTTTAGTCAGATAATTATTGGGTAGGCCAGGAAAAGACTGGGGAAAGAGATTTCTAAATTCAATCCTTGGGGTCTAAAATAAAAATTATCTTCTGGGGCCACTGAGTTAAAAAAAAACTAAGGCTCCACTCCTGGCCACTCAGAACTCCAGGAAAATTCTGGGAAGTGCAAAGCCTATGGTAGAGTCACCCCTTTTTCCATCCTTCAAGCCAAGAGCCAGGTTGGGTGACTGGCCACGGTGGCTGTCTAGGTGAGAAGCAATGAGAAGAGCTTTCAAAGACACGACACATGGGCATTCAGGGATGCACCAACTCACACACTCACACAAGCACACACACTCGCACAGGAGCCTAGGGGTGGTGTGCAGTGTCTGAGACAACAAAGAGACAACAAAGAGACGTCGTGAAATGCAGCCAGCAGATGGGAGCCCACTGAAATGTCAGCCAGAAGAAATAGCCCACGTCAGAAAAACAAAATTCCAGTTTAGCAAAATTCTTGCCTCCTTCCTCCCTCCTCAGAGAGAAAAAAAAAAAAAAACCCGTGGAGGGCCCTGGAACTTTGGCAATCCAAAATGAATTATTTATTCAGGACCACCACACCATCGTGCATGTTAAGTACAAAAAGGAAAAATGCTTTCAGATTTGAAAATGGGGTTGCAGTCACAGATGGTGCCTGAACATGCATAAATTCGGTTGCTGCGTGAACAGATGGAAACTTGAAGGAAAAAAATAAAAAAACTTTAGCATTCATCTGCCAGACCACTGCCAGGCTGGAGAAAGGGGAGTTTATCACTTGACTGGGAGGGCCTCGGTCTTCCGATCTGTGGGATGGGGGTAAAAAATTGTGTCAAGTTCAATGGTCAGGCTAAGTGGAATCTGACTCTTGGCTCTGCCATATACTAGCTGGGGGAACGTGGGATTGTTGCTTAAGCTCTCTGAGCCCTAGCTCCTCATCTAACAAGGGGATAGTGAGGATGACCTCCCAGGTCTGCTGTGAGAATCATCCGCTATGAGACATCTCCCTTCCAGAAGACTTCCAGGGTCTGCAAAGACTGTGCCATGTGTGGGAAGAAGGGCAGTTCAAATGGAAGGTTCTGTCTCCACTGCCCGAAGATCCTCATTCAGGAAGCAAGTCCATCCTAAGTTCTGCCCCGAAGCAGGCGTCCACCTATGGGGGGTCGATTGCAAAAGTGGCCGCATTCCCTCACCCCTCCCTGTGTGCAGGGCCCTTGCCATGTGACCCACCAAGAGGTGAAGTTTCCTAGTCCAGCTCACCCTTAAGACTTTGGCCAGTAGCACGCCATGGAAGTGGCAGCATTCCCGCCAAGGCCAGATTCCCACTCTCTTCTGCTCCTCTGCTTTCTCCAGGAAGAACAGCCTTGGGCTACCCAGCTGGAGGACACCTGAGGAGCAGAGCCAAGTTGGCCCTGTGGTCCTAGCTGAGGGCCTGGATGTGGAAGAAGATCAAAGCTGAAGATCAATAAAGGCACCTCGAGAACCTGCAAGTGACCACAGGCCACTGAGTGAGCCCTGCCAAGCCCAGCTTAGGTCAGCGGGACCGCCTGGCCTGCCCACTGGGCAAGGACAAGCATACATGCTCAGAACTGCATGTCAGAGCTGCCAGGTGGGTGCTAGTTAGGCAGCGGGTTTGCAGCAATAGTCATTGACCTGCCCCTTTCAGCTGCGTCACTCCAAACCAACCTCCTTGCTCTGCAGACGGTGGGGAGGGGGAGGGTCTCGGTACAAATCCAGAACTGTGATTCAAAACTCACAAACTGTCAATCCGGAGGCAAGGAGCTCCCTGTCCCACAGGCCATGCTGCCAGCCCCACAGCAAAAGGCCAAGTCACCAGTCACTTGAAAGCCCCTTTGCTGGCCCAGCTGGCTTCCCCAGTGAATGGCAGAGATGCTGACCAGCCTCAGCACAAGGAAAGAGCAACAAGTGGAGACTTCCTGGCCCTTAGCTGCTAGCCCAGCACCACAAAGAGGGCAGCCCCAGCCCCCTATAGGCACCCACAGATGGAGGGAAGCCTGAGGGTCTGGCCCCAGTCATGGCTAGAGAGACGCCGGAGCTGGGCAGGAAGGCTGGCACCAGCAGCGTCCCCCACAGCCTGCTGATACTCTCCAGGGAAACTCTCTCACTAACCACCCCCACATGGCCTTCCTGGTAGACACACTCTGGATAATTGTAGCTCTGGGGACCTAGCAGGCTCATAGCGGATGTTAAAGAAACAAAATACCCAATGACACTTGTTAAAGATGGTAGGACAGACTTTATTCAGGGCCATAGAGATAGGTGTAGGGACCACCGCAGTGGGGTCTTGCAGTGAGGAAGAGAGATCACGCTCCAGTTCTGAATACAGCACAGGCAAATGGGAATTTATAGCCAAAGAGCAGGTCAGTGGATGAACAGTCACTAAGAGGAAACATCGGGGGTGGGAGATTCTGGCTAAATGTACCTAACAAGATTCTTGCTGCAGACAGGCCAGTGTGATGAGACATCACCTGGGGGGTGGGCAGTGGGTGGACACAGGAAGACCTGATCAGGTATCAAGGGTAAGGGGTTCTTGCCAAAACTGGATTTTACAAGGAAATGCACTGGTGGGGCTAGGAGAAGATTCAGGAGTCTGAAATAACTCTGCAATAACTCATAACTCTGTAATTTATGTAGAGTCCCATTCGTTAGAACCACTCATGTAGGGCAGTTTTTCAGGTGCAGTTACCTCTGTCTGGGATGACTTTCCCCTAGATTTCCATCCCACAAACTCCTACTCATCCTTCAAGACCTGACTCATATGACACCTCTTCCGCGAAGGCTCCCTTGGTTTCTCTGGGCAGAGCTAATGACACTATATTCCGGGATTTCTGAAATTTGGGCTGTGTATCTCCACAGTTGCTGACCACAGGTCAGAAAACTATGGCTCACAGGCCAAAACCAACCCGTCCCTCGTTCTGGCAAATACAGTTTTATTAGAACACACCATGCCCATTTGTTTACATACTGTCTATAGCTGCTCTCCTGCTACCCTAGTGACAGAGACTATATGGCCCATGGAGACAAAATATTTACTATCTGGTCCTTTACAGAAAATGTTTGCTGACCCTTGATTCAGACTATGAGCATCTTAAGAGCTAGGACAGGGACAGGAGCTGTTTGCCTCCATCCTGAAGCACTAACCTAAAGCCTGGTCTACAGAAGTTTGAATAAATGAATGAGTGAATGAATGAGCAAATGGAGATGTGATGCACGTATCACAAACAAAGCCTATGTTTGCAATGTCATGCATGTTCCCAGGTTCCCAGAGGGCCCAGTGGAACTTTCCACTGACCCCACAGGTCAATGTGTGCTACTAAGAAGAGAGTTCCGGGTTTCGAGAAGTGCAGGCAACCGTGACATGTTGGATATGGCCCTCCCCCCTCCCTCAGCCAGTGTGGGAGCAGCCAGCCGCAGACGGGAATGGCTGCCAGCACCTGCCTCCAAGCCCTCTGCATCTCTGCTCTCTGTTCTGGGGCCTTCTGCTCCTGTGCCCTGCAGCGCCTGGGAAAACTCACAGCCACTCTGATGCATGCCCCCGCTAGGATGTGCAGGGGAGCTAACACCCCTGGCAACGCCTGACCAATGGAAGAGGAGAGCCAGCACTTAAATTCTTCCCTCCTCTTGCACACGTGTTCTGCACATGGCTTCAGAGGGCTCCCAGGAGACGAGAGTGCCAGTTGTCCACACTGGCTTCACCTTTGTCAGTGGGCCACTCCTGCTCTGCAGGATCACGTCCCCAGAATAAACCACCTGCACACAAGCCATCAGTGTTGACCATGAGGTTAAATAGCCCTGCCCTTGCTGTGGTGGGACTGATAATCATGACCTTCAGTGCATGTAATGCCTCATAAGTCCCCATAGGGGACATAGGGTGCATCCATTTCCTGAGATTGTGCAGGTATAAAACGCCACTTGCTTGGTGGCTTTAAACTACAGAAATTTATTCTCTTGCAGTTTTGAAGGCCAGAGGTCCAAAATCAAGGTGTCTGCAGGGCAGCCCTCCCTCTGAAGGCTGTAAGGGAGGATCTTTCCTTGCATCTTCCAGCTTCTGAGGGCTGGCTCGGTGTTGCCTGGCTCATGGCAGCATGACCCCAGTCTGCCTGTCTTCACATGGCCTTGCCTGTCCTCTTAAGACACCGTCACTAGATTTCGGGCGTGTTGGCTCTAAAGAGAGAGAGACTCTAACTCTCCAACTAACCCACTGGGGGACTTTCAGGGCCATCTTCCCCTGGCCAGATGCTGGTACCCTGTCACTTGGCTTCGGTGTCTTCTTGGAGTTTAATTTGTCAGCAGGTAATGAAATTGTTCATGAACTTTTTCAAATCTCCTCTGCTGGACAGGGAGACCCCAGGCCATAGGCACTGGGCCTTTCACGGCTCTAAAACCTCCATGTCAGGGGCCAGGAACTTTGAGCAAACCACTTCTGAAGGAGCAAGTGACCAAACCTGTACACGAGCCCTCCTCCGCATCTGGCCCTCCCCAACCCTGAACTTCCTTTGCAGGCTTTCCCGATTTCTCTGGTCTCCAAAGAGGGGATCCTCACCCCAACAGATGGAGAAGGCAAAGTTGGGAGCCCCAAGACTCCCCACAGGGTTTCCTTGGGGAAAGGGGGGGGTGTCTGGTCCTCCCCTGATCTTCCTCCAACTACTGTGATCAGTACAGGGTCTCATATACAGTAGGAGCTTAGTATGGACTTGCTGAATCATCAAAATGTGGCCTGCTGCTAGATTTTCTAAGCTCTGCCTCAGGAAGCAGCCAAAACTGGGGCTGCTGGCCACCCTCACGGAAGAGACTCTGAGTCAGAGAAAATGAGGCATTTTTGTTTGATTGGATTTCTACTCCTGGCTCAGCCTGCAAACGGTAAACATTTAACTTCTTGTTCCACAATTACATTAAAAGGTAGATAAACCCCTGTAGGCCTTCACTTGGCCTTTTGGTTCTAATGGCCCTTTATCCTCTCTCTGTCTCTCTCACGTGTTCTGGGGCAGGCAGGGGAAGGCCAGGTGGGGCCCTGGCCACCTGCTCTCTCTGGCAGAGCACCCAGCTCTGGGCCAGAGAACACCCCGCATGAGGCAGGGCAGCAGGGCTGCTCCCTTGGCCTCCTGGGCTCAAGCTCTGGCTGGACCCTGACTTGCAGGACATCTCAGGACCTTGGGCACATTCAGCGCTCTGCAGTTACAAAGGGGACACATGGTGAGCAGCTTCTCCTAGACTTCTTTGTAAAAGGCCCAGCCCACACTAGCCAATAAAGGAGGAGACAGGAAGCAAGGTTCCATCTGCCCCTGCAAGGGCCAGTGAGTGGCATCCTGCTGTGACATTTTTGTCCCTCCCTGGTGAGCAGCAGAGGGGGCTGTGGAACACAGCCTGGAATCCTCTCACTGGGGACAGGACTGTCTCTGAGGTCAGCCAGACTTGGGGGAAGCTTGAGCCACCACAGAGGAGAGAGACATGGGCTGTAAAGTCAGAACATCCACTTTCTGAGTCCCACTTGGGTCATTACTGGCTGTGTGACCTCAGCCCAGCTTTCACCCTCTCTGGGCCTCACCCCCTAGCCAAGAGAGAAGCACAGCAAGATCAGATCTGTGGCCACACTGAGTCACTTCCCTGCTACCAGTGGCTGATTCCTGGGAAACAATCATAGTTTTTAGCACATCCCCTGCCCCGGGAGAGGCTGTGGAACTGGAGGCCATTGTAGCCTGCTAGGCTGCTGGGCCAGCTCAGAGCCTTCCACTCCCCACCCATTCGTCACCACTCCAGACCTTGTTTCTCTCTCCACAAAGGAATGTCTAGTGTCCCCACCCCGTGGACCCTCTCTTCCCAGCACCTCCCACAGCCTCTCCCTCCTCCCATCATGTATCCGGCCTTTCCTGGCTAGTGCAAAGCCAGAGACAGCCAGACTCCCCCTGCCAGGGTGTGGCGGTCAGGGGTGTGCAGCCATGGCCATGTGTGCCCAAGACTACACATGGCTCTGTGTGCCTGCGCACTCCTAAGGTACGCACACACCTGGGGAGGCAAATATCATCTCATTGGCCCTGCACTGCTCCCTTGGTCTGGAAGTTACCTGCCACTCCAAACAAGGGGTTCACTTTGGGTCTTTTCGCCAGCATGCCTGGAAGCCCTGTGACCTGAGCGAAACCAATCAGGCTCCCACCCTAAGACTTTTGCCACTGGAATTAGAGAAGACAGGTCACTCCTTCGAGCTTGTGACCAGGAGCTCTCAAGAGGCGCTGTGCACTAAGACAGCTGAGCCAGCAGGCCTGAAGGAGGAGGGGAAGGGGAGCAGCCCCCAGATCTTGCACCTAAGCTTGTTTGCATCGGGCTCTGCCACCATTAGGGTACCCAGGTTGCCCCCTGACACCTTCTGCCCAACAGCACAGTGGGGAGGGGCCTGGGGCCAGGGAGCTAGGGGCTGATCTCACAGGAAACTTCAGACAACATTTTCCATCTCAGGCACAGTTTAGTACAGCACCTCGCACGTGCTGACAGCTTGGCCTGGGAAGCTATTATCCTAGTTCCTCAACTCCCATTTACTCTGACTCTAAAGTCCCCATCAGGAGCTGGCAGTTCCCATGGGCCAGTGCTTCCTCTTCCCCAAATAAAGAGCCAAGACTCTGAGCTAGTGCCTTTTCCTTTTAACTGAAATACCCATGGGAATACTACAAATCTATCCCTACTCTGATAGCCCCACCAATATGCATGCACATGCACTGTCCCACACGCTCATATGCACACATGCCCACATGCTCACACACACGTACATGTATGCTGTAATGCATGCACATATACTCACACGTGTGCACTCTGACACACGTGCCCATGTGCACGTTTGCACACGCGTACAGACTCATATGCATATGTGCTTGCATGTACAGGTTCATATACACATGCTGACATGTGTGCATACCCAATGCATGCTCTCACACATGCACACATGCTTTCTCTACACACTCACACACACATGCTCACACCAGCACACACACATGCTTTCACACATGGACACACACTCTCACATGTGTGCGTAGACATACGTGCACTCATACTCACATGCACACACGCATACACTCAAATACACACATCTCACCCCCCCCCACTCTCTTCTCCACTCAGAACACATGAGCTATCTTTTCAGCCCAGTAAACCCACTTTACTTCCCCAGATGGAGGGGGTGGACATGATCACAGTGAGACCTTATATGCCAAGTCTCAGCCCTGGAGCCAGTTTTTATGACTGAGTTATAAACCTCTGTAGCGGAGGTTTGGTGCTAGACGTGCAGTCAAGCTCAGAGAAAGAGAGGCCAGTGGGGCCATGACGGAGGAGGCTGTGCACCGGAGAGCTAGGGCTTGGGGCACTGGCCAGCCCATAACTCAGGACCCCCAGTGCTGGGCAATTATGAATATCAGCCGCATGCTTTTCTATCCCTCATATAAAAACCACCACTTAGTCTTCCAACATCTGGGCTCTTTCCTCTCAAACGGATAGAATTTCCATCCTATAATGTGCAGATTTTGTTCTCTGCTTGCATGCTCCGAAAGCACAAAACAACCCACAGACACTGGCTTTCTCCATCACAGGGGCTACTGCTCCCCTTCACCCCGCCTTTATTTTTTTTAACCAGTTTTTTTTTTTAATCAAATCATGACATTTCTGGTTCTTCCCACTCCCTCCAGAAGTGCTGGATTTGCCCAGAAGATGGAAGCAGGAAGCCTTTCTCCCACTCGTGAAGGGAGGCAGGGGCACTCTGGCCCCCTCGAACTCTGACTTTGTGGCCAGGAATGAGACATCAGAGCAAGGAAAGGTGCAGGGTGTGGCTGGCATACCTGTCCTCAGATCTGGGTTCTGGGGAGGACAGAGCTCTCCTGGTGGCCTCCCTCTGAGGTGGGCAGGGCAAGAGGCAGAGTTCTGGCTGACCCAGCAGCTAGCACATCCAAGGACGGGTGGGAGATGCAATATGTAGCTGAAGGCCTGGCAAAGCACCGCTAGAGAGCTACTCTGTTGGGTTAAGCAGTTCCTTTTTGACTCTACTTTTTAATGTTTCCGGGGAAGGCAGAGATGTGACATCCTGGCACTTTGCTGGGGCTGATCAGAGCAGCAACTGAAATCAGTGTGGATGGGAGGACCCCTGAGCAGTGCAAGAACAGGACTGGGAATTGAGGGGTCACCTGTTCAGACAGCAGTGGCCACTCATAGAGGTCTCCTCGAGGCCCTGGCCACAGCTTAGCCTCCTGGACCAGGGCGTGTCAACCCCCATCCCTTGATGGAGTGATGAGGGAACCGATCCTTGCAGGGCCAGCCAGACAGGGCCCAAGCTGATCCCCACAGGAGAGGTCCTACTGCCCCAGGCCCTTCCAGCAACCTGTCTCCAGGGGCACACACCATCCCCATAGCTGCAGGGCCAGGAAGGCACTTCCACAGGAAGACTTTCAGACTGGCGCATGGGCCCTGCTGCCACCCTGCCCACAATTAGCCCCACGTTCTTCTAGGCCAGGGGTCACAGACCAGCAGTGCTGATCCAGATCCAGCCCAAGGAGGGGTTTTGTCCTGTGTATTGTAATTTAACTTTATTTATTTATCCTGAGAGAGAGAGTGCAAGCAGGGGAGGGGCAGAAGGGGGGGTGGGAAGAGAGAGAGAATCCTAAGCAGGCTCCTCACCACCGGCACAGAGCCCAATGGGGGGCTTGAACTCATGAACCGTGAGATCATGACCTGAGCCGAAATCAACAGTCGGACCCTTAACCGACTGGGCCACCCAGGTGCCCCCTGCGTATTATATTCTTAAATATTGGAATTAGTTTCCAACTTTTTAGGATTGGGTTTTCACACACACACACACACACACACACACACACACACACACACACTTACTGCCCCTGTGATGTGACTTTTTATGGTGTGGAGACCACTTTTTATCGTGGTTTCATGCATGATTCTGAGCTCCAAAAGCAGACGCCTCATGGACCTCATGCACACTGCCCCAACAGGTCTGCCACAGGGCTCCCCAGTGTTTACAGGGACCCCAGCCTCATGACCCCATGGCTTGAGAAGGGGACAGCTGGTCTGGGGCTGGCACCACTGCCAGTCTGCTCTGGAAGTGACACACACCTGAGGAAGCTCACACACACACTGCATGCTGTCTGCACCCCAGCCACCTGCCTGGAGCACCGTTCCATCACATCCTACACCTGCTACCCTGCAGCCTGTCTCCCAGGAAGCCTGCAAGGCCTCCCGCTCCCTCCTCCTCTGCTAACACGAGGAGGCCTTGCTAGGTGCTTACTTTTACCCTTGTTTTCTAAGTTAATCTTTCAACACCGCAGGAGCAGACACTTTCATGACCCCCATTTAACAGGGCCTCCAAGAGATGCACACCTGAGCCAGGCTCACACAGCTGGCAGGTGACAGGGCCAACATTTGAACTCAGCCCCAAGAGCAAGCTCCCCTCCCTGCACCACACAACCTCCTCCTGGCCAGTGTGCCTGTCCTTCCCTTTCCTTGTGTCCCCGCACATGGGCCCACTCTCCCCCACCTGATGGGACGTGGCCACAATCATCGCCAGCAGCACCCTCCCAGCCCCTCTGCGGCCAAGATCCTGCCCAGGTGCGTGTCCTGTGTGACCAACCTCGGGCCTCACCTATTCTGAGGACTGAGCCATCATCATCCCACTTTGCCCAGCTGTGGGGAGTGGGCATGGCCCTAGCGTCTGATAAGCCCCTGCCCCAGACCTCTCTTCAGTGCTAAGCCTCTCTGCCTCCCCCTCCTCCAAGGTGGTGGGCCTTGGGAACATGGTCACCCTGGTTACCTACAGTGAGGGTAGGGCACCGACGTCCACGCAGGACGCACATCTCAGCTTTTGGACAAACCTGCACTGCGACTGCTTCAGACACTGCAGGACGGAACACAGTCACAGGAAGCCAATCTAGCCACAAGAAGCTGGGACAACCTGCCCCTGAGAAGCGCACCGGGGAATGTCAGCTAGAGGGTCGCCCTGCAAATCAGAAGCGTTTCTGTGCCTGGAACCCCACTCCCTCCTTCCAGGCCTGGACCTCTGGCTCTTCACAGAGACTTCCTGCCACCTGAAAAATGCTTTTGAGAGGAGTGACACCATATATATATGGCATCATATGTGCACATATATTTTAAGAAGAAGGTTAATTGTTGCAAAGTGTATATTCAGAATAAGATTGAAAATATATTACCCCAATCAAAAATCCTGTGAAAAGATATTACTCTTTCCTTTGAATGGAAGAACATCTAGGCTTAGAAAGATCTCAGACTCCAGTGCCCTCCCAGAGGTTGGTCAAGCTCTGTAAATGATGGCTGCAGGGCGCTATCGTGTTGACAGTAGGGAGCAGTGAGGTCTGCATACTTGACAAAAGTCTGTGATGACAGTCGTGTTAGCAGTGCCCCTAGAGGAGGGCTGTAGGCTATTTATGGTGACATCACTAGAGAAATAAGCATATATCACAGGCTCTTAATTTCCAGAAATGTGGCTACTGTGGCAAATACTCCTCAAAGAATGGTCACGGAAAGATGGTGTCTTAGAGATGAGAGGAGGCATTGGCACCTGGGCCTCACACACACCTGCGGAACCACCCAGACACAGAAGAGATGTGCCACCCCTGCGCCACCTGGCTGTGACCCCTGAGGCAGGCTTGATGGCCCAGGGACCTTGGCTAGACCCTCAAGTCAAGAGACTCTGGCCAGTCCCCACCCCAGGCCAAGCAGTGGATCCTGGGTCTGGCACTTTGACTGGGCTGGAAGAGGGCTGTGCCATGCCAGGCCTGAGGAGTGAGGTGTCAGGCACAGCCATGTGTTGCGGGGGGGAGGGGGGTTTCCTAACTGGTCTTACTGGAGGCTTGTTGGGAATCAGGCTCGTTTGTCAGGGAGCTGGCAGATGGCAGCCATGATTCGGAGCTGGGAGCTAGAGCAAGGGCAGGGAGAGGTCTCCACTCTAGCTTCTCTAGTGAGTAAGCACACCTGGGAAGCCCAGACCCAGAGGAGCGCACAGGCCCTTCCCTCTCCTGCCTGGCCAGTGCCTCCTTCTGGTCTCCCTGTCCCCCAGCCACCCTCCATGTGGCCCGTGCCTGTCTCACAGGGAATAACAGGTGCTCGCTGCTCTGCCTACAATCCTCCACTCTACGTGTGCCTCAAGCCTGGGGGTCATGGCCCTCTGCCGTCTGATGCAGCCTGGCTGTCTGAGGGACCACCCAGGCCCCTCCACCCACTCTTTGCAGAGTCTGGGTCACTGTCTCCCCACTGCTGAGACCCCTCACCTAATCACCCCCACTCTGCTCCCCAAAGAAATGCTTTGAAGCTCATGGGCACTCTCCTCTCTGCATCAAGAAGAGCCACAGGGCCTGACCTGCTATCAGAGGTTGCTGGTCAGGACCTCAGGGGAACCGGGCCCAAACAAAGACAGACCCCTGCCTTCACTGTGCCTCCCTTGCTCCCTGAGCTCCAGTCACTCTGATCTCTTTGGAGCTCTTCTCCAGAAAGGGCAGAATCCACAGAGTCTAGGCACACCCTGAACCCCACCTCTGTACACACACCCCCATCCCCACCCCCAACCTTCCTGCCCCCCTACCTCTGCATACACCACCCCTACACCCAGGCTTTCTGCCCCCCACCTCCAGCCCTTCCTGTCCCCCCACCTCTGCACACACCACCACCTCTAGACTCCTGTTCCTTGTATTCTCAGCAGTTCTCTGGCAAGGGCAATTCTGCCCCCAGGGGACACTTGACAATGTGTAGAGACATTCTTGGTTGACAGAACTGGGGGTGCTACTGGCATCTAGTGGGTAGAGACCAGGCACTGGTGAACATCCCGCCATGCACAGGACACTGACAGCAAAGACTGATCCAGCCCCGAATGCCAGGAGTGCTGAAGTCAAGAAACCCTGCCCTTGGCCACATTCTCCAGTATTGCCTGGCATACCCGGGCAGCCTGCCTGTCTGCCATTGTGTGGTCTGGCCATCCACTGGCTCCCTGGAACAGCAGGGAGGCAGACACTGAGGACTGGAGTCACAGGGAAGGATTCACAGAGGGCAGGGTCTGGAACTGCCTCTGAAGGATGAAAAGGCCTGCTGCAGTGATGTGACAGTGTAGGGGGCAGGCCTGGGAGCCAGCGAGCAGAAGTCTGAAGGCAGGACCAGGCACATCTGAACATTTAGAGAGGGTCCTGCTGAGGGAGCGAGGCTTTCAGGAACCTGTCCTCAAAGACTCTGCCACCTGTGCCCCCTCCCCATCCCCCTGGGAGTAGGAGGAACCCTGTGAGAGTGGCACTAGCCATTTTCCCCTCTCAGGGTGTAACTCCCTCTGGGCAGACCAGCAGAGCTGCAGGCACCAGACCCTTCCATCCCCAGGCCGTGGCTTGCCTTCTCGGCACTGTCAGAAAGCCCCTAGTGCATCCCCCAGACTTCCTGCCCCCCCACCTCTGCACACACCACACCACCCCCCAGACTTCCTCTGGGAAGAGTCTGGGCATGAAAGGAGACCCTCATCTTACAAACCCAGCTCCCTGGAGAACAAGGCCCATCAGTGCCTTTGACCATGTGGAAGAGGGCCAGGGGACCCCTGCCTTGTCCTGCCTGGTCCTCACACACCCCAGCTGCACCCCACCCACCCTGGCAGAGGCCTGGCCTGAGCCTCTCACTCTCTCAGGCACCCAGGAGGGGCTGGGAGGAGGCAACTTCAGCCCGCAGTGTGAAATGGGCAGGGCCCTGAGGCTTGACCAGCTGTGGGTGCACACTGGGCCAGCCACCCCAGCCTGGGTGGTGAGCATCAGGGCTCAGATGGGTTGGGGCTTTGGTGGCACAGACCCACGGGGGGCTCACCAGCTTGGTCAACGGGTTCCCAGGGCACTTCATCCTGCTTTTGTTAGTTCATTAATGAAAGCAACATCTACCACACGCTGCAGCCAGACAGAGGACAAACTTCCAAAGTTACTGCTTGTTCCAGGGGAGCAGAGAGAGAACAAGCGAGCAAGTGAATACACAGTAGTCAGTGGGAAGGGCTTGGGTTGGAGGGAGGGACTCTGCTTTGGTCACAGAGGTCAGGAAGAGCCTCTTGGAGACATGATACATGAGAAGGTATGTAAAAGTTGAGGAGGAGCCAGTCTCAGGAAATTCTGGGGATGGACTATTCCAGGGACAGAAACAGCAAGTGCAAAGGCCCTGAGGCATAAACAACATAGAACACTGAGGAGAGACTCTGATGGCGTTTTGAGTGCCCTTGCCCTGGTCAGCTCACATACATTGTGCACTCGACACTCAGTGACCATGTGGCCTCCCTGCTTTTTCACAGTGGCCTTCATTCCCTGGCACAGAGAGGAAGGACGGAACAAAGGGCAGGTGGCCCCAGGGCCTCGGAAGGAAACACTCTGCCAATCAGGAATGGCTGATAGGGTGGAGGAGTAGCCCAGAGAAGGAGCTGAACATTGGCACAGCCTCCTTGCAGCCCTGGGCCCGGGGCACCTGCCCACCTGCTGTCTGAGTCGGCTCCATGAAAGGCTCAGCTACCCAGAGAGCCTTGCTGGCATGAGGGGATATGTGCTGGAAGGGAGGGGAGAGGAAAGAAGGAGAGAAGGATCAGCACCTCTGACCCACAATCTCCCTAACTTCCTTTCATTCTTCAGTGAGTATTGAGCATGTACTATGGGCAAGGCTCTTTGCTAGATCTTTTGGAGGGAGGGTGGATGCAGTGATGACCATGCTAGAAGAGGAGAAACTAAGTCTTTAATGGGCCAAAGGCATTTTCCAAAATGTATTATTGTTAACAGTGTCAGACACTGTTCTAAGCGCATTCCGTGTGTTAACTCTTTCAGGCCAACAACAACCCTAGGAGGTAGGTACTATTATCATCATTTTATGGATAAGAAAACGAGAAAAAAAAGAGAAGGTAAGTGACTTGTCCAAGGTCACTCAGCCAGTGAGTGGTGGAATCTGGATTTGGACCCAGGCATTCAGGCTGGGAGCCTGTTCTACCTTCCATGCCCTGCTGCCTCTTGGAAGATGGTGTTTGAGCTTGTAGGATTTTGACAGGTGGAGGCAGTTTGCCAGAGAGAAAGACAGCCCAGAGAGTGGAGTCAGCACAGAGAAGGGGTCTGAGATGGGAAAGTCCACACATGGTGGCACCTGAGGTGGAGGCAGAGGCCAGCCTCTCTTGTATGGGCTGTGAGCTAGGAGGCTCCCTGGGGTCAGGGGCTGCTAACATCCCCCCCACAGGCCCCTACTTCTTCTCTCACTGCTTTTCCAGGGACTCCTGCCTTCAGGGCCAGACACAGTAGTGACACATGCTGAGTGCTCTGCTGAGTCCCTCCCTGACCTCCCCGCCTGGCCCTCCAACAGCTCTGCCAGGTACTGTTATGGTGGTGCCTGCTTTACAGATGAGGCAACAGAGGCTCAGGCAGACGGAGAGACCTGCCCCATCACAAGAGGTGCAGAGCCTGGAGCTCACAAGGACTTCTAGAGCCTTCCTCTGAGAACTGTCTCTGTCCTGCCTCCTGCTCCTTCCCCTCCCTGCCCAGAACTCCTTTGCCAGCACACACAGCCTGGCGAAGGCTCACAGAGCCACTTGCAGCCTTAATAGCTGCAGCCTGCAGAAATGGAGCAAGCTGATGGCCATGTGCATCATTTCTATGACGTTTATAAGAGAGTCATAATTAATTTCCCAAATGCACACAAGACTCAGGGGATAGGCTGGGTGCTATTCACAGATTGCACGATGCTGTGATGGTTTTAAGCAAACGAGGAGAGAGTATTATTTGCTTTTCTAACTATTGCCTGGTGCATTTTGGTCTTGATGATGGCATTTCCAAAGCAGTTTTAGGAATAAATTATAGAAGTAGCTTTTTTAATCTTTAGCAAAAACCCAAGATGTAAGGAAAATTGTAATGTCTGCGTTTTTTGGTTTTTGTTTTTTTCTTTTTTTAGCTCTATGTTTTCTAGAGTTAGGGCAAAATGTAGCACAAAATAAAGCAACAATGGCACTTACTATGTAAACAGCTACATTATCTCCAATTACTCCTACTCAGACTATGTGCCCCCCCCCACCTCAACCTCAAGAGAGCAAGAAAGAAAGCCCACTTATCTCCACATTCAAGGGGGCAAAATCATCAGTGCATCCACCATCCACCAGGAGGATTTGGGGCACTGGGAGAAGCCCGTACCCCATCCCCACTGTCTGTGATTCCACCATTACGAGATGCATTTCTCAAGTGATACAACTACTCCCAGAGACAGTGGTCACTTTAGTGCGTCACAGACTGGAACTTAACTGGGTCTTTGTCCCAGGTTGGTGGCACACAGCTCCTAAAACTTTGGGGATCTTCTGAGTGGTAAGAGTGTCTTTTATATGCTAATGAGGCCTTGGGGGTCCTTAGATGACTTCAGGATGGGGGGCTGGCCAAGAAAGACCAAGGCATGATTAGACAGCTAGAAATTTCAGCTTTTTTTTCCCCTCCCACACACTTCCCAGAAGGGGAGGAAACTATAAATTAAGTTTGTCACCAATGGCCAGTGATTTGCTCAATCATGCCTATACAGTGGAACCTCCATTAAAAAACAGAAAACAGGGGTACCTGGGGGGACTCAGTTGGTTAAGTGTCCGACTTCGGCTCAGGTCATGATCTCATGGTTCGCGAGTTCGAGCCCCGCATCAGGCTCTGTGCTGACAGCTCAAAGCCTGGAGCCTGCTTCGGATTCTGTGTCTCCTCCTCTCTCTGCTCCTTCCCTGCTTGCTCTCTGTGTCTCTTTCTCAAAAATGTATAAACATTAAAAAAAAATTTTTAAAAACCCAGAAAATAAAAAAACAAATTAAAAAAAAAAAAGAAAACAAAAACCTAAATGGAGTGGTTAAAGAACTTCCCAATTGGTGAAAGCATCCACGCACTTGCAGGGTTGACATGCTGGAGTGGATGGATGATCCCTGCCCCTCCCCCACACCTCATCCTCCGTATCTCTTCCACTTAGCTGCTCCCAAGTTGCATTTTTTTTAACATTTATTTATTTTTGAGACAGAGAGAGACAGAGCATGAACGGGGGAGGGGCAGAGAGAGAGGGAGACACAGAATTGGAAGCAGGCTCCAGGCTCTGAGCCATCAGCCCAGAGCCTGACGCGGGGCTCGAACTCACAGACCGCGAGATCATGACCTGAGCCGAAGTCGGACGCTCAACCGACTGAGCCACCCAGGCGCCCCAAGTTGCATCTTTTATAACAAACCATTGGCAGTAAGTAAAGCACTTCCTTGAGTTCTGTGAGTCAGTCAAGCAAATTTTCAAACCCCGGAAGGTGGTTTTGGGAACTCACAATTCATAGCCTACTGGTCAGACATCCACGTGGCCCAGGACTTGTGACTGGCATCTGAAGTGAGTGCAGTCTCACAGGAGTGAGCTCTTATCCTGTTGGGTCTGCACTGATTCCAGGTAGTTAGTATGAGACTGGAATGAAGTTGTAGGGCCCCTAATTGGCATCTGGAGAAATGGGGGATTGGTTGGTGTGCGAGGGAGAACAACAACCCACACACTTGGTGTCAGAAGGGCTGGTTGTAAAACACAGTTCCTAGAGGGATAAAGAAATCCAGAACACACCCTGAAAAGACAAAAAGGGGACATGGTGGCAGCCTCACAAGAAGGAAGGCCGGGCAAGGTGGCTTAGGTTCCGTAGGTGTTGGGGAAACAGGCATGGTGCTAAGGTGCCTACTCACTCCCACCCGTCATTCACCATTTAGCCCATGCCAACCTCTGCAACTGCACCCAGAGGCAGTCTCTGCTCACAGGAGCATGCTAGGCCAGTGCCCAAAGCAGAGCAGAGCAGAGCAGAAGGGTCCTGGATCAAATGAGCCCAGGAGCAGCCTTCATGAAATGTGCCCAGGAGCTGGTGGATGAATAGCTGGTTCCCCACCCTTCCATCAGTGCCACTCTGAGGCATGTTCCACAGCATCTCCCAGAGATTCCCAGAGCCACCGAGCCCAGTTACCCACAGCAGAAACCTGCTTACTATCTTCTTTCCCTTCACTCACTTCTCTTCCCCACCTGCACTTCCTGGATCAACTCCAAAGCCAATTCTGTGCACTCAGATTCTCATCTCCAGGTCTGCTTCTGGGGAAACCCAGCAGGACACAGCCTCTTTTGGTGGCCCAACTCAGGTCAGGTGCACACCCGACTGTGGCCGGGGAGGTACTGCACTGATTTTCCAGGCCTGGGCCACATGGCCATCCCAGACTCAGATGGAGAGCCGGGGTCACACCCACCTGAAACACATGGGCTGAGAGTAGGAGAGGGCAGCTCCCAGAGGAAAATCAGGGTGTGTTACCAGAAGAGAGAATTCACTGGTGAGCAGGCAAAGCAGATGTCCATGGTGGCCTACAATGAGAGGGTAGGGTATGTATGGGTCACGAAGCACTCCAGGGGCATTCTGGAGGCTAAACACAGTCAGATGGTGCAGGGCACAGGAAGGAGTTAGCATAGAGTTAACGCCACCCTCAGAACACCACGCTCAGCCCTAGGACTGGGAGTACAGGACAAGAGGAACCCTACCCCACTAGGCCACAAAGCAGCTGTGCCCCAGCGAAGCCTCTGCCTTGGCACAGAGGTCACGTGAGAGGTTGCCCACCCTATCCTCTGACTCACGTGTTTGTGCATCCTAGGCTGGAATGAAGGAGCCAGTGGAGAATGAGGTCCCTGAGAGCTGAGGCACAGGACCCACACACTGCAAGCTCTCAGGAATGCTGCTGTTTAGTAACTGGGCCCAGCCTGATACCAGGAGCCCTAGGGAGGCCTTTCCCAAAGTTTGTGCCTCAGAGCTCTTCTACAGAATGTTCTGGCACATGCTACCCAGGGTGGGTGGAAGGGTGCGATGTGATTCCGCCATCAAGAAAATGTGGGAAAGGGTGGATTAAAAGAAATTGAACAAGTATCTACCACGGGACTTCTCAGGGCCTTCACTGTGTGGTATATATACAACTCTGCAGGGAGAGCCATCAAATGCAGTGTTTCCCAAACTAGATGACCGCAGAACACTTCTCAGAGCATGTGTCAGGACCAGGGGTCAAGGAAAGCCACTTTGGAAAATGGTGACCCAGCAAGGCCACCTTTCCTTCCCTAGAAGCAGCCTTGCCCGAGAATGCATTCCAGATACTCTGCCAAACAGCCCTGCCCTGGCTGCTGCCTCACAGTCACCCATTACCTCCTCTTCCAAATCTGATATTAAAGACAAAGCAGGCTAAGCCTGCAGAGCCAAATGCAGTTGCTAAAGCCACTCCAATTGCCTAGACACAACGGAGCCTGTGGCTGTGGATGTGTTGTGAGAATCCTCAGGCTTTCCAAATTGCTGTGTGTCAATAATTAAAAGACTTCTGTGCCTGAGAGCGGGGTCCATATAACCCTGGATGCACATTAATGTCAACAATTGTCAGCAGTAAACATCTTGTGTCATTAGCTGGAGGAGACATCTTATTATAAAAATTGCAGCAGAATCTTAATTGCTTCCCTTCTATCCCCGCTATTACAAGAGTTGTTTTAAGGCATTTTTTTTTCTTTCTTTTTGCTTTTTGGCATGCAGCATCATTGTTGAATGCCTCATCACATCTCTGATAAGACACTATCCTCATGTGATAATTCTTCCAGGAGTGTACTGGGTTTATAGCCTCCACAGTAGGTACTTTTCTGGAAAATTAAGTGCCCGTGATGTATGCCTACTTGTCTAGTGGCGCCACCATAAACAGCCTGTAACTGTCACCCCGACACCCCCCGAGACACTGCTGAAAACTGACTGTATATCCTCACGGTATTTTGTCTTGATGACACTTCTTGTGTCCTCATGAGAACAGAACTATACAGAGATTTCCCCTCGATGCAGTGCTCTCTGCACAAATCCACTTGGCAATTTTTGAAATATCCCACTTGGGCTCCCAAATTTGCAGTTAAGGACTAAAGGCCATTTTGACTCCTGGGAGTCAGACAAAAAAGCCTGCATTTGGTCCCTTCAGAAGCCAAGTGCAGGCAATCACCCAGCCTCGCAAATAAGAAGAGAATTAGCCAGCCCACAGCCATGTTTACAAGCCTGCCCCCATCACTCACACTTACAAGGTGCTGTACCCTTTGCAAAATTCTTCTGCATCTAGTACTTAATTTTATCTTCTTCACAGGTCTGGGTGGTGGACAAGGCAAGCTCTTTATTTACCTAGTGTAGGGGAGAAAACCTCAGCTCTGGGATGGAGGGCTGCTTGCTTAAGGACATCAAAGTGTTAGCAGCAGGATGAGAGCAGGTTCATCATGGGACTCCTGGTCAGTGCTCTCTCCCTTCCTCAAATATCTTTGCTAAAAAATCAAGCCGGGCTCTGGGATGGAGCGGGACTGCAGTCAGGCCTGGAGGAATTCTGCTTCTTGCAACAGTGCAGGGCCCAGGGGTCTGGAGGAAGCCACATCCTGCTCCAGAGCCACACAGGGCTCTCTCAGCCTTCTGCTTTCTGGTTCCTTGCCGACAGTACAAGTGTGTATCCTCTCTCTCTCTCTCTCTCTCTCTCAACTAAAATGTCTTTTCGTAGTACCCCAACTTTCCCATCTGATTGTCTCTCTTGTCCTCTCCCAGCCTCTGCCTGGGACCTGAGTGGTGTTTCCAGTAGGAGGGTGGCAGTAAGCCCAGCCCCAGGCCCAGCCCAGCCTAGCCTAGCCAGAGGGTGCCCGTATGGTTGGCATCAACTAGCTGAAACCCAGTCACTAGGGAGGAGCCTATCTGCCCAGCCAAAAGCCCTTTCCTGGCCAACTCAATGCCACTTCCAAAAAGTTCCAGCGATATCCCTATAGGAGCAGCAGACATCTCCTGCCACAGCCCTCTTTGCCTTCATGCCTCCAACCTGCCCACTGCCCCCCTATCCTGGGAGTTCCGTGGGGTCAGGCTATGTGTCCCTAGCTTCTCACAGGCTGGGAACAGGTGGCGAGCACCTTCCCTGGGTGAGAAGTCAAGCTGGATGCACTAGGACCTAGTCTCACCACCCTCACCCTTGGGTACTGTGTTGAGGGCCAAGGGCACAGGGGCAGACAGCCCTTACAACCAGGCTGGACCTCCCCAGCCCCTGATGACAAATCTCTTCCAGGGGGTGATGCCCTTCCTGTCAGCCCAGGCTATGGTGGGAGCAGTGGGTGGCTCTGAGTCCTCAGGCTGTGACAGGCGCCTATGGTGTTCTGCAAATCACTCAGTGGGTTTGCCTCACCCTCACCCCCATCACTCTCCCTGGAGAAGAAAGATGTCCCGTGGGGGCAGTCAGAGACCTCCTGATGAGGAGCCTAGAAAGTAGAAGCCGGATCAAATGTCTGAAAGCACAGCCTTCAAGAATCCTGGGTTGGGCCAGGGACATGCCCCTCCCCTTTGCTCTGGGTCTACAGAGTGTCCAGTGGGGGAGGGTGGCTGAGCATTTGCACAGGGGCAGCAGTACTCCACTGATTTGCAGAGTAGCTGACGACCGCTTCACACCAGCAGGGCCTCCAAGTACATAGCCACCGACCTTGACCAGCCAAGCCCTACCATCTTGTTTTAATCCCTCCAGAGCACAGCTGAGTTCCCGGTGAGGCCCAGTGTCTTAATCCTTCAGACTGAGTGTGCGTGAGCACAGAAAAAGGAATGTAAAATACCTCATTGATAAATTTTTTTTGTGTTGATTACATGGTGAAATGATAACATTTCGACTCTATTAGGTTAGGGAAAGTATATTATGAAAATTAACATCTCCTGTTACTTTCCACTTTTTTTAAACATAGCTACTAGAAAAAAAAATTTTTTTTCAATATGTGAAATTTATTGTCATATTGGTTTCCATACAATACCCAGTGCTCATCCCAAAAGGTGCCCTCCTCAATACCCATCACCCACCCTCCCCTCCCTCCCACCCCCCATCAACCCTCAGTTTGTTCTCAGTTTTTAACAGTCTCTTATGCTTTGGCTCTCTCCCACTCTAACTTTTTTTTTTCCTTCCCCTCCCCCATGGGTTTCTGTTAAGTTCCTCAAGATCCACATAAGAGTGAAACCATATGGTATCTGTCTTTCTCTGTATGGCTTATTTCACTTAGCATCACACTCTCCAGTTCCATCCACGTTGCTACAAAAGGCCATATTTCATTCTTTCTCATTGCCACGTAGTATTCCATTGTGTATATAAACCACAATTTCTTTATCCATTCATCCGTTGATGGACATTTAGGCTCTTTCCATAATTTGGCTATTGTTGAAAGTGCTGCTATAAACATTGGGATACAAGTGCCCCTATGCATCAGTACTCCGGTATCCCTTGGGCAAATTCCTAGCAGTGCTATTGCTGGGTCATAGGGTAGGTCTATTTTTAATTTTCTGAGGAACCTCCACACTGCTTTCCAGAGCGGCTGCACCAATTTGCATTCCACCAACAGTGCAAGAGGGTTCCCATTTCTCCACATCCTCTCCAGCATCTATAGTCTCCTGATTTGTTCATTTTGGCCACTCTGACTGGCGTGAGGTGATATCTGAGTGTGGTTTTGATTTGTATTTCCCTGATAAGGAGCGACGTTGAACATCTTTTCATGTGCCTGTTGGCCACCCGGATGTCTTCTTTAGAGAAGTGTCTATTCATGTTTTCTGCCCATTTCTTCACTGGGTTATTTGTTTTTCAGGTGTGGAGTTTGGTGAGCTCTTTATAGATTTTGGATACTAGCCCTTTGTCCGATATGTCATTTGCAAATATCTTTTCCCATTCCATGGGTTGCCTTTTAGTTTTGTTGGTTGTTTCCTTTGCTGTGCAGAAGCTTTTTATCTGCTACTAGAAAAATTTAAATCCCACATTGGCAACGCATTTCTATCGGTCAACACTGTGCTTACAGGCCCAGCTTAAATCTGGAGAGAAATGGATCTAGCACCCTTGGCAAAGCCGGAAGACATGTCCTCTGTGGGTCACACTGAGGAGTCTGGTCTTTATCCAGCCATAAGACACGGCAGGGTATCTGGGGTGCAGACTCCTGCAGGTCCTGAGGGTACACAGTCAAGAAAGATGACATGGTCCCCCCCCTCTGGTGTGACTTATGCTCTAGTAGAAAATACAGACCACAAACTGCTAAACAAGTAAATGAGCAAGATAATGTCAGATGAAGAATAAACCTCAGTGATAGGGAGCAGAGTAACTGGGGAGCCCTTTAGGAAGAGTGGTCAAGGAGGGCTTCTTGAAGGAGGTGGCATTTAAGCTGGGACTAAATGAAGACATGGGGCCAATGGAGCAGATAGCTGGGCAGAAGGAGCAGCGAACCTTAGTGTCTGGCAGGAGTGGGGTCAGCAATGGACACGTGCAGATGTATTTGACAGTAGAGCCAACTGACCAGGTGGAAACAAGAATAAGATCCCCTCAACCTCAGGCAGGGGTCTCATGTCTCAAAAAGAGTGGCCATCCAGGGACAGTGGATGATAATTTCTGTTACTCAGAAATCAGGGTACCTGGGCTGCTGTCCTCCTTCATCCACTTACTGGTGGTTAATTAGGCAAACCTTTCTTCCTGCTGAGTTCTCATATCTGAAATGAAGTAAGAATCTTGCAAGGCTGCCTCATGGGGGCTTATTCCAACCAAAAAGAACAGTGGCTGTGGATGCTGCCCTAACTCTACACCACCGAAGGGGCTCCCACTAGGGTCTGGAAGTGAGCACTGAATTGTGCTCTGGATTTGTGGCTAAGAGTGTGAAAAGTGTTACAACAGCAACACACACAACCTGGGGAAGACCAAAGTTTGGACAGAACCATGGGGAGGGAGGGCATCTTGGAGGAAGTGGCTTTTGATCTGGGCCTAGACGTCTGGCTCACAGTCAAGCAGAATGGAAGGAGATACTACTGCCAAAGGAGAGGACAGGCGCGGGCAAGGGTGTGGAGGTGGGGAATGACAAACACGATTGTAAGACAGAGCACATGGCAGAGACTAGCCTCAGTAAAACCCCAAGGGAGGAAATGCTACTTACCCAAATGCTGTGATTGCCAGGAAACCACCGACGCCTCCAGGGCAGTCCTTCCCCCATTACCCAAGATGGCCCCAGACCAGCCCCAACACCCTCCAAGACAGTGCCAAAGCTTGTTGGTAAGAGCAGACAGCACCAAACATGTAGATAAGAAATGTATAATGAATAAACATTATTTAAAGGGACTGCGTAATGCCATGAATTTTTCAGTGGCAAAAACAGCCGAGAACTTATTAAAAAATGCATGAATTTCATATTTGATTATAAGTCAAGAGCAGCCAAAAAGAGAGAAGGAGAGAGTTCAGGGTTGGCGGGGGGCGGGGAGGGGGGGGCGGCGATGGCAAAAGACACCAGCGGCCTTGCAGACTGGAATTAATGAGGTTGTTCCTAACAGAGAAGGAGTGACATGGTGATTAGTTAATTACTATTCAGCCGCCTGTAATTAATGCACAACTGAAATTGGTGTACAATGAATTAAACCACCACATAAAGCTGCTACCCAAATTGAGCCGAGGACCTTGATTACTGATTGAGGAGGCTATTACCACAGCTTCAGCATTGTGATTTCAACAGTGTCTCCCTTTGACAACATGTTGTGCAACTAGCGGGAGAGTCTAGCTGAAGAAATCCACTGCCTGGGGCTGGGTGTGATGGTGATGCTCATGCACAGGGTGGGGCTCCTGGAGCTGGAGCTGGGCTCTGGCTGTGCCCAGCATCCAGCCCAGGGCGGCCCACTGTGCAGGAAGGGGTGCAGGGAAGAAGGAAAGAAAGATGAGATCGATGGGGATGCAGTTCAAAAGGAAGACGAGAATCTGTTGTCCCCTCTCCAAAGGTATCCTTGTCATCCTGGGCTCCAAGTCACCCTCGCCCCTTTCCAAGACCACTGCACCCAGGATGGGGGCTACTTGCTCCCTCTAGTGCATTCTCCACACAGAAACCAGGATGATCTTTCATAAAGTCAGGTCAAACTATGTTTCTCCCCTGCTTAATGCCCTCCTGTGGATTTCTACCATAACGTGGATTGAATGTATTCTCCCTATTATGATTTACAAGGCTTGGTGTGACCCATTTCCCACTAGTTCCCCACTTCATCGCTCCCCCTCCTCCTCATTCACATGGCCCAGCCGTGTTGGTCTTTCTATGCCACAAAATCTTCAAACTTAATTTCACCTCAAGACCTTTGCATGTACTAATCTATCTTCTTGGAACTCTCTTCCCAAGCTTTTCTCATCAATGAAGTCTCAGCTGAAATGTCCGCGGAAAGGCTTGTCCTAACTTCTTTGTGTAAAGTAGCCTTCCCACCACCACCATTGTTTTCTGTCACATGAACCCTGATTGTTTCCTTCATAGTATATCCTAGGATCTGAATTATTTTCTTTAGCCATGCTGTCCCTTGTTCATGCTCTGTTTCCCCATTGGATCATAGCCTCTACAAAGGCAGATGGTATCTGTTCTCTCCTATGTATACCCAGGGCCCCATGACTAGGGTCCAGTGAGGAATAGCCATGGGGAGACCCATCATAAAGGCTACAAAAAGGCCCCCTACAAATAATGGGCTTCATCGCTCAGAGACAGTGAAGGTGGCTGCTAGGGAAGAGGAGACTCAGAAACTCCTAGCAGAAGTCCTGGGACTGCCCACTGTCCCATTGTTATGTGCTATCCCCACACTCAGTGGCTCTGAAGAAGTGGCCTGAGAGCACAGCAAGAAGGACCCTACATAGAGAAGTGACTATGGGAGTCAGAGACTGGCTGAAGCAGCCAATCCACACAGAAGGCTGTACCAAGTCTCTTCTGGAGCCCACCCCCCCATGCCCAGAGCTCCATGAGGACTTCCTCCTCACAGACAGGGTCCTGGGAGAGTAGAGCCTGTCCACTCACTGCATCTTAGGTGATGCTGTCATTTCCTAAGCTAAACGCCCTGGAGACTGTGAGGTCCCTGGGAACAGGAACCACATCTTCCTCCTCTCTGTGCCTCACTCAGAGTGGCCCACCACTGACACCCCACACACACTATTGTGCCAGTCAGGGACCTGTGGTTATAAGTAACAAGACCTAACTCAAATTGACTTAATCAAAATGGGGGAAGTTGTCCCACTGATGGAAAAGTCCAGGGCCATATGGCTTCAGGCATTGCTGGATCCAAGGCTCGGTAATCAGGATACTATCCCTCCTCGTCTGTCAGCCTCGCTTTCCCCTAGGAGACTTATCTCTCAACTAGGATCTCCCTAGGCCGGGAGTGACAGCTGTCACTTCTTTGGGCCTCAGTTTCTTTACCTAAAAATGAGTATACTTATTCTCATCCTGACCGCTCCTCATGGGGAGCTCAGTAAGCTGAGGTCAGACAACGGGCACAGTGGGTACCAGGTCAGGATGAGTCCTGGCTCCAGAGGGTGCAGACTGTTTGCAGATGCCCTGCCACCTGGAAGTGAATGACAATGGACCTGGAAGTCCCAGAGACCTGGCCAAGTGCTGTCACCACTGCCTGCTGCCACACTGGAGGGAATGGAAGGCAACCCCCAGGGGGCCATAGTAGACTCACATGGTCTGAAGGGGAGGAGGAATAAATGCCAGGGCATAAGTTCCCCACTCTGAATAGCATGGCAGGGAGCCTGAAGCCTGGCAGATTGTGGCCAGCATCACTAGCTGGAGAGAGGCCTCCATGCAGGACAGTGGTTTGGGGCAGAGTTTTCTTGTCCCTCCAGGACCTGGTACCATAGGCCACACTGCCAGACCAATAGCCAAAACTGAGGATGTGAGGGGTCCCCAGGAGTTCTCCCTGGAGAATGGGGAGGGGGCTATCTGGCAGGCCCTTGGGATCTCGGAGAAGAGCTCCAAGGGGCTTGGAGTGGGGTTGGAGACATCCACAGGGGTACAGGGTGACCCCTACTGATTGTGTGAGAGGCCACAAGGCCATGTCTTCAACTAGAATTTTGGTTTATCATTTTTAAAGTATAACACATATCCAGTAAGGTTTCTCAAGTGTCCAGCTCAATGAATTTTAACTTGCATATACACTGTGTAACCACCACCCAGGTCAAGATCTAGAGCATTTCCATCACTCAGAATTTCCATCCTGTCTTCTGTCACTGACCCCTCTGCCAAGGTAACCATGATTCTAACTTCTATCACCATCAGTTTTTGGACTTCATTTAAATGGTTTTGTTTGTGTGTTCAGTGTAATGTTTTTGAGACTCACCTGTGCCGATATACATATCAGTACATATCAGTAGCTGTTTTCTATTTTATTTCTGAGCAATATTTCATCGTGTGGTTGTACTCAACTGGTTTATCCATTCTCCTGTTGGTAAGCATCTGGGTGACTTTCCAGTTTGGGGTTGTTACGGGTAAAGCTTCCATGAACATTCTTGTTTCTATCTTTTGGTGCACACAAGTCACTCATATTTCTTGATATATACCCAGGAGTGCAAGCGATGGGTCAGAAGGCATGCATATATTCAGCTTTAGGAGAAAATGCTAACAGTTTTCCAAATGATCATATCATTTTGCATTCCACTCATAATGCACGAGAGGTCCAGGTGCTCCACATCTTCACTCGTAGTTGGTAATGTCGGTCTTTTTACCTTTGGCCATTCAGGTGGGTGTGAAAGATAGCTCACTGTAGTGTTACTTTGCATTTCTCTGGTGACTGATGATGCTGAGCATTTTTTATGTACTTATTGGCCATTTGTATATCTTCTTTGGTGAAGCACCTGTCCAGATCTTTTGCTTATCTTCTTATTGAATCATATTTCCTGTCCTTGATTTGTAGGCATTCTTGATATATTCTGGATGGCAAGTCCTTTGTCAAATATATCCATTGTGAGGAGTTTGTTGAAATGTCTGATTCCTTGGCTGCGCCCCTGAAGGTTCTGGTTAAGAGGGTTTTTAACCAAGGCCCCCTGGGGATCTCTGCCTTGTTCATATCTTGCTTTGAGAACCCTGTGAGGCACAGGGTAGAAAGGCAAGGCATAGGGTGAATCCCCATCTGAACAAGTCTGAAAACTTGTGGAATATTGGTAGGCGGGTTCTTGACAGTCCCTGACCACATAGTTTCTAAAGCACATGATTTGAACATTCCAGTATTCTAGAGTTTTGTATTGATTCCACCCCATCCCTACCACACTGAGCTGGAGGAGGGAGGAAGAAAATAGTCTCATCCAGGCAGCAGAATGTTCCAGGTTCTGCACACAGTTTGCAAAGTCAACAGATGACTCTGCCACTCCTAAACCTCCTTATGTCTCAATGTCCTCTTCTGTGAAATGGGGATAGGAACTGTGTGTACTTCATAGGATCACTGAAAAAATTAAATGAGGCAGTGCACGTCAAGTGCTTAGCCTAGCATACAGACAATACTAAATAAATGGTAGCCCATTTTATTTATTAAATGACATGTGGCCTTTCAGCTTTAAATGGCCACCAGCTATCTCCATACAGGCTCAGCTTTTCCTTCCAGGAGGCCTCAACCAGTACACTGGCATCTGCCCTGAAGCTCCATGCAGAAATTTAGGAAGGTCTGGGAAGTATCGAGCATCAAGCCCCAACAGCCCTGTCCTGTGCCCCAGGGCTTATCATTAAAGTACACTAAGAACGGACGTGGCTCTGGCCCCTCCCTGGAGCTCCCAGCTGCCAGGCCACCCTTCTCCCAGACAAAAATTTCTGTCCCATCCCTTCCCAGACAGTGCCTTTGTCCTCATTTGTGCTGGTTCTATTTTGCTGATGGCTCCAGCTACCTGCTGGCAGCAATTTCAGCCAAAGAGTTTACCCAATACCCCAAGAAAGTAGCAATAGAGCAAATGCCTATGTGCCCTTTAGATCTCAGGAGTTACTCAATTACTTTGCCAACCCCAGAGAGGCAGCTGCCTGAGGACTGGGAACATGTCAGAAAATCTTGCCTTGTCCTACCCGCAGCACAGGGCTCTGGGATCCTCTGGTCGGGGGGCTTGTATACCATTAGTACTGTTCAGTCCGCTTGTGGAATGAATAAATTAACTAGTCTCAGATTCATTCATTCATTCATTCATTCAGTTTCAATTAAACAAGCATTATGGAGTAACTCCCATTTTCACTAAATGTGTGTGACCAGACCTGAAGAGTTCTTTTTGCAAAACACAAAGTCACCTCCCTACGTTGGGATGGGATGGGATGGGGATATGATTTGGCAAAGCTGTTCACCAGCCCAAGGGGCTCCTCTTCTCAGGACCCCATGGGCTTAGAATCCACAGCCATGATGAGAAGTTTTCCTATTTGCCTGATCTCTACCCACCCTGCTTTGGCTTAACTGAACTCATTTCCTGAATCTGTACTCTGAACATAACAGCCTGGTATATCCCTCAACCCCAGATTCCACCTCTGTCAACAGCATCTTCTCCATCAGGCTCAAGGAATGGACCTGTCTCAGGAGCAGCTAATCTAGGAAAGAAGGAGCCACAAGGACCCAGGCTTGGCCCAGGAAGGAAGATGGACAGACCCCCATGCACACTCAGCCTCCCACTGTGCAGAGGGACCCAGAGATAGGCAGGTAGGCCTTCTCAGTAACCTCCTCAGTGGTTCCCTGGTTCTCACTCAAATTCTATCCTCTCTCTATGGCTCTCTCTCTCTCTCTCTCTCTCTCTCTCTCTTTCTCTCTCTCTCTCTCTCGCTCCCTAGCTCAGCTTCCCAGCCTCAAGCCTGGGTGAATTAGGTGGCTGAGTGTTATATATTTGGTGCTGCTGATGCACCCTGGCTTCCATGCTCTGGGCTAGGGGTTTCATCTCCAAGGTGGTGTTTCAGAACCCCCAGTGACCAAAGACAGGACATATCCAGGTTCTGTCTTAGGGATCAGGAACAATACCTATATTGATCACCTTCTGAGACACTACAGGAATTCTTTCAGTGGAACACCCAACTAAAGACAGCCCAGAACCAACTTTATGTACCAATCCTGATGGAAACTGGGCTTCCCCTGTGGACACTGGGCTGTAGCTGGACTCAAGTCTCCAAGGATCTGGTCACCCCTGGGCATCTAAGGACAGATTTTACAGAGCTCCCTGGTAGGGCTGGACAGTTTCTTCAGCAGGCACAGCTGGCCAGTTCCTCTCCAACCCTCTCAATACCCCAGGCCTTCCAAACAAAACTTGCTAGTGTGGTGGCAGTGGCCAGATGGGACAACATGGAGACATCCATCATCTCTTGATCCAGAGGTACAATATGTCTTACGGCAAAAGCCCTACAGTTCTATACGCTGTCTGACACAGCAAACATGGTTGAAGTACACAAGCGGCTCATGACCCAATCCTGGAAATGTGATCATTACCAAGACGCAAGTCAGCTTCTTGATGGAGTCTTCACACAGGAAACCACATCTGAGCTAGCACCTTCCACTTGGCCAAAAGATGGCCAAGTTATTATCTTAGTATCAAGTATCCATGCTGAAATGTGTCATCTGTTGGTGTCAGAGTGAAGCCCCAGATGAGCTGGCTCATTAGACACAGTCAGAACTCCCTGCCACAGAGTATTGACCAGAGGTTGGCCATTTCCTCTGACACCCTGCCTCTCCAACTTCAGAAGCCTTTTGTTTGTCAGGCTTGCCCACAGATGACCCATGAGCAAATCTGCCTGACCCAAGAACTTTTAGTCCCCACCATGTCTGTTCCCTGTGTGATCTTTCAAATGACTTGGTCATCGCTACACACAGTCATGGACACAAAGCATTACAGGGCAAGAGCACACAGCCACTAGTTAATGATTTGCCAACACTTCTCAGCATATGCCTCCTTTAAGCATTGTATAATGTCAACTAATAAGAAAAAATGACATCCACAAATAATACAAGCAGTCAGCATGCTGGAGGGGTAAGTGCTTATTCAGAGAGTTTTGCTCCCTGACAGTGGGAAGGAAATTGGCCAAACCAATGGAGACTCCCCAAGGTGCAGTTTTAAGAGACATTCTCTCCCCAGAAGTCCTCAGCAAAAAGATGGCAGGTTCCATAGAGAGACAATGCCCCCTCCCGGGCAAACAAGAGGAAAGATGTGATAGTCATTCCATGATACAAAAACTTCACAGGAACCAACAAGTGAATGCAATAACACCAACCACTGGTATTTATTGGGAACTTCCTCTGTGCTGGACATGAGGCTCAGAATTTCACATTTATCTTCTCAGTTAACCCTTGAATTATATCATGAGACAATCACTATTATTACTTCTATTTTACTGTGAGGAGATTGGGAGTCTGAGAAGTTAAGGAACTTGCCCAAAATCACAGAACTAGTAAGTGGCAGAAGTAGGTTTATGCCCAGGCCTGTCTGATTTTAAAATTCATTCAGCCTACTGTCTGTCCATGCCATGCCTCTGCAGCATGCCTGCTATATTAGGACTGGCCCCAACATTGTTGGGACCTGGTGCAGTTCTTCCCATACAGGGCTGAGCCAGGACATCCATCAGCAAAGCCATCTTTGGACTTCAAGGTTTCCACCTGGACCTTGAATGGAGCTGGGAGCCCTGGGTTCCCAGGGTTACCCTGACTTCCTGAGGCACGAGTACCTGGTCATCAGCTTTGTATCATCAGTACCATTTTTGCCACCTGACCAAAGGAAAAGTTTCCATTTAGTTGAGGAATCTTCTTCCCTCTCTTTAATTGATAACAATGATCACACTTCAGTTAACCTCAAAACTTGCCTTGGCCCACCCTCTATTCCAGAAACCAAAGATGGAATTGCATCTCTAGTACTCCCCTGAAGCCAACCGGCCTGCACACAGGTCCTGACAGCCCTCTTACCCAACCACTCCCAACAGAGTTCTGGGGATTCTGGAGTCTAGTTGCAGCCCAATATTGCCCACCCCAGATCCCTGGCCTCTCCCTGAAGCCAGCCTGGCCCCCAGGCTGAGAATCCCCTCATGTCCAAGCTGTCTGCTCAGGAGAGTCAGAAATTCCACTGACCACTGATCAGCGACAAGGAGGCATAGATTGGCCGGGCAGCACTGGACTCCGTGAGCAGTTTTTGGGTACAGCTCACATCATTGCTGAGCCTTGGTTTCCTTCTGTGTAAAGTGGGGGTGCTTCCAGCCTGTCTCCCACCCCCAGGTAATGAGGTAAAGTGCTTGGTGAACACTCACTTGCCAGACAATGGCAGGGAAAGATCTCCCTGACATGGGAGACAAGTCCTACCACTGTGCCAGGCGTTCCATCAGCAACAACTTCAGATAAACCGTCATGAGTCTCACTTGAGAAATTGTGTATACAAATCCCATTATTAGTGATATAGCCCCCTTTAATTTCACTCTGAGAGCTCTCTGTGGGACCTTAGTCAATATTTGCTGAAAATCAAATACAAACCTTGTTATGATTCAGTGCAAACACTGTACTAAACTCCACCAAAGCATGACCCAGGCTCAAGACAGGGAACATTAAATTAATTTGCACAAGAGTCCATGGGTTGAAAGGCATCTCCTGACCCCTCTTCCAATTTAGGGGACCCAAGCTCTGCCCAGACATCCTCACTAACTCAAGGACTACACCAGCCCCATGGCAAATCAGCACCAACACTCCTGAAAATACAAGGCACAGAGCTTAGAACACTCTTAGTATTCAGCGAGCAAGCGAGTGAATGAAAGGGAAGACTGTGGGGTGGAAGGAACACCAGACCTGGAGTCACCGAGTCTGTGGCTGACCTTGCCCTTCCACCCCCTGTCTGTTATTCTCTGGTTTACCTTATGAGTCTCTACTTTCTCATCTGGAAGATAAAGTGAAGATTATATGTAGGAATGATTAAATGACATAATCTTGGTAAAGGGCATAGCACAATGCCTGACACATAGTAGACTCCCAAAAACTATTATAATAAATCAACCACCACATAATAATAACAAAGCCACGTACCAAAAAAGCACAGTTCAGATGTATGCACTTAGAGACATCAACTATTTAAAAATGTAGACATAGGAGGGGCACCTGGGTGGCTCAGTTGGTTGAGCCTCCAACTCTTGATTTCAGCTCAGGTCATGATCCCAGGGTTAGAATTCTCTCTCTCTCTCTTTGCCCCTCTCCCCACCTCACCCCCCAAAATAAAAATAAAACAATTTAAAAACAATTTAAAAATAAAAAACATAGGAAAAGACTGGCTGGGACTCCAGTCAAGATTGGGTTGTGAATTCCTGTTTAGAGCCTGCCCTGCTTCAAACTCATGCCACTATAATAGGTAGAATATAATTCAAAAAATTGTAAAACATAAGCTGTCTTCAAAAACAAGATAAACATCACAAAGATGTGATGAATATTAGATACACAAAGTGGCAATCATCTGCCACATACAAACACAAAATTCCCTGGAGGGCACCGTGGAGGGGCAATGGGAACTGAGACTACCCCCACAGTGAGGTGGGGGCATGTGGGAAGCCATTGCATGAGCCTGCAGCCTGGTCCTAATTTATGAAGAGTGTGACCACCACAGTCAGTTGAGAAGGGGTATGCTAGATGATTGACAGATCTAGAATTGGAGATAATTGGACGAAGTCTCAATGATAAGATCTGTAGAATTGGTTGGGTGCTGCCAAATGCTACTGATGCACTGCAGGGTCAGACAGACTCAGGTCAGCCCATAAATGACCAACTTAAGGTATGGTATGACAGACAGAAGGCCTCCATGATAGTGTTTGAAGAGATCACACCTCCTACAGTCAGAAAACAGACCAGGCTTAAAAGGCATCCTAGGATCAGACTGCAAGAGCAACAAATCTTCAAAAGACTATGCCCAAGTTAAGGCCTTGATAGAAAAAAAATGGGCTCCCTGAGACTCGTGATAGCAGCATCTGAGTGCATGCTTGAGAACATTGAACCCCCAGACTCCCCAGACACTCTCTACCTTCAGAAGTTGTCCCCATCCCTTTCTAGAAGACAGCAGATCTCCTTGCCTGAAATATATTCAGAGCCCCCATGGTGGCAAATCTCTTGCAAGACATTTTCTTCCCTCCTCAAGATCTGTCCCTACCTCCCTTACTGGCTACTAGAATGATGATCAGGGTCAAATCTCACAGGCCCCACCTGGGGAAATGCTGGCCCTGTTAAAGAAAAAGAAGGATTATTCACCAAGGCAGTGGAAAGATGTGACCAATATGAATCCACGGGAACCCAAAAAGCTTGCATGGAAGTGGATCTTAGGGGTGTCAAACCAAGGGTAAGTGGGAAAGGGGTACATAATATAAGGCTGTAAAGAGATTTACACTTTGTCAGGTTCTGGGAGCCAGTCCTAATAACTTCTGGAATGGCTCCTAGAATCTTAGAAAAAATGTCTCACCTAAAATAATATATGAAAATATGAGATCAGGCTCACTAGAGTGTTAAATAAGGGATTCAGATCTTTAGATCACAGAGTAATTGGCAGGGTAGAATAGATCTATTATATAAGACCCAAGTTCTTACTATATGACAATGTTGCTAGAGGGAATCCATAGGAAGTGTCCTTAACTAAGGAGCAAAGAAGGAGATAGGAGGTGGGGCAGTGGGGGAAGCATGGGCATCACTGAGAAGCTCAGGTGTACTATCTGCTGTAAAATGTGCTGACTATAGATTTTATTGTAGAGCTGGCTCCCCAGTGTCACTAGGGACAGAAAGGTTCTGAAACAGCAGAGGCCATGTGGTAGCACTCAATCAGAGGCAAGGTAGTAAGCAAGTTCAGGATGGCAACCCGGACTTTGATCTACAGGGATATGTGGTGATTCTCCATAGACCATGGCATATATAGAGGCAAGATAAATGGGTGGCTGGCAAAGGTATGGATCAAGAATGAATGAAAATGAGCAGAAACTGGAGATAAACCTCACCAATGGGCAGTCACAGTGCCATGTCACTTCTCAGACCCAGAGCCCATCAATTGAAGAAAGACCCTGCAGCGCTAGTAGGTGCATAAACATCAGCAATTACTCTAGTCTTGAGTAACAGTGCATTGAAGCAAGGGGAAATTCCCAGTCTCTAGTATTGGACAGAGCATCTGAGCTGACATTGCTACTAGGGGACTCAAAGCACAATCATCCTCCACCTCTCATTATAGTAAAGGTGCAAAGAATGAATGGAATCTTTCCCACAATGGGTCCAGTAGGTCCACAGACCCACCAATAGGTCATTTCCTCTGCTCCTGAATACATAATCAGGATGGGAATACTTAGCAACTAGCATGGTAGGAAAGGCCAAATGCCAGGCTCTGAAATTGCTTGCCCCTGACCAATTGAAATCAATATTAACATCCTGAGGGTAAAGGCAGAAATTAGCGCTATTTTCAAAGACTTAGAGAATGTAGTAGCAGAGTCCCTATTATGCCCCCCATTTAATTCACTCACAAGTCTGAAATTTGCAAAATCCACAGTGAATCATAGTGGATGATGGTGAACCTCCTCAGACTTCGCAGAATTATGCCCCAATCATAGCTCCTGTGCCAGATATGGTGCCTAGAACATGTCAAGAGCCCCTGCTACCTGCAATGCAGCTAGTGATCTAGTGAATTTTTTTTAAATTCTCATCAGGAAAAATAACCAAAGGCAGTTTTCATCCACATGGGATGGACAATAATACATATTTCTGGTCTTTCCCTACTAGAGATGTGTTAACTCTCCTGTTCTGTGTCACAGTGCAGCCCAAGGTGACCTTGAACATTAGGACATTTCACAGAACATCCCACTAGTCCACAATTGTCCTATAGAAATTTGAGGATACACTGCAAAGATCCCAGGGCTGTCACATTGACCCAGTCAGGCTCAGGCACATTTGTGCACCTCCAACCACCGAGCAAAAGCATGGTGCTTGAGTTCTGAAGAAGTATGCCCTATACTTGAAATATTTCTCTGACTCACATAACACTTTTGAGAAGGGCCCAGAGTAAGAGAAAGTTCTGAATTCTGTCCATAATGCAGTGCAAGCATATCTGACACTTGGGTCATATGATCCAGCAGATCCTGTGGTGCTGGCAATATTTGTGGTTGATAAAGGTGCAGTGTAGAGCCACTCCAGTAGGAGAGTTGCAGCACCGAGTTCTAAGATTTTGGAGCAGGCCATGGTGTCTGCTGCAGGCAAATATACCCTACTCAAAAATCAGCTCTTGGAATGTGAATGCCATGTAGAGACTGGGCTTCTCACCAGGGCACATCAAGTGACCACGACCTTAGCTATCACTGCAAGCTGTCAATACAAGCAGTGCATCATTCTGTGGGAGTTATACATCAGCATCAGGCACAAGCAGGCTCAGAAACACAAGGAGCTATACAAACCAGGAACCTAGGCCCTCATATCACTAATCTATGTTGTGCCAACTCACACCAACAGCTTTATTGGGAGTGGGGAATGATCCCTATAACCAGCCAACAAAGGAGAGGAAACCTGAATCTGGTTCATGGTTTGGGTCCACTCAGCGCGGTGATGCAGATGAATGTCAACTTCCATGTACAACTGCTCTTAGGGGTGGCTCTGTGAGCCCAAGTAGTGCATCTGGCCATCCACTTTGCTTAGAGGAATGGTCTGAGGTAAGGATATACATAGATTCCAAGGCAGCATGAATTGTTTGGCTGATTGGTCAGGGTTAAGAAAGAGAAAGAGTCAAAGATTGGGAACAAAAGGATCTTGTATCCCATGTCAATGCCCACAGGGAGCACCCATTGCAAGAGAGTCACTTCAGAGCCAGGTGGACAGGTGCTCTTACACAGGAGGTGTCAACTAGCATCATCAGCCACCAAAATACCTTCCCAGGACATGTCCAGCCACTCAGCAGAAGCCTTCCACACAGTGTCATCCTCAAGGATACCAGCAAAACACCAGTAGCAAGTTAATTATATCCAACTTCTTCCTCATCCTGTAAAAGATTAATACATATTTCTGGTATGGGTTTGCCTTTTGTGCCCATAGCATCACTATCCAAAGCAAAAGTGCATGATTTATTGTCACTGAATCCCACAGAACATCACTTTGCATCAAGAGACCCACTTTATGAGAAAGGAGATCAGAAATACACAAGACTCATTGAGCCTGCCACATATGGTGTCACCCCAAATGCCAGCCTGAGGCACTAGCTTGAAGATGATACTCTACAAGGTTGGCATATAGTCCTCAAGATGCAGAATATAACTTTTCTTCTAAGAACCAAGAGAAGAGTGCATGGCTCTGCTATCCATCACTCCCAATGACCTCCTCTTTTCCTCCTAGACCCCTGAAGTAGAAGTTTCACCAGGAAACACAGTAGAGTCCCACTAACCATAAAAGTAAAGTAAAGCTACCACCTGGTCGTTTGGGGCTCCTCATACCAGTAGGTCAACAGGAAAAGAAAGAAATTGTCACACTTTAAGAATTACCAGAGAAAAGAGGGTTAATGATACATGATAGAAAAAGGAAAAGTATGTTTGGGACACAGAGGACCTGATGGGGCACCTCTTGGCACTAAGGTATGGTCATTATAAATGGTAATTATAGCAATCATAGCCTGAAAAGATATAGTTCAGACCCCTCAGAGAATGAAGGTCAGGCCCACCCACTACATACGCCACCTAGACCAGCAGAGAATAGTCTTAATTGGGTGGTTGAGGAGGGATCCACTGAGTATTAGTTATGGCCTCAGAACCAACTGGAGCCATGAGGGTCATACCTTATCCTACTTCCCCTCTTTGTCTGTTACATTTCCCCAGAAATCAAACCCATCACTCACCCAAGGAAGTTATCACTGGATACAGTGAAACTGAGACATGAGAGGCAGTGCTCCACCCAAATCCAAATCCTTTTGACTATCTTTGGGCACACCTCACCTATCTCCTGGACCCAAGTCTGGGTAACTCTGAAGCATAACTTCCACTATAGAGTTCCCTGTGTGATCCATAGGATGGGAGAATGTCCAAAGCCCTAAGTTATCTCCCACAGGAATAGCAATACTGTCCAGGTGCAGTAAGCCACAGAACATTTAACAACACCTCCAAAGAAGTTGAAGAGTCCAGTTATTCCTACAAAGCCTGCATACCATCCCGACATGCTCTCAATTCCCATGCCCCATACCATCACTTCAGACAGTGGATAGAAGGCAGGTATGCAGCCACCACCCACAGCTAAGAGAAAACCCATGGGGAAAACCCATGGGGCTCAGGCACAGTGATCAGAGCAGAGAAGATTCCCAGGAAGATACTGTGCATGAACAAGACAAAATGCCTCAGTACGGAAGCCACACAAGCACAAAAGAGAAAGAAGAGAGGTGGGAACACAGCACAATGAAGACAAAATCACCAGACAACTAGACAAGCTAGACAAATGCATCACTCCAGAGCCAGAAGAAAAAGGTTCACCACTGTTTGAAATTAGAGAAAATTTAATAGAAACATGAATTTAATAAAATTAAAATTCAAAGATGAGATGATAGAACTACAGAAATGAGATGGAAAAAGAGATTGAGGACCTTGGAAAACAAAATTAGAGCCCAAAAGGCATCATTATAGAATGGACACTGTTGACCATCTAAGTAGTGCCATAGAGGAAAGACTTAGGATGATAAAAATGAATGCTAAAGAAGGAAAGGAAGGAAGGAAGGAAGGAAGGAAGGAAGGAAGGAAGGGAGTAAGGGAGGGAGGGAGGAAGAAAGAGAGGGGAAAAAAACCAATGAAATCAAAACCATTACAGACACAGACACTGACTATGAAAAAGGACAGATTATCTTAGGAATAGTTGGTGTTCCTGAAGAAAAAGACCCAATAAATTATATATATATATATATATATATATATATATATATATATATAGTATATATAGTATATATATAATACTATAATACTATAATACTAATTATAATTATAATACTATAATACTAATTATAATTATAATACTATAATACTAATTATAATACTATAATACTAATATATAATACTATATATATAGTATATATATAATACTATATATAGTATATATATAATAATATAGTATAGTATATATAATACTATATATAGTATATATATAATAATATAGTATAGTATATATATACTATATATATATGAGTATATACATATACATATATAAGAAATTTTCCCTGTATTGAAAAAAATAACTGAACCTGCCCAAAACAAAACAAAACAAATAAAATAAAAGAGCACAATGTTTTTTTTAGGAAAATTTTGATACAGAAATCTCTAAACAAAAACACATCCCATCGTAATTAAGTTAGTAAGTAAACTTCAAAGTTGAGAGAAAACTTCACATATCTGAACAGAAAGAGCAAAATCATACACTGTAGGAAAATCAGGCCAGAATCTGAGTTCTCTGCAATAACATTTAGCCAGATGAAAAGGTATTCATATCTCAAGAGTTCCAAAAGAAAGAAAAAGTGAGCCAAAAATATGACACCCATCCAAAGTCATTCTTGTATAAAGGCAAGAAGCAGCCATTTCAAAACATTAAATTCTTTGAGAAATATAGAACACATGGACCCTTATTTTGGAAAAAAGAGAAAAAAAGAACTATTCACAATAAAACCCAACCAATTAACAGATCAATAATGATAATAATAACAATAAAATAAACTCAGGAATTTTGACACAAGGTAAAAGAGCTGGAGATGATCAGAGAATTTATCTAAGTATACAACAAATCTTGAACAACTAAGGGAATGAGGATTACAGAACACAGTACATTAACCTGAGTATGGTAAAAGTCAGACCCTAACTAACTGAAAACACTCAGCAGATGGGAGGGAAGCTAATCAAAGTCTCCTCTTTTAAAGAAGGGAGTCCATTGAGTAAACTTAAAACTTTGAAATAAACTTGAAACTTGAAACATACTTTATTTTATTTTATTTTATTTTACATCCAAGTTAGTTAGCATATAGTGCAACAATTATTTCAGGAGTAGATTCCATAATGCCCCTTACCCATTTAACACATTCCCCCCTCCCACAACCTCTCCATTAGCAGCACTATCAACAATAGCCAAAGTATGGAAACATACTTTTAAAAAATAATGACTATAAACTCCTGATACTTCTCAAAATCTCTTTTTATTTTTAAAGGACCTTCTAGAAATTAATTTTGTTTACATTTAAAAATATATTTAGTGTTAATAATTCCCTTAATTTCTCTTCAGTTACTTTTTTTCTAAGTTTTAAGAAAATTAAATATAATACTTTATACTCTGAAAGAACATATAGAGATGGTTATATTTTTATAAAACTAAAAGTCAAAGTCGCTGTATCCATGTTGCCTTCTATCATATGTATGCATAGATAAGTGTCTAGAACTATGTTTTCCCAGAGTAATGGAACTTTTTGTTTTTAACTAGCATGAATTTTTTAAACTTTTGTTCATTGTACATTTCTGTCTTGTTTAAAGTCTTTATAATAAGCATATTTCATTTTTATAAAAGTAATAGAACGATTTCCTGGAAGCAAATATGCCAAGATAAGTGATTAATTTCTAGTAGTGGTAATACTGATGGTTGATTTGTTGTGTGCTTTGTAACTTTAACCAACTTAAACTTTAAAAATATGTTTAAGAAAAAATAAGGATAATCATTTAAAAACAGAAATAAAATCTATAATTTCCAAATTGACAGAGAAAATAATAAAAGCTTTAGTAATCAAATGTAAAGTAAAAAGGGGCTTGGAGAGAAACAAAGAATAGACATGGCAAAGAAAACATACAAAATAGATGGTAAAAAAATAAGTCCAAATATATCATTTAAATATTCATAATGAATTCATAAACATATTTAAGTTATTCATTAGAAGACAATCTAACAGACTAAAATTTTCTTAATCTAGTGATATGGTGCTTCCTACAAAAGATACACTAATACAAATAATCCAGAACAAACAAAAATGGAGGAATGGAAAAGAATATTCCTGGCAAAACAATAAAACAGGAATAGCAATATTAGTAGCAGATAAAATCAAACTTAAGACAAAAGCCCTTTATAGAGATAAAAAGCAATATGTAATTGTAAAAGGAAAAGACTCACCAAGCAGATATAGCAATCATCAATACTCATACCTTACAGCTCATAGCCCCAAAAATACATAAAGCAAAACTGAAAGAATTATGAAAAGAAGCTAACAAATCTATAATCAGAGTGGGAGACTCTAACTCACTGTATCAGAACCTGATCCTGCAGACAAAAATTACTTTGGATATAGAAAATTTGTACAACACTGCAAGCTTGATCTAATAGATATATAAAGAACCATGCAGTCAACAAATAGAAAGTATGATTATCTTACAGAAAATCAGGAATGTTTACAAGTAACTACCCTTGCAGTAGAACAAAGCAGAAGTCTGAACCAATCAATTTCAAAGAATCAAATATCAACAAGTATCATTCCCATACTCTAATGCAATTAAATTAGAAATTGCCAATTAAAAGAACTTTAAGGCAAAACTATAGAATATTTTTAATGATATTCCTGAACTACTTAAGTGTTAAAAATGCAAATCCCAACCTCAAATTAAAATATTTAGGGCTAATGAAACAGTTCTACATACCACAAGTTGTGGGATAAATTCAATATAGTGCTTGATAAATTCATTTACATAAAAAGTAAAAGGGAGTGAAAATAAAATAAATGAGTTAGTCATACAATTCAAAAAAGAGTAAACTCAAAAAAGTAGGTGAAAGATATGTAAGATAAGGATTGGAATATGAGTAGTCTATTAAAGAAGTACTCCCAGAAGAAACCAGTAAGGAAGGAAGGAAGTGGGAAAGTGTAATCGGGAAAGAAAAGATTTATTCATTCTCCCCCTCACTACCCCCAGCAAATGAGTTGAGCCAGTCGTTGCCAAAAGTTGCATGAGTTTGGGAGGGATGTAAACTGCAAGGACTTCTAGTTCTCCATGCCAGCAGATGGCTCCAGTGCCCAACAGCACTCCTTTGAAGATTTCAAGTACAAATCTTTAACAGCAAAGCACACAGAAGCTGGGAGATAGGCATGCTGAGCTGCAAAGGCATTTGGTAAGGGCACCAACAGAGCCTTCTACAGAATTTCACCTAAGAGAATAGCAAACAGGTCTTCTAAGAGAGATGCTTAATACAATAACAAAAAACCCAGTTATTGTAAAAGAACAACAGAGCAAATAAATGTTGAGAATAACAGATGAAGAAAAATAACAAAACTGTACTTTTGAAAAGGCAACATTTGGGTAGCCAAGATTGACTAAACCCACTATAACCTACCTTTCCCATCAATCACAACTAAAATTTTGGACAAAGTAGAGAAAACGACTACCTGAAGATGTTAAGAAGTTAAAAATTGCAGAGACACTACTAAAAACAAAAGAACCAATAGATTAATAAAAATGAAGTGTAACCAAAAAATCCAAATAACATAAAAGCATACAGGAAAGAAAGAAGAACAAAGAATAGACAAGACACACAGAAAACAAACAATAAAATGCTTGACCTAAATCCAAACACATCAATAATTGTATTAAATATAAATGATTTAAACATACTAAATAAAAGACAGAGATTGAATTTAAAAGGAAAAACATCCAACTAAATGATGTGCAAACACTTAAGGGAGAAATAATAACAACTCTACCCAATTTATTCCAGAGCATAGAAAATGAATTAATATTTCCCAGTTCATTTTATGAGTCCCACAGTACCTTATTCCAGATAATATCTTATCTGACAAAAGATATTATAAGAGAAACAAACAAACAAACTACAAGTATGCAAAATATATAAAGAACTTATACAACTCCACACCAAAAAAATCCAATTAAAAACAGGAGGAGATATGAACAGACATTTCTCTACAGAAGACATGCACATGGGCAACAGATACATGAAGAGATGTTCAACATCATTAATCATCAGGGAAATGCAAATCAAAACCAAAATGAGATACTACTTCATACCTGTTAGAATGGCTAAAATCAAAATCACAAGAAATAACAAGTGTTGGCAAGGATATGGAGAGAAAGGAACCCTGTGTACTGTTGGTGACAATGCAAACTGGTGCAGCCACCATTGAAAACAGTATGGAGGTCCTTCAAAATATTAAAAATAGAATTACCATATGATCCAGTAATTCCACTACTGGCTATTTACCCAAATAAAAGGAAAACACTAATTTGAAAAGATATATTCCTCCCCTAAATTTATAGCAGCATTGTCTACAATAGCCAAAGTATGGAAGCAGCCCAAGTGTACATCAACTGAAATATGGATAAAGAAGATGTGGTATCTCTATACAATGGTGTATTATTCAGCCATAAAAAAAAGAATGAAATCTTGTCATTTGCAACAACATGAACGGACCTAGAGGGTATAATGCTAAGTGAAATAAGTCAGTCAGAGAAAGACAAATACCATATGATTTCACTCATATGTGTAATTTAAGAAACAAAACAAATGAACAAAGAAAAAAAGAGACAAAAAAAGACTCTTAAATAAAGAACTAATGGTTACCACAGGGAGGTAGGTGAGGGGATGGGTGTAATAGGTGAGGGGTTTAAGAGTACATTGAGTAATGTATAGAATTGTTGAATCACTATATCATACACCTGAAACTAATATAACACTGTATGTTAGTATACTGGAATATAAATAAATAAATGCATACATACATACATACATGCATAAACTACAGACTAATATCTTTCATGAGTGTAAGTGCAAAAATTCTCAAGGAAAAGTCAGCAAATAAATTCCAATAATATTTTGAAAGAATAATAAATCATGATCTTGTGAGGTTCATCCTGAGAACACAAGGTTACTATTTGTAATAAATATAAAGCACCATATTAACAGAATGAAAAATAAATAGCTTGTGATCATTTTCATAGGTGCAAAAGAAGCATTTGATGAAGTTCAACCATTTGTAATTTTTTTTAAGTTCTCAGCAAGCCTGGAATTTCAGAAAACTTTCTTAATCTGATGAAAGGCATCCACAAAAAACCAAAAACTACAACTACAACTAATATCAAATATCAAAGATGGAATGCTTTCTCCCTAATGTCAGAAACAAATGTCTATGTTCATTACTTTCATTCAACATTATACTAGAAGTCCCAACTAATACAATGAGGCAATAAAAGGAAAAAAAAGGTATACATATTGAAAAGGAAGAAAATAAATATCCCTTTTTTCACGGGCCACATAAGGGCCTAAGCAGAAAACCCAAAGGAATCAATAAAAAATAACTCCTATATGTAATAAATGAGTGTAGCCAGGTCATGGGATACAAGACAAATATACAAAAATCAGTTGTATTTCTATATACTAGCAATGAACAAGGGGAATTCAAAAAATTTAAAACAGTACCATTTTGTATTTATACAACTTACCAAAAAATGAAACACTTAGGTATAAATTTAGCAAAACACGTGTAGGACTTGTACACTGAAAATTATAAAATGCTGATAAAAGAAAACAAGACCTAAACAAATGGAGTGATAAATTTGTATTCAAGGCTTGTTGTCTCAGTATTGAAATAATCTGTAGATTCAATGCAATTCCAATCAAAATCCTAGGAAGGAATTTTATAGATATTGACAAACTATCTCCAAAATTTATTTGGAAAGGCAAAGAAAATAGCCACAAAATTTGTGAAATGTTAACAACAAAGGTGGAAGTCTTCCACTACCTGATTTTAATACTTGTCATAAAGCTTCAGTAAGCAAGACACTGTGATTGTGTAAAGATACTGTGAAAGTATAAAAAACAAACATATAGATCTATGGAACAGAATAGAGTCCAGAAATGGGCCCAGAGAAATGTAGTCAATGGATTTTTTATGGAAGGGTGAATGCAATTAAAGGGAGAAAAAAAACAGTTTCAACAAATGATCAAATGATAATTAAACAATTGGGTAGATATAAGCAAAAAAAAAAAAAGAGAGAAAAAAAGAAAAGAGAAAGAAAGAAAGAAAGAGAGAAAGAAATGAAAAAGAAAAAACCCACCTCAACTCATATCTCACACCTTATACAAACATTAACTCAAAATGTATTGTAGACACAAATGTAAAACTATAGAATTTCTAGAAAAAGAAAGGATAAAATCTTTACGATCTTGGGTTAGGAAAAGAGTTCTTAGATACATCCTCATACATGACCTACACTCAGAAACAAAAACAAATTGAACTTCTTCGAAATAAAAAACTTTGCTTTGTGAAAGACAATAGAATGACAAGCTATGGAGTGGGAGAAAATATTTACAAATCACATATCAGACAAAAAAAAAAAAAAAGCCCGGGGGCGCCTGGGTGACTCCTCAGTTAAGCCTCAGACTTCGGCTCAGGTCATGATCTCACGGTTCATGGGTTCAAGCCCCACATCGGGCTCTGTGCTGACAGCTCAAAGCCTGGAGCCTGCTTCAGATTCTGTGTCTCCCTCTCTCTCTGCCCCTCCCCCACTCACACTCTGTCTCTCACTCTCAAAAAATAAATAAAACATTAAAAAAAAAAGCCTTTATCCAGAATAAGCAAAGAATTTCAAAACTCAACAACTGGAAAACAATACAAAGCGGGTAAAAACTTTGAAAAGACATTTTGACAAAGAAAATATACAGATAGCAGGTAAACACCTTTATTTTTTTTATTTTTTTTTTTTAGAGCTAGACAAGTTGCTTTTATTTTTTTTTCAATATATGAAATTTATTGTCAAATTGGTTTCCATACAACACCCAGTGCTCATCCCAAAAGGTGCCCTCCTCAATACCCATCACCCACCCTTCCCTCCCTCCTACCCCCCATCAACCCGCAGTTTGTTCTCAGTTTTTAAGAGTCTTTTATGCTTTGGCTCTCTCTCCCACTCTAACCTCTTTTTTTTCTTTTTTTTCCTTCCCCTCCCCCATGGGTTTCTGTTAAGTTTCTCAGGATTCACATAAGAGTGAAAACATATGGTATCTGTCTTTCTCTGTATGGCTTATTTCACTTAGCATCACACTCTCTCTCCAGTTCCATCCACATTGCTACAAAGGGCCATATTTCTTTCTTTCTCATTGCCACGTAGTACTCCATTGTATATAATTACTCCATTGTGTATATAATGAATGAACCACAATTTCTTTATCCATTCATCAGTTGATGGACATTTAGGCTCTTTCCATAATTTGGTTATTGTTGAGAGTGCTGCTATAAACATTGGGGTACAAGTACCCCTATGCATCAGTACTCCTGTATCCCTTGGGCAAATTCCTAGCAGTGCTATTGCTGGGTCATAGGGTAGATCTATTTTTATTTTTTTGAGGAACCTCCACACTGTTTTCCAGAGTGGCTGCACCAATTTGCATTCCCACCAACAGTGCAAGAGGGTTCCCGTTTCTCCACATCCTCTCCAGCATCTATAGTCCCCTGATTTGTTCATTTTGGCCACTCTGACTGGCGTGAGGTGATATCTGAGTGTGGTTTTGATTTGTATTTCCCTGATGAGGAGCAACGTTGAGCATCTTTTCATGTGCCTAGGTAAACACATTTAAAGGTTCTCAACATCATGAGTCATTTTAGGGAAATGCAGATTAAAACTACAGTAAGACAGTATTACCTACTTATTAAAATGTCTAATTTTAAAAAAATGTCAATACCAAGTGCTGTCTAGGATACAAAGTAACAGGAACTTTCAAAAATAGCTGATAGGAATGTAAATTGATGTAGCCACAATGGAAAACTGTCAGTTTCTTCTAAAATTAAACATTCACTTACCATTTCATACAGCAATCCCAGGTTTGGGTATTTCACCAAAAATAATGAAAACTTATGTTCACATAAAATCATGTACATAAATGTTTATAGTGACTCTATTCATAATCATCCAAAAAAGTGGAAAAAATGTGAATGTCTTCAACTGGTGAATGGATAAACAAACTGGTATGGACAGACAACGGAATGCTCTTTTTTATTGAGCTTAGCAATCCAATCTTAAAATTCAAACTGAGGGGTAGAACAAGGGTAGGCAACACAGTTTGAAAAAGAAAATGTAAAGAGGGAAAATGGGCCAAGTACTAGATTTGTTATAGAGCTAACGCTATTGAGTCAACGTGGTATTGACGGAAATAGACAAATAGACTCAGGCTAATATGGAAACACAAGTGGACATACCATTTAGTGGGAAAAGGTCAATGGTTCAACAAATAGTGCTGGGACAATGGTATATCTATCTACACGTATATACATACCTATGTAAGTTTATATGAATATCCATATATAATAAAGAGGGAGCTATAGAATTATGTATATGGATCTTTCGTGTGTATATATGTATATAAGAATATTTACATATATACTGACATATAAATATATATTCTTACATTTTACTATTTATAAAACTGCAATCTGGGACCTGTAAATTTATAAATGTGAAATTATAAAAGGTTTAGAGATGGATCTCTTAAACACAATACCAAGAGCATACACCACCAAAAAGAATACAATAATATGTGTGATTGCATTAAAATTTAAAATGTCTGTGTGTCAAAGACACCATTAACAAATTTGAAAAAGTAAGTTATAATTGAAGACTATATATCCCAACACATATAATCAACATCCTGGTATCAAGAATATATAAAGTACTCCTACAAGGCAATTAGAAACAAATAGTTTGTCAAATTCATAAGAGATGAAACCCTAATGGCCCATAAGCATATGAAGTGCTGCTTAATTTCACTAATATTCAGAAAAAATTCAAATCAAAACAATGAGATACAATATCCCACATCAGAGCAAGTCACCAGATTGGCTGAAATGTTAGGATCCAGCAATATCACGTGTGCTTGAGACTGAGGGGAAATAAAAACATTCACAAGTTGTTATTGGGAATTAAAATTGTTATAACTACTTTCAGAAACAATTTGTCAAAATGGAATCAAGTTGAAAGTGCACATGTACCCAATGGCTCAGGAATTCCACTGTGGGGTGTGTGCTGAAAAGAAAGTTGGCCTAGTTGCTCAAGAAGATGCACTCTCAGGGATGTCTGTTGCTGCAACATCAAGTCCACCAGCAGGAGAATGGATACATCACTGTGGTACATTCATACCATATATATAACCTTTCCATTAAAATGAATGAACTGAATGTGTACATGTCAGCACAGATAAATCTCAAAAGCATAATGTGGAGTCAGAAAAAAAACAAAGTGGCAGATGTATACAAATTGCATGACACAGTTCCCAAAAAATGTGGGATCACATACAGTGATCATTCATGGATGCCTGTATATGAGGCAAGAGTGGAAAACCTGATAAGGGAGGATGCACCCCACTTCAGTGACTGGTCCTGGGGAAATGTATAAAAATGGTCTTCAGCTCTATCTGTAAGGATTTTCCTGAAGAAAGAAGGAGGGGAGATGGGAGAGAAAAGAAAAAGAGAGAGGGATGAATGGATGACACATTTATATATGGATGGGCTGTTGTCTATTTTTGCCTGTATTTTGTTTCTTTCTGTTTGAATTATTCTATAACAAAAATAAAAAGGAGGGAGAGATGAGGGGGAAAGGAAGGAAAAGCCTAAATAGAAATTCACCCAAATGCTTAGAGCAACCATCTCTTTAGAGCATTAGGGGGACTGCATTCTCTTCTTTACACTTTGTCATGTTTTCTAAATTATCCCCAGTAAGTATGTATGATGACTTTCATAATCTGAACAAAAACAATACATGCTGTTTTAAAAGCACCTTGCTAAGCTGTTTTGATTTGAAAGTCTGGATTGTGGGAGAAACGCTAGCACTTTGGACTTCCAAGCCGGCTCCCAGAGCAACCTGTCCAAATCAGCTTTCTGGGGGAGCTGATAAAGCCACAACTGAATTTAAATTTCACTATCAGTGCCACTCCCTGGGTCTCACGGGGTGAGGGTTCCAGGAGTCTCCATCCCTCTGCCAGCCTCCCTGGGGGGGGGGGCGGGGGCTGCAACAAGAGATAAAAGCCAGCTCTGTTGTTCTCTCCAAAAATCTGAAAATCATTCTTAAAAATCAAAGTCACTGTCCCACGGCCACATTATCATTAGGCAGGTCCACTTGATGCCCTTGAAACATAACTATGATACCCTAAATCTCCCAGCATGGGCACGATCCTGTGTGCATCATGTGGGCATTATGCTCAACAACTTAGAGTTTATCCTCAGTGACTTTTACATTTATTTGTCAAAACAACTCTGGGAAAGCTTTGTCTTGTTTCCATTCCACAGTGGAAAAACTGGGACTCAGAGATGTTAATTAACTTGGAAAGGGCCACCCAGCTAAGAAGCAAAATAAAGTCAACACCCCAGGAGGCCACCCAGTACCTTAATGGTAGAATACAAAGCACTAGGAATAAGCTAAGGAGTTAAGTGGTTTTGGATGGGGGTTGAACATGCCCCCAAATACTAAACCCACATCAAGAGAGCAGCCCCAAATGCAGGGGCAAGGTGGGGCTTATTTGGGGATCAGATTCTGAGCATTTCCATCCCAACACCAGGCCTGCCACTCACAGGGGTCCTGGTAAGTAAGAGCCCACCCCCTCCTCCCTCCTCTCTTTACCCATGCTAAATTATCAGGCACTTAATGTTAATACATAAGATGCTTAATTACCTTGGACAGAGATAAGTGAATGGGAATGAGGAAATTCCCAATGTTTTCTCCCATCAGTCTTTCTGATTGCTCTTAACTCTGTTTTCTGGACAGGATCTGTTGCAGCCAAGCTCCAAACTAGTCATTTTAAACCTCCATCAGGAAAAACACACAGTACTTAGAGGCCAGCAGGGGCCCTAGAGAGATTCAGGCAGGAGGCAACTCACAGGGTGGCTATTCCCCAAAATTGAAACTGGCTGTGGGAAGTCCTGCAGGTTTCTGCACACCAGCCTAACCACGGAGCTCCCAAGAGGGAGAGGAGGAGGACTGGAGCCCCCTCTTCAGGACCCTGGACCTGCCAAAACCAAGCCTTAGCCTAGCACCCATAGTGAGTGACTTCATCCCTTCTCCCCATGGAGTAAGATCCCCCTGTATGCCAGGCTATCCTGGGGCTGAGAATGTGCCCATGAAACATGTCTCACCCACCAGACAGGAGATCATCTAAAAGCAACAGGAACAATTATTCATCTGCCTGGGACTGGGAACCACTGGGGCAGGATGCATGCTGAAGGGGTCTGAGATTGCTCTCCTTATGCCTTCGGGCCACTAGCTGGACATGTTCCCAATTCTCAGCAGAGGCTGATACCCCTGGGGCTGTCACATCATCTTGACCCATATCCAAGCACATCTTCTCACTCCAGTCCTCACTCAGTCCTGCAGGGGCCAGGAGGTAACATAAGTGTGTGACTCCAACTGGGAGTCCCAGGGAAATGGGCAGCCTTGAGAGCACTTGATCCTCTAAAAGAGGAGCTCCTACTCCTGGTATAGGTGGGGTAGAGACAACACCCCAAACAGCTACCTGTTACCAGCAACAGGAATCCAGGCACCAGCAACAGGCCAAGGAGAGAAGCAACCTGGGGAAGGGTTACTGACATTGGACACAGGAATATGAGGGCCCCATCATACCAGAGCTTTCAATTTTTTCAAGAAAACCCAGAATTCCCAATTTTTATATAAAAGTGCTCAAGTTTTTAACAGTGGCAACTAATTTTAAAAGGCCGTATGTCTCCCTGGACCAAATTAAACAAGTATACAGGTTGGATATGGTCTCCAGACTACCATTTGGTCTATGGGCTGGCTAGTGGCAAGCAAGTAATATAATACAGCCATCACCACAACAAGGATAATAGAAGGCAGCTCTCTTTTATCATGCACTTACTACCATGGACAGAAGCTTACACTAAATCAACCCAACAAGGTAGGGGCACAGGAGTTTTTCATGCCTTTGCACCTTGGCCCATCTGGAATGTCAGGGACACTGTGGTGGGTGGGTCCACACAAGTGGACATCCTTCTACATCTACTCTGCTCTCTGCCACAAAGCTTCCTTCCAAGGGTGGAGAGTGAAGTCTTCCAGCATGGGAGCTGGGCCAAGGCTGGGGGTCAACGGCCCAGGAGTGGGGACTCCTGGAGGCAACCCTATCCAGCGGGGCATAGGGGTCAGTGGACAAATACCTCCATCTGCAGTCTTTGGAAGGACAATTCTGCAGGGTGTTCTGTGAGCTACTTCAGAGGTCCCCCAGCAGGAGTGAGCCACCATTGCACACAGCAGTAGCCAACTCACTCCCTTGCCTTCCTCCTCCCTCTTATTCCCTTTCCACCTTCTCACCCCTGCTTCCTGGCATCAACTCCCAAATAAATCATCTGCACCCAAGTTCTTCAGTCAGCCTCTGCTTTCAGGGGAACCTAAATTAAGACAGATGACTTAAGGACACTGAAGCTCTGAGAGGTTAGATAACTTGCCCAGGACACTCAGCTCATAAAGGACAGAAGTGGGATTAAATAAGGACTGGCTGACTCTCAAGTCCTGCTCTTAACCACTGCCTACCACCTCCTTGCAGAAAATGAGCCTTTGGCCTCTCAACCACTAAGGTCATGGTCGGTTTTCACCCTCTGAATTGAGCCCTTCCGTACACCCAGGGGAAAATGCCAAGAATGTAGCATACCCACCAAAAAAGTAGGAGTGTCTACTCTAGGACTGGGCAAAACTGGTGCAACGAACACCCCAGAGGGGCCCAGGAAGAGTGGGCTCAGGACACTGCTCCAGACACTGGGGAAGCTTACCTACCTTGCTCCTCCTCAGAAAGAGCAGAGCTAGAGGGACCTTGAGCACCCCCTAGGGGACAAAAAGATCCACTGGTGCCTGAACTGTCAAAGCTGAGAGGGGCATGGAGGGCACCGAAGCTGCAGGTAGGAAGTCTGGGTCCAGAGAGGGGCCACTTTCCCAAGACCCCACTGGGGTTTGTGATAAATAGAGGGCAAATAAAGAAAAGGAATGAGTTCCAAGGACTTTGTCCTCCACTTTGAGGAAAGATGGGCCTCCAGCCTCCCAGGACCTACCACTCTCTCAAGTGGGACGAAGGAGGCCAGGGCCAGCCACAGCCTGATCGCCCCAGGGACCAGTCAGGGAAGCCAGGCAAAGTTGGAGAGAAAGGGTCTCAGGCATGAAGGATTTGAGTGTGTGAGGCTTATCTCCCTGGCAGGCAGTCAGTGCTGGGGGTCAGGGCCTCCTTGTCACCCCTGCCTACAAAATGGACCCAGGCTAGGACTCCCGCCCTGGCGGTAGGGTCAGCTCTGTCATTCTCTGTGGGACCCTGGGCCTGTGGGCTCGTTTCCTGCATCTGTTTCCTATGTACAAAACAACTACCACAATACGGATTAAGCTCTCCCTCATACTCAGCTTTTGCTGAATCACAGCAGCCCAGTGGCTCAGGACCTGACTGACAATCCCTGTTTTGGAGCTGAGGAAACTCAGGGGTGGAGAGGTGAGTAACCTACCCAAAGTCATACATCCTCTCTACAATCCTATGGGCCTTTTAGTTTCAAAGGCCGTGTGGACCCACTAGAATGGCACTTCCTCTACTTCCTTTATTTTTAGAAAAAATCATTTTAGAAGGAGCCTCAAACCCAACATTTCCAGGATCATTACTCTGCCGGATGTGGGAGAAACAAAGCCCCAGAAGATCTGTCTAAGGGTCTGTACACATAAAACAGCCACCTCTGAGTAGAATGAGCAGAGCCAGACCAAAGAGCAAGTGTGCGGACAGAGCAGTGAGGAGCAGCTCTGGCCCGGGTCCCAGGACACACTGGTCTGGGAACTGGAGGACATCGGAGCTGGAACCTGTGGGCATAAGCCCTGGGTTTGCCTGCAGACCCCTCATCAAAGTGTTCCCTGACCAGGAAAACCCCACCTATGGACCTGAGCCAGTGCTGTAAAGACTCAGGGACCACGTGGGAGCAGGAAAGAAACCAACTCTGCCTCAACAGGGGATGGGAGGTGCCCAGAGTCCAGGAAGAGGGAGGGAGCAGGGGGGAAACTGTCTGCTCACGGAAACATCCACATCCATTCCAGTGAGACCTGGCAGTGACCAGGGCAGCTGTGCTGGTCCCATGTTCTTGGTGAGGAACCTGAGACTCAGACAGAACAGTCGGCAAAGTTGGGCCTGGAGCCTGGGCTCCTGACAACCACACCCTTCATCTCTCTGTCCTGTGTGCTCCAGGTAAGCACTTTGCTCTTTACACGTGCATTCCACAAAGGCTTGCAGAGTACCAAGTTCAAACCATGTTGGGCACCGTGGCCCAGTGTGGGTTCTAGCTGGAGCCTTAGGCCAACTGCTTCCACTTCCTGGATGCCCCTCTTGGTGCCCAGGAATGCAGGCATGGTGGCCTCTAGACTGGAACTCTCTTCCATGAGGTCAGCAAGAAGGCTGGACTATAGACCTAGGAGGCATCTTTAAAAGCACTTGTCAGGGCTCCTGAGTGGCTGAGTTGGTTAAGTGTCTAACACTCTTGATTTCAGCTCGGGTGATATCTCGTGGGATTGAGCCTTGCACTGGGCGTGGAGCCTGCTTTGGATTCTCTCCCTCCTTCTCCCTCTCTCTCTGCCCCTGCTCTTCCACCCAAAATAAATAAACTTAAAAAAAATAAAAAAGCACTTGTCAGACACGAGTGATAAAATGACATGGAACCAAACATGCACATTGTCATTGCCACACTGTGAATTTCCTGCGTTTGATATTGTGCTATTGTTTTTTTTTAACGTTTATTTATTTTTGAGACAGAGAGAGACAGAGCATGAACGGGGGAGGGTCAGAGAAAGAGGGGGACACGGAATCCGAAACAGGCTCCGGGCTCTGAGCTGTCAGCACGGAGCCCGATGCGGGGCACGAACTCACAGACTGTGAGATCATGACCTGAGCCGAAGTCAGACGCTCAACTGACTGAGCCACCCAGGCGCCCCTATGCTATTGTTACATAAATGTAACTACGGGGGAAACTGAATAAAAGCTACACCAGATCCCCACCACTACTGCAACTTCCTGTCGATCTGTAATTGTTTTAAAATGAAAAGTGTTTTCAAAAGTTCTTGTAGGGAGCTGAGTGTGACAGTGTGTCCCTCCCTCACCATCATGTCCTCCTGTGACATTGAGGGGCCAGGAAGCAGGTGCAGACTAGCAATGAAGCCTTGGTTCTTTCTGCCCTCAGGCCTGGTCTCCCCAAACAGCTCCAGGTCAGAACCAGCTCTGGGAGTTCTCTCCTCTGCCTCCAGTTTGCAGAGATGAACCAAAAGAGAACATCAGCTCCTCAATATAAACTGGAGAAACTCTGATTTATTCCCTGGGCCAGAAAGATCTTGGAGGCACTGCAGGGATTTTCAGGAGGAGAGCAGGGGGAACGATTTCATGTCAGGGTGTTTCATTGACTGGGGCTACAGAACTCAGATTTACTGTTCCAGGAAGGACTGGAACAAGGACAGTGATAAACTGAGGGCCAGAGGTGACCAGGAGAGGTGTATGGAGAGAGCTCGGTATCAGGAGAGATTTGTGGAAATGGATTGAAAATGAGAAAAAAAACCGGTTGTTAAAAATATACTAAAATAATTCCCACCAGCCTATTCCTTTCCCACTGTGTTCCCCAGGAACACGCCTTCATGACTTCACGAAACCTGGAGAGAGCAAGTCCCGAGGGCTGCCTGCCCTCCCAGGGGCCCTCAGTGCAGTGTGTGGGCCAGCCGCTGCCTAGGGAAATGCTAAGGATGATTTACTAGCAGAGCCTTTCTGCTAAGCACTCCCCACTCACTTGTCCTCTGAAGGAGACCTGTGACCTGTGACCCCCATTTCCCAGGTGAGGAAACTAAAGCTGAGAAGCTAAGAAACTTACTGGAGGTCACAGAGTCAGGTCCATCTGACCCCAAACTGATTCTCTGAAGTGCTGTGCCAGCCTGCCCCCAGCAGAGGCTGAGATGACGCAGGATGAGGGCACTTTCCTCTGAGACCACTCGGGAGTGGCCGAGGGCCAGGATGGATGCTGAAGTGAGGGATGCAGGCAGCTGGCAAACACCCTCTCTGCCCCGCAGCGCCTCTCAGTGTTGTGCCTGACCCTTCCCAAAGTCTATTCTCAGCCGCCAGTGCACTGATCCTGAGGAAGGAGAAAGGGTCTGCCCAGCCCCACTTTGCAGATGATGTAGTGGAGGCCCAGGGAGTGGACCAGCTGGCCAGGGCTTCCTAGCAGGACTGACACCACCTGAGGCCTCTGGTTCCAGGCCACAGAGAGGAAGGTAGAGGGACTCATGTGAGGCCTGGCCTGGGAGTAAGTGGGCAGGGGCCCCAGACCAAAGGAAGCAGAGATGGGGGAGCCTAGTGTGAGTCTAGCAGATGCAGCCTGTAAGGGCTCCTCGCCTCTCTCTTGGCCTCATCTCTGCAGGCTATGATGTGTACATTTTGTCAGCTGTGCTCCTGACCTTACTAGGGACTGCCGACTAACTCTGATCTACGTGGTGCAGCCGGCTCCAAACCTCAGATGCCCCAGAGAAATTGGGGCAGCGGAGGAAGCCTCTCCTGGACCCGGCATCCGCTGAGCAGTTCACCCTGGCCCTCCCTGGGGTCTGGATGTTCAAGGAGGGCAGTGATGCTGGGAGAAGCAGGACATATGACCCGAGCCCATGGGCCTGGGGACTGAGGACCTGAGTTCCTGTCCCAGACTACTAGCCAGCTGCATCCCCTGCCCACATCTACATGCTCCCCAGCAGCAGAGGCTGCCAAATCAGAAGTCCTGCCTGGCTCATACCTGCAGCATGGGGCAGGAGCAGACCGTAGGTCTCGCCCCAGTCAGGCTGGTCTGAACACTTCCCGTAAGTCAGAGACCAAGGGAAAGCTTCCTGCCTGGTGGGATTTGAGAGGCACTCCCAGAAAAGCGCCCCGCCCCCCACCAACCACTCAAATATGCCTCAAGCACATCTATGCATCATTTCTTTGAGGTATGCATCAGCCACCCAGGCCCTCTTGGGCAGGATGTCTGCATCATTTCACCTGCAATGGTCTCTTATCCAGCAGGACAGAGGGGCGCCCTCAGAGAGGCATAGGGGAAGGGCCAGGCGGACACTCTCCCCACCTTCCTCTCACCTGATCCTCCCTGAAGCCTTGCCTAGTTTATGCTTCCATTCCCACTCCACAAATGGCCACACTGGTGACGAGCAGCTGAAGCCAGAACTCAAATCCAGGTCACCCAATGCCTGAGCTCTTTTTCCACAAAGAAGAAAGGATGGATAGGCCCATACTCCCAGTCAGTCCAGCACTCCCAGGACCCACAGCCTGCCCCTCAGCCCACCTGATCTGCCTTGTACAGAATGTTAACAAAAAGCAAAATGAACAAAAATGCTGAAAACCTGACTACAAATTAATAAATTTCATTTCCTCCAGCACCCATGGTAGGTTTATAAAAAATAAATATATTTTTCTAAAATAATGTAAAATTGTATAGGCTATAATCTTTCCATCACAACACAATAAGACTAGAAGTGAATGATAAATGTATAGTTTTTAAAACCTAATCCTCTGGAGCTTTCAAAACATTTTAAATTTAAAACTCTCCCACAAAACCCTTGGATTTGCATGCTATTTAGAAATAGAATTTGCATGTTATTTAGAAAAGGACAACAAGGCATTCAGACTGCCATATCAAAGCTTAGGGGACTCATCCAAAAGTAGGCTCAGAGGAAAATTAATAGCCTTGGTTTATTTCATTACTGAACAAGAATAAAAGAAATAAACTGAGCACCCAATACATTAGGAAAAGGTAGATAAAACGTATCAAAAGAAAGTAGGAGAAAGGGGACGTCTGGGTGGCTCAGTCATTAAGCATCTGACTTTGGCTCAGGCCCTGATCTCACAGTTGGTGAGTTCAAGTTCCACGTGGGGTGAGCTCGAGCCCCACTTCTGGTGAGCATGAGCCCCACTTGGGATGAGCACGAGCCCTGCTTCAGTGAGCCCATGCCCCTGCTGTGGGTGAGCACCCCTTTCTCTCTCTCTCTCTCTCTCTCTCTCTCTCTCCCCCACCACTTCTGCCCCTCCTGAGATTCTCTCTCTCTGCCCATCACTCACTTGCACCCTCTTTCTCTAGAAAAAAAAGAAAGAAGAAAGAAAGAAAGAAAGAAAGAAAGAAAGAAAGAAAGAAAGAAAAGACAGAAAGAAGCAAAGGAAAAAAAGAAAGTAGGAGAAAGGAACAGGCTTCAGTAAGCAGCCCCTGTCATAACCTAAGAAGGAGGGCCATCTAGGTTCCCACTTCATTTATACAGGACTGTTCGCATACAATAATGCAATGTGAATGTTTGTTGTAGACCATTTTAATAATAGACTCTGTTGAAATAAATATTGTGGGAATCTTCCCAAGATAAAACTGTTTTCTATGTTAAACATGAAATGGGCGCCACACTTCAGTGTGAGGGCCAGACCAGAACTTGTGAATGGACATCACAGACCTCCGTTGAGAAAGAGCCAGCAAGTAAATCCAACCTGTGAGGCTCACAAAAACCTGATCCAGCACTTGCTCATCCCCTGCCGCTGCATTTTAACTCCAGCTATCAGATTCAAACATTGAAATGCCATACGTATATGACTGTTTATAACCAACACACATTAATTGAAAAGGTGGATTCATGATGATGATGATAACATTAAGGTGACTTCATACTAGTAATCAATAATGTTTGAATATTAAAGTTCTGTTTTTTCCAAGAATGCCTATGAATGGAGAAGGCAATTATGCAGGCAGAAATTCTGAATCAGACTGTACAGAAAGTACAAAATGAGTGACTTTGGGAGAACACAACGTAAGGCACAGATTAAGTACTAAGGCATGCCTAAAGTAAGTGCATGTCAAAGAACAAACTCTATGAAACTTTTGGCACAACTGGGAAAATTCCACCTCTATCAATGAACAATTACTTCAAAAACTAAGTAGAGGGCGGAGGGGAGAAGGGGTGGGAGGAGGCAAGGGAAGAAACAACTTTGCTTATTATAGACAAATGGCTACCAGCGTTCACTTCGGACACCTCTGCTAATCAAATCTTAGAATCATTCAATCTCCATCTCTAGACCTTCCCAGGTGATAATCTCACGTGATCTGCCCTGGACCCACAGCAATGATTACCTGTATGATACGTACGTTTCCACATTTGATTATAATTAACTTAGTAACTACTTTATTTTGTAACAACTTTATTGAGTGTAATTTACATATCATAAAATTCACCCGAAACTACTTTTAAAGAATGCATAATGAGCAATTAGGAGCTTAGCAAAGTTATTGGGAGAACAGGAACTTCTCAGAGTCCTTTGGAGATCTACAATTTAGACGTACACTGCATTGGACCATTCATGAGGAAGGGCTTCTGTGGACTGGACCCTTTTCTCCCCTTCCTAAGAGAGTGCAAGGGTGTGTAGACTCCAGCAGGTGGATGTGACTGTGTATGCCCAGGCACCTCGGACATTCTTGCAGCTTGAAGAGCCCCATTTCATTGCAAAAATTATTTCTCTGAAAGCTGCTGAAAGGGATTGTGGGCTATAATTAGAATAATGCCCTACAGGATCACATTTACAAATGTAATTACATAATCGTTTAGAGCTAAATGGCACTGTGAAAGGATGCAGTTTCCTGAGGATTGCGGTGAGGGGAGGTGTGGGTGCCTCCTGGGGAACAGAGGGTTCTGAAACCACTTCCTGATGACAGCTGAGCCCAGAAACAGTGGAAGATGAATGTAAAGATCCCTAATTTCTCAGTAGGCTTGTCTTGGGCATCAGATCAGCACAGGCTTCATGAATGATGGGGATACATCCAAATATGACCCAAGCTGGAATTCTCGTCTGGCTCTCATTAAACACAGGAGAAAAGAGACAGTGGGTTTGGGATTCATCAGCTGCTTTTTATTTGGTTCACAGAAACCCTGTCCGTATCACATATGTGGATGCAGGTGTAGGGCACCCAGCGATACTAGAAAATGCATAGAATCTGTTGTCTTACTTTCCTGAAGCTGGGGGAGCACTCAACCTTTTGAGTTTCTCAAGCATCACTCAGCTGAAGATACTGGATTATCCTCTTTCATAACTGAGATCAACATGGCAACCACACCCTGGGCTTCCAGAGAAGACCTGATCTTGTATCATTTCCTTCTATCAGACTACGGTGATTTATTCAATGTGCTGTGCCTCCCATAACTTTGTGAGACATTTAATGTGGTTAAATGCACAACTGAGAAAAGTATCTTTTGTTGGTCCAAGTGTCCTAAATTTTGGTCCATGAAAAAAAAAAGGTAGCTGTATACATAGACCACAGCTTTTGAAAGCCATGACACTAAATCGCATTAATTTGGCACCATTAATCTGGAGTATGTGCTAATCCCATAGGCCTAGGAGGAAGCTTAGCTTTGAAGAAAGAGTTTGCTTTCTAAGCAAAGAAGGATGCAAACAAGCCACAGTGAGTGTAACCTACTTAGACGCAGATGTTGTTCTTAAAGAAAAAGGTGCATATTAAGCTATGTCTGCTGGTGAGCCCTAATCTCTCAGCTCCCCCTTCACTTTAGCCATCAACCAGCCCACCTGTTGCATGGTACAAACTCCAGGACCTCCTGCCCATCGCTTGTCCCCAGCAAGCACGATGCTTCACACTGGTCTCACAACCTTCTTGGGGAAAGTGAGGCATAGAGAGGGGAAGGAGCCAGCCCAAAGTCCTACATCCAGCAACTTCACCCAATGGTTAGAGCCTCCAGTCTTACCTCACACAGATCAGGGTTGTAATCTCAGCTCGGTCTCTTATGGTGAGACTTTGGACAAGGTAACTTGGCCCTGTGGAGTCTCCATCTATGTAATACAGATGAAGGCTGGAGCCTCCCCTTTCTCTGAGGTCTAGATAAGACTGATCCAAACTCCAACTCCCCACTCATGAAGAAACCTCCCCAAGATCTCTGCAGATCCCTGCGGTCGCCTCTGCCCCAGGGTTCTGCTCCCCTGCACAGTCTCTGCTCCTATTGTATTGACTCAGGTGGACAGCCAGCCATCCTCAACTTGCACATCCTCCCGAAAATGTCATAGGTTTAGGTTATGTTCCCCAGCAGCACAGGGAGGGAGCGATGTTTTGTGTATCTGGTGTACTCAGCCAGCTGGTGGCTGTGGCGATCAGGGGATGTAATCAGCTTGGGTCAGTTCCCCAGCAAGGGGGGCAGAAGCCCCATAACCAGCTCTGGCTGGGACACCCACAGCACCCACCACAGGGAAGAGATGGAAACAGTGCTCTGAGACTTCCATCATGAAAACACAGCTTTGCATCAGCATCAGACATCCTGTTCCTAAAATGTCCCTAGCCCACACCTCAGAGTGCCCCTCGCCCACACAATACCACCTTAGCACCCTCCTGCCTCTTCCCCCTCATTTTCTGCCCCTCTTTCTCTTATCTCCCCTCCCTCTCTGGAATGAAAAAAAAAAAGTTTCATTTTCTTCTGCAGAACAGCTTAATGATTCTTTTATTCTTCTGTTGCCCAAGCTGCTACCCACACCTTCCATATATGGGGACCATCATCCCAAGCTTTGCCAGTTTTAGCACTGAAAGTCCCACATCCCAGGAATCCCTGCATCCCGGGCAAACTGGAAATCTGTGGTGACCCTTTGAATTGCTCTTACAGCCACCATGACTTACCAAGGCTCCCTCTCAAATGGACAGTAAGTATGATGTTTTCTAAGATGGCTAATCATCTTTTCTTTTTCATCAGTAATGGGTATTGCATTGCATCAAATGCTGCTTCAGCCTCTATTAAGAGACTCACATGATTTAATCTGTCAGAGGAGTAATTACATTAGTATATTTCCCAATGTTGAATCGTCCTTTGTTGCTGCAATAAGCCATATTTGAACACACTGTGTATCTCTTATGATCTCATGCTTCATTTGATGTACTGATATTTTATAGGTAACTTTTGTTTCTAAACAAGGTTCTTCCACAGTCTTCTTTGGCTTCCTTTGTCTCATGTTGATGCCTGGCATAGACTCACCTTGCAAAATAAGCTTAGAAACTTTTCTATATTTTTACCCACTTGCTGAATAGCCTGAGCATAAGGGCAAAAAATGAAAGAAGGAAGATATTCCGGGATGCCTGAGTGACTCAGTTGAGCATCTGACTTAGGCTTGGGTCATGATCTCACGTTCGTGAGTTTGAGCCCCACATTGGGCTCTGTGCTGACAGCTCAGAGCCTGGAGCCTGCTTCAGATTCAGTGTCTCCCTCTCTCTGCCCCTTCCCCCACTCACACTCTGCCTCTTCCTCTCTCTCTCAAAAATAAATAAACATAAAAAATAAATAAAAATTTAAATAATAAAAATCTAATTGGTAGTTAAATCCAGGCAAAGTATATCAAAAGGTAAAGAAAATTGGCAAAATGATAGCGTTTAGGGGAAAAAATGGAGAGGTATGGAATCCTCAAACCTAGAAATCTCTAAAGCAAAGCCTGGTGAAAAGCTGTTTTTTAAAGGCAAAACTATGTACGTCTCAGTGTCCTTGAAATCTAAAAATCAGGGGGCGCCTGGGTGGCTCAGTCGGTTAAGCGTCCGACTTCGGCTCAGGTCACGATCTCGCGGTCTGTGAGTTCGAGCCCCGCATCAGGCTCTGGGCTGATGGCTCAGAGCCTGGAGCCTGTTTCTGATTCTGTGTCTCCCTCTCTCTCTGCCCCTTCCCCGTTCATGCTCTGTCTCTCTCTGTCTCAAAAATATATAAAACGTTTAAAAAAAAAAAAGAAACCTAAAAATCAGGAGACAAGCATTCTCTAGTATGAAGAAATCAGACAACACAGAACCCATGATTGTTGAAAAATAGCTATTCCACAATAAAACAGAACATCAAAATAGAAAAAAAAACTTTGAAATGGAAAAGTCATGAAAAAATGACAACCACTGAATACAATAAAATACAGAAAAAAGAAACCCTGTAGAAGAGAACCCAAGCATTACAAACTTAGACAAGGTAAAAGAATAATCTGATGAACAAAAATAGACAAAGAATCATCAAAAAAAAAAGAAGGAAGCCCTGCTAGTTTCTTCATCTTTCAGAGTACGGAGCCAGGTGAAATGGTCTGGAATTGAAACATCCTTAAAATGACTCTGAATTCACATTGTTTCTCACAATCTTTTTTCTTAATCTTAGGGACTCTTTAAGGATGACATTTTTCTGGAGCACCTGGATGGCTCAGTTGGTTGAGTGTCTGACTCTTGAGACTCAACTCACATCATAATCCCAGAGTCATGGGATAGAGTTTTGCATCAGGCTGAACTTGGAGCCTGCCTAAGATTCTCTCTCTGTCTCTGTCTCTGTCTCTGTCTCTCTCTCCCTTTGCCCCTCCCCAAGTCTCATGCATGCTCGTGTGTGCATTCAATTTCTCTGTCCCTTTAAAAAGAAGAAGAAGAAGGAGAAGAAGAAGGTTTTTCCAAGGTGAAGACACATTGCTCTGTTACTGTTAAATTCAAGCAAAACTTGACAACTTTACTTTTGAAGAGGTGTGTGAAATAATCCCATTTTATCAAACTGATTCTATTTATGTATCTGTATATATTCTTAAAGAGATATATGGAATGAACACCACCTAATTTTTTTATTTTTTCTTGAATTGTTTATGATAACACATTTTTAATAAATTCAATAAATTCATTATTCCTAAAGGGAAGAAAGACAAAGAAAGAGAGTGAGGGAGGGAAGAGGGGAGGAAAGAAATATTCAGGTACAAAAACATGACTCAGGTTGGTTGATGGCACTCACTCCTAAGACTTTTGCTAGAACCACTGGGGATGGTGAGGGCTCTCTTTTTGCCTGGGCTGCTAACCTGTTCAGATGACAACCTATAGACAGCAAGGGCATCCACGTGGGAGAGACTGTGAGGGGATTAATCTCAAAGAAAAGCAAACACATGGAAATAAAGAGAGGTTGAAGCCCTGGATCAAGCTATGCCTGAAGCCTGAGTCTTTTAGTACTGAGTCAATAAACTGCCTTCTTTGCCTAATCCAGGTATATAATTGTCTTCTATCACCTGCAACTACAAGCATTCCAACAAATCACCCTCCAAAGGCCCTTCTAGGTGCAATTTGGGATTTCCTTTGTCCTATAAATGTTTACCTGCTAAGCTCCTGTTAATACTCCTGATTAAGTCTCAGTTGCACATCCCATTCCCAAGGCTAATTGTCAAGTAAAGCGGTTGGCAAGTGGCAGAGCCCACTGAGCCAACCCAGAGGCAGAACCACATGCTGCACGCAACAGTTCCTATGTGACCAAGACACATGTCCATCCAGTCACCAGCCTTGTGCTTCAGAGAATCTGCCCCAGCTGCTCTCATCACCCAGGTCTACATCTGCTTCCAAAGACCTACACAGGAGGGCTGCAGCTCTCCCGCTAATTTCCAGGAAGGAAAATTCTGGGGTAGAGAACAGGAGAAGTTTAGATCAAGCATCAGCTTAAAGGGAACTTTGATTAAAAATAGAACTACCTTACGATCCAGCATTGCACTATAGGTATTTACCCAAAAGACACAAAAATACGGATTCAAAGGGGCACATGCACCCCAATGTTTGCAGCAACATTATTAAGAGTAGCTGAATTATGAAAACAGTCCAAATTTCCATCAACTGATGAATGGATAAAGAAGATATTATATATAATAAAATATTACTCAGCCATCAAAACCAATGAAATCTTGTCATTTGCAATGACATGGATGGAGCTAGAGTGTATTTTGCTAAGTGAAATAAGTCAGTCAGAGAAAGACAAATACCATATGATTTCACTCATATGTGGAATTTAACAAACAAAACATATGAACATATGGGAAGGGGGAAAAACAGAGAGAGAGGGAAACAAACCATAAGAGGCTTTTAAGGATAGAGAACAAACTGAGGGTTGATGGAGGGAGGCAGGTGGGGGATGGGCTAAACGGGTGATTTCAAGGAGGGTATTTGTTATGATGAGCACTGGGTGTTATATGTAAGTGATGAATCACTGAATTCTACTCCTGAAACTAATATTGCACTGTATGTTAACTAACCAGAATTTAAATAAGAATTTAAAAGGACAAAAACACATATAGGAACTTTGATAAAAATCCAAGCTGACTTCCTCAAGGAAAGTGGTCCTGTGGGAGAGCTGTGTATGGTCAGCCCCAAAGGCTGCCATTGATGAGGACAGTGACTTAGGAGCTCGAGGTTTCCAAGGGCCCCAGAAAACAAGGTGGGGTGCAGGTGAGAGGCACCAGCCAGCACATCCCCAACCGTGAGCCTGACAGGTCCCACACTGGAATTCCTGGCTCATTCCCAGCTTCCCTTGGCTTGTCACAGGGGCCTACCTCTCCCCAGCCAACCTGAATGTGGCCCATCTCTGAAAGGCCCAGATTCCAGCCTGGCCCAGTGTTCAGAACTGAATGAACAAATGAGTGAGTGACTGAAAGAAGTATATTCTGTGTGCCTGGCATTATTCTTGGCTCTGGGGGCCCTAGGAACTTAAGGCAGGCAGGCTCCCTGCTCTGTGGTGCTCACATTCTTTCAGATCATGCTAAACCAGAGAAAGAAGAGGCCATCTGGGCAGGAGCTGGGCATTCGGGACATCAGACCACCTTGTGCAATCTCTGTCAGTTAGAATTGCCTGACCTTGTAACTGGCGCTAAATGTCTCCTGTCCAAGCCAATTTCAAGTGTCTGCACCAGGCATGGCATTTTCAGGTTCCCCTGAGCAGAAGAGCTAACATAAGGTAGCACAGAGAAGAGTCTTGGGGACAGGAATCCAGGAGAGGAAGCTCCCTCTCCTCTCTTGAGTTCCTGAAGTGACTGAATTCAAGCTGGTTCTAACTGTCCACTTCTGAAATGGGCTTTCCCATAGAGTCATCATGTGGAGATGAATGTCACAATCCATTTTACTGGAATCTAGAACTCATTGCTATAGCCAAGACCTGGGTGTGACCCTCCAGGGGACTAGGGACTGGGGGTCTAAGCAAATAAGCCCCATCTTCCCCAGCAACCAGCCCTGGAGCTCTGCGAGGACAAAACAGGAGGTCTTGGGGGTCCCCTTCTGCAGGGCCATGGGACCTCCCTCATTCTCTGTTTGCATGATAAAGAGAGCCACTCAGATGCTCAAGGTCAAATAAGTCCAGAGACTTTCTATGTCCAACAGAGAAACAGAGAGCAAGCAAGTACGCCAACTCTCCCTTTAAAAATCAGTAAGTGAATATATCTAGGCATCTGGGATGTAGAAAGGAAAGGGAGCATGCTCCCAATGTCAGCAATGGAGAAACTGAGGCCCAAAGAGGGGAAGCGACTTGCCGGAAGTCACAGAGAGCCCCCACTGTGGACCCCTGGCCCAGAGTTCCTCCCTGTGCCGGTACACAGAAGCTGGTCAATCCTTGCCTCCTATGCTGAAGTTACTGAAACACAGCCCAATTGTCAAAATATCAGGTGCAAGAAGAGGCAAGAAGATTATATGCGAAAAAGAGCAATAATTTGGGTATTCTCCAAAATTCTCCAATTGCTTGAAAAATAGTGCCTTCTCTGAAACTTGCCCCATGTCTAATGTGTTACCAATATTTTATAAAGTCACAGATCAAGTTGTTTCTGATGTTTCCAGGAGCTCCATGTCAAAAGCTGATGTTAATATTTTGTGAGAGACAGGCATGGTGGAACAAATGCAAAAATCAATGCCATCTGTCTCCAGGAAACTACTCGAGATTCCAGACATCAGAGAGGCCTGACGCAAGCAGAGTTAGGAGCCAGAGCCCCCACCCAAGACATAGAAAGATGGGAAGTAAAAAGATTCCTTTTGGTCCAGAGAAATACTTTGGCTGTTAAAAGATGAAGTTAATGAGATTGGGCCATTTCTGAATGATTCTTCCTTCTTTAAAACCCTCAACCCCAAAACAAGTTATAACACAATCATCACACTTTGCAGCAGAATGGTATGTGGTCGGATAGCAAGAGGGACTTCCTCACAAGCGATGTGAAGCTTGGGAACAAGTCAACCAGTGAGGCTGATCATTGAGAAGCCTTCAGCAGGCACACGATCAGAAGCCGTCTCTGGGAAGTCAGGCAGAGGGCGTGGTTGGGAAGGAGGCTTCAGAGACTCACCAGGCAGACTCCCAAACAATGTGGGCTTGAGGAAGGGGCCAAGGTGGCTCCAGAAGTCCAAGCTGTAGGACACACTGTGACACTGAGTCAGCCATCAGCTGGCCATGTAGCTGAGCCCTACATGGTCCTTCCATGTAGGCATTTGCGATTCCTTGCAAATGTGGCCACGCCAGCCCTGGAGTCCCTAAAGACTTGAGAGCCTTTAGAGTGGCTTCCCTTCCCACCTGGCATCACGGCGACTTGTGTACATCTTGCCTCCATGGTGGCCCCGTGCCCATGATGCAAGGTCTGATGACCAGATGTGTGAGGATGGGGAGAAACGGGCAGGCTTAAAATCTGAAGTCCAGCCCAAGGCTTGTCCTTATCACTGCCTGTCACTGCCATGGATCATCGTAGTGGGCCACACCGCATGCAGCTCTGTGCTCCCTGGGTACAGTAATGGACATCAGTAATGTTTGCTGGCCCGGCAAACAGGGCACTCACCCCACCATCCCACCTCCTCCCTCTGCTCAGGTCAGGGTCTCCTCTCCTGGATGGTGCTGCACGGGTGCCGGGGAGAGTTAGCCAAGGTCTCCCCATGACACCATTTCCTCTAACCCTGTGCCCCAAAGTGACTGAAGGGGCCACATCTAATGTCCTGTTCATTCCCTCTGCAGCCTGGCTTCCTGAGGACCACCTCAGCCTCTTGCTTGGTTGGCTTGGGGACTGCCACAGTCAGAGAAACTCGGTGCTAAGTGACTTTCACTGGATGGTGGAATCAGAGCAGATCTTCCAGAGGACGAGGCACATGGCCACTGCAGTCAGTTATTAAGTTTATAACGAGCGAGGGGCCCCTGTGGCTGGACAAACGTGACTTACTGTGGGTATGGCAGAACGTTTAGTGACAAGAGGCAGAAACAACCCAAGATGGATCAGGAAGGGACTGGGGGAGTTAATGGGCTCAGGAGCCAAACCCCAGGAAGGGTGGAGTCCAGGGATCAGCAGACAACTGGGGTTGTCATGACTCTCTCTCCTCTCATCTCCAGTGAGCAGCATCCCATCAGACACACTTCCTTATAATAGCTGGATGCTGGCAGCCACAGCACCAGGGCTCACAAGTTCCTGGCTTCCTGGGGAAGGAAGTGGGCATGGGAAGTGGGGCCACTCCATTGGCTCCACTGATTTGGTGGCCTGGATCACACACCCCGCACTGGCAGCAGCCTCACCCTCCCTTAGAGTCACATGGTTGAGCAAGGGAACATGCCCCAAAGAAGAAGGATACTGAGGTTCCAGAAGAGGCAAAGGTAGCATTCCAGCAAAGTGAAGGATGCCCGGGCCAGGAACACTTAGAAACCCTCTTCACCTAGGGCTCCTATACTGGCAAGACCTAAGCCTGTATGAGGACTATATACCTTCTATTACCTATATAGAGCCCTTTCCTGGCTTCATCCCAAACCACAGGGAAGCTGGCAGGCAGTGGAGAGGGTGTGGTGGTGCAGAGGCTCCCCTCTCCAGAGAGATGTGCTCTGAACATGGCCCTCAAAGCTTCGGCCTCAGAGAAATACACAGTCGCCTCAATGAGTGTGTGTACTTGTCCCCTAAGGCTGCCATAGCAAAATACCAGAGATTCGGTGACTTAGACACCAAACATTTATTTTTGGACAGTTCTGGAGGCCAGATGTCCAAGATCAAGGTGCCAGCAAGGTAGGTTCCAGGCTGAGGCCTCTTTTCTGGGCTTTCAGGTGGCCACCTTCTCTCTGTGTGCTCACATGGCCTTTATTCTGTGCATGGGGATGGGGGCAGGGAAGATTGGTCTTCCTCTTCTTATAAGGACACCAGTCCCATCAGATTAGGACTCCACTCTTAACACCTCAGTTAACCTTATTACCTCTTAAGGACCCCATATCCTGAAGGTAAGGCTTCAGCTTATGAAACTGGCGGCTAGAGCAGTGCGCCGTGATGAGTGGGGGCAGCAGAAGAAGCCTGCAGGTCATCGGTGCATCGGTCAGCGGGCACTGCCCAGTCTTGGAGCACAGTCAAGCAGAAGCAGGGTGTGCTGCAGCCAGGCCCTAGTCAGGCCCCCTGACCTTGCCCTTTGAGCCATCCTGCATCCTCTCTGCTACTCTGACCACCCCAGGGAGCAGACGCTGAGATAGACTTTAAGCTCCAGGAGTTCTATTAGGGGACTGGGAAGGAACAGTGCAGGATGTGGCAGTAAGCAGGTTATTGCTAGGAGCGACCCGCGGGCACCCCTGGGGCACTGCAGAACTCAGAGCTGCCCCACCCAAAAGGTGGAAAGGTGTGGACATCACTGCTGAAAGCTGCTCCTGGGGTGTTGGCTCCCAGATGTGTAGCAGCACATGTTCCATGGCCAGAGGGACACACAGGCAGAGTTGCAGTTACAAACAGTAAGATGCTGCTGGTGTGGGGCCACAGTGAGTGACCTAGGGACACGGGCACACCAATGGCAGTTGCTACACTCTCCGAGCAGGTACTTCCATGGGGCGGTGAGCAGCCCCAAGTGACCAGAGAAGGAGGACCCCCAGCAGGGCTTGGTCCCAATGGACAAGCCCAAGCCTCATTCAGAAATGACCAGAAGCCACCAAGGGGTGCTGGGTGTCTCCCGCCAGACACTCTCCTGCCCCCCTGTGAGCACATGAAGCTTCGTGCCTAAGAGGTAGCTCCGCCCCAGAGTACAATCCCCTCCCGGGTCTGTGTCTGCCGCAGAACCGGGACACAGACTCAATCTGCCGTGTTAAATCAAGTCAGATAATTCTGCATCATAATTAACTTTACTTTCTTCACAGGAATACATTACAGCAAAATATATTAAGGAATTTTTTAAAAAAAGAAAAACCATTTTCCTCACTAGTATTATTTTCAATGAGCTAAGTGATGTTAGTTTTGAAATTGCAATCGGCAGAGAAAGCACGTGCACACAGAGTAATGGACAATTTTAATTTTCAACAATTGTGATTGTGTGAATAATGCTACTAATAGCTTCCATGGTGGTTTATATTCATTTGCCTGAAGCCAAACCCCAGACTTCTCTACTGAAGAATAAAAAGGTGAGTCGGGCCAACCGGTACACGTCTTGTGCCTCCCGCCCCCCTCCTCTGGAAAACCATTCTGTGCTGTGCCCATTTATCAGAACCATGCGGTGTTCTGGGCCCTTACTGGGGAGAACAGTTTGGGGAAGAACTTAAATTTAGACCCTCTGGCTCATGACCTGAATCGAGTATCATGGGGTGGGGGGAAATCTCTGTCATTCCCCGCAAATGACTCTCCACGGCCACAATTATGAATCGCTCCAACACAAAACATTCAAATGGACAGCAGCAACCAGCACACTGTGGGCTCCTTTAAAAATAAGCCCCATTGTTCCCCAACCGCCTATTAATAGCTAGAAAAGACATCTGTTCCTAATTTGGTCTTCTCAAATCAAGAAATCTTTCCTTCACTTCCCTCCGGGGCCAGGATGAAATCAATCAAGTGACAAAATTTATCAAGCACCAGGCACATTCCAGCCCAGAGCTCAGAGAGAAGTCTGCAGTCTGACCCAAGCCACCCGAAGGCCAGTGGCCAGAGGAAGCGTGCACCGCCTCTCCAGTATCGACATCCTCCCACACTCAGCACTACAAAGATTTCTAAGGAAGACCCCTGTATGGGTTAGTTGCACCCCTTTGGTACTCAAGACCCCAGCTCCACCACCAAGGCTGGCTGTTCCACCAGACTCCAACTCCAAGCAGAGCTCCCCTGGGACTCCACCAGTGACAGGCTGCTCACAACCCCTCAGGGTGACTCTTCTAACCCCTGAATATCTGTGACTGCTAAACACACCTAAAACCCATCTCCCACAGGAGGATGGATTCTACTCTCAGAGGCCATATAGTTCATGTCAATTCTTCTTCCTATGTCAGTCCCTCGACTATCTGAGTAGAGATGTCTACCTACTGTCGGGACTCATCTCCCACTTGGATACCTGGATAGCAAGGGGCTCGTGATGGACCCAACTCCCAGAAAGGACAATAGAGTCTAGTGACATGAGCCACATGGCGGCTCTCCCTCATTCCTGGGAGTGTTCATGTGCCACCTTCCATGCCCGTTCTTGCAGCTCCAGACCCACAGCACACCCGCCATTGCTCTGACACTCCACACCCTCCCCCACCCCAGGGCCTTTGCCAGCTCTTCTCTCTGCACAGCATGATTTTTCTCTGGCTTCTACATGGCTTGTCCCCATCTGTCCTCCAAATCCCTGGTCCTTGGAGCAGCCTTCACTGACTGCCCTGCTGAAGGGCACACCCTGTCATGCCGAGGCATGCCCCTCTTTTTAAATACTTTGCAGAGCAGTGAGCACTGCCTGCTCTATTTCTCTTCTTTCTTAGTCACGTGTTTGTTATCTGACTCGCCTTCTAGAATGTAAGACCATGAACAAGTGCAGAGTAAGAACTCAATAAATGGTTGTCATCTGAAGAAAGAACATTTTTCCAAGCAAAAGAAACAGCAGCCAGAGTCAAAGCACTAGAGAAGCCATGGAGCCTGTTGGTTCTGAGCACAGGCTTTGGATGGAGAAAGATCTAGGTTGGCCAGCTGTGTGGCCTTGGGCAAGCTCCCTGACCATCCTGACTCTTGGTTTCTGCACCTGCAAAAGGAGGACCATATAGCACATGCCTCCCCTTGATGTGAGTGAGGTGGTCCTTGCAGAGCACTTGGTATAAGAGCAAGGTGCGTCCTGAGACAAACCCTCCATCCATGAGGCTATGGTTAGTAGTGGGGAAGCTGTGGTCGGAGCTGGGGCCGCCCAAGGAGCCCCACATTGCAGAGGGAGATGAGGCAGGCAGGGTGGCGGGAAATATGAAAGCTTCTGTCCTTGACTACTGCACAGTGTGAGGGGCTGCCCAGCCCCTTGGAACTGAGGGTGGAGTGGGCAGAAATAAATGCCACCCCTGAGGCCCAGCCTGGGAACCTGCCCCTGACTCAGCTGTTTCTCACTGTTCTCCTTTCTGCCCTGCGGAGGAGCTCCCAGCCCACTGGGGGCCTTGAGCTCAGAGGAGGGGACAGAAAGGGGAGCAAATCCATAGCTGCTTTCATCGGCTGCTTACATCCCCTGAGAGCAAGGAGGCCAGTGAGAAAGGAACAGGCCTTCAGCATCCCTTTCAGGAGGCCCAGAGCCTCCCCCTCTGCCCATGCGGGTCCCCTAGGTGGGGCTGTGGGAGAAGGCAGATGCCCTGGAGATCCAGGCTCCCCCGGGCCTGCCTCCAGGCTCCCCCAGGCCTGCCTCCAGCCTCATAGACCCAGTGCCCCCTGCGGCTCCTGGGACGGGGCCAAGCTGCTTCCGTTGGCCCCTGGTTCCCCAGTACACAGCAGGGATTGTGTGGCCTGCGGCAGGCGCTGAGCCACAGCTGAGGGGACAAGGCCCAGCTGTTCCTGGAGACAAGCGGGCAGCTTTCTTCCCACATGAAAAGGGAACCTGTGTCCCCTGGGGGAGGGGAAGGAGGAGGAGGAAAGGGGCCAGGGGATGCCTGGGCAGGGCTGTAAACACCCCTCCTCAGGGTCCCCACTGTGCCCCAGAGTGGGCCAGGTGGGGCCAGGAAGGGGAACTCAGCATCAGGTCCTAAATCAGCTTCCTAGGTTTGGCCATGGCTGAAGCCCGAGGCCTGGCCTGTGGTCCTGACCCCCATGTGCCCCTGGGCCTGCCCCTTCCCACTCTGGCCCCAGCTTCTTCACTGTAAAGAGGGAATTGGAGTGTTTCTCCCATGATCCTTGCAAAAGGGCAGATTCAAGGAAGGGGAAGGACTGTTTCCTACGAAGGCTGGTCTCTCTGCTTGGAGAGGAAGCAGGACACAGGACACATGAAGCATCTGAATGGCTCTGCTGTAGGACCCTGCATCTGCTTGGCAGGTATACCAGCATGGTCCAGGGAATGTTGTGGGCAACCACTCACAAGTGCAAAACCCAAGACCCCAGGAAGGCACCCAAGAGGTGCTGATAGCAAGGTTAAGACAGACCGTGCCCCCAGAGCCCAAATGCTCCATCACAGAACATGAGGGCCTTCAGAGCCCTCGTTGTGAAAACTCACTAAAAATATCCAAAGTCAGGTCTCTTTTTATGTTTCCTCTTCCCTGGGTTTTATTAATCATTCTTTAGGAATAAGGAATATTTCTACACCAGTCTCCACACACACACACACACACACACACACACACACTCCCCAGGGCAGCCCAGGGAGGGGCCTGTTCCCCTGGATTTCACTGCAGGTTCCAGGTCTGGATGAAGACAGTCTGGATGACCTTCATGAGTTCCAGGTCTTCCAAGGCTCAGTGGCAGAGCACTGGGACCTACCCTCCCAGGAGGTCACAGTCCGTGTCACAGAAGAGGGACACACAATGTGCCAACAGGGTTGGAAGAAGAAACCATGAGCACTTCAGGGAGAGCTTCTATAAGGGGGCTGAGCCTTATAAAAACCAGCTATGGACCACTATTCAGGGAGTGATTTTTAGTCAGGGATAAAGACCGGGACAGATACTGCCAGGACTCTTCCAGTCTTAACGGACAGACACTGGGGTCCTGGATATGAAAACAAAATGGGAAGGTACTGGCTAGGAAAGTGAGGACTATGGGGGTGCACCTCTCTCCAGGCATGGCTGAACCAGGGACATCAATAACATCACAAGATGATCTTTCTATGGGTCAGCTCTGGCTTCTCCCCCAAGGATGCAAAGGTGGCTCTGGCCATCCTCACAGCCCAGCACTGTGGTGACCAGGGAGTGCTGCCTTCCTGATGGCTGTGGCCAGACTCCTCATTATGACATGCACATGACGTCCAGCCAGTGCCCTGTGGATCTCTGAGCCTATTACCATGGACAGGGCTCAGAGTGCTCTGACTGGCAAGATCTGGGTCACATTTACATCTCTGAAGCAGGGAATGGTCGGCCCCACTCACTCCAGAATAGGGTGTGGGGGGAGGAGTTATCTCCATTTGGAAAGAGCTGTAGGCTTTTCCCTTAAAGATCAGCTATTCATGGCCCTGTTGGCTCAGAAGGTAGAGTTTGAGCCCTGCATCTGGTTCTGAACACTAACAGTGGGGAGCCTGCTTTGGATTCTCTCACTCCCTTTCTATCTTCCCCTCCACCACTTGCTCTCTCTCTCTCTCTCAAAATAAATAAATAAGCTTTTAGAAAAAATTAACTATTAACTATAAATGTGAACAGCAAGCCAGTATCACCTTCCTCCACAATGTGGGGACTGGGGGGTGGAAACTTAAAGAGTAGAGAGAATGAGGCTAACGTGCAGAGAAAGAGCCTAGGGAGAGAAACAGAACAAGAGTTCCTGGATCAAGCTCTGCCTGAAATCTATGCCAGTTCTGTGAATCAACAGACCTCTTTTTTGTTTGTTTCAGGTAGTGTGAATTGTTTTTCTGTCACTTGCAACCAAAATGAAGACATGTTTAAATTCCTGTCTTCCCAGATAAATGGTGAGCTCCAAAAGATCGGAAATCATATCTTCTCCAACTCTGTACACCCCATACCAAGCACAGGATCTGGCATGGGTAGAATGCTTAATGGGCGCTTGTTGAATGAATGAAAAAGTATTGATAATGATGACAATGATGAGGTCTTCTTTCCTCACTGCCCTCTGCACATTCTTAGCATTTGTAGAGCACATTCCTGCACTCCACTGTGCCTGCACACAGCATCGTACCCACCCCTCACAATAGCCTCAGATTTGGGGTGCAGCAGGGGAGCTGGCTCCCCATTCTACAAGAAGAATGAGGGCTGGGGAAATTGTCACCCAGCCATCTTTCCTCAGGGATTGTCATTTGTTGCATGTTGATTAAAATGTTTTTGAGAGGCCCGTTTATGATACTAGGGAGCCACCTTTTGGACAGGTGGTGTCCCTGCCTCCTCAGAGGGTGTCCCCTCTCCAGAGTCTCCCTAAAGCTGTCGATATACCCAGGCACCTACTGATAGAGGGCTTGTGCAAAGCAAGGCGGCAAAGCCTCGGACATGTTTTAAGAGTGAGATGGAAATCGTTAGCTCCCATTTTAATTTAACAAGCCCAATTTTATAAATAAGAGTGAATTTTCCCAGGCTATTATATCTAATTATGCATTTACATCAATTCACATTATGCGGTTCTTGAAATGTTAATACCAAAGGCAATTTTCTGCTGACGGGTGGCATGGAGAAGAGCTTGCTTCACATTACAAGTCAATATTTTTGGAAATAATTACCCAGTTGCTCACTAGAGTCTGCACTGACTAACCCAGTAGCTGTGTCTACACAGCCCCCAATTTGAGATGTTATGAGGGGAGATCCCCCGACAGGGAAGGAAGGTGGGAGGGACCGAGGGCCCCCCCCCCCCCCAGTGACAAGTCCTGGCGGCCTCTGCTGGCTGGTGGAACAGGCTTCACCCTGGCTCCACCTAGAACCAGGACTGTGTCCTCTGACTGTATTACTAAACTGCTCCAGAGCTCAGACTTTCATCTGCAAGATGGGAATGACACTAGTAACTCTCTCCTGGGGCGTAAACACATTTACGCCTTCACTCATTTGTTTGTTCAAGAAATGCTTACTGCAGGTTACTCTCTGCTGGGCGCTGGGTAGATACACAATGCAGGGTAATGAAGATTATGCAGAGAGTAAAGCCCACTGGACATCACTCTTGTTCCTGAGTGATGACACATCTGACGGAGGTCAGCAGCCACAGACCCCCAAGGGGGCACCAGCACACAGCCCCAGGAAATTTTCACAGGGCTTCTCCCAAGTGGGAGGCAAGTGCTAGGTGCTGGGGCCATGGGACAACTAGGCATCATCCAGGAAGAGGTGGCAGAGGCCAGGTCGGGATGGTGGTTCATGAGATGAAGAGAAATGGATAAATCTGAGAGATATCCCAAAGGTCAAATCACAAGCTGCTCCCACCCTGGGAGCAGCGGAGAGAAAGGCATTGAAACCCCTCCTGCCAGGCTATAGGGAGGGTCAGGCCAGTTACTAAGCCAGAGATAACTACCAGGTTCATAGAGGACCAGGCTTTGGAGAGGGTCAGGCTGGTCAGGTTCCCTTGTGACATGTATGTGGAAGTGCACACAGACAGAGGACCACCTCCATCTGTGGAGGCAGAGAAGAGGGCCTGGGCCCAAGCTGCCAAGCCTCCAATGCCCGGTGGCTCGGCAAAGACAGCCAGCCCCCTATAAGACAGGTAACACAGTCAGTAGACAGGTAAGACAGGCAGTGCAGGAAGAGGGAAACCAAGAGCTGCGGTCACAAAAGCCAAGGCTAGAGCTTCAGGAAGAAGAGAATGTGTAGAAGGTCAAGATATGGACTAAAAAGTGTCCCTTACACTTGAGAACATTGAGGCACTGAGGTATCTCACTGGGAGCCATTGCACTAAAGGCATGGAGTGCTGGCCCAGCCTGAGGAGGACTGGACAGTGAGGACACAGACACAGACCTGCCCCAGAGGAAGGGGAGAGAAAGGTAGGTGGTGGTCTCTGTCAGCCTCTGCAAGAAGGCCTGGAATGACACAAGCCCTCATTCTCCCCAGCCTGGGGCTCTTAAGCCCAGAAGGGAGGGACAAAGCAGGCAAGGCAGGACCTATGGCCCAGCACCTTCTTCCTGTGTGTGAGCCCAGCCTTCTCACCTGTAAAAGGGAGAGGAATTCTAGACACAAGGAGGCTGTGAGGGTGACAGGGTGTGGATCCTGGCTGACACCAGCACCAGGCCCCAGCCCTCCAAAGCCAGTGCAGGTGAGAGATCTAGGACTGGGGTGGGGGTGGGGGAGCCAGATTCAGGAACAGCATCCTCACCCAAACTTCAAATGGATGGAAAACTCAGGTGAGTCTGAAAACTCCACAGGGCCATATCTCATAGGAAGCTCTAGTCTCACAAGTATCCCTAGAGGGTGCACAAGGGAGCTGCCCAATCCCCTGTCTATGTCTCCACGGGCTTCAGATAAGGCTTGGCTGGGAGAGGGAGAGGGCTCCACCAGACTCCTGCAGGGACAGCTGCAGCTGGGCTGGGGCTGGTAAGAGGTGAGCCCCGGAGGCCCCAGCATGCTAAACCCATGAGGCAAACAGGACCCCTGGGCCAGGGTGTAGGCTGCAGATCCCGGAGGTTTATTTTTGTGGTGGAACCAACATTTAAAAATTAGATCCTGCGTAGAAACCTGGATTTCTACCTTCACTAGAAACACTGGAGCATCGGGCCACCTCTAGGTGGGGCATGAGAGCACCAGTTGCCCCAGTCCTCCCCCCTCCCCAGTGATCCCCACCAGTCCCTTTGCCCTTTGCAGTTCTGCCTGGGCCCCGGATGGCCTCAGACCTCGCACCTTGAAGAGAGGTATTGGGCTGCAGCCTGCCCAGAGTCCCCATCCACTCACCCACCCAGAGCAGCCAGGCAGGAGAAGGGAGGGGTGGGGGAGAGGGAGGAGGAGGGAGGAGGAGTAGAAGGAGGGATGGGGAGAGGGAGGAGGAAGGGGGAGGGAGGAGGACTAAGGAGGATGGAGGAGGAGGGGGAGAGGAAAGGGGAGAAGGAGACATTGAAGAGGGTGGGAAAATCTGGGTCTCCTGCTCCCCATTTCATGCCCACAGGAGGCAAGCAGGAGGCCCAGCCAGCCACCTGGCTGCAACTTGCCACCCAGCCTTCGTGTGTGACACACCAGCCTGCACGCATACACTCCACATGCATACACACCATTTGTGCACACATTGGGCATACGCACACCACTTACACACATCTATGCTGTCTGCCACACCAGTTGTCCCTGCAAGCAAATGCTGTCTCTGCACACACACACACACACACACACACACGGAGGGCATGCTGTCTGGGCACAGGCATGCCATCTGCACGCATATGAGAGCTACACCATCTGTAATAGGTACACTTGTGCATGTGTGGACACACACACACACACACACACACACACACATCCTCCCTGCAAATGTGTTGTCAGTGCACATAAACATTGCAGGTGCCCACCTCCTGTGCCCTGAGGTCACACCCCTGGGACCCCAGGTCCTGGAAAAAGGGATTCGGTAGAAGGCTGGGCTCATTTGGAGAGTGTGCCTACACCAGATAGTCTTTGAGGGGACAGGCTGCTTGCTGTAGGATGTGTGTGCAAACCACACAGTGACAGAGGATGGCAATGTCTGACAGCAGGCCCCAAGGGTGCCACCCTCCCAGCCCCTCCCCTGTCCAGAGATGGGGATGCAGGAGTGTGGAGAGCCATGCCCCTTTGGTTTACTCCAGGTGCACTCTGCCACTCTCACCATGAAGCACCCCAGCTGTCACCCTAAGCTCTGTCACCTTGCACAAATGTACCGCCCACTGCCCCTCCTTCCCCTCAACTTGGCCACCATGGTCTCCTCCCACCTGTCCCCAGCTGGGGGTTCCAGGAGCCATGCCTGGGCACAGGCCGCAGTGCTGCCATCCTGTGGGGCCAGTGCTCTCAAGGAGCCCCACCGGGAGCTCCACAAACACAGAGCCCACCAGAGTCTCCTCCTCCTTGTCCAGGCTTGCCCTTCCTGACCCACCTGCAGAGCCCACTGTGAGCCACACACCCACCAGGCACTCTCGAAAGGCTTGCCAGGCTGGGTTGAAACTCTGAATGCCACTTCTCTAAAGTGCCACAGAGCAAGATCAGAACTTGACAAAAATTCACACCCGGTTCTGCACCCTTGCCAGCACCCTGACCTGAAATGAGCAGGACCGGTGTCCTGTTCTCTGGGGACAGCAGGGAGCTGAGCAGAGAGAGGAGGAACAGGGCACAGGCCAGTGTGGCTGGGGGCCTGGTCTCTCCCCAGCCTCACACCTCTTCCCAAACAGAGAACCTTATTCAACAGCATTTTTCCGCCCTTGGAAAGGGAAAAATGACATTTCGAAACATTACTGTGAAAAATTAATTTAGGTCTGAAGCATCAAAGACGTTTTGCAAACAAACCGAAGGCATTTTGTGGCTGGCTACTGCCCGAGTTTAAATCCCCAGGTGCCTGGGTCCAGTCAACAGGCCCTGGGGGGAGCAGGAAACATACCCACCTGAAACAGCTCTCCTGGAGGATAGCCGTGGCCAGACTCCAGAGCCCAGAGGATGAGAGAGCAATCACATGCATGCAAAGCCAAGGCAGCCCCTGGCTCCCCAGGCAGAGTGACCTTTTGTCAACTTCGGACGGGAACACAAATCTGCCGTCACTCTGGATCGGCCTTGATTGGATCAAAATCCCATTGGAAAACAGAGGGGAAAGGCAATAAAATCTCCAGAATTGATATTAAACCACTGACATTTCACAAACCGAGCAGCTCTGGCAGCTGCCAGTCTACGGGCGGGAGGAACTCTAAAGGGGCAAGTCAGGCGTGAAGGTCACGGCGGTGCGGAGGAGACTCTCCCAGACCTGGGCATCAGCACCGAGGGACCAGGAGCCCAGAAGGCCAGGGTCCAGTATGCTCAGGCCAGGGTGGGGGCCCCTGCCTGGTGGTCCCGTCTCTTCTGGACCCACACATTTGCTCAGGTGCACCCCAGCAAGGGACGGCTGACCTCCAAGGCCATCCAGACCAGATGCTCTGTGGCTCTGAAGCCAAAGATTATGTCAAACTCGGAGCTTGAGCCTGTTCCCCTGACCCTGGTCCTGTACCTACTGGAGCCTAACAGTGAGGAGGGGCTGCCATCCAGGATGAAACCAGGAAAAACAGACATTCCTTTGAGAAATCTGCCAGGAGCTGTGCCTCATCCCCCTGCCATCCAGCGCACATTGAGCACCTGCCACATGCCGGGCAAAGTCCAGGAAGATACAGGCCAGTGTTCTTTTCCTGCAGGTAACCCAACTGGGGCAGGAGCAGGGAGGCAGGCTGAAACAAGGTGCTACCAGAAGCAGGCGCCTGTGTCTGCCACTATGTGTGGACAAGGAGGGGGGACCCGAGGGCCCTCATGTTTGCTCCCAAACTCTGCCAACTCTAAGCACAGACCTATGTGTGCTGGCCTCACAGGGAAAGCAGGAGGGACAAGGAGGCCCTGTCCAGAGCTCAGGGAGCCCAGGAAGCCCCTCCAGAGGTGGCAAATCCTGCCATCTCCCCCTCCCCCACCCATGGCAATGGCAGATGTCACTTATCCATGACAGCAAGCTTTTCTGATGAGCCCAGATGTGGCCTCAGAGTACTTCTCGACACAGAGCCCCAGTAGCCTCCAGAACCTCACGGGAGTCGGCCTGTGGGGTGACAGCAGGGCTGAGCCTTCCTGAAGTGAGAGCTTAACCCAGTCATAAGGGGTGCTCTGAGCGCAGGCAGGAGAAGGACATCATGAGGAAGGCTTCCTGGAGGAAAAGTCTGGCAGCTGGAATCAGTCAGAAGAGCAGGTGGACAGGCAGGTGGGCAGACCCTGGGCTGGAGCAGGGCTGGTATGCCAAGACCACAGGGCTCCAAAGTGGGATTGCAGGAAGCAGCCTCAGTCCAGCCCTGGGACTCCCAGAAGGGGCAGGAGGTGAGCCTTCCCCAGACCTGTAGGTCCCACTGTGGCTCAGGATGGTGGTAGGGACAGAGCGCCCATTCTGCTTCCTCACTCTTCAGAGCCATCCACAAGTAATGGCACCAAGGGCGGCACCGCCTGGGCATGGGGGTAGCTGCCTGAGGACTGCAGTACCTCCTGATGACCCCAAGTCCCCCATGGGGATGCTTTGCTCAGAAGTTTCTAGGTGGTCACCTGGAAAGATGCCAAAATCTTAGGGCCCTGGAAATAGAGCCGTCGGTCAGCCTGACGGGAATTTCCTGAGCTGCTCCTGGGGCCCAGAAATGCAGAGGACACAGGACCACAATCATCAGCATGAGTGATCCCCATGACAACTCACAAAGCTACTTGGTGGGCATCAGCTCTTTTGAACCCCACAAGAGCCCTGGGAGGTAAGGATCGCGGTGCCCTCTGATGGGGAGGTGAGACTCAGCTCAGCGTGGCAGGGAGACTCAACTACGACACACCAGGCTTCAACCACTCCATCGCTGCCCCAACAGCACCACCCCAGGGCCTTCATTCCCTGACCATGAGGCCAACTCCTCAGAAGGCTGGTCAGTCACAGACACAGGGGGGCTGTCATAGGCGCCTCTGGCCCCCAAAAACATCTCCACTGGAACCATCAAACAACATCTCGCCACAGGGGAGACCTTACCGTGGGTCTGGAGAAAGCATCGGAGCCGGAGCCCTGACCCTCTGTCCGACCCCTGGCCATTATTAGCCAGCTCTGTGTTTTCTAATCAACATCCTCACCATTAAGGTGAAGAAAGCACATAGGGAACTAACAGGGTTTTATCTCAAACAGATCGATCTGCTCAGATCTGTCTGGCCCCGGCCTCTTAATTCTCCATAATGTCAAAGCAATTTTTGGTTAAGTATACAGCCTGTCCTCTACTAAATTAAACTAATAGATCTAGTGGGAAATAAAACCCCAAGTGCATTGGGAATATTAAAAATTAAAAAAAATAAACTCTTCATGGGTCTGTAAGATTTACTTTGGCAAATGATTAAATAAACAACACAGAGACAGGCTGTAATAAGATCCATTAGTGGACACTCAGCTCCACTGGTCACCTCCCCCTGCCCCGTCTGTACCACCCTGCCCAAGCACCAGGGCTCAAGGATGGCCAGGCATTTCCCTGAAGTCCCCTGCCCTACATTCCTCACAACACAAAAGCCAGCAAGACGTGCACTTTAGTGTGTGGATCTCTGCTGGTGGTGGTTCTACACCTCAGGTGCTAAGCCAACTGCTGCAAACACTTTATCTCAAAAATCAATGCTCCTGTCCCCCCCCCCCCGCTGTCAGCATGGCTGGGATACCCTCTTTACAGATAAGAAAAGTGAGGTTCCAAGAGGCCAAGGCAAGACCAGGATTTGAACCGAAGCCCATCTGATTCCATAACCCCAGACCACACCTTGCTCTGCTTTGTTCTAATCTGCTTTTGACTTAATTTTTCATTGAGCCATCAATAACCTAGGCCAGGAGGCAGGATCTTGCTCATCAGAAATGGCGTCTGAAGCCCCCAGAGCCTGCCCAGCTGCTGTTCCCGCCAAGCCTGGCCCAGCACCTTTGGGCATGTTCATGGGCGGTGCAGAAGAGAAAGGAGGTAGAGTGGGAATTAAAATCAAGTTTTGCAGTTGGGGAAACTGAGGTTTGGGGGCTTTCCCAACCAAACCCCAGTGTCCAAGGCACCTCAGACAGGCCAGGGAGGGTGGGACAAGGCATTTTTCCCCCGGGACTCAAACACTGTGGGACTCACCCTAAAACTTTCACACCTTCCTCATGCCAAGTGTGCTGTTTGTCAGAGCCAGCTCTCAAGCGCAAAGAAAGTGGGGAGATGACAAAGGAGAGGGAGGTGAGGTCTCATCACAAGGCCCCTGCTTGGAGCTAGATCCAAATAAGGAGAGGTCTGTGACAACGCCTAGCTCCTGCCCCCACCCCCCCACCCCGACGCCCCATCCTATCCTTTCCCCAGATTGCCAGCTTCCCTGCTCCCACCACTACCTCACGGTGCCCTCAGTCAGACCTCCTCCTTGCTACCTTCAATGCTAGTCAATGGTCTCGTCACACAGGACTCTTCTCATTGCCGCACCAACTCCCCAGATCTCCCGCCTCCACACCCCTGCAGAGGCTGCTACTACTCATCTGGGATGCTGACACACCCTACCCACACCCCCACTGAAGCCAGTCAAACTCCTCTCTGCGCACATTCCTGAGCAAAAAGACCACACATCCATGAAGTCTTGCCAGAGGGGACCCAGCTCCCACTATTTGCTTCCCCATTAGGCTCTAAGCCCCATGACCAGAGCCATGTCCTGTTAATCTCTGAGCCCCATTGTTCTAGGCACAGAAATCCTTCCTGTGCCTGAAAGGCCACATGTGCCCTCACCTGCCTCCCTGTCCCAACTGTGCACCCTTCACTTATGAGGCTCTGCCACCTTCTATTCTCCAACTCCCCACCTTGCCTTGCCCTTGGCCTTCACCCTTGCCATGTCATTCTGCCTGAAGCACTCTGCCTCTCCCAGGTCTCTGCCTGTCTGTCCACTTCAGGTCTTCCTGTGTCCACCAAGACTCCCACTAGGTATGTCCGTGTGTGCGCGAGTGGGCTGCAGGTTACGTGTTACACACCACTGAGATGATCAGGCTTCGGTTTTGTTTTTTCTTCGCAGGTGTGCCTCTGCCCCCTTCTGGGCTGAAATGCAGGTTCCGTGCAGGCAGGATGCCGCGGGGTCCCCAGCACCCTGCAAACTGTAAAGTCCATACCCACAGGTAAGTGCTGGATAAATGAATACTGGGTTCTCAGGACATGCTGGCTGGGTAAATGTCTGAGGTGAAGCAGGCAGGCTCTGCCTAGAGTTTCTCCTCTCATTCCATCTCTCCAGGCAATCCACAAGCCCAATCAATCCTGTTTCTGACAAGCAAACAAACAGCCCCAGGCACAGGGAACCCTGAGCAGTGACACCGACACAGCAATGACAGCCCAGACCTGGGACTGCAAGCCATGCCTGCTTTTCAGAGCGCACATGGGCAGGGACAGGGCAAGGGCAGACCCACCTCGCTGATGGCCCCAAGGCCCGGTGTGAGCAGAGGATGCTCTCTTGTCTCCATGTGGGGGTAGAAGACGACAACAGAAACCCAGACTGTGAGCTTTTCCGCTTGCCTTCCCCGTGTCTTAGGGGCACTCAGTCATCAGTTCCTCCCCATCATCCAGGCAGAGAGGGCCATCCTCCACCATTTGAAGCAGCTGACCTGACGTTTGCCCTTGGATGGCAGCATTCTTGGGGCTGGACTTCAGACCCTTATCCCCTGACAGTGAGGCCAGTGAATGACTAAACTGGCCAAAAATAAAAGCCCCCATAAATCTGGTATTTTTCTTTAAGCTGTCGGGTACACAGAGTGTGCCAGGATTATTGATAGAAAAGTTTATGGATGGGTTGCATCTTAAAATCAAAATACATTACCCAAAATCAATGTTGCCGTACGAGGCACGGGGAGGACAGGAAAGGTCAACCGAGACAAGAATATCGAAACCAAAACTCCAAGAGGACCTGAGCATTAAAATAAATAAATTTTGAAAGTGAGTTGCAGGAAACACATTCACTTAAGGGCTGTAATTTAAGGGTACTTTCACGAAAGGCTGGGCAGTCTTTTTAAATAACACTTTTTGAAGTGCCTTTGAGAGTCTAGTGAATCCATCCACAAAATGGTATTGACAAGCACAGCATACCCCAACTGGCAGCCGGATCACAGCAGCACAAAATGACAACGGGCAGGACAGAGCGAGGTAGACTCGGGCAAGCGCCCATGCACAGCCCCATCGGTGGGTCAGGTACACTGAGGGCCTACTGGTCACGTTACAGGAGGGTTCACCTCCAGGCCCCTCTACACAATGATCCTGCAGGCATTTTGGAGCCTGTGGAGGGAGAAAGGGAAAGAAAAACCTTGTAGTCTAAAGGGTGCCTGTCACTACCTACTGATGAGCTGTTGATAAGTAGACAACAACAGTTTCAGAGACACAACAGTTCTGAAAAGTCTCTCAAAAGTCCATCAGTGGGAAACCAGCCTCATTTCACATGACCAACATTTCCTCCAAACAGGGCTTTTGGAGAGAGCTTTTTGGAGAGAGCTCTTTGTGGGACCCCAAGGGACTGGCAGTTGGCAGGGGTGAGTGGGGTGAGTGACTGTGTCCCCAGAGAGAAGTTTCCTTTTGAGAAGGGAGCAAGAGGAGCAACACACGTGCCCCGTCACAGATGCCTTCTTTAGAGCCTCCGACTGAGACCACATCCCACAGGTCACTGCAGATGTGGCGAGAAGGAGCCGACTCCCCTGCAGAAGGGGGGAAAGATGCAAACAACAACCTTCCCGCCACAACCAACAACACTCTTAGTTGTAACATTTACTGAGCCTAAGCAAGGGCTGGCCCCACTGGGAGTTAGAGACCCAGAAAAGAAGGGCACAGCTGCTGCCCTCGCAGTCCGCCAGCGGGGACGGGAGAGCAAACAGTCTCTCCGGACACGGGACTACTGTGCACCTTGTAACAAGCAGGGAAGAAGCTGTGAGACAAGTTCAGGCTGCCATTAATCAAGGGCAGAGGGTCCCTGCTCTCCGTACCAACTCCAGGTACTGAGAGACAAGAGTCTCACCTGGAATAGGGGAAATTTCAGTGTTTTGATTAAGAATTAGGACCCCAGACTAAGACAGATCTGAGCTGAAGCTTTACTCTGCCACTTACTAGCTGTGTGACCTGGAGCTAGTTCCTTAAGCTCTCTGAGTTTTAGCTACAGTATCTCTAAAATGCGGCTAAATCACAGTGCCTACCTCATAGGGTTGTTACAGGGGTTAAATGAGCTCATTCATTCACTCCAAAGTTTTTTACTGAGTTTCTATTCTATGCCAGACCCTGTCTAGATGCCACAGATGCATCAGTGAACAAAGCAGTCAAAGAGCCCCCATCCGAGTAGAGGCTACAGGCCACAAACAAGAAATACAGTAAATAAGGATGCTGTACCATATGCTGGAAGGAGGTTAGTACTAAGGAAAGGAGAAAAAAAGGAGAGCAGGTAAGCAGACTCCTGGGGAAAGGGGTGTGCAGATTGCACTCGAAATATGGTGGTCCCAGGGAGCCTCATTGAGAAGGCAGCTTCTTAACAAAAACCAGAACATGACAGAGTGTGTGAGCCAGGTGTCCGGGGAAGGAGCATCCCAGTCAAATGATATAGCTAGTGCAAAGGCCCCGGGGTAGAAGCACTGTTGCACTGTAGAAGTATGTTGTGCTGTAGGAAGGAAGCCAGTGTGGCTAGGGAGCATCACCAGGGAAAGGACAGAAAACATAAGATGAGGACATCGGGGCGGGGCAGAAAGGGAAGGCAGCCGGTTTGACCTTGCCAGCCATTACAATGCCGCTGGTGTTTATCCTGAATGAAAAAGGAGCCACTGTAGGGTTTTGAGCAGAGAAAGAGTGATCTGATTTCTGTTTGAGGAGGATGGCTTGACTGTCAGGTTGAGAACTAATGTGTGGAAAGTATATACCCAGTGCCCGATACATGGAAAGTGTATGAAAGAGTACAGCTATTATTCTTGTTAATAATAACACCAACTCACACAATAGGCAAGATACACCTTACCCCACGTGGTGGTACGGTTCAGAAGACTCGCAAATCTTACTGATAACAGAGGTGTGACTCCCTCTAGCTGCAGAAGTTCTCCCCCGTATATCCCTGATACTGGCCATCCATCTCTGCTTGCACCTGGTATCAGGCCAGGAGATTGGCCCTCCAGACAGGCCACCGCACAGTGGGCCATCAGTTCTCTTGCCATCAGAACTCTGCTTGGTATCAGTCCCCAAAAGAATCTGCTTTCTTAGAATCCCATCAAGGTCCTGAATCTGTATAGCACAGTGCAAGTCTGCCCCCTCCCTTCAGATGCTGAGGACAGCAGTGGGGTCTGCAGGGTCTCACATTCAGCAACCCAAAGCAGTGTGTAAAGGAAGGTGAGGTTGCTAAGGAAAAGTTCCTGGTCCTGGTCCTACGGGGGAAAAAATGGAGATGGCACCTGGCAACTGCCTCTTTGAGTTGAGTTCCCCAGAAAGACACTATAGAAAGAAGAGGAAGGCCCTAGACATTCCTCCCTTCCCAGCCACAGACCTTGGCAAACAAGGGTTCCGTAGCTGAGCAGCAGTAGCCTGAGGATGTGGAAATGACTCCTTGGTCACAGATGAGGATACTGACAGACCCAGGGAGGGCAAAGGGACGTTGTCCAGGGCATCGTACTAGTAAGAGCAAAGCTCAGGAAGGGCCTAAAGCTACTTCTCTACTGAGGGTGTGCCCTGGGCAGCATGGACCAGCTCTGCTGCTGTGATGTGTCTGCCCTCTGGGTTTCCTTCTCCCTGGCTCTGGGAAAACCCTCTGGTGGTGCCTCCAGGAAGCCAGTGAGCAGGGAAAGCAGAGCGTGAACCGCAGGGGCGCGGGTGTGCTCTCTCACCCCAACATCAGGACAGAGCTGAGAGGTTACGGCCAGGAGGGTAGGGAGATACACTGAAATAGACCATTTGGGTTTCCCATGAGAAAGGAAGCAAGAGAGACCTGAGCCGAGCTGCGGGACTTGCCCCTACAACTGTGTGCCCATCGGAGCCACAAGCCCGCCCCACGTTTCCCTTTAGGGGCCAGACTGCACTCCCGCAGAGAGCTGGGGAGGGGCAGGCTCCTGGTGAGGGCCCGGAGAGGTACAGGGATGCCAGGGACGCAGGGGCGGGGGATGGGTTCCGGAAAGCGGCAATGGACCCGACCTTTGCCTCTAGCTGCCTGGGGATCCCCCCCTCCTTGCACCCGGTAAAGCGAGAGCTGCGACCGGCGAGGAACGAGTGGGGACGCAGGGGCCAACGACTGAGGTGCAGGAACCCCACCCCCGCTTGGAAACCTCCGGGGCCCTGAGTCGTGCTGGGCGCTCCCCACCCCACCCCACCCCCGCCGCCTCTGCCGTCACTCACGGCCGCTGCTCGCTGGCTTGCTCGTGCGCTCTCCGCGCCACAGGCACCTGCTCGCCGGGCGCTCTGCGCTCACTTCTCGCTCGCACACTGCAGACTCCCGGCGTCGCCTCCGTCACCCGGCCTCGTCCCCAGCCCAGCACAGCGCTCCGCCCTTCTCCCCGGCCCCTGGCGCCCACCCACCAGCCATGGCCTGGGCCTGGGACAAAGAGCGGTGCAGCTCTTTGCCCAAACTGGGGTAAGCAGTTGAGGGCGGGGGTCTGCGGAGAGGGCCGCGGGGCACGCAGGATAAGCGGCCGTCTCGGGAGAGGGAGATTGGGAAGAAGCCAGGGAGAGTTTGGGTGGGAGGACCCCCAGCCAAAGCGGGTGCTGGGCGGGGCTGCGCTCCAACCACAGAGACTGTGGGCCCTCCAAGCGACCCCCTGGAGCGTGGGGCGCTCTGGGGCGGGGGCGGTGCCGGCTGTGGAAGGGGAGCGAAGGGCGGGGGTGATGCAGCGGTGGAGGCGGCTCCGCGCCTAGCCACTGACCGCCTCCTCCCTTTCCCTTTCCCTTCCCCCTCTCCCCGCCTCTCTTCGGCTCTGGGTCCGCCACGCCGGACCCGCTCTCCCCGCGCTGCACTGGGTCGGACGCCAGGTCTGCGCGCCGCGGCTGAGCGCCCACTCGCCTTGCGGAAAGAGCCGCGGAGGGACTAGCGGGGGCGGCGGCGGGAGAGCTCGGCGGGAGCCAGAGGAGGTGGCAGTCGGGAGCCAAACCATAAGGAGACTGGGAAGCAGAAGCTCGCAGCTCTGAGGCGCGCACTCCCTTAGCAAGGGATGGGTCCCGGGGCGGCCCAGCCTCTGTCCGGCCCGCCGGGCAGAGACTGAATTGCGGTTCCCCATCGTCCTGTGGACAGCGGGATAGAAGGAGGCACGGACAGATCACCAGTAGCCTCCCGGCGGGACCTCGCGTCCTGAGCCCCCCGCGCAGCGCCCCCCGCCGGAGCCGCGCCGGGCAAGCCGGCGAGGGAGCTGGGCTGATTGGCGGCCGCCGGCGGCCGGGGGAGGGGGCGCCGCGCGGGGCCATGGCAGGCTCGGAGGCGTCCTAGCCCGAGCTGGAGCCGGATCCGAGCCCACGCTGCCACCACCGCCGCCTCTCCGCGCCCGGGCCCCCGCCGCCGCCGCGCCCCCCGCGGGAGATGGAACAGCGGAACCGGCTCGGCGCCCTCGGATACCTGCCGCCGCTGCTGCTGCACGCCCTGCTGCTCTTCGTGGCCGACGGTGAGCGCGGGAACTTTGCTGCCGCGGGGGGCTCAGGGGATCCTTGCTGGGGCCGCCAGAGCCAGCCTGTCCCGGTCGCCAAGGAGCAGGAGGAAGAAGAGAAGGGGACGGCTTCACGGTCTCCAACAATCCCGGTGTTCAGCCCGGGCCCAGAGGGGCAGGGGGAGGAGAGCAGCGAAGGGTCGCCGCAGCTGCGGCGCTCGAGCCGGGGTCATTCGGAGCCGGACCCGTGCTCGGGCTGCGGAGAGGCGGCTCGCGGGGAGCGGGAGTCGGCGCGCCCCAGCCTGGCTCCAGCAGTGCGGCTGGGCGCCGGGTAGAAGCGTAAGCCGCCCCTGCTGCCCCGCCCGATCCTGAGGGAAGCAGCCTGCAGCGGTAGCTGGTCTCTGCTAGGGCCCGGCAGCCGCTCGACCGAACTTTGCTAACGCCTGGGCCACGCTTGTGGCTTGGGGGTGGCAAGCACAAGGCCGGCGAGCCGGGGACGCGCCGTCTCGCTTAGGGTTGCCCCAGGCCCCCGCCCCACAGCTGGTCACGCCTCTCTCTTCCCCCGCCCCCAGCTACATTTACCGAAGTCCCCAAAGATGTGACAGTACGGGAGGGAGACGACATCGAAATGCCCTGCGCGTTCCGGGCTAGCGGAGCCACCTCGTATTCGCTGGAGATTCAGTGGTGGTACCTCAAGGAGCCGCCCCGGGAGCTGCTGCACGAGCTGGCGCTCAGCGTGCCCGGCGCCCGGAGCAAGGTAACCCGCCGCCCACGCGGCGCCGGCGCTCTCTCGGCTCAGGCCGGGGCGGCTGGGGTAATCCTGGCAGAAAAGGCAGGGCGCGCACTGGTGGAGCAGCCCATCTCCCACCTTCCCCATCCCCACAGCATCTTCAACAGCAGCAATCGTTACCCACAAATCCTGGTAATCCTTCTCCTTTCCCTTAAAACCTCCCGAACTGCAGCCTGCCGCTAAAAAGCGACACCTCATCCAGTTCGACTGCTCTTGCTTGCTGGCTGCGGGCACCGGAGTCAGATGGGTGCTGGGTCCTGAAGGAAGACCACTTGGTAGGGCCAGGCTTTCCCGGCCCTCTGCTACTCCGAGGTCCCTGGGGCACAGGGCCAAGGAGTTAAGCTACTCTTGGCTGGGTTCCAGAGGCCCGCAGTGCACCTCAGGATCGGAGGGAAGGCTCCCACTGTCAGTAGGCCTCTTAAACCAGTCTCTTACGTACACTCGAACACACACACACATACACACAGCTGCCCTCTACCCAAGGTCCCACCCAGAGTTACTGCTCACGTCTCCCTCTGCGTCCCGTCCAGATACACCGGCCCCTCCATCCAGCTTTCCACGGGGTTTAGGGAAACACTGCAGGGAATGAGGATGCTCCAGGGAGGGTGATGAGCTTTTCTTCCCACCCTGCTGGCAATCCAGCCTTTCCTCTTTGGCCGGCAGGTGTGCTAGGGCAGCCCCTCCTAGGTCAGGCACCATGCTTCCTTCAGGGTAAAACTCCAGGAGATCCTGATGTCCTTCGTGCCCTCAGCCCCGGCCACTTCCCGAGCGGTTTCGAATCCTAGCCCGCCCGCAGAGAGTCCCGCCTGAAGGCCGAGAGCCTAATGTGTCTCTCTCCCTCTTTGCATTTTAGGTAACAAATAAGGATGCAACTAAAATCAGCGTAAGTGTGGAGCCCAGCGCGGGCCGCGGGAGACCCCTTCTGGCCGCTTCGCGCCCCACATCTTCCTCCCTTTTAGAAAGGCTCAGCGGCCGCCGCGGTGTAGGGCCTTACTCGCAGCCCTGCACAGTCGGCTGCTTGGCAGGTCGGGGGGGGCCATCTGTCGCCGCTAGCGGAATCGGGTTCGCTTTTGTGTAAATCAAGGGTCCCAGGCCTGAATCTCCTTTCTCCGTTCGGCGCTCACCTGTAAAACTCTCCTTCAGCCGGCCGGCGCGTTCAGGCCCCTGCGCATCCGCTTGCCTCTGTTCTGCTGGCATGTCTCCCAGCAACTGGAGCGCGCTGCTCCTTGTGCTAGCAGCGACCTGTGCTCCGACTGTGGGCCCACCCCTCCTCCACACACATACACACACCCGGCGCCCAGGTGGCGCCTTCCGCCGCAGCCCTCTCCTCTGCCTGGGGTCCGGGTCCCGTGCCCGGCGCAGTGGGCTCGTTGTGGAAGAAGGTGTGGGGCGGGGGTTGGCGGCGCTGAGAGGCGCTGGGGTCGTGGGGCTCGGGAGGAGATGCGTCTACGCTTCCCCAGCTGGAGCGTGGAAGTATCGGGGCCTGGAGACCACCAGGGCCTCATAGAGCTCTAGGTTCCGAGGTGAGGGCCCCAGAGCGGTTGCTTGCCCACGTCTCCTCCAGGACGCGGGGGAGGGAGCTTCAGGCTGCCGCGCTGAAAAGCAGACTGCGAAGTAGCAAAGCTCTGGAGACCCAACAGCAACCTCAGCGTCGCCTCCTTGGGAGGGTGGAGGGTTAGCTGTAAAGGGCTGGAGGGGGGGGGGGGGCAAGTTTTTATGTGTAGTCTGAGAGCAGAGTGGCTGTCCTTCTGGCACTACCCAGGCCCTCCGAAATCCAGAGTAAAGGAATGTTGGTGTGAGTAGATGTGGAGGGCTGGGCTTAAGGCGGTGCAGCAAAGAGGGTGGTTAGCCACAGGAGGCCGAGCCTGAGACTTCTCCAAGATGCAGGAGGGAGGAAGGACGGGTAGGTTCTGCAGCTCTGAAGGTCAGAAGCATAGTTTGGCAGGAGGATGCAACGTGATGAATTCGGTTAAGATGATGGGGACACGATGCAATGGGTAGGGCCATCCAAGATCCAATCAGGATTGGGAGCCCCAGGCCACTGGGGAGCCACGGAATGAAAGGAAAACCGGGTCGCGACAGGCAAACCTGCGTCCAGAGGTGTTGGGGTGCTGTGGCATGGGTGCGCAATGGCAGAGCTGAGCGCAGGTGCACTTCGCCGGCAGGGAGAGCGCGTCGCGGACCTGTCCATCCCGGCCTTCTGACCCCAGCCCCTGCTGTCTTGCAGACCGTGCGCGTCCAGGGCAATGACATCTCGCACAGGCTGCGGTTGTCGGCCGTGCGGCGGCAGGACGAGGGCGTGTACGAATGCCGCGTGTCCGACTACAGCGACGACGACACGCAGGAGCACAAGGCCCAGGCGCTGCTGCGCGTGCTCTCGCGCTTCGCGCCGCCCAACATGCAGGCCGCCGAGGCCGTGTCCCACATTCAGAGCAGCGGTCCGCGTCGCCACGGCCCCGCCAGCGCTGCCAACTCCAACAACTTGGGTGCCACCGGCGCCGCAGGCCAAGCCACCTCCAACCCTGGCCACGGCGACAAAAGCCCGCCTCCGGGGAGTCCTCCTGCTGCCCCAGGTCCCGGAGTCCCAGAGGCGGCCGCTGCCTCCGCGGCCCACGCAGCCGCCACCACTGTCGCGGCTGCGGCCGCTGCTTCGTCAGCGTCACCGCCACTGGGCCAGGCGGTCCTTCTGCGCCAGAGGCACGGCTCAGGTAAGAGCGTGTGCAGAGAGGGGGGCGCGCTCGAACGGGGGCTGCGGGGACAGGGTCCTGAGTGGCTCTGGCCAGAGAGGCAGCCCTGCTCTGGCACTTGGGTTTGCCTAGTGGTGGTAGTTCACGTGGGTGCGTGCGCCTGGGGCAAGTTTTCTGCAGCCTCCCTTGGGTTCTCTTCTTGTTGTTTCCTGTTTATTGCTGGTTGCTTCGAGGCTTTCAAGACTTGTATTTACGAAGGGGGGAGGGGCGGCCTTCCCCCAAATTCTGGGTAAGAGTAGGCAAGCGGCTCCAGTGTGAGGACCCCTCTCATGATGAGTTTGGAGAACTGGACCTTTTTCTCCTGGGGTCCTTAGAGTCTAGAGGGTGGGGCGCTAGCATCCAGAGTGGAAGGAGGTGGTTACCACTCAGGCATCGTGCGTCTGGATGCTGACTGACTGATAGAACAGACAGAATTTGTCCAAGGCTGTGTGGTTGGGCCTGGCTGAGTAGCCTCTGCTCTCTTTGGTTAAGTCCAGAATGGTCCTAGGCACAGACTGTGCTATAAATAGTCCCCTTTGGGCCCTCTTGGGGGATGGGGAAGTAAGGATAGAGCTTTGTCATTGCTAGGAGAGCACCCACATGTTAAGGCCTGCTTTCCTAGGGAGCCAAAAGGGCTGGGGGAGATGGAAGGTGGGCAGGCAGAGGGGAGTCAGAGAGCAGGAAAACATACTGACTGCTAGGGCAGGCAGCTCTGGGGCAGAGTGTGTATAATTCTTGGAAGATTGAGAAAATAGCCACTGAAATCACTTTGGTAGGGGTTAATTCTCTCAGAGAAAAGCTGCTGTAGAGACTGGCAAGGCAGGTTTTTAAGGCCCAGGACTAGAAGTGGTATATATTACCTTCACCCTCACCTTTTGGCCAGAACTAAGCCACTTGGTGCCCCATAGGTGCAAGGTTAGCTTAGGAGCTGTTTTTGACCTCCTCTCTTCTGGGTAGAAGGAGAGCATAAATCCTGGGGGGACTTAGCCATCTCTGTTTAGCACACAGTAAGTGTGCTGGAAAAGTAGTTATTGACTTGCGATTGGCTTAGTTGCATGATTAAAAAAAAAAAAAGCACCTCTGCTGCACTCTTATGGGATGTTCTACAGACCATGAGTGGAGTGGCAAAGCAAAGGATTTGGAAGGCAGAAGCCCAGATGTGAGTTGTGCTTCCACGGCTTACTAGCTGTATGACTTAAGCAAGTGGCTTAACATGTCTGAACATATTTCTTCATCTGTAAAATAGAATGGTATTCCCTGATCTCAGAGGGAGCTCAGTATGGAGATTTCTATGTAAATGTTTGTTGTCATCACCTTGGTAATTACCTGCTCTGGCCAGAGAGGAGGGGATGGGGGAGATAAGGCTGAGTGGTTGGCAGTTGGAGGCCAAGCTGCTGAGGGCCTTGAATGCCCAGCAGATCCAACAGAGACTTTGGTCAAGGAAGGATTATATGAAAGAGATCTTTGAGAATAAACTTGGTAGTGCTCACAAAAGGTGTTAATGAGACCAAGGCTATGAGCTCATTCCTGCTTGAATCTCCCTTTCTGCCTGGCCAGAACCTTGACACCTTGAGCAGAACCAAGGCTGATCCAGCTATGCTCTGCATTGCTAGTCAAATATTCAGTCTCTGTGCTGGCCACAAGGGGGCTCTAGGGCAACTCATCCCAACAGGGAACCTGTCTGTGGAGGGTGGCACAGATAGTAAGTACCCTTCTTTCTGGGAGATCTGGGGGTCCTCACATCAGTTCAGTTCTGATGGCACAGTGTCCAGGACCTCCCAGCAGGTGGGGCCTTGGGCATCTGCTAGTCACAGGGCAGTATTTTAATGCCCACACAGATCAGGGCAGCAGTTCAGGCTGGGGTTCCTCTGCCCTCCCATGGAGTGGCTTGTAGTGTGCATTTCCCTCCAAAAAGCACAGCCAGCTGGGCTCCCATCAGGGCAGGGAGGGCTCCCATCAGGCCCTGGCAGGGAAGTGCCACCAGGATGGGGGTATGGTGGCCCCTAAGGTCTCTGTCACCCCAAAACTGTTGCCAGCTCCTGAATAGGCCAGGAACCACGTAGACACATCTCAGAAAGAACCCCAGGTTTCTTTCCAACTCCCATTCAGAAGGCCAGAAGGTGGGCCTTCTGCCAAAAGACCAAAAAGCCTGCATCTTCCTGTCTCCAGGTGAAGGTCTTGGGAGAGTCGCAGTACAGTGGGCACCTCTGGAGATATGTGCATGGAGAAATGGGTTAGCTGACTTCTAACCCACAAACATACCTGAATTACCTTGATCCCAAGGAGGGACCCATGCTGTCTTAAACGTCCCATCCTGCCCACCACCCGAAGCCACCCAAGCTGGGGCTGTCGATGGGGCAAAGTCTGAAGACTGTCTTTTGGTGGCAGGCATTAATAACCTTTCTGCAAGGCTGTGTTGTTGAGCCGTGTGTAGTCCTGCTGAGCCTCCCTGGGGTGCAGCAGGCCAGCCAATCACCCAGAGCTGCCAGCAGCATGAGCTGGAGAGGGAGCTTGAGACAGCAAGCTCAGGCTTGGCCTTCCCTGCTCAGTTCTTAGCAGCCTGGAGGGCAGGGGACCAGGCACGACCACTGCCACCTGGTTCACAAGCAAGGTGATAGACTGTTGACAGAGTCTATCAGTCAGGGTGCTTGGCTAAGCAAATGGCACATTCAAACAGGGTTATGGGGGAGAGGCGATGAGAGTAGTGTTTGAAGGTGTGGACAGGGTTAGGACAGCCAGAGAAGGGTGAGTGCCAGTCCCCAGGGCTAGTGGCAGTGGGAGCCATTAGCACCTCTAATGGCAAAGGGAGAGTGATTAGTATAACCCAGAGGGGCACGCCAGATGAAGTGACCTGCCTGACAGGAGCTGTGGCCTTGGTATGATGGCCCAGCAAGGACCTCAACTTCCTCCTGCCCTCCAGTTCCCGTCAGGGCCTCCTACTGGCCAAACCCTCCTAAGAGCAGAGGCAAGGGTGCTGGCTGATGCAGCCTATACGGACCAGTGCCCAGAGGCTCAGAGCAGAGTGGAGAAAGGTGGATTGGGGGGGGTGGGGAGGAACAGAAGGAATAACCTGACTCTCAGAGAGCGGAAGATAGGTTCCACCCTAGCTCCAAGACAAACCCAAAGGTCATCCCAGGCCGGGTCAAGTGGTCACTCTGGCTGTTTCAGAATGGCAGCCTCAGTGGTGGTCCCAATCCACCTCCCCAGACAGTCACCGGTTAAGTGATTACTCCTGGAAGAAAGTCAGAAGAAGTCCCAGACAGTACTGTGGTACTCTGTTATTCAAGCAAGCTACTTTGGTGATGCCAGAGAAGGGGTGGGGTCGGGCAGGGGGGGGGGGTGGGGGTGGGTACTGACCTGAATCCCTCACCCTTCAGCTTCTGCACAGCCAGGCCAGGAAACCCTTCCTGTGCCCCACTTGCACCCAACACAGCCAAATACATATTTGTACTAAAAGTTTATGTGCAAAAACTCATTCATTTCACGTCTCATTTGTCAAGAGACGTTTTGATATTTGTGCTTAAAAATAACATGGGCTGGATTAGCACAGCAGAGCTGGCACAGGAGACCAGGCCCCTTCCTAGCCACGTTCTCATAAATCTGGCTCCTGATTAATCTGAACACTGACCTATGTTATATGAACACTTTGTTGCTGATTGCCATTTCTAGAAAAAAAGAGAGGGAGAGAGAAAGAGAGAAAACAAAACAGAGTACCTTCCAGACAAACCCTTCTAATCCGGAAAGGCACCACAGTGAAGCTAAGTGTGGCCTCAGAAGAATACAGTTAGCAACTGAATGGCTTGCATGTTGGCAAGAGGATCCCCTCTGCAAGGACCTGGGGCTCAGATCTTGTGCCATGTGAACGTCTAATTAGCCTCAAGGCTCCAGCTCCAGAGAGAGGTGCCCTGGCCCCTACAGAGAACCGGCTGATGTGGCAAACTCCTGCCTGGTGCCCACACGGAGAACTGGCTCTCAATATTTCATTTCCTAATGAGAGAAAGACAGCCAAGGCCATGGGTGTGCTGGCTTTAAAGAGGCTCTTACTGCTGGGAGCCATCAAGGGGAGCATCCTTGGGTGTCTCCATGGCAACCGTAAACCATGACTGAAGGGGGCTGTGGACAAGGTGAAGGCATTCACTCTCAACCTATGCCCCCGTGGCTGACAAAGCTGGCGGAAATGGTGCCGGCATGACCGCTGGGAAAGTCTCCAACTAGGCCAGCAGGGCCAGGCGGCAGTCACCCAGTGTTCCCATCTCCCTGGACCCACAAGGACCCAAAAAGAATTGGCTTAAATAAACAATCCACTCTTCCCTCAAGCTCCGATGTGACACGAGGATCATAATTAAAGAGAAAATAAATCTGGCACAATTTGTCCCAGAGAAGAGAGGGAGAGGCTCCCTGGGCATCCTGAAAGAGAAAATTAAAGGATTTCATAAAGAAAATGGCTGAGCCTCACAGCTGGCGAGAGATGCCTGCATCATCCCTGACAGCAGCAAATGTGTGTGATTATTGGCTGCATGGCGTCCTCTCCCTCATTAGCCTGTCATGTGATTGCCATGAGTGGGAACTGGCAAGGCCAGCCATGGGCCCAGCTCAAGAGTGGCAAGGGCGCCCATGTATGCCCAGGACAAAGCTGTCTGTGTCAGTGGGAGTCCCAGGAGGGGCTAGCCCTACTCCAGCTAAGGCAATCAGAGGAGGCTTCCTGTAGACAGTGTGCGATTTCTGACTTGAAGGGGCACCTGGGGCTTTGTCCTCCTGCTTAGGTCAGCCCTGCGGAAGCTTCTGGAGGCCTCACCTCCCTCCCTGTCCTGTACCACACAAATAGAGAAAGTCACACCAAATGGAATGGCATTTGTCCAGTCGTTAGCCAGCTCACTGCGTGGCCATTCTCTCCTCAGAAGAGAGACCCCAAATTGAGGATAAAATGGCTACACTGTGGATTTAATGGTGATAAATAATACTTACCTTTTACTGAGCACTGATTATGTGCCACATGCACATATCACAGGTTTCCCTCCTTTTTGCCATTCTCCATAACTCCTCCTGCCTCACTTCATCTCACAGTCCGTCCCCAAGGCCCAGACCCTTTCCCCAGCTGGGGTGGCAGCCCCCATGAGAAAAGCCGAGAGCCGGCCTTTCTAAATGTCACTGGGAGCCAAACCCACCACGGAGCTTCTCATTAAATACGCCAGGCGCACATTTTTAAAGCTCTGAATATTAAGGATTCCCCAAGCATCTGTGGGGATAAATGAGGTCAAGTGCTTTTGTAATACGATATTGATTAGTTCTGCCCCATGTGGACCAAGGCAAGGGCTTGGCTGTGGTCTAAACCCCTGAGCTTTATGGGAGAAGGCAGCTTGGTTTTAGCACATCTTTGCAGCACAGGAGAAAAAAAAGTATTATCTTTTCTATTCCCCCATGCTTTGCTGACTATCACCAGGCATCTCTCAGAAACTCATACCCGAAGCGTGAGAAGCTTCCCTTTGTCTTATGTAAGGGCTGCAGGAAAGTTTAAGACGACCAGCAAACAGGCCCAGCACCTGTAACTGCTGATCCCTACCTGTTCTTAAAGGGTGACAAACCTCCTTCCCTGGGGTGGGGCTTCTGGGAAAATTAACCTGCTTGTCAGTGGCTTTGGTGCTCTTGGGGAAGGTGTACTATAAATACTAAGATAACTTATCCAATTTGTCCTGCTCTGGGCTCAGGCTAGCTGCTATTGTGCTAGTCATGGAAGTGGCCGCTGGGGGGGCTCAGCAGCAGCCCCTCAGTGGCCGGTGAGACCTGTACCCTCCATGAGATGGCCCTTGAGATGCAGGTCTTGTGAAGTCCTTGTGTTGGCAATCCCAGGGGAGGCTGTTTCTAGAAATTATTGGTTGTTCTGTTCTGCATTACCACCCCCCTGGGCTGAAACATCAAAGCTACTTTGGACTGGCTTCTGGTGTTTATGGTTCAAGTGGAATGTTGAGGGGAGGGGGGAGCTCTGTCTATACAAAATAGAGCCAAAGTGGACATTACAAAAGCTTTCTCCCCACGTATAATCCACCCACACTTAGCTACCCCTGGGGGCTCTGTTCTGTCCAGCTCAGAAGTGACCACCTTGCCAGAAGGGCTGCCATGGGGAACAGACCACTGGTGTCTGTGGAGGCCACCTGTACACAGGGCACCACCTGAGTGCACCTGCTGGACACCCAGTGCCCATTAAGGGATGAGCCCAGGGGGAGGGGCCTGGGTGAGGTCAGTTCTCTCAGGAGCAACCTAAGAGACAGGTTATGGTGGAAGAGACAAAGCATAAACCCGAAAGAGGTTGAGAACAATTCAGGAGGAAGTTATCCTCACCACCTTTTCCAGACATTTCTTTCTTCCTCCTGACATTTCAAATGCTCCTCACTGTTCAGCTAGCTGGTTCATAATTAAGCCAGGGTTGGGTGACATAACATTCTCCCTACTTTTGGGCCCTATAGAGCTCTGACAGCCCAGATATCAAAGTATGTGCCTTATCCTTCTTAACCTTTGTAAGTCCGTGCTTCCCATTCTCTGCATGAGTCCAACCACTTGCATTCAAATCCTGATCCATGCACCCCACATGTGATTTCTGTATCTGTTCTCATCTGGATGGCACCCATACCCATAACAGAGAACAAGTGACAGCATCAGAGGAGATAATCCACAGAAAGAGTTGAGCTTCAGGAGACCTAGCACCTAGAAAATGCTCAATAGATATTGGTTCTTGTTCTCTGCATTATTTGCAAGAATGGAATTGACTGTCCAGGATCATTTCATGGTGCTCCTATCTGAGACCTCACTCCAAGACATTTCTCCCTCTGCACATTCTGTGAGCATCATGGAGCTAAAGGTGATGGAAGGAAGCTGATGAGCTAGCTTCAGAACAGAGAGTGCCTTCAGATTGCAAATGGCTCAGCAGGTTGCTATTTTTGTCCTTCTCTCTCTGTGCCACTTCGAAGGGGGAGGGTAGGAAATGGGGAGGATGCCACGTCCTCGTCCTTGCCTGGCTGTGGCTATTTTCCATGAGTTCGGAGCTCCTTGGTGAGCAAGGACAGGTTCATCATGGCTTCTCACGTCCAGCCCCGAAGTTACACCACCACATTTGCACACCTGCCTGTAGGCCTCACTGTGCACCTGTGTTATGCCTGGTCTTGCTTCACTGTTCTATAGGTTGTTGGCAGCAGGGAGGCCATTGTGATGGGAAGAGGGGGGCCCTTTAGTGGCTAGAAAGCCAAGTTCTGAGGAGAGGCTGGTGTTTGCAGCACAGGATGAGAGCCTCTCCACAGGAGAAGGAAACAGAAGGAAAACCCCCTCAGTGGCAGTCAACTAGCCAAAGAGCCTCCAAAGCAGGCCTGGGCTGGAGAGGAGGTGCCCCATGTCCTCCTCACTGGGACTCTTACCAGTAGAGGTAGAGGAGATTTTGTGGGCAAGCCCAGTGCCTCACAGGGATGGGCCTATGAAGTGATGGGGATTGGGGCCACTGTCATAGGCTTGGGCATGCCTGGGCTCTTCCATGCGAGTGCTTGCATTTGTTTTTCCTATTCACGCCCTACCCAAGTGCCCTCCCGGTGGCTCACAGTGCCTGCTGCCTGCCAACAAAGGGGTACTCAAGGATCAGTGAGGAGAAGGTAGGACAAAGACCACCAGAAGGAGGTGCTGGAAGCATAGCAGGCTGCTTGCAGGGCCAGAAGACCAGGACCGCTCCTGGCCTGCCCCACGTGAGCCTGCCTCCCACCAGCACAGGGAGCCTACACAGGCTCACCAGAAAGGAGGCCCACTCACTCTTACAGGCTGTCGCCAGAGACAGAGAGCCCCTCACTCTGCTGATCCCTGGCCCCCTGCCATCAGCTCTCCTCAGGAGGATGTCAGTTTTCCTTAAGCCAGGAAAGCCCAGCTGCAACATTAGTCCCCTTATAGCAACTTTTATTACAATTGATTCTCATACAAATGCCACTTGGCCCAGATGAAGGATCGTTAATAAACCCGGGGGAGGGAGAGCTGACATCATGTCATGGCTCATTCTGAGCTAGGGTGGGGGTTCTTGGCCAACTATATCTGGTATGGCCAGAGCCAAGGGGCAGGGGTCTTCCCAGAGCATTAGGTAGACTCAGCCCCCACCTCAGGAAGAAGCTCACAGTCTCACCATGGCAGTCAGAATAAGCAAGAAGTGTTCTGAGAATGAATTCAGGGCTTAGCTGGGGCACAAGAAGGACTCAGAAAAGGTGGCACCAGTGGAGATCACTTCACAGAAGGGAGGAAGGCTTTGCTGACCCTGCAGCCAAAGGGGTCTCATCCACCCTGAGTACCCAGAAAGGCTCCACTGCTGTCTCAGGGCCCCCAACATTTCCTTCCCTGTCATGGAGTCAGTGCCTAGCTGATTACCCCATCCAGACCGATGCCCCAGGGAGACAGGCCCAGTTCCTTCTCATATCTGTATCCTCCCTACTCCATGTTCATTGGGCCTGGCACTAGTTCATTCATTCATTCATTCATTCATTCAACAAATGTCAAATTGGGCATCTTTTATGTGCAGGAACTAGGCATGGATGACACAATGTGAATAAGACCTACAAGGTCCTCAGAGTCTGATAGAAGGAGAAACAGACATTGATCAAATAGTCACATGGCAAGTGGAAATTTATACCCATGGCTGGTTACTCTAAAGGAGAGACCCATGGGTCTCTAAGGAGCTAAGAATAGGGGGACTTGACTCAGTCAGGGAAGGGTCCTTGAGGGAGTGACACTTGAGCCATAATCTGAAAGATGGTTAAGAGTAAAGAGAGAGTGTAAAGGGAGTGGGTAAAGCCTTCCGGGAAGAGGGGGTGGCATGTGCAAAGATCCTGTGGCAGGAGGGAGCAGGGGAGTACAAAGGCCTGACAAAAAGTTACTATGGTTGGGGCAGCAAAGCAAGAAAAGGAACAGAGGGAAATTTATTTTTTAATGCCTTAAGCAAGATTTTATTTTTTATATGAAATTTATTGTCAACTTGGTTTCCATACAACACCCAGTACTCATCCCAACAGGTGCCCTTCTCAATGCCCATCACCCACTTTCCCCTCCCCCCACCCCCCATTGACCCTCAGTTTAATCTCAGTATTTAAGAGTCTCTTATGGTTTGCCTCCTTCCCTCTCTGTAACTTTTTTTCTCCCTTCCCCTCCCCCCTGGTCTTCTGTTGGGTTTCTCAGGATCCACATATGAGTGAAAACATATGGTATCTGTCTTTCTCTGCCTGACTTACTTCACTTAGCATAACACTCTCCAGTTCCATCCACGTTGCTGCAAAAGGCCATATTTCATTCTTTCTCATTGCCAAGTAGTATTCCATTGTATATATAAACCACATCTTTATCCATTCATCAGTTGATGGACATTTAGGTTCTTTCCATAATTTGGCTATTGTTGAAAGTGCTGCTATAAACATTGGGGTACAACTGCCCCTATGCATCAGCATTTCTGTATTCCTTGGGTAAATTCTTAGCAGTGCTATTGCTGGGTCATAGGGTAGATCTATTTTTAATTTTTTTGAGAAACCTCCACACTGTTTTCCAGAGCGGCTGCACCAGTTTGCATTCCCACCAACAGTGCAAGAGGGTTGGGAAATTTAAGTAAAGAGTAGTTCAGAGCTCAAACTCCATAAGGCCTTATGATAGAGATGGGAGCTTTGGCTTTGTCCTAAGGCAACAGCATGGGGAACAAGTGGGTGGCGAGGCATGATGTTTTTGGAACTGATATTCTGGCTGCAGTGTGAAGATTAGAGAAGTGGGGACAGAGTGGATGTGAAGAAACCACTGTAGAGGCAGTGATCCTGCTAAGAGATGACAGGTTTTGGACTACCTGTTTGGATAGATAGGTGGATAGGTAGATAAACAAGTAGCTGGTGTCTGAGTTAAGAGAAAGATGTGAATGGATGGATGAGAGTGTAGGGGATGAGTGGAAGGAAGGATGAATGAACATGTGGATGGGTGGATGGAGGGAAGGACACATGGACATGTGGATGAATGGATGGAAGGATTTATGGATGTGAGAATGGATAGAAGAATGAGTAGATGGGATGGATAGAAGGATGAGTGGAAATATGGATGGATGGAAGGATGAGTGGAGGTTTGGGTGGGTGGATGGAAGGATGACCGGATGTAAGATTGGATGTAAGGATGAGTGGAGGTGTGGGTGGATGGAGGGATCAGTGGATGGATGAATGGATAGGTGGGTGGGTGGGTGGATGGATGGATGGATGGATGGAAGGATGAGTGGATGGGTGGGTCGATGGAAGGATGGGTGGATGAGTGGAGGTGTGGATGGAGGTATCAGTGGGTGGATGGATGGATGGATGGGTAGGTGGATGAGTGGGTGGATGGGTAGATGGAAGGGTGAATGAGGTGTGGATGGGTGGAAGGAAGAATGTGAATGGGTGAGTGAATGGGTGAGTGGGGGGATGGAAGGAAGAGTGGATACGTGGTTGAAACAGGAATGGGAAGATGGGCCCATGTGGGAGACAAGTTGGGTATTGCAGGATGAATGGGCTTGGGGCTGCAGACATGCCCAGCGTTGGCATTCCCCACATGTTACAGTGCATACTCAGTCCATATCTTCTAGGATAGAGGCCACAGGGAGAAAGGTCCCAGGTGGTGGCATGGCACAAACTGACTAGGCCCAGAATTCCATGCCAGCCCTTGCTTCTCTCTGCAGTCCCCAGACCATAGTAAGATGGGTGGGGTGAGTAGACACAACTAGTCCCCAGCCTGCTCCAGCTCCCCCAACACCTCAGCCTTTACAAGGCACCAGCATCACTCCCAGTGAAGGACATGAGCAGGGGCCTTTCCATATGCTGAACTCTGGTTACTCTGGTGAATGCAGCCTGACCAAGACTTGCTGAATATTGTCCATGTAAAAGTTAACGTGGATACATTTTTTCAAGCATCTAAAAAATCAAATCTCCAGGTGGGCAGATGAATAACTGTATTCGCATTAAAGACTAATGTAACAAAAAATACACAAGGCAATAATTCATAATGCATGCTAGTCTACAGAGTCATATTTTAATGCATGACATATCCTGGGCAGCTCCTCTGTGCTAATTTTATTTAATGAGCACATGTTCTAGAATTTTCAGAGCACTATCCCTGGGCAATTAAAATGTGTTAACCTTTTCAGTTAAATTGTGTTCTAAAGAAAAGTCCTCAGCATGAAACAGAAAGAAATATCTAGGCACCATGGAGGCAGAGCCTAGAGGAAAGGATTGCTATTGTGTCCCAGCCGTGCCAGACTCAGGGGCCTCCAGGCCTTCCTCCCTGGCCCTCAGGGCTCCTGTCTGTCACTCCTCCTCATCTTGGCCAGGCCCACCTCCATGGAGCAGGGCGAGAAGGCTGAGGCAAGGACCCACACACTGAACAGCCTTCACTGAACCAGCACTGGGTGAGTGCCCAACATTTGCGTGAGCCAGGGGATGTGAGGCAGACTCTGTGTCAAGGGACATGAAGGCTATGGAGGGGACATGAGGGATTTAAAAAGGCCAGGATGCCCCCAAAGAGGGGCAGGGTCCACTCATTTGAAGCCCATTCCCTATCTGTGTAATGGGCACACTAGTACCCCAGCATCCACAGGTCTGTGAGTTTCAGACCTGAGCCTCTGGTGAATGGTTCCCAAACAGTGTTCCTTGGAACCCTGAGCCCCAGCCCTACCCCCAGCTTCAAACAGAGCTGTTCTGTTTTTCTAATGGTTTGAGATATCAGGCTTCCATGCAGCAATTAGCTTAAAATGGGGGTTCTACTGCTTTAGAAGATTTGAAAGCAACTGATATAGTCCAAATATATATATATATGTGTGTGTGTGTGTGTGTGTGTAATATGTAAGTATATAAATTATATAGAGTATACAAATATATTTATGTGTGTGTGTGTGTGTGTGTGTGTGAGTATGCCACCTTCTAAGAAAAGAATTTGAAGTGGCTTTCAAAGTTGCATGTGACCTAATAGAACAGAAATTTTTAAATGAAGAAATCGGAATACAGGGAAAATGAATGTGAAATGGTGAAACTAGTTTGAGGAAAAGTTGGACAAAGAGATGTGTGCACACAGTCTCGGGCAGTTGAAAGGTCAGATCAGGGTGATAGCGATGGGCCCCCAGCACCAGCTTGTATTTGAAGATGAAAAATGAGATTCCAAGCATGAAGCATCTGGTGGATGTCTGGTGCGTCGTGGCTGCTTAGACTAGCTGGGGACACCTAAGAAGGACTCCCATTCATTCATTTGACGAATATTTTATGTGTGGGATGCGCACAGGGTGGTGGGAGAGAGGAGTCAAAAGGTAGACCTTCCGTGGCCACCAAACACAGCTGGGAAGGATCAGAACTTGCTATAAAGCCCATAGGATGCAGGGAGCCTCCAGCTGGAGTCTGGGGGATGCAGTGTCTGAGGGAGGCCTGGGGGTGCAGAGGAGGCAGACAGGTGACACAGGGTGAGCAGCACGGATGATGGTGGGGCTGTAAGGGAGGGGTGAAGTTGCAAGGTGGTCTGGGGTGGGGCCAGGAGTTAGGTCTTCAACCTGGGATGGAGCCCCTGGGGGATTGGGGGGCATCGTGTGTTTGCACGTGACGTGTTTTTGTGTTTGCAAAGGGCACTGTGGCCTCTTTCTGGGTAGGGACCTGTCTGTTTAGAGCTAGTGGATGTGGGTCAAGAACGTGGCCCTGTCAGGAGAGAGCTGATGTGAAGGGAGGGTAAAAGGATCAGCAAAGGTGGGCCAGGGCAGAGAAGTGCAGAGTGAGAACTGTTTTGGAAGCCACCTTGTAAGTGGCTCTGGGCTGGGCTGGCAGGGAAGGGTGGGTTGGCTGTGGGCAGCCAGAGGAGACAGGATAGGGCTGACTAGTGAAGTGGACAGCATGAGTGGCTTCCATGTAGCACCCCAGTGTACTGGGGCTGGGGGCATCTGAAGCATCGTGGAAGCAGGGGAGACAGAAATGACCCTGGGTTGGGGTCAGGAAGAGCCTCGAGCAGGCTAAGGAATCTAGGTTCGATTCACAGGTACCAGGGAGTCACTGCAGATTAACTCCTGTATCTGTACTGCCTACTAGCTGTGCAACTTTAGGGAAGCCACTTAACCTCTCTGGGTCTCGCCTGTGAGAGGGGAGTGGCTTCTACCTCCTAAATCCACTGAGAGGGTGAAGGGAGAGAATTTTCTCGGCACTGAGAACCCAGAATCATGTGCCTGTTAGCATCCTGCAGGCTCAGAGCTCAGAGAATCTGGATGGGCAGTGGGGGATCCCCCTGAGACCTGGACCCAGCACTGAGAGAGGCCCCCCACCACCCCTGCATGGGGAGAACCCTGATGCTTACTGTGGTCTGGGCTACCCCTAGCCCTACCAATGCCAGCCTCCTGACCACACAGAAAGACCTATTTACCATTTTCATTAAGCGACACCATTAAAGGATCATTTGAGGCAAGATCTAATTTCAAAAGAAATAGAAGCTGGAAAGGCGTTCACAACAAAATTGGCTGCATTAAAAAGCTATTACGAAGGTTAAAATACAGAAAAACATCTCATCCCCCCTGAGGTCTCCCTTGGAAGCAGCCTAGGGCTGGGGTCAAGCCGAGGCATCGGGGAAAGGGTCCGGCTCTTTGGTCCCGAGAGGTGGCGTATGTGGTGGGTAGGTGTGTGGACAGCAGCCACTGAGTGCAAGTCCGGGCTCTGCCATTTCTCTTAGTGTGGCCTTGGTAGGGCCAGGTTTAGCAAATAAAAATATAGGACCCCCAGTTCAATTTGCATTTCAGATAAACAAGAGGTAGCATTTTAGGTTAAGTAGGACCCGTGCAGTATTTGAGATATACATGTACTTAAAATTATCCATGGTTTACCTGAAATTCAAATTGAACTGGTGTCCTGTATTTTCTCTGGCAACCCTAGGCCTTGAGTACTTTGCTTCACATCTCTGGACCTCAGTTTCCTCACCTGTAGAGTAGGAATAAAAGAGTGACTCCTACGGTTATGAGGATTGTATTTGATGTAATATACCTGTGACAGTGCCTGTCTGAACAAGAGCTAGCCAGCTTTGCTGTAGTCATCCTGAAGCTGATCACCTCTATCTGCTTGAGCCTGGCTGGGTCTGCCCCCTGCCATGCACTCCCCACTGCTGGTCATCTGCTCCAGCATCAGATCCATTCCCTGCTGGGGGTGGGGCTGCTTGCTGGGGGCAGAGGAGAGGAGGAGGTCTGAGGCCAGCCCTCTGGTGCTTGGGCTTCCAGAAAGGTGGAGGGGTAGGACATGTTGTAAGAAAGGCATTTATGGGAGTGGGGGGAGAAGGGGAGAAGACAAAGGGCCACATGAACAGCACAGACATTTGTCCCAAGCCCTCTGTGCGTAGGTGCTCAGGGAGGGCTTCCTGGAGGAGGTAGTGCTTGTTCCAGTCTTGAGGCGGAGGTCAGAACTAGACAAAGGACAAGGAGGTTCTGCAGGTGAGCCCAGAGTCTGCTGTAGGCACTCACCAGGAACAGTGGACTGGAGTGCAGGTCAGCTGGCCAGGCACAGCAAAGGTGAGGTTGTTTGGGAGTGTCACAGAGAAGTCCTAGCTGTGGCACTGAGCCGGAGGTTCTTTCTCCTGTGGGTAGAGGGGCCGCATCGAGGTTATGCACCTCAGGGAGAGTTCTTGGGTGTGTCTGAAGGAGGGGGGTGAGCAGTGGGTGTTGTGGAGACAAGAAGATGCTTTAGGAGGTCACTCGGGCCATGGCAAGGAAGAGAAGGCACAGGAAGCAAGGCTAAAATGAGTGTCCCACACCTGCCTCTGCCCCCCTTCACCCCAGGGAGTGCCTAGGCTCCCCCCACTGTCTGGACACTGAGGCTACCGGAGGACAGCTTGTGTTCGAACCCAGGACCTGGGCAGGCCAGGCCAGCAGGGTAGATCAACACAGGACCAAGGGACCCACGTCCCATCTGCTCTCCTACATCTCTTCATCCACACTCAGCTCTCCTTCCAAACGTCTCTGTTTCCTTTAAAGCCCAACGGCACTGGTTGCGCCTAGTTTTTGCCCTAGTTACCAGCACACATTAATTTTATGGCAGAAATTAATTCTGTCCAATTCTGTTAGTGCCCGGTTATTCCTTACTGACTCCCTTTGAATAAATATCCATGAAGAGGCTTTAATTAAAACGTCAACAAGGGAAGCAGCCTCCTTGCAAGGCGGCATCTTTCCACTCAGCTGTGGCCGGGCTGCCCGGCCTGCTCACCACGGCATCCAGGGGAGGTAGAGAGCCACGGGGAGTGGGCGCAGCGGCCATGGGGAAGCCAGGAGCGTCAGAGCAGGGAGAGCCAGCTTCACACAGTGCTGTACGAACCAAGACAGGACCCTGGCCAGGCCTCCTGGATGCTACAGCAGAGGCTCAGAGGCTGCAAACTCAGGCCCCACCGAGTGCCAGGCAGTGTGGTGGAGAGGAATGAGACTGGCTGGACAAAGGAAGCCCCAACTGTTTGAGGGCCAAGAAGGGAACTAGCAGCCACCCTGGGTCCATTTGGGGGTCAGGAGCAAGCAAGGAGCAGCAGATTCCTGCCGGAAGAGGAGCCCGCTACTGGTCATGTACCTTGGAGGAAACCGTGCCCAGGGTTACCTGAATCTGTGCTTTCAGGTAAAAGTCTCTGAGTTTTACATGTTGGATTATAATTTATAATTTTTTTAAGTTTTTGTTTATTTATTTTGAGAGAGAGAGCAAGAGGGTAGGGGCAGAAAGATAGGGAGAGAGAGAATCCCAAGCAGGCTCCACACTGTCAGCACAGAGCCTGATGCGGGGATCAAACTCACAAACCGTGAGATCATGACCTGAGCTGAAATCAAGAGTTGGACACTTAACCCACTGAGCCACCCAGGTGCCCCTATAATTCATAATTTTTATTTAAAAAAATTTTAATGTCTATTATTTTTGAAAGAGAGAGATAGAGTGTGAGCAGGGGAGGGGCAGAAAGAGATGGAGACACAGAATCCAAAGCAGGCTCCAGGCTCCGAGCTGTCAGCACAGAACCCAATGCAGGGCTTGAGCCCACGAAGGGAGATCTGAGCCCATGAGATCATGATCTGAGCTGAAGTCCGACGCTTAACCGATTGAGCCACCCAAGCGCCCCAATTTGTAATGTTTGAAACTGTGTGTGCCAAGTCAGACCCCTCTGCAGACAAGACTGAGCCTCCAGTGGCCATTTTCCTTTCCTCCCCTTTTCCTTGCTGTTGCCCCTGGGCTCTGCAGGAGATGGTGATTTGTAGCCAGTGAGGCAGGGCTGGAGAAGGGGGTAGGGTGAAGAAGAGGGAGAGGCCAGCCCCCAGAAGTGCCCCCGACCCTGCCCTCAGCTCTGGCCTGGTGCTTCCAGATCACGGGCATCTCCACCATGGCCAGGGTGACTCCTACATGCCCTCTCTGCTTGACTCCACAAACCCCTCTAAACCCAGAGAGAAGCCTCTTGCACCCTGGCACTGGGTTGCTCTAAGAGGGTGTCCTCTCCTTCGACTGGGGGCTGGCCCTCTGCTGTGGGTCCAGGATGGGCAGGGCACTGATGGGAATGGGAGCGAGGGCCAGTCCAGACAGGCCTCCATCCCACGTCTAAGCGCATGTCCGAGGCCAGCCCATGAAGGTTGCTGCCTCTTGGGGGCCAGCCGTCTTCTCTCACTTTGAGGCAGAGCAAAAGGGCAAAGGCCCAGCACTGAGCATTGGCCTTGACAGGGGTCTTGTCCAGGGCACTCACTTGACTTCCTACCTTTTCTAGCCTAGAAGCCTATATTTAAGAGATGTGTTGTGACAGCATGAAATGCAGAATATTCATGTGGCCTTGCTCTGTGTGACATGGAGGGGACTGTCCCCAAGATCCCCATCATAGTCCTTATGTCAGGATACCCATGCTTACTGGTGGGATGGCTCTGTCCAGAGAGACTGGACTAGTTCTCTGGCTGCTGTAGTCAGCTTCTGAATGTTCTAGTGCAATGCTGGACAGGGAAAGGCCAGGCATCACGCTGTGGCCAGAGTGAACCTCCAACTTAGCCCAGGATCTGTTTCTGTAGGTAGAGCTAGGCCTCCAATGTATCTGAATTTTATTTACTCTTTACAAACTTGAACCAAATTTTAGTTTTCAAGCTATAGCATAAACAAATACAAAAACAGCCCCTGAACAACCCTGGACTCCGAGGGGCACTGTTTGCAAAGCTCTGACCCAGGCAACCCCTCCAGTACAGCAAGCAGATCGTCGCAGGCCCCTAGCTCCCTCCTGCCCACGGCCAGCATGACAGGGCTACAGACCACAGCAGGGCAGACGTCACCCCCGAAGCCAGGGAACCATCTGTGACCCTGGGAAGGACAAGCAGGGCACATGGAGGGAGGACAGTGGCTTCCCTGGCTAGTGTCTCCACTGGTCAGCTGGGGAGTGGCTCACCATGCTCCTGATGCCCACAGAGCAGGGGCGGTCCCCTCAGTGCACCTACACCTGTGGGAGTCTGAGACAGAGTGGGAGTGGGCAGCTGCTTCCCCTGCAGGCACTGCCCCACCAGGAACCTGACTCATGGGCTTAGCCTTCAGCCAGTGCAGCCAAGGGTCCCAGAGGATGACCCAAGCAAAACCTCCTCCTTCACTTTTATCACCAGGCCTCAAAGCTTCTGTGTTGTTCTCTGACAGGGCTTTTGGCATTCTGCCATTGCCGTGTAAATGGAAAAGTGGGATTTCCCAGTCAGAAGCAGCTTGGCTGGTGCCTTTGTGGTGCCCATGGGGGCTGAGTGCCCCCACTGTTTTCTTTGGGAGCCTCTTAAATGGCTCCAGCAGGTGTCTTATCCTGTTCACCATTTCAATGATAAAAGCTAATATTCGCAGAGCCAAAGCAGCTTTGATTTCTTTAAGAATGATTAGCAAAATGATGATCCTTGTTAAATCAAAGAATGAATCAGCCACTATTCCATCAGAGGGCTTCCCTCACCTCTGATTTTCCAGCCTGATTTCAAGCAGCCTGATTTTCCAGCTTAATCATGACAAATAAACTTCTGCGTGTTCCAGTGCTATTTCTGGTGCTCTTAGGAGGGGAGGAAATAGATACAGAGACTGTTAGCATCCAGACACAGCAGCCTCATAGGAACAGAGCCATCCCCACACTGCAGAGGCCAAGATAGGAGCTCCTACCTCAGCTGAGCCAAAGGCATCCTCCTGGCCCTGGAGGGTCCAGGTGAGCCCCAGGCAATAGCGGGAAGTCCTGCCTCACTCCAGGAAAGCAAAGACAGGGACTGAGGCAGCAGACGCTGGGGGCGGTGAAGGGGGACCGGTAGCCATGTCCTAAACAGTTGTCGATCTTGGAAAACATTCCTCTTGAGGGAAGGACAACCCCCCCATATTATATTTTCTCCAACGCTTTTCAGAGAAGTAGTTATGTTACCCTTCTCAATTGTATCTATTTTCAGAGCAGCTGACTCCGTTTACGTAATTGTGTAACAGAGGACGCTCAAATTCGGTGGCTTTGGTATGACACGAGAACCATTTATTTAGCTCATGATCCTGTGGATCAGTCGGGAAACTCCTCTGCCAGTCTCTTGTGGACTCATTCCTGCTCATGTGGACAGCTGCCCTTTCAGCTGAGGGCTGATTGGGCTAGAGGGAGCCCAGCTGGGACGTGTCATGGCTTTTATCCTGCAGCAGGCTGGCCCAGTCTTGTTCATAGGCAGTGGGTTACAAGAGGCACAGAGGAAGGGCAAGCCTCAGTGGACAAGCACTTAAAAAAAATTTTTTTTTAACGTTTATTCATTTCTGAGAGACAGAGAGAGACAGAGCATAAGCAGGGAAGGGGCAGAGAGAGGGAGACACAGAATCCGAAGTGGGCTCCAGGCTCCGAGCTGTCAGCACAGAGCCCATCGCAGGGCTTGAACTCACCAACTGTGAGATCATGACCTGAGCGAAGTCAGACACTCACCGACTAAGCCACCCAGGCGCCCCTAGACAAGCACTTTTTTAAGGTTTTGCTTACTTCACATTTGATAATATTCACTGGCCAAAGCAAGTCATGTGACCAAACCCAGCATCTCGGAGGGGTGGGGGGGACGCACTATCACAGGGTGTGGATGCTGGGATCTAAGAGATGAGGGGGAAAGGAGATTGTGGCCATTTTTGCAATCTACCACTGTGATCTTGCTTGATCTGGACCCCAACCTGGAAAGACATGCCAAGCACGTGTTAATTTTACAGAGCCATGCATATGCGCATCCCCATTCTATAGAGTGGGTGGCACAATGCCCAGAGAGGTAAAGGGTGTTCCCCCAGGTCACACAGCAGGCTTGCTTGAAAGCCTCTCTCCCAGGTGCCAGCCTGCTGCCCCTGACCACCTCCCTTGGCCCCCTTTGTGGTGACGCTGGGCCAGGGAGTAGATGAGGTGCCACCCAGGAGCCAAACCCTGGCTGAGCCCCCACAGACATCCACCAGCAGAGACACCACAGACTCTTGTGTCTGCCCTCCACAGGCTCTGGTCTCCAGGAGCCACCACTTCAGCCCCTGGCCCCTGCTGCTCCCACTGTGGCCCAAAACAGAGTGGCAGGCTGCTTGTTTTAACCCGGGGTCGTTGGAAAGTCTTGTGCAATTTTAAAACTTTTCAATGTGAGTAGGTGATACTGTGACAGCGGGAAAGGCCAGTCAGCAGTCTCTGGAGGCAAATTAAAATGTCTCCTCACATCTCCTCTGTCCCCAGTTCCACAGGCAACACTTCCCTTGTCCAGCTCGAGAGCCCAATTGCCATTCGTCCTGCCCCCGTGTGTCTTGAGGCTCCGTGTTTTACTGCACATGGACATCTGCTTTCCAGGGCCTCGTGTGGCTGTTTCTATCCTGCCTGCACCTGCCTGCGTGTTGGGTTTGCAGGAGCGTGAAGTTCTGAGCCAGGAGATCTGGAGGCCAATGGGCCCAGTCTGGGCACACAAGCCCTGTGTGGCCAGGAGGCAGCGTTCTGCCAGCAGCACTGCTGGTTTCCGTGCACCTGAGCCCAGGCACCTGGCCATCCATCAACACACCCGTCACCACGTCCACCCTCATTCTTCCCAGTGATGTGTAGCAGTGAAAGCAGCAGAGGAGGAGGACCCGAGTCTTGGGAGTGACGACCACACCCTGGTCCTTTCCATAGATGGATGGCAAGGGGCAGAATGTCAGTTCCTGCCAGGCTGCAAGCAGGGCTAGGAGGGACAACTGTGTAAAAAATTAGTGTCTGAAGAGGAAGATTAGCGCACCTGGATTTGTCCTGTCCTTGTGCTTCTCCACGGGGTCTCAGACCATGCATGGAAACAAGTAATGGTGGGCGAGATGTGCACTGCAGACGGCTCCCACCCCCTTTTCATTCAGATGTTTGAACCCAGCCTGTGTTTCCCAAAATGGGCACATAGAATCTCGGAGTCTCCAGCAGGAATGGCCCCTGGATCATTATCCTACCCCCTCCTTTCACAAAGGGACACTAAGGCCCAGGACACAGTTATTGCCAGAACAAGATGGATTTGGGATTGCGGGAAACACCTTAGAAGATTAATGGCTCTTCCAACTAGAGAGAGGGGAATGTCATGGGTTCAGGCCCAGCCTGGTCAGGAAAGCCAGAAACCCGGCCTGCCTGGCTGCAGCTCCCGTGGGCAGATAAGCAGAGGCGTCCACAGCCTCTGTACCATCTGCTTGGCACAGGGAAGGGCCTCCTGCCTCTCTCCATCCAGGCACAGAGCTCCAGCCCAGCTGGCTGGCTGAAGTGAAGGGAGGAGAGAGGCCTCCAGATGGTACAAGTGAGCAGGGTAGGGCTAGAAACTGTTTACATTAATGCAGTCTGACCCTAAGCAGGGTGGCAGTGACAGTGACGTCATCCCCACGGTTTGGGTAGCACTTCTTCCCTGTGCTCCTCTCAGGACCCATGGAGCATCCCACCTTCCAGGGAAAAGCCTGTGATTCACGGGTAGGCTTTCCTCCAGTTGCACCGAAGGTCTTCCACTAGACGCAGACCCCAATGACAGATGGGCAAGACACCAGGCAGGCAGCCCAGGGGAGGCAGGATGAAGGCACACGTTACAGTTCCAGTGGTGGGCCAGGGGCCCAAGTCAAGCAAATGGAAGTGACCTCACTAGAACAGTGCAAGGGTCACTCCTCCAGGAACCTAGGAACCAGGAACCCCTCACCTCCATCAACCAATGATTTCTGAGTTCCCCACTTTGACCCTAAGGTAGGCTAGACCAACAGTGCATGAAAACAAGACTCACAGAAACATCAGGATGCCTAAGACGGCATCTGTGAATACTAAGCTGTGTAGTTCAGGCAGGGGTTGGAAGGTTTGGAGTTGTGTGCAACCATGGAGTATCCTTGGAGGAGAGGGGAAGCTGGGCCTTTGATGCGGAAGGCACTTTCCAATATAGTTCTGGGGAGAGTAGGGGGGTGGTGGTTGGCATATTGCCTTCTTATTCAGCTCAAATAACAACTGGGACTTTAAAACTGCAATTACGATCTAGCACACACGGCTTTAGGCCAGGGGTACCTGGTGTCTGACCACAGTAGGCTCCTAAAACGTGTAGTCTGTAAATAACAAACAGCAAAATGCTTCATCGTTGTGCAGAAGTGCCACTAGGCACCAGCTGAGTACTGAGGTCAAGACGTCCAAGTTGGAGGATGTCTCATTCTCCCGGGTTTGCCCGTGGCCACTAGGTTCTTGTGAATCCGGCATTGACCGTGCCCATTTTCTCACCCCCTGCAGGCACTGGCCATAGCTCCGCCACAGACCCGCTCTTGTCCCTGCTCCTGCTGGCTCTGCATAAGCTCCTTCGCCTGCTGGTGGGGCACTGACACACACAGCCATCCCCCCCGCACCTCAGCCCGCCCACACGGCCTGCCCAGACCCGGCGTGAGGCTCGCGTCACCAGATGGACACAGAGAGACTGAGAAGCATGACCAAGTCCATGTGGAAAATAAATCATATTTTGGGGGAAGTTACACAAATGTAGAACACCTAAAATAATGCATCTAGTTTCCAAATAAGATGGAATTTGGACCATGCGGTATGCATGGGATCAGTGAGTTCTCTACTTCAATGTATTTTTCTTTTCTAAACTTTTCCTCCAAGTGTTCATTTTGCACGAACTGTTGAGCAGTTATCTTTAGGATACTATGTAAAAATGTTGGGTCAAAGCCTTTCTGACAAAGCAAAATATTTTTAGTAGATTATTGTGTTTAGGGATTTTTTTATTTACTTTTTTTCTTTAGGGGCTTTCCTTTTTTTATTAAAGTAAATTATTTCTTTTGAGACATTTTGATTAAAAAAAGATACATCTTATCATAATTAAAATTCACTGTCAATAATATTTATTTTTAAATAAAGATTGGAAACAAGGTCAGACACTTGTTTATAAACTGTATTGTATATTGCTGAATAACAGTTGAATAAAAAACAACTTTGAAATAACCTCTCTGCAGGCATGTATGAATGTTAAGCCCGGATGCCATGACCTCCTGTTCTTTGACGCCAGCTGCACCCTTGGCTGGATACAGCCCAGGCTGGAGGACAGCCCCGGGCACCTGGCCAAGGCCGCACAGAGCAGACGGGAATGCTTTCCCAGCCTCCACTAGGGACAGGGGACCTCATGAAGCCAGAAGTCAGAGGAACCTCCAGCCTGGGTTTGGAAGGAAAGAAGGTCGCTGGGAAGGGGTGTGATATAAATCAAGAACCACTTTTTCCCTCTTGGTTTAAAGTAATTGTGCAGTGCATTTGCCCACGTGGAGATGACAATGACACAGCCAGGTATACTCACTGTTACTGGATTCACTGCTAGTTTGAGGAGGAAATTTGGGGAGAAGGTGAAACAGCTCACACCCTCTCTTCATTCATGAAGAGATGGCTTTGAGCCTCTGAAATACATGTGTATGGGCAGGCGACACAGATCTTAAAGAAATAGACGTGACTCGGGGGCTGTTATTCCTTCCATGATAGGATTGCATTAAACTGCCAGGACCCATTGGATTTGTTCATCCAGCCAGTTTTTACACAAGTGTGTCCTTGATGTTGCTCATCTTCCCGCATTCTGTGGCAGGTGGAGCCGTGTACCCAGCTCTGGCCAGTAAGTGATGAGCAGAAGGGATGTGCCTGACTTCCAGACCCAGGCATCTGACTGCTAGTGCAAGACCCTTCAAAGCCCTCTCTCCCTCTGATAGGACCATCTGCAACTTTCAAGAGGAAAATACCAGCCTAGGTCCTGAGCTTCTGTAGTAGGCAGAGCTCCCTCTGCTGGCCAGCACTGGAAATGCAGCACGAAGGCGAACCAACCTGTGCTGTTTCAAGCCCCTGAGCTTTGGCTCATTAGTGCAGCATCATCCAGCCTACCTCGACTGATTCGGCAAAGTACCGCCTGCTTACTTGAGGGGTGAGAGAAAGCAAAAGTGCTTTGGATGACCACTCGAGTGCAGAGACACTCCCCCACCCCCCCACCTCCCCCCACCCCCCAGTGTGGAGCACAATGCACGTGAGGAGACCACCTCAGACCTGCTGTTTCTGGTGGATACATTAAGTTGTTCACATTTCATTTATATTGATCGGCACCAATTGAGCTGTAAATGTAATCATTTTGTCTGGTGGATAGTGATTCTGTCCAGAAGATCATCTCTTTTATAGTTAACTCAATACTGCAGCAGGCTAATGTCATGTTAAATACAGGCCCCGTGTGCTTGCAAAGAAACAGGCACCTGCCGGATGCCAGGTTGAATGGAAACGGTGCGTCAGTGACCAGCTAACATTGTGCCAGATCACTCTGGGGACCAGCAGCTGGGAGCCATCTCCCATCCCCAGAACCAGACCCTCTGCAAGCACAGATGCCAGCAGCCAGGTTTCTGCCCGGAAGCAACTGGCCCTGGTGTGAGGCATATGGGAAAGAGGAACAGAGGTGCTTTGGAGAACTGGGCCACCCTGACCCTGCACAGAGAGGCAACAGCTCACACTCAGAGAAACAAGCCCTTATGTCTCCTCCTCAGGACCAACGATTTCCAGGAAGGAAGTCACAGGTGAGGCTGGGCTTAACACCCCCCAACAGAGGCGTGGAAGTCACACCAAAGCCAAAGAGGAACTGGGGTCCATGAGGGGCAAAAGCAAATCGCTCTGACAGTGGACTCCCCTGGACGATATCCCTGCTGGCTCGGTGCCCTGGACTCAAAGCAAGGAGAAGTGGAGTGTGCACCTGTGCACCCACAAAGCAGATAGATGGGGACACTTGCACATGCCCTCTGAGGTCCCTCATGTCATGTCCCAACACGGGGACAAAGAATGGGCAGGCTGCACTGAGTTTTAGGGGATATCTACAAGCCAGGAGGAACAGCTCCCACAAAAAACGGACACTGAGACAGTGGACTCACCACCCAAACCACCTTTTCCTCAGGATTTCGGTCCCAGTCCACGGCAGACAGGGGCTCGTGTATGAAGACAAAGATGAATATTTTAATTTGAGAAGAAGAGACTGTGGGGGATTCAGGAACTCTGGCCCCAGGCTGTGAAGACCAGCCCCTTGGCTAGAAGGGATTGCAGAAGTGTGGATCATCAGTGCAAATAACACCAAAATAAGGGTGAGGAGGCAAGAAGGGAGAGGAAGGAAGTGACAGCAAGGCAAAGCTCCACCCCAGGGGGAGACTGAGTGAGGGGGTGGAGGAGCTGTGAGGGGGCAAGGGGAACAGGCCCGTTGGAGAGACTGGGCCACCCACCCCCCAGACCCAGGGGAGTGGCCTGCACTCTGCAGTGGTGATAAGGGCTGCCCCTCGCTGGTAGCGCCTCATGGTGCTGTCCCACATTTCTCTTCCAGGCAGCAGGCAGCTCTTCCAGATGAGGCCTTGGGGGAAGGACAGGAATCCTCAGAGAACTGACAGGAGGCGATGTGACCAGAGGCCATGGCATTCTGAGTTCAGTTCCCGGTCAACCCCACATTCCTAGCTACACCTCTCACCAAGAAAAAAAAGAGCTCTGACTGATCAAGACGGGGCCGTGGTTGGAATATAACAAAGTGAGCCATGTGTGAGCTGAGCTCGTAGCTAAGGGGCTTATGACGCGGGCAGGCAGGGGTATAACCCCCGCACATCTCTGCACTGCTTCCCCCATGCAAGCTCACCCCCCAGTTGGATGACACCAAGCATCCATGTTGCCAGTGGCTGGGAGGGTGCACCCCCTGCTGTTACTGGATAACAAGTGGCAAGAGGCCTGGTGCATCTCTCCCCTGTGTGCACAAGTCTGTTTAGCAGGCAACTGCTTCAGAAGGGCTTTGCTTTCTTTCTAGTGAGTGGTGAAGCAGGGGGGGTGGCCCAGCACTTGGGGGAACTCCAGCCACCCTGGGTGCTCATTGGTGCTGCCCCTTAGAGATCTCTGCCTTCATCAGTCAAGAAGAACCCTTACCAGGAGCCCTCAAACACATGGAAAACCCATGACTTATGAAGGACCCACCCCTTTTTGTGTCTGCAGACACAACATGAGGCAAAGTCTGAAAACAACACCATCAGTGACCCCTTTTAAACGACAGGGAGCCATGGATCTTTAAATATATATATCAAGTCAGAAAACATGACTTCACTCCAAGTCTAAATTGCTACCAACTAACAGACACCCAACAAAAATCAGATTTGTTCCCTGAACTTGATTTTTTAGAGGGCAAGTGATAAGTAATACTGTTGTCAATAAGTGATAGTCTTAGAATATATGGATGATATCTTTTAGATTTTGAGGTTGAGTATTTCTTAAATAAGCCCCATAAAGGGGTAACTATAAAAGATCAGATGGATGATTTTGACCAAGGATAATGAAAAGTACTTGTTTATCAAAAGCCACCATAGGGGCACCTGGGTGGCTCAGTCAGTTAAGTGTCTGACTTCAGCTCAGGTCATGATCTCAGAGGTCTGTGAGTTCAAGCCCCATGTCAGGCTCTGTGCTGACAGCTCAGATCCTGGAGTCTGCTTTGGATTCTGTGCCCCCCTCTCTCTGCCTGTTCACACCTCTGTCTCTCTCTCTCTCTCTTTCTCTCAAAAGTAAATAAACATTAAAAAAAATTCTAAGCCACCGTAAATAAAGTTAAAAGTGGGGCACCTGGGTGGCTCAGTCAGTTGAGCATCCAATTCTTGATTTTGGCTCAGGTCATGATCCCAGGGTCATGGGATCAGGCCTAGTGTCGGACTCCACACTGAGCGTGGTGTCTGCTTAAGATTCTCCTTCTCTCTCTCTCTCTCTCTCTCTCTCTCTCTCCCTCTGCCCCTCTCCCCTGCTTGCACTCTCTCTCTCTCTCTAAAAAAAAAAAAGTGAAAAGAGACTTAACAAAATGCAACCAAAAAAAGATTAATATCAAGCATGTATGAAGAACTCCCAGAATTAGTAAGAAAAGCACAAATGATACAATGGGAAAATGGACAGAAGACATGAACCACAAAAAAATATGGCCAGTAAGTATATAAAAGGTGCTCAGCCTCAATAGTGGTAACGGAAATGCAAATCAAGTCCACAATAAATATGTCCACTCAATTAACAACAATTTGAAAGTCTAACAATACCAAGTGTTAGGATGTGGGTCACATGACTTCTCATGCACTGACTGTGGGAGCGTCTTCATTGGAAACACTTTGTCACTGACTCCCAAGATTGAACATGCATATACCCTGTGGCCCAGCAACTCCACTCCTACGTGCAAAAGCCTTGCTTATGTGCCCCAGGGAACATGTAAACAAAAGTTAATGGCACCCCCATTCACATAACCTGGAAGTAAGTCCATATAGACAGGAGAATGGATGAATATACTGTAGAATATTCTCGGGATGGAATACTACACAAGTCAAAACAAATGAACTACATCTTAGCATCTATTAGCATCTATTAGTCCCAAAAGATTACATACAGTATAATATTCTTTATAAAGCTAAAATCCAACTAAAACCAATAGATAGAGGATGGATGGATGGACAGACTCTTTTAAAAAGCCTATAGATGAGATAAAACTATCTAAAAAGGAAAGCAAGAGAGTGATGAATATGGATACAGAACCATGGTGACTTTGGTCAGAGACAGAGAGAGATGGAGTAAAGGAGGAGTTGGCAGGTGGATGTAGGGGATTATCAAGAGCTTAGTTTTCAAACAGAGTGGTGAGTTCAGGTACTTACTGCACTATTTTGAATGAATGAATGAATGAATGAATGATGCTATACTCGAATCAGTGATGAGTGCTTACCGTAAACAAGGACAACGATTAATCAATTCAGTGCAGGTGAGGTTCAAACCAAAAGAAGAAAAGACTGAGTCCCATCAGGGATTTATATCAAAGTCAGAAAAGGAAAATTCAACTTTCCCTTTCTCCAGGCTTCAAGACAAATTCACATCTAACTCAATCTCCCACCCAGAGGTTGCAAACTGAAGGTTCATGAGCTAATCTGGCTCACAGACATATTTTGTTTGGCCTGCACAAAGATTTTTATTATTACTTTACAATATCAGGGACTCTCATGTAAAAATCCGAATTTCTGGCTTCTCTTGAAAAAAAAATCATAATATGGGGCTCACGTCCCTGTGTGGTGACAATTGGTGGTTGTCAAGCAGCTGTCGCCTAAGAAAGAGCACAGGCTCCTCACTTCCCAACAATCCCTACCACTCTCTGTCACCTCACCCAGCCTGCCTCATGCAGGTGCCCGGTCTGTGAGCATGGTGGACAAATGAGGTGCCCTCAGGAGGCCCTGTTCCTGTCTCCATCCTTCCTCTGCCCTCAGCAGCCTCTGACAGATGCGCTCACTCTCCTAGCCTTGCAGGGCCAGAAGGGACTGCAGCCATTTAGAATGATCCTCAAAGGGGGCTGAAGCAAAAGAAGTTTTAGGGTTAACCAGAATTCCATTCCCAAAGCAGGTTGATGTTTTTGTGTAACATGTATCCAGTTTTCGATTTAAGAACACAGTGAAGTTAAATTGGATTGCAGATAACCCGAGTTTTCTTTTCCTTGCAAATGTTGATTTTTTCTGTGCTTTTTTTTTTGTAGTAAATTATTATATACAAAATTTTCCATTTTGCTTTGGAGGTCTGCAGTATGTCTATAGCACAATCTACCAACGTACTCTTATCTACATAACTGACTAATGCCCTGTTTGCAGCTGAACATATTCCTGCTCCCTAAATACCTAAAAGCTTGTTATTGTTCGAGCTCCTCTCCAATGACCCAGCTCTAAGCCCCTCAATGCTAAAAATTTGATCCCACCAACCACCACCTCCCACAGCTTCTCCAAACAGTGTCCTAATGAACCGGTGCTTTTAACTAAAGCAGACCACAGTCACTTTTCAGAACGTTAATTCCCATAAAATGGAATGTCAATTTTACAGGGAGGGCTCTCCTTTATCAGCAAAAACTGATTCCATTTGACTGATTAATTGTCCTTAGAACTGTCAAAGGCTTCCAGACTAGCGGTGACAGCTGAGGAGGAGGTAGCCATGCAGTGTTGTGATGTGGTGCACTCCTGGGCTGGGGAAACCAGATTACAAATGCACAAATAATTAATTCAAATCAATACAGCAAGGGGTTCAGGCTGAGAGACATTCAATTATGTTGTTCAAAGAGAAGATGCTGATCTTCAACTAGTCCACTCCACGCTGCAAATAATAGAGTATTTTTAATTTGTGCAGTAAGGATGTTAATCTTTCCTGGTGTAATCCAGTCTTTGGGGAACGCCATAAATATGTGGCACTGAGTGTGTGAGGCTCCCTGAGGAGGGCACTCAATCAACCCAGCCCTGGCTTCCCTGCCTGTCTCTTTATGTCAATCTCTCAACACTCAATTAAAAAATATATGATAGGCTAATAGATGATGGATGGACGGACGGACGGATGGATGGATGGATGGATGGATAGATGGATGGATATGGAGGCAAAGACAGAAATAGAAATTTCCAAAGATTGTCAGACATACACACCCCCAACCATAAACAGTTTATGACCTCTAGGCTTTACCTGAGCCAGTAGCACCAATAAATCCCAGAGGAATTATTCATTTCCCAAAAGGAATTACTTTAGAATTCCTTCAAAAGCAAGCTCCTACAGCATGTTTAAAATGAGATTTGAATCCTAATTTTATTACACAGAAAACAGAAGTGCACACGCACACACACACACACACACACACACACAGATTTGGAAGGTTACACACCATGGTGTTAAAAGTTTATGTCTCCCTGGCAGGTGGGACTGTGTGTACTTTAATGACTGACTATAAGGTTCAACTTTTCTGTGATGAACATTGCTTCTGTAATAAAATAAAAGCAATAAAATATTTTTAATTAAAGACAATTCTCACACACAATAAGGAAGATTCAGTGTATAAAAATGTAACTTCCCAATGGTTTTCAGAAGAACATTTACTCTATGAAGAGGCTCCCCGGGAACATGGTGCTTTGCACATCTGGCTCCCCCGCGACCGAGCGTGTAACAGGTCACGTGGGTGAGAGTTTGAGGTTCGTCTGAGGTGGGTGATCTATCACACTCCACCACCCCACAAGAGAAATCTGCTTGGTCCAAGCACAGGAGACGTGGCAATCAGGACTCAGAGGAAGGGGAAGCTAGGGATATGGGGTGTCCTGGGGGCCAGGGACCCATGAGGTCTGCAGAGCCTGGACATCAGCTACTATTATTCATTCAAACACACACTGGTTGTTTATTCCATCCACAGCTCTGCATAGGAGAAAGAGCTGAGTAAGGGAGGGTTCCCCCACTTCATTACAGGAGCTGGTGGTCCAGCAGGAGGGGGAAACCCATCCATGATTAACTGGAATTCCAGTTGGACCAAGATAAGCACAGTAATGGGGTAGAAAGGGACCCAGGGGGAGAAATAATTAATTGTGACAGGGTGTGGGGGAGGGAAGCAGGGGCTCATCAAACATTCATGGAATTGAATTGAAGCGGCATTCAAGCTGGGCCTTAAGAGCCCTCCCTCCCTCGCCCTGATGCTCAGAGACTCCTATTAGACACAGACACAGCAGGATTTCCCCTATGACCGAAGCTGCTGTCATTTGAGCAAAACTCAGTGCTTCTTCGCAGCGGCTGTCACCAGAAGTGGAGGCCTCACTGCACCTCTTTCTGAGATGTGTTGAGATGTGGAAACAAGAACTAGTAGGTCTCAGGGCGGCTGAGCCAAAGGCAGCCCACGAGGGAGTCCCAGAGCCCACTCACAACATGGATAGATCTCTGGACAGGGCCGTGATGCTCAGCACATGCCAAGAGTTGAGTCAAACGCAGGCAGTGGTGTGTTCTGAGCCATTCCAGGCTGGCACAGCCGGGGAGACAGTGCTGTGCTGCATGCATCAGAGGGCACCTGTCATGACGGAGACAGATGTGGGGGGAAGCCAGGCAGACCACAAATCAAAAATAACAAGGAAAACCCCAGTCAAATAAAACTAAAGAAATGCCAGCTCTTCCACTCCTACCTTCACCTGAGCCTGGCCTTCCGTGAGCACAGACTACCCGGGACAGCAGAAAATGGGCCCGGTGGAGATTTTGCAAATGAATAGGCAGGCCCAGGTCAAAAAGATGTGTTTGTTGACCATGTAGAAAACTGAAATCAGTCAAATAAATGAGAAATTTGCCATCTCCCCCTAAATTTTATGAGGCAGGGACTAAGAAAATGATCTATCAAGCAGGAAATATTTCAGCAATTGGTTTTTATTTATTAAAGAGATGTATGGCATTTGGCATGCTACCATGTACATTTTATGTAAAATAGAAGTCATAGAAACAAGTCCGTAAAACCAGAGAAAAAGATCAGAGATTTTGTCCTTGCCTATAAAGTTCCCAACTTCCCAGTTCATGCCATTGGTCAAGGTTGAAAGGGAAACTTCCACCAGATCATTGACAAATGCCTTTTTGAGGTAATTATTCCATCATTCCAATTTTGGAGCATCTAGTATGTCCCCACATCTTAAACATGACCTGTCAGTGTGTTGTGACTGGAGCAGATGCTTTTTATGGCATGCAGGACCTTCCCTCACCCTTCTCTGACTTTAGCCAGCTGTGATGGATGCTTCCAGATGCTGGCTGAGGATCCCTCTCAGAGGCTTCTACTTTTCCACCCAGGGCTTCCAAGACACTGTTCAGCCTGGAGCAGGCACAGTAGAAGCACAGTGGGGTTGGGTGGTGCCCAAAGGATCCCATGGGTGAATACCCTCCTCTCCATTCTCTGGTGGATGGTTCTCAAAGGCATTCTGCCTGCTTCTTAGTAGTGTACAGCCTAGCCCCCATTGACCATGGAAGTGACCTTTATTCCATCCTTTATTGTCCTTTCCTTCTTCCAGGCTCATTTTCTGATCCCTCCATTTCTCTTTCTGGACTCACTCCCAAATAAATTGCCTCCACTCAAGTCCTTGTCCCAGGCTTTGATTATGACTCAGAGATTTGCAGTGTGGGGCTGTCCAGTAACCATTCTTCCTTTATAAGGGCATAAACTGGGTGTTTCCTTGGGGAATTACCATGCTCTGGGTGTGTGCAGATCAGTGGGAGGTGGATCCATGAGAGACCCATGAGAAAGCCAAAGCAGCCAAATCTGCCCCTTTCCCACCCCCATGGCAGCCTGAGGGCCACTGAGCCCCCTGGAGGGAGAGACATAGGGTGAGAACAGCTTGAGGCCATTCCCTGGTGACAGTTGCTTATGTTTACTGGACTGTCTTTGCTGCATAGCCTTGACTGTGTCTTCTGCTACCCACCCACCCAGTTCCTTTGTTGCCACCAGCCTCCAATGAGCTCCTGACAGCCTTCAACAACCAAGAGATTCTCTCCAATGGAAGATAGCCAGAGTCAGGGTTCCATTGCTGCCACCATAAATCCCAGCTGACATGGTTAGCCAACTCAAGCCAGGCTAGGCTGACCAGGGGAATTTATCAGGATGTAGCCTCATGGAACCCAAGGGTGGAATTTGAGCTTGTGCTTCAGAATGAGGCTGAAACAAGACTATAAAAGCCATCGCTATCCATTGCCTAACACATCCCCTTGCTCAGGTCCCTGCAGCTGGTAAAAGATGACCCACTCTCAAGTATATAGTTATACACATGGCTGCCCAGGGAGACCGTGTGTATCTCTCTGTCTCTCTGTCTGTCTCTCTCTCTCTCTCTCTCTCTCTCTCTCTCTCTCACACACACACACACACACACACACACACAAGCTAGTCCTAATCCAAATTCCCAGGGAAAGGCTGTGATTGGCCCAGCTTGGGTCAGATGATTAGCCCTAATCCAATCAAATGTGACAAGGAGCTGGGTTATGTTATCCAATATAGCTTCCAGCACCACCTCCTCCTGCTGGTGAGGGAAGAGAGTGCCACTGTGATCTGGGAAGATACTATAATGGATGTCCATGATATCAGTGCTGCTCACACTTCTCTGTGCATACAAATCCCTGGAGGATCTTGTTAAAGTGCATATCCGGGGTAAAGCCCGATAGTCTGTATTTCTAACAAGGCGGTGTTGACATTGCTGTGCGCACTCCATACAGTGTCAACAAAGGAGGACCCTCTTCAGTCTCACTAAGTAAGTGCCCATCCCTCCCCACAACCAACAAGAGAAACCACTTTGCTACCCAGCAAAGATTCCAAGGAAGCCTTCTTGCTGATTGGGATATGATAAGGAGTGAATTGTCAATGACATTTTGATGGGCTTTTTTTTACACAGGGACATTTAGCACAGCCTACAAACCAAGCCATTAAACTTTCAGCCAAGTAATTACTTTCACCAAGTAATGATCAAATCAGATCAAATCAGACCCCAGCCCTGAGCCTCACCCTCCCATCATCTGTCAGTGATTGTGATGGGGACATCACTGATTAATTAAAAACAGTGATTATACATTTCATCACAGCAATTTTGACACAGAGGCATCAACTGGCTAAGTCAAAGTGGTCTGCTTCTTCTGCCCCCTTTACTCAGTCCCTGGAGTGTTCCTGGGTGCCCTTCCTCTTGTAAATTTCATTTCCCTACAGCTCCAGTGTCTTCTTCCCTCACTTGGAAGGGCTCCCAGCCCACAGAGTACCACACTTGTGCCTTATTCTCCCACTCCCAACCTCTAGTCTCCATCTGTGTCTGTTCTATCCTTCCGTGTCCATGGACTTAGCAGCCACCAGTAGCAGACACTTCTATTTCAACTGCTTTTCATGGTTGTGGCCATGTTGTCCTTCATAGCCCCAACTTCTTACTAGCCAGTCAGGAGATCACCACGGTCTCAGGCTGAAACACCCATGAGGTGTGGGGCCATGTCCACCTGGGGCAGCAACTAAACCTCAGTGGAGACCCTACCAACTGGATGCTGTGAGGCTCCAAAATGACCAGGGAGAGTCACGTGGCACTGTGATTCAGGGATGGCACCGCAGGGGCAGCACAGCCTTAACACCTGTTACTCAGTATCTCATATCACCATGATCCCCTGCCTTTCTGTCCAAACCCTGCACACCTCTCTTCCGGAAAGGGCCATTCAGGGAAGTTTCCCAATACAGCCAAACCCAGAATTGGGACCCACAATGATCTTGCAGACCTGATGGAGTTTACCCTTACTCGTGTGCCTGACCCTGGACCAGGAGTTCTCTTGTCAATTCCCACACTTGAGAAAAGCCCACAGTCCCCATTTGGAAAGCAATTTCTGGGAAGGAAACTGTGTACACCTCCAAAGAAACCTCCTCCCCAGTTCAGCAGTGTGGCCACAACTGTAACAAGTAATAGGAAAAATAGCTCATGTGATGAAAAGTGCAAGCATGGCTGGATCAAGTGTGCAAACATCATTACCAGGTATCAATTCCCTCCATCTCCCAAATCTGATTTCCTTCTGGCTGATGTGGGTCCTGGACAGGCCCCTCTCTCCGTGGTGACTCCCATGGCTCTTGGTTTACATCCTCTAGTTCAGCAACCAGTGGAAGGAGACTACCTCTCTCCATAAAGCTCCTGGGGTTGCCTATCAGTGGTCTGTCTTAGGTTATGTGCCAATCTGAGACCCAGTCACAGTGGCCAGGTGTGGCACTCTCATTGGCTGGGTATGAGTCATAACCTCTCCCTAGAGCTAAAAACTGAGGGTGGGACAACAGTGCTCTCCAAGGGGAAGTTGAGGGTTGCTAAGAGAAGAAGCAAATTTCAATTTGTCTAAAACAACTAAATCTCTGGGGACCATGTGTAAGGTCTTATAATTTCAATTATTATATATAATATCACACCAACCACTTATTCAATATGCCCAAGGAATAGCATGTTCTGGATAAGCCTATATTTCAGGTTAACATGATGAGATCACTCAAAGATCATACCCAGATCACTGAATGTCATGGATTGCCTCAGATGCAGATCCTGAGATGAAGATTTGAGCAAAAGTAGTTTGTCTGGGAGGTCATGAGATATCTATAGGGGAAGGGGAAAGTGAGATAGCTCATAAAGTGTATGTTATCAGGCTCATTGCCACCATAGGTAATTGAAAACCATCCCATCAGGGAACTCTGGGAGATGGCAAGTCACACCTGAGCCATCCCAACCAGGGGTGAGGAACCTGGGATATTTATACACCAACTCTGCCTGATGGTTCCCAGGAGCTTTTGGCTTGCTGTAACCAGTGACAAAGGAGCCCTGAGGCAGAGAGATGCAGGTACTGGCTGCTGGAAGTGAAGCTGGCATACACTAAGGTAAGAAGGGTGACCAGATATAGGTAGAGAGCCAACAACATCCACAATTTCCAAAGACTGACTAGGACTGAACCACATGGTCTTGGAGGTCCCAGGGTCATTTGAGAATCTTGTGATTCCTCTAGGTCTACAATAGGAATATCATTTACTACTGTATCAAGTCCTTTACAAGAATATGGTTAGTAGAGATTTTTGTAGGTAGAATATTAAATAAAATCACTTTAAGAGATTTAAAAGTTAGAAATGTCTTCTTGAAGAATGATACTTTTTTCCTTTTTGATATTATTCTTACTCAGAATTTCAAAACATTTTATAATATAACATGGTCTCTAAGCCACCCTGAGAAAAGAAAACTGAGTTTCAAGGTTTTTTTTCTTAAAGTCAATTTATTTTTTTTAAAAGATCCAAACTGGTTGCATAACCTCCTGGAGACAAAGTAACTGACAGACTGATTTTTGCACTTTTAACCCAATTGTTCTGTTGATGAGGTGCCACTATGGCACATACAGCATTTAGTATCTCACAAATTACCTTTTCCAGTCTCCAGAGCTGATCCCTAGAAGGAACAGTTTGTTCCCAGAAAGCCCAAGCCAAAGGTTTGATCATTATACTTAAGAATCATCCCAACTGCAGGCCATTAACCTGACACATGCAGGGCACTTAACCCCTTTAAGAGGGAATTTAATACCCATAATTCCACATGACTCTGGAGACCAGGAGGACATTGACTATAAGATCCACTCTGCAGATGGGCTGAACTTCATCTAGGTGAGATCAAGTACCAAGGTTGCTGGAAAAGGTAGAAACCAACCTCAACTCTAGACTCTAGCATGAAGGTCTTTCCACCATACCACTGGGTCCCAGATGGTTGGTTCCTTGTGCATTAGTAAAATTATTAGATTAAGCCATCTGAAATGGCCATTTTTATTGGTTAAAATGATCAAATTACAGAAAATGTGCCATTTTTATAGGTCAAAGAGATCAAAACTGAATATTCTCAATTTCATGTGGTTCAACCTAATACAAATAATTTGGGAACCTAATTCTAGTGAGCAAGAATATCAGGAAAACCATTATTATTACCATCTCAAATAGGAAAGACTCTTTTAATCAAAAAGGTGGGAAGGTCACCATCTCACCATGTGAGACATTGTGCTTTGTGAAGCATTTACTGTGCTGTCTGTATTATGATCACTGCACCTGCTTTGGGGAGCCAGGAAGCCAGGTCACTCTGGAGTTTCCAAGGGCTGATAGTCCCCATATTGCAAAGAAATGTCAGGGAAGCCCATCCTGGGACCACTGCCATGGAAATCCTGTGCTCCAAGGATACAGCTCTGCTTTGGTGGCCTGCTTCCATTGCACTCCACACTGCACACTGACCCAGGAGAGGGAAGAGTGGAAGGTAAGAGGTGACTGTCATCTCATCAGGTCCCCAGGAAACAACATGGCAAAGCATCAGAGGGGCTGCACAAGTTGCAAGGACGTGATCTGCCTGCGGAGCCACCCCCACTGCATGGCAGAGATGAGCAAAGTGGATACCACAAGGGAGAGACTCCTCTGATGCATCTCAAGGCAGAAAGCTACAGGGTGAACAGACATGATGACTCATAAAATCCACAACTGCTTTGAGACCAATTCCTTTTTATGTAAAAAAGAAGAAAAAGAAGACAAGAAATATGTCTGTTTATTCTTTCTCTGCAATGAGTTCAATATTTAAATGAAGCATTTTTATGAACGAGCCCCACAGATCATCATCTTTGCTGCATTAGTTCTAATTGCATTATTGCTTAATTGCAGAGCAATATAGTGTATAATTTGGGAGCTGTAATGCCTGGGGGGTAGGGGGGCAGGGATGATTTAAACTTTTGTGCAAAGCCCGGAGTTCAGAAAACTGGACTGAGAATAGCAGCCAGGGTCCAACTTCCCTGTCTAGCTACCTTCTTGGATATCTCAACTCTTCACATCAGGGAGACAGCAGAGAAAAAAGACCCTTGGATGGTACCTCATGCTACCCTTGCAGCTGAAGCTCATGAAGCATGAAGTTCAGGAAGAGTACATCATCCAACAGTTGCTGTATGCCTGCCATCAGGCTGCATGAGCACCGGGGATGCACAGATGAACATGGCTTAGCTTCTGACCACAGGAGAGCCAGTCTAGTGAAGGGAAGAAGACATGTCCACAGAGCCACTCATTGGTGGAGACAAAAGGGGGAGTTTTCTTCATAGAAGAAAGCCTAGACCCAAGTGTCTAAAAGACAAAGGCCAATAAGGACCTGTGAAACTAGCTAGATGTTCACCAGCACTTGCTTCTCTTGGGTGCTATCGATTTGTTGAAAAAGTGCTGCTGAAGAAGCTAGTAAGGGAGTAGGGGGGAAGCAGGACAGAGAAGGGAAAAGGCAATCAGGAGTGTGATTCTCAGTGAAGTTCCAGATTCAACCTGATCCCTTGGGAAGCTCTGAAACATAAATTACACCTTAGAGTCTGACCTGCCTCAAAGCAAAGATTCTGTGCATTTCTTCCCTAACAGCAGACAGTCATGTTTATGGGCTGCTCAGAGGAGGCTCTGGTGCTCAAGAACACCCCACAGAAGGCTGCAAGTATGGTCTATTAGTCAAAAGCCCACAGATGCTTGGGGAGAGGTGCATGTGATGAATGAAAGTGACCCAAGAGGATCAGGGTGGGCCAACATCCGTCTGTAACACAAAGTGACTCAACCTTGGCAATGAGATGTGAGTGTAAGATTTGCCAAACCAGGCCTGGCCATAAAACCCCAAGTACAATTGGCCACTTACCTGCTCCCTGTCCAGTTAATGCAAGTCTTCCAACTTTGTTCTTTTTTTTTTTTTTCAAAATTATTTTAGCTAACCTAGGACCGTTGCACTTATATATAAATTTTTTAATGTTTATTTACTTTGAGAAAAAGAGGGAGCATGCACATGAGTTGGGGAGGAGCAGAGAGAGAAGGAGAGAGAGATTCCCAATGTGCTATCACTGCAGAGTCCAATGTGGAGCTCTATCCCATGAATCATGAGATCATGACCTGAGCTGAAATCAAGAGTCAGATTCTTAACTAACTGAGCCACCCAGGTGTCTCTACATATAATTTTTTTAATTAGCATGTCAGTCTCTACAAAAAACTTCTGGGATTTTGACTGGGATTATGTTAAATTTATAAATAAAGTTGAAGAGCATTGACATCTTAACAATATTGAGTCTTGTGATCCATGAAAATGGTATATGTCTCCTCATTTATGTGAGTCTCTAATTTCTCTCAGCAGTGACTTATCGATTCCAATCTACAGGACTTGCACATATTTTGCCAAATTTATCTGTATATATTTCAAACTCTTAATGCTATCATAAATTACATTATTTTAAATTTAAATTTCTCATTATTGCTAGTATGAAGGAATGCAATGTGCTTATTCATATTGATCTTTTTATTGCAACCTTACTAAACTCACTTATAATTTCTGTAGCTGTTTTTTTGTAAATTCCTTATAATTTTATACATAGGTAGATGCTATCAGCAAGTTAATATGGTTTAGCTTCTGGGGCGCCTGGGTGGCTCAGTAGGTTGGGCATCTGACTTCAGCTTGGGTCATGATCTCACGGTCCGTGGGTTAGAGCCCACATTGGGCTCTGTGCTGACAGCTCAGAGCCTGGAGCCTGCTTCGGATTCTGTGTCTCCCTCTTTCTCTGCACTTCCCCCACTCATGCTCTGCCTCTCTCTCCTTCAAAAATAAATAAACATAAAAAAAAACCCACTTTAAAACAACATGGTTTAGCTTCTTCCTTTACTAATTGTATGCTGTTTTGCTTTGTTTTTCTTTTCATGCCTTATTGCACTAACTACCATCTCCAGCATACAAGTGAATGGAAGAGCTAAGAATGGACATACCTGTCTTGTTATTGATCTTATGGAAAAGTACTTTGTCTTGCACCATTAGCAGATTTTCCACAGAAACCCTTTATCAGGTTGACAAAATTGTGTTCTATTCCTGTTCACCATGTATTTTTACCAAGTTTATGATTTTTTAACAATTTTTACCATGCTTAAATGTTGGATTTTGTCAAATCATTTTCTATGTCCATTGAGATGGTCATATGATATTACATTTTAGTCTGTTAAAAATGAACTACACTGATTTATTTTCAAATGTTAAACTACTCTTGCATTCCGAGGATAAACTCTACTTGGTTGTGATTTATTCTTTATGTTTGGTTGAAACCAATCTGCTAAAATTTTGTTAAGAATATTCACATCTATGTTCATAAGAAATCTTAATTTTCAGTCCTCTTTTCTTGTAATGTCTTTTTCTGGTTTTGAAATTTAAGATAATACTGGCCTCATAGAATGAACTAGGAAGTGTTCCCTCATCTTCAATTTTCTAGAAGGGTTTGGATTGAATTGGTATTATTTCTTCTCTAAATGAGTGGTGAAATTCTACACTAAAGCCACCAGGGGAGTTTACTTTAAGGAAAGTTTTTTGCTGGTTTGTTTTTTGTTGTTGTTTTTGTTTTAGTATGCTCCCCACCCAATGTGGGGCTTGAACTCATGACCCCAAGATCAGAGTCACATGCTCTATTGATGAACCAACCTGGTGCCCCTTTGTGAAGGTATTTATTTTTATTTATTTTTATTTTTGAGAAAGAGAGAGAGAGACAGAACACGAGCAGGGGAGAGGCAATGAGAGAAAGAGACACAGAATCCAAAGCAGGCTCCAGGTTCAGAGCTGTCAGCACAGAGCCCAACATGGGCCTTGAACCCATGAACCAGGAGATCAAGATTTGAGCTGAAGTCAGACACTTAACAGAGCCACCCAGGTGCCCCAGGAAGGTACTAATTTCTTTAATAGATATTGGGCTATTTGGATTATCTACTTTTTTCTTGAGTAAGCTTTAGTAATTTGTGTCTTTCAAGAAATTTGTTCATTTCATGTAAATTGTGGAGTACAGAGTATATTTCCTGGGGCCCTGGGTATTACAAAATTTTTCCACTTTTGCTATTGAGAACAAGATTTATCCCAGCTGTGTGTGAGTTCCAGGGATTGTTCTACCTACGTCTTTCCCATGGTCCCTTTCAATTGCCCCAAGTGGTTTCCTTACAGGCATGCACTGATTGGTACTCAGCTGAAGACTTGAGTGGAACCTGAAGAACTCCAAAGTCCTCTCTCCTCTCCTCTCCTCTCCTCTCCTCTCCTCTCCTCTCCTCTCCTCTCCTCTCCTCTCCTCCCCTCCCCTCCCCTCCCCTCCCCTCCCCTCTCCTCTCCTCTCTTCTCCTCTCCTCTCTTCTCCTCTCTTCTCCTCTCCTCTCCATTTCCCTCTCCCTCCCTCCATTCCTATCCTTTTCTCTTCACCCCCTGCCTTGGTATCTGCCTGCAAATTTTAGCTACTTTGGCCTCCCTGGATCCTCCACGCAGAGTCCTTATCTTAAGGAAACCACTGGGTTCTGTATGGACTTCCCTCTCCCTGGAAACTCACTCAACTCATGGGAGAGGTTAGGACCAGAGGTAAATATTTAGGCACAGTACATAGAGCTAGTAACTAAAACCATAAGTGCAACTGGAGGAAACTTGTAATGGAGTAAGGACAGTATCCTAAATATAAAACCCATGAGGTGGGGTACGTACAAAAGAGACCATGATAGAGGAGTAGAAGAAAGACATAAATGGAAGAAAGCTCATCAGAGAATTAAGTTGTAAAATCCAGGGCTTGTAGAGTTTTGAGAAACTGCAGGACTCTAAGAGTCCTTGTCCCAGAGGCCCTGGGCATCAATGTCAGAAGGGCATATGCAGGCACAATGCCACCCCTGCTATGAGTACATCCTGTGCAGTGGCTTTGCATGTGCTTGTTTCACTGGTTTTGCCAATATGGAAAACTGGTCCCCTTTACCAGAGAAAATTGAATTGAGAGTAAGTGAATGAGATGGGCGGAAGTGGTACAGGCCATACTTTCAAGAAGCTTGGCTGAGAAGGGAAGGAGATTAGTAGCTAGGAAAGGCAAGACCAAGGTGTTGAGGGTGGAGGGGACACTTTCTGCTCAGTGTCCAAGTCTTCAATCTGCGCATAGTCTAAGGAAGAAAAGGCAGTTGACGGGTAAAGGCTGAGATGTGGAAGGAGAATAATTGATGCAGCAAGATCCTAGAAGATGAGCAGAGAGAAGGATGTAGAGGCGCCTGGGTGGCCCAGTCAGTTAAGCATCCAACTTCAGCTCAGGTCATGATTTCATGGTTCATAAGTTCAAGCCCCACATCAGGCTCTGTGCTGACAGCTCAGAGCCTGGAGCCTGCTTCAGATTCTGTGGCTCACTCTCTCTCTCTCTCTCTCTCTCTCTCTCTCTCTCTCTCTGCCCCTCCTTTGCTCACTCTCTGTCTCTGTCTCTCTCTCAAAAATAAATAAAAATTAAAAAAATTTTTAAAAAGGAGTAGGAAGAGTTTAGCCCCACAATGAGGGAAGAATGGGTGCCAAAGCATGAAGACTGCAGATTAGAAAGAAAGTCTGCAATCCATGTACTGCTCTCCAGAGATGGACAACACATGGGCAGGTCACATGTCAACCTATGATAGCTGGAAAGCAAGCCTCAGATTTGTTTCTACCAGCCCAAGCCTGCAACTCTGAGACTTATCTCCCAGAGTGATGGCAGAAGGTCTCATAAATGCAATGAGGTAGTGGGCATCTGTACATAGTGCTCACAACCACAGTTTAGGACTCTTTCGGGTCACCCAAATTGTGTGACATATACAAGACACTAAGGAAATCCACTCTCCATAGTATCTGTACTGAAGTATTAAACTCCACATAGGAGAGGTACAACTACCTGACTTCCACAAAGCAGAAGCATATCATATTGACAGAACATGGTAATCCAAACTGGTTGAAGACAAAACAGAATTTATGGAGCTGGATTTGGATGCAGCTCATTCCAGAACACTCCCAGGTTTCCTGACATATGGGTAGCTACATATGGTTGTTAGCTAATGGCAGCACCATTTTGTCACCAGCTCTACAAAAGTTCCAGAGTTGAGTACTGGTTCTGACCCACCTGGCCTGGATCATATGCTCATTTGGAACCAATCTCCAGGGCCAAGGGAACTCAATGTGCTGACTGAGCCCAGGATGGCCTCACCTTCACTGAATGCACATGGGCTAAAAATGAAGAAGAAGTCAAATTATTTGGGAATGGGAGGGCGGGGGGTGGGACTTGTGCCAGTAGACACAAACAGCTAGTGTTCCCTACAAGAAATCTGAAGGGGCTTATTCCAAGACATCAGCTCTGGGGGCCCTGCTCCAGGAATGGAAACAGGACACAAAGAGCCATGGCCTATGTGTGTATTTGTGATAGAATTTAGTCCTACATAAGGTATGTATGAGAAGGAGAAAGACAGTAAGCCATAAGCCTGGAAAATGAAAATGTCATTCTGGAAACTGCATCTTTCAGATGGTGCGTCACAATATGCTTAGAAAACAGCGTTCATTAGCTTCTCCTTGACCTTTGAGTTTGCTGTCCCTTCAATTTTGCTTCAAATGAACCCATAATTTCATCTCAAGAACTCAACTGGAACTAATTCCTTTATTAAATAAACTTCATTTGGGGGCTGACTGCCTGGGTCCTGGGAGAAAATGCATCTTACTCTCGCTGAGACCAATCTAGGTCAGCAGTGCAAAAGCTTCTTTTTGAGATAGGTAAACCACCATCCCTTGGATGAAGGACTGAGAAAGCTTCTGTACTGAAGGTGCAAAGTGGAGAAAAAAGAGCAATCGCATGGGGGCCAGTTCAGAGGGCAGAGACAGTGCACAGCCACCTGCTCCTTCCCCACTGCCCTGCCAGGAAAATTCTCTGAAACAAAGGCATCCATGATCACAAGCAGTCACTAGCAACATCCCCAGGGCAGACTCAGAGCTACCACTGCTGCCTGGGGCCTGAGGCGGAGGTTCCAAAAGTAGTCCCCACAGAGGCTATCAGTTTGTTCAGGAGTAAGAATAGACACAGAGACATTTGGGCACTTTGCTCTCTACGCCTGGGTCCCTTTGCTAGCAGGAGACAACCCTGGTAGCCAGACTCCAAAATGGTCCCCTGTCTCCTGGTATTGTCTCTCCCACATTGAGGAGGACTGTCCTTTGCAACTAATTGCATATTGCAGACATGGTGATGTCTTTGGAGGGTAGATCATAAAAGATACTGCAGCTTTTCACTTGCTTTGTCATTGACTCTGGGGAAGCCAGCTGCCATTTTGTGAAGATAGTCAAACAGCCCAATGGAAAGACACCCAAGGTCCCCTGCCCACATCCATGTGGATGAGCCATTCTTGGGAGCAGACCTTCCAGCCCAAGTCAGGCCTTCAGATGACTGAATCTGTGGCTGGTATCCGGGCTGCAAGATGAGGAACCCCAAGACATAACTCAGTGAACCCACTCCCAAATTCCTGACCCACAGACACTGAAGTAATAAATATTCTTTTAAGACAATCAGTTTTGGGGTCATGTGTTATACAATAAAATAAATAATATTGATCCACTTCTAGATGTAGGCAAATAAGCCTTGTCTCCTGGTTATTTGTCTAAAATTTGCAAGACTTGCTCTCATTCAATGCCATGATCTCATCCTGCTGGATAGAAACTTCCAGAGAGTATGGACCAGATTGTCATGAACACCCTCTTCCTATGTTCCTAATTTCCCCACAAACTGTAAATGCTCAATAAATATTTGCATTAACTTGCAAATCAAGATTAACTTGATTCTGTCTTCTGTAGGGGAGAAATCTCATGAACACAGAGATGTTTCCTTCCCCAAGAAATTCTCTACCATAGTTCAAAATGAGAAAGTGCAGCTTTTAATTAACAGAAAACATCTGAACCCAGATCTCAACAAATCTGGTATGATTTAGGGCTGCTTCTTGCAAAGACTATAGCTACTTGCAAAAGTGTGTGCAGGTCAATACAATTTCAGAGAATTGTGTCCAGCAGGCAACCTCAGTATCCCAAAAAGGACCTCACTGCAGCACAGATCAGCAGCACATGTGTTTGGCCAGTACTGCACCTGCTGAGCCCACTTATCAGTGAGGACTTAACATGTACCAAAAACCTGCCTGCTACTCTGCCAAGGTGTCCAACAAAGAGCTCTGTCTTCAGGGGACTTGCAGATAACTAGGGTAGGAAAGATTCACATGCAAAGATGAGCGACACTCACATCTGAATTTTCCCAGGATCCATTAGAATGGCAATGACTGTAGATGGTCTTAGGAAACCAAGGAAGGGCTCTTCACTCTGGAAGAGCATGCCACACCCTATACTCTTTGTCAAGGAATTAATGGTCTGGCATGCAAAGCTTGCCAGGGTGGGCCTTCTAACTGAGCCTAGGGACAGTGCATTCATTCCTTAAAGGACGAGCAAGAAGCATCTGGGGAGGAAGAAAGCATTGCAAACAAGCATCGCATGAAGCAAGGAGATAAGCGGTTTGTCATGACTGGACATGCAGTGTGAGGCAGGGGTGAGGACAGACATGGGTCATGGAGGTGTTGGGGGACAGTTCCTCATGGATGTCTCACATTTCTGCATACCTTGTGAAAAGAGGCACCAGTGGCCTTTGTTCTGAACTACTTTTCAAGGATGTTTATATAGTGAATAGCCTTGAAAGACAGAGATAGATTTGCTCTCCCTCTGTAGTGCAGGGCAGGAATGCTGACTTCCCAATACAAAAATTCAGAGACCATAAAGATTCCCCTCCTGTAACACAACCCACTGAGTTGAACCAGCACAGGAAAATGCTGATTATGGGCTACCATGACTGCTTGTGAGAATGGAGCCCTTGGCATCTGACCCAGCATCTATGACACTGGCAGGCCAACTTGTGAACTGACAAATGGGGTACACCTCCTGACAGGAGGCCCTTGAATTCCAGGTTTTGTCCTGCTTGTTTTTGCACAGTAAAATTACATATGTCTTTAGACATAGAAGAATGTTCCTGGGAGCATAGGAGGGTGTTTTGATAAAGGGTCATTTATTGGGTTGTTTTGTGGGGGGTTTTTTCAAGTTACACAGAAATCTCTTAAGGAAAAAGTTAAACTCCTCTGATCTTTTTTTTTTTCTTAGCAGGAGTTAAGTAAGAGTCTACAGAGTAGAAGGGGGAAGAAACTGGGAGCATCCCACCAAAATTAGAGAAGAGCCTATGACTGCCAGTCCACTGAAGTCTTCAGGACCACTGCCCAGAGGGGGCAGACAAACTTCCCACCACCTGTAACAAAGAGCCTATTAATGCATATCATCATGCCCCTCTGCAGACACAGCAGTCTGAACCTCCTTGGGCAGTGTTTTAGTCTGCTCTAGCTGCCATAATAAATTACCACAGACTTGGCAGCTTATACAAACAAAATTCATCTTCTCACAGTCTGGAGGCTGGAAGTCCAAGATCAGGGGGCCAGAATTGTGGGTTCTGTTGAGGACCTTCTTCCTGACTTGACCATGTCTGCCTTTTCACTGTGTCATCACATGGTGAAAAGAAAGGGAGCAAGCTCTCTTGTGTCTCTTCTTATAAGGTGCTAATCCCATCATGAGAGCCTCACACTTACGATCTCACCCAAACCTGATGACTATAGTGCCATTTCTATATATTATTACATTGAGGATTATAGCTTCAACATATGAATTGGGGCAGGGGGAGGGCACATAATTTAGCCCATAGCAGGATCTCTGGGGCCCTGCCCCCCCAAAGCTCCCAAGACATACATGCACCTACTAATTTATCATGCAACACTCATGGACTCCTCAAGTCCTCAAGCCAAGAGAACCTTGAACACCAACTAGTTCATCCTCTTGACACTGGATGAGGAATAGCAACATTATCTAGATAGAGTAGGTGGCTGGTTATTCCATTTTTAAAATCTTAAGGAAGCAGATACCCTCCTTACTCCTCTCAACAACCCAATGTACTCTGATGGTCAAATCAGTCAAATCATCTGACTATATTCTCTTTGTATTTCATTAAAGATTTTTAAAAATATTTATTTATTTTTGAGAGAGAGAAGGGGAGAGGGGCAGAGAGAGATTTGGAAGACAGATTCCAAAGCAGGCTCCAGGCTCTGAGCTGTGAGCACAGAGCCCAATGCAGGGCTTGAACTCACGAACCGTGAGATCATGACCTGAGCTGAACTTGGATGCTTAACTCACTGAGCCACCCAGGCACCTCTCCTTGTATTTCATTTAAACCTAATTTCTTGACCTTTTGGTCCCACTAAAAATGGCACTTGGTTATTTTAACAATAATTTGTGCTGAAAACCACCTGAATTGTTTTAAAGTCAAATGGGCAGTTGGAAAAAGGAAACGTTCAGGTGCCCCATGCCCAGGAGTCATAAGACACTCTGCCATTACAATTCAACATCAGGCAAGTGCCGTAAAGAAGCCACAGGTAAGGAGATGTTGTAGGTAAGGAACCTCTCCTGCTTAGTGCATAAGAATCCAGACTAGACTAGAGTCTGTGACTCAACTGGGCCTTCCTCTGTGGCAGCTCCTCCTCTGCATTGCCTCCTCCATCACAGGCCAATGCAGGCATCTGCAGCAGGGGCTCTGACACTCCAGATTCCCAGAACCCTGGAGCCAATGCTTCTCTGATCCACTTCCTGACCAGCTGTCCAAAACCTCTGCACCTTCTCTCACACCATCCACATTTCCCATGAAGGTGACAATTAATCAGGCCCACCTTCAGAAGACCAAAACACACACAAAAAAACATGTCATTTTAAAAAGGCAATTTACAAAAAGGCAATATGTTATACTCTGACCCTAGAAGCCTTTGCTGGTAGATGATTTCTGGCTTTCTATACATCTGACACAATTGTTAATTGTCATCTCTCAAAAGAAAGTTTTCCCACAAGGGTGGCAAGATATGGGCTTGGGTGGGGGGGATGTATGCTGGAGGGGAAGGAGGAAGAGGCTCAGATCTGCAGTACAAGGAACAGGGGCTGCTACCAGCTTTGTCATTTTTCCTTCTCAGAAAGGATGCCCAGGGAGCATCAAATAGTATTCATGTTATAAGATTGGAACAGCTTGAAACCTCCATCTGCCAGGTGCAATTTCCCCATTTTATTATAGGTTGGTAAAATCAAATTTCCTGGACCCCCTTTGAGGGTGTGGCTGTCCTGGGTCACACCCAGTGACACGTCACACAGCTTTATCCCTTCCAATTAGTGCTTGGTGTGGAAATTGATGTACTGAAAATTAACTTCATTGATCTTTATCCGAGAATATGGTCAACAAGGCATAATTTTTTTTGATCGATGCTAGTGATCAATTACCTAATGAAAGAAAAATAAAGGAAGGTCCACCTTGGCATCTGAATGAATTTATATGCCTCCAATGCAGCATGCATATACCTCAGGACTGGTTCTCTGGGATTCTGCATTAATAACAGATAACCTTTCAAGCACAATGAGAAATTTGTGCTCTGTGCTTTCAAGGAAAGCATGTGTATGTAGCTCCAGAAGGGAGGGGCAATTGCCTGGTAAAGCAATCAGCCTCGGGGCAAGCAGAATTTACTGCCTGCCATAGCTGGGTGAAGCAAAGTGGCCCACTTTACACAAGAGGCAAACACAGGAGTGCTCCCCACACCTGCCCCTCTAGTGGTCTTTGCATACAGTTTTATCAACATCCTCAGTGGAAGGAAGGCTAGAAAATAATAAAGAAGGAAAACATTTCACTTCTCCCCAGTTATACCCAACCAAGGTAAGTCAAGCTCTCAGGACTCTGTCCCTGTCAAATGAAATTCTACGTCCTGGTTTTCATTGCGGGGGCAAAAGGGTTAAATGAGCCAAGTCGCTTTTTATCTCCTCCCCTTGTCCCCATCCCCCCACCCCTGTCTTGACTCAGTTGTGGCTCAGCGGGCCAGGTGAGGGGCTCACTTTTCACATGGCAGAGCTTATTTATCACCCTCAATTAGTATTTGTATTTCAAAATAAAACTCCGGAGACAGCAACACTCCCCATGAAAGAATGATTCTCCATTGGAATTGCAAGCACCGTGGTTCCCTGAGCAGGAGCATGCCTGTTACTATACCTTTGGGGGTGGAGGACAGGGTTATTTTATGGTGCCCCTGGACTCGCACTGTTCAGGAAGCCACCTCTTCTGCTGCTGAGGCAGCCCCTCTCTGTGCTTTTCAGTCAATTGCAGACACTCAGTCACTCGGGCGTCCCTTCACAGATGCTCTCTTACACAAGTGCCCCCCCCGCGCAGTGGGTGCGAGCGATTCCCACATGCAGCCTGTAATAAGGAGTAGTGCCTGGTTCCACTGCCCTCTCCGCCTCCCTCCTCTCTCCACAAGCACTTGCTGTCCCTTGATAAGGAGGAGGGAAAACTACCATCAAGAGCTTCCTCACCCAGATGTCACAAATAAATGTCACCAGAGAGAGTCCAATGTCAAAAAATAAATAAAGCTTAATTGGTAGCAATTTTGCTAAGTAGCCTCAGCTCCCTTTGTCTTGATTTCTACCTCCATAAACACAGAAAAGGACACTTGTTACATGAAATTCATGAGCTCATGTCTATCCATCACTGCCCGATGTTGTATTATTTACTCTGTGGCTATGAGTGTCTCTCTCCCTGGTAATAACAAAGTCACTGGACAGAAAATCATTTCATAGCAAAAGGGAAAAAGGGCACCTCCAAAAACAAACCCCACCGCAGTGGAAATTCCCTCACCTTCCTCCAAGCAGCCCCATCCGGAACCGGCTGCAATCTAGCCACGATCCAGCCGGCAGCTCTGCTCCTCGCCTCCTCTCCCTCCACCTCATTGATGCGCCATCAATTTCTGAATGTCAGCCACGATCACGCCTCCTTCCCCAGGGTCTCATCATTTCCCTCTCCTTTTAACCTCTATCTTGTTGAAACCACTTAACTCGGTAACCATCCGTTCTGGCAGGGAAAGTGTTGATCAAGTTACATTGTTTAGAGAGAAATAACCCCATCTCCTGGATGGTCATGGTTTTCAGTACCCAGGGCTGCAATTCTTTGAAGTAGATGGTAAACCAGGTTTTTGACAGGCTGCGAGGAAAAATAACTCCAAGGCATGGGAGGAGGCTGCCAGCCATGGATTCAATCCTTGTGTTAGGCTGCCATCTTGTGACACCCTGGGATATCCAGCTGAGGGCCGAAGACAGCTTTTATGTCTAACATCCTAAAACCTTCCCCCCCACACACCTCCAATGTAAACCAATAAATAATAAATGTCAATATAACCTGACATAGCCCAAATGGCTGAATTAATATTAAAGCCAGTTCATCTTCAGGCATCAAGGAACCTCATTATATAGGAAAACAGATTTCACAGCTGACTCAACCTTTGTCAAAAATCTGAAGTATGCCCTGTCATTGGCCCGTCAGACCACCTCCGCCTCCTGTCTCCCACCGCCCAATTCTGTGGCAGATGGGCTCCTCCCTCCTCTTGGCCTCTGAGCCAGATGTGGGGGCTTCCCTCACAGCCATCAGTGCTCCAAAAGCAAAGACAGATAGGCCTCCAGGACTGTGTTAGAGATGGATCTGCCATTGATACCCTCATAGCTCCCGGGTGTCCCCGTCGATTCCAGAGATCTGTGACACATAGGGGCCCCTCCAAGCTCACAAAGAAGGCTACTGTCCCCACCCAGGCCAGTGCTGGGGATAAGATGGAGCCCGTTCTCCCTGTTTCTTCACTGACAAGCAGGAATGGAGCCTCATTACTGAGGTCTGACTTTGGCTTCCAGGAAGATGGACAATGACTCAGAGTCCGGCCTCGACCTGGAGCCATTCTCCAGCTGGCAAGCTCCACGTCCTAGCTCTCCAGATGTCTGAGGCTCTGGGATGTGGCCCTCACAGCCCAGAGTACACAGAGAACCCTTCCCTAGACCTGGCTCCTCTCCAGCAGGGCAGCAGGGGCTTTTGGGGAGGGGAGGGGCGGGTAAAGTCCCCATGGTAACTTTCATTTAAAAAGCAAAATGCAGGGGCCCAGAGAGCCCTCAGGAGATAAATATTTGTTTATAGATGATTAAAAAGGAAGTGTGGTCTGGGGATATACTCTCGGTAGTTATGAAAAGGTTAAGTTTGCACAGGTAGGCCATTGCCATAACAAGGAAGCACTGAAAGCAGTTTCAGCTATAGCATTTCTCTGCTGAAATTCCTCCTCTTTTCACCCATTTTGGCCCTTTTCTCCTGTACGTTATTCGATGTATTTATAATAGTATTTTTTACTGAAGTATAGTTGACATACAATATGATATTAATTTTGGGTGTACAACATGGTGATTCAGCAATTCTATATGTTACAAAATATTCACCATGATAAGTGCAGTCACTATCTGTAACCATACAAAGTTATTACATTATTAGCTGTATTTCCTACTCTCTACTTTCCATCCTCGTGATTTATTTTATAACTGGAAGTTTGTACCTTTTAATTCCTTCACTATTTTGCCCATCCTCCCAACCTACCCTCTCTGGCAACTATCAGTTTGTTCTCTGTATTAGTGAATTTGTTTCTATTTTTTTTCTTTGTTTTCTTTGCTTTTTAGATTCCACATATAAGTGAAATCATATGGTATTTGCCTTTTTCTGTTTGACTATTTCACTTACCCTAATAACCTCTAGGTCCATCCATGTTGTTGAGGATGATAAGATTTAATTATTAGCTGATTACTATTCCATTGTATACATAGTTAACCTTGAATAATAAGATTTGAGCTGTGTGGATTCCTTTATACATGGATTTTTTTCAATAAATACAATAGAGTACTGTAAATGTATTTTCTATTCCTTACACTTTTAAATGACATTTTCTTTTCTCTAGCTTAATTTATGATAAGCATACAGTTACAAACTGAGGGTTGATGGGGGGTGAGAGGGAGGGGAGGGTGGGTGATGGGTATTGAGGAGGGCACCTGTTGGAATGAGCACTGGGTGTTTTATGGAAACCAATTTAACAATAAATTTCATGTTTAAAAAAAAGGAAAAAAAAAAAGACTGGTTATTCTGAATTCTAAGTAGCCAGAAAAGGAGGCAGATGGATGAAATTCCAGGAGGTGAGAGATATGTGACTGCTTAGTCAGTTTTTGTCAATTGGTTGATAAGTGACCCTCAGGACTAGGAAGTGAGATCCAGTCTCAGAGTCAGTTGAGAGGCTTAGAAAAAGGAGAGTCTCCTTGTGAGCTCTTCAGTTTCTAGACCAGTGTTTTTCATCCTCTGGATTAAGATGTATTAGTAGGTTATGAGATCAATTTAGTGGGCTGCAACCAGCATTTTTAAAAATTGGAATAAAACAGAAAATAAAATTTTAAAAAAAGAATATAGTATATAATGCATGTAACATAAAATATGTGTTAATTGACAGTTTGTGTTATCAGTAAGGCTTGAGTATTCAGGTTTTGGGGTTGGGAAGACTTATGTACAGATTTTTTTTTTTTTTTTTTTTTTTTTTTTTTTACTGTGGAGGGGGTCAGCATCTCTAACCCCTGCATTGTTCAAAGGTCAACTTGAACATCTTTATCCATTCATCTACTGATGGATACTTAGGTTGCTTCCATATCTTAGCTATTGTAAATAATGCTGCAATAAGCAGAGGGATGTGTATATATTTTTTGGAATTAGTGTTTTTATTTTCTTTAGGTAAACACTCAGAAGTAGAATTACTGTGTCATATAGTGTCTCTATTTTTAATTTTTTGAGGAAACCCCATACTGGTTTTCCATAAAGGGTGCAAAAATTTTCATTCCCACCAGCGATGCATGAAGGTTCTGTTTTCTCCACTTGTCATTTCTTGTCCTTTTGATTCTAGCCATTCTGACTAGTGTGAGGTGACATTGCATTGTGGTTTTGATTTGCATTTGTCTGATGATTAATGATGTTGAGAATCTTCTCATCTTTTTGCTACCTTATGTATTCTTTGGAAAAATGCCTAGTAAGGTCCTCTTCCCATTTTTAATTGGATTATTTGTTTTTTGGATGTTGAGTTGTATGAGTTCTTTATATATTTTGGGTATTAATCCCTTATCAGATACGTCATTTGCAAACATCTCCCATTCAATAAGTTGTCTTTCCATTTTGTTAATGGTTTCCTTTGCTATGCAAAAGCTTTTTAGTTTGATGTAGTCCCAATAGTTTATTTTTGTTTTTGTTTCCCTTGCCTGAAAGAGATAGATCCAGAAAAATATTGCAATGGCTGATATCCAAAAGATTACAGCCTATGTTTTCTTTCAGGACCTTTAAGGTTTCAGGTCTTACATTTAGATCTTGAATCTATTTGGAGTTTATTTTTGTTTATGGTATAAGAAAATGGTCTGGTTTCATTCTTTTGCATGTAGCTATCCACTTTTTCCAGCACTATTTATTGAAAAGAACTATCTTTCCTCCATTGTATATTCTTGTTTCCTTTGTTGTACATTAATTGACTATATAACTGTGGATTTATTTCTGGGCTCTCTATTCTGTTCCATTGATTTGTAGGTCTATTTTTGTACCAGTATCATATTGTTTCCATTACTGTAGATTTGTAATATAGGTTGAAATCTGGGATTGTGACATCTTCAGCTCTGTTCTTCTTTCTCAAGATTACAGTGTCAAGACTGTATTTACAGTCTTTTGTGGTTCCATACAAACTTTAAGATTATTTGTTTTGGTTCTGTGAAAAATATTACTGGTACTTTCATAAGTATCACATCAAATTTCTAGGTTGCTTTGGGTAGTATGGACATTTGAACAATAGTAATTCTTCCAATCCATGAGTGTGGTATATCTTTCCATTTGTTTGTGTCATCTTCAATTTCTTTTTTCAAAGTCTTATAGTTTTCAGAGCAAAGGCCTTTCACCTCCTTAGTTAAATTTATTCCTAGGTATATTTTATTCTTTTTTATACAATTATAAATAGGCTTTTTTAATTTTCTCTTTTTGCTGGTTTATTGGTGTATAGAAATGCCACGGATTTCTGTATATTAATTTTATATCCTGCAACTTTACTGAAATCATTTATTATATCTAATAGTTTTTTGGTGGAGTCTTTAGAGTTTCCTATATATAGTATCATGTCATCTGCAAATAGTGATAATTTTACTTCTTCCTTATCAAATTGGATTCCTTTTATTTCTTTTTGTTGTCTGATTGTTATGGCTAAGTCTTCCAGTACTATATTGGATAAAAGTGGCAAGACTGGACATTCTTGTCTTGTTCCTGATCTTAGATGAAGATCTTTCAGCTTTTCACCATTGAGTATGTTAGCTGTTACTTTGTCATATGTGGCCTTTATTATGTTGAGGTATGTTCCCCCTAAATTCACTTTGTTGAAAGTTTTTATCACTAATAAGTGTTGAATTTTGTCAAATGCTTTCTCTGCATCTATTGAGATGTTCATATGATTTTTATCCTTCATTTTGTTAATGTGGTGTATCACACACAGTGATTGAGTTGTGGATGTTGAACCATTTTTGCATCTCTGGAATAAATCCCACTTATTTGTGATGGATGATCTTCTTAATGTATTGTTGAATTCAGTGTGCTAATATTTTGTTGAGGATTTTTGCATCTATGTTCATCAGGGATATTGACCTATAGTGTGTGTGGGTGTGTGTGTGTGTGTGTGTGTGTGTGTGTGTGTGTGTGGTGTCTTTATCTGGGTTTGATATCAGGGTAATTCTGGCCTCCTAGAATCAGTTTGGTAGTTTTATTTCCTCTTCTACTTTTTGGAATAGTTTGAGAAAAATAGCTATTAACTCTTTAAATATTTGGTAGAATTCACCTATGAAGTCATCTGGTCCTGGACTTTTGTTTGCTGGAAGATTTTTTTTTTATTATCAATTCAGTCTTGGTACTGGTGATGGATCTGTTCAGAATTTCTATTTCTTCTTGATTCAGTCTTGAAAGAGTGTATGTTTTTAGTTACCCATTACTTCTAGGTTGTCCAATTTGTTGACATATAATTTTTCAAAGCAGTGTCATAAGTCTTTGTATTTCTGTGGTGTCAATTGTAACTTTTCCTCTTTCATTTAGGATTTTATTTATTTGAGTCCTCTCTCTTTTTTCTTTCTTGAGTCTGGCTAAAGGTTTATCAATTTTGTTTATCTATGTAAAGAATTAGCTCTTAGTTTTATTGATCTTTTCAGTTATTTTTTCATTTATTTCCATTCTGATCTTTATTCTTGCCTTCCTTCTGCTGACTTTTGCCTTTATTTGTTCTTCTTTTTCTAGTTCCTTTAGGTGTAACGTTAGATTGTTTGAGATTTTTCTTGTTTCTTGAGGTAGGCCTATATTGCTATAAACTTCCCTCTTAGAATTGCTTTTGCTGTATACCAAAGATTTTTGAACTATTGTGTTTCCATTTTCATTTGTCTCAGGTATTTTTTTTTTTTTTTATTTTCTCTTTGATTTCTTCACTGACCCGTTGGTTGCTTAGTAGCATGCTGTTGAGCCTCCCCGTGATTATGTTCTTCCGGGGTTTTTTTTTCCCCTTATAATAGATCTCTAGTTTTATGCCATTGTGGTCAGAAAATATAGTTAATATGATTTTAATCTACTTAAATTTATTGAGACTTATTTTGTGGGCTAACATGTGATCTATCCTACAGAACATTCCATGTGCACTTGAAAAGAATGTGTATGCTGCTGCTTTGGGATGAAATATTCTATATGTATCTGTTAAGTTCATCTGACCTAATGTGTTGCCCAAAGCCACTGTTTCCTTCCTTATTGATTTTCAGTCTGGATAATCTATCCATTGATGTAAGTGGGGTGGTGTTGAAGTCCTTTACTAGTATTGTATAACTGTCAATTTTTCTCTTTATTTCTATTAATATTTGCTTTATGTACTTAGGTACTTCCCTGTTGGGTACATAGATATTTACAATTGTTATATCCTCTTGTTAGATTGGACCCTTTATCATTATGTAATGCCCTTTTGTCTTTTGTTGCAATGTTTTTATTAAAGTCTATTTAGTCTGATATAAGTATTGCTACCCCCATCTTTTTTTCATTTCCATTTTCATGGACTGTATTTTTCCATCCCTTCACTTTCAATCTGTGTCTTTAGTTCTGAAGTGAGTCTCTTGTAGGCAGCACACAGATAGATCTTGGTTTTCTTTCTTTCTTTCTTTCTTTCTTTCTTTCTTTCTTTCTTTCTTTCTTTCTTTTCTTTTCTTTCTTTTTTCTTTCTCTCTCCATTCAATTACCCTATGTCTTTTGATTGGAGCATCTATTCCATTTAATTATTGATTGGCATGTACTTATTACCATTTTGCTAATTGTTTTGTAGTTGTTTTTATAGTTCTTCTTAGTTCCTTTCTTTTCTTGCTCTTTTCTCTTGTGGTTTGATGACTTTAGTGTTATGTTTGGATTTGTTTCCTCTTCCTTTTTTGCATATCTATTATAGGTTTTTGGTTTGTGGTTACCATGGGTTCATATATAACATCATAAGTATATAGCAGCCTGTAATAAGCTGACACTCACTTAAGTTCAAATGTATTCTAAAAGCACTACAGTTTTATTGCCCCCTCCACTATTTAGGTTATGATATCATACTTTACATCATTTTATTTTGTGAATTTCTTAGTTAATTTTTTAATATATAATTGATTTTATTACCTTTGTCTTTTAACCTTCATACTAGCTTTATAAGTGATTGATCTACTACCTTTACTATGTGTTTGCTTTTACCAGTGAAGTTTTTTCTTTCATAATTTTCTTATTTCTACATATGATCTTTTCTTTTTTTTTAATTTTTTAATGTTTCTTTATTCTTGAGAAAGAGGCAGAGAGGGGCAGAGAGAGGGAGACACAGAATCCAAACCAGGCTCCAGGCTCTGAGATGTCAGCACAGAGCCCAACATGGGACTCGAACTCATGAATCATGAGATCATGATCTGAGCTGAAGTCAGACACTTAACCGACTGAACCACCCAGGCACTCCTGGCCTTTTTTTGCATAAAGAAGTCTCTTTAACATTTCTGCAAGACTAGTTTAGTGGTGATAAACTCTTTTAGCTTCTGTTTGGGAAACTCTGTATCTCGCCTTTAATTCCAAATGATAACTTTACTGGGTAGAATATTCTTGGTTGCAGGGTTTTTTCCTATCAGCGCGTTGAATATATCATGCCACTCCTTTCTGGCCTGCAAGTTTCTGCTGAAAAGTCAGCTGATAGCCTTATGGGGCTTCTCTTGTACATAACTGTTTGCTTTCCTCTTGCTGCTTTTAAGATTCTCTCTTTATTGTTCCTTCTTGCCATTTTAATTATTATGTGTCATGGTGAAACCCTCCTTATGTTCATTCTGTTTGAAGCTATGATTCCTGGACCTAGATATCTGTTTCATTCCCCAGGTTAGAGAAGTTTTCAACTATTAAATCTTCAAATAAGTATTCTGTCCCTTTCTCTCTCTCTCTTTTCTCCTTCTGGTACCCTTGTAATGTGAATGTTAGGATGCTTGATGTTGTCCCAGAAGTCCCTTAACCTATCTTCATTTTTAAAATTCTTTTTTCTTTCTGCTGTTTGGGTACTCTATCCTGTCTTCCAGATCACTGATCCATTCTTTATATCCCTTAATTTACTATTGATTTCCTCTAGTGTGTTTTTCATTTCAATTATTGTATTCTTCAACTCTGATTCTTTTTGTATTGTCTATCTCTTTGTTGAAGTCCTCACTAAATTCATGCACTCTTCTCCAGTCTGGTAAGCATCATTATGACCATCACTTTAAACTCTTTATCAGGTATATTGCTTATCTCCATGCCATTTAGTTCTTTTTCTAAAGTTTTGTCTTTTTCTTTCATTTGGAGCATATTCCTCTGTCTTCTCATTTTGTTTGATTTTTTGTGTTTGCTTCTGTGAATTAAGAAAAACAACTACCTCTCCTAGTTTTGAAGGAGTAACCTTGAGTAGGAATGTCCCCCGTATAGGTTGCATGTGCCTGGCAACTTTGACTGGCTGGCTGGCTGGCTGGGGCTGGAGCAGGCAGAAGCTAGGAGGTCCCACAGCACTTTGTGCCAGGGTCATCCTGGTGAGATGGCTGGAGCTGTGGTGGGCATGGGCCTACAGATCCCAGAGTGCTCTGAACCAGAGTCCCCTGGCAGGACAGCTGGAGATGGGAGTGGACATAGGTCCGGTAGTCCTGTGATGCTGCATGGGGCCATCCTGGCAGAAAATCTGGAGCTAGTATGTGGGCTGGGGAGTTTCAAGGTGGTCCATACTGGGACTACCTTGGCAGAACAACTGAAACTGAAACAAGCATGGCCCAGGTGGTCCTGGGGTGCTCCAGGTTGGGACCACCCTGGTGGCATGGCTGGAGCTGAGGTGGGCACAGGCTGAGGCCCTCCATGCAGAGGGTGCCCTGATGGGACAGCTGCAGCTGAAGCAGGCATGGGTCAGCAAGCCTCAGGGTGCTTCAGGCCACAGCCAGCCTGGTGTGATAGCCAGAGCTGGGGAGAGCACAGGCAGGAGGCCTTTTGGGTGGAATGGCTGCAGCTAGTGTGGACTAGGGGTCAGGGTTCACTGAGGTGGCAGGCCAGCCTGAATGCCTGGGCTCTGCTCCCATTCATGCTATCAAGATGGAGAGGAAACATAAACAATGGTGCTTGCCTGTGCCTCCAACCCCAGAGAGAGTTCCAGTAGTTCTCCCCACCATTGGTGGCCCCTCTAGTGTTAGTAAATGGGTTTCCTTACTTACAGTCTAGTTGCCCTTTTTTTTTTTTTTTTTTTTTTTTTGCTATGCCCCAGATCAGGCAAATCTACACATGGGTCCCTCCATGCTATCTCTCACTATCATAGTTCATAGCCTCAGGGGTGGGTTTCCCATCATTACTGTGTCTCCATTTGCTGTGTCATCCTTTGTTGTGCAGCAGCTGTTCAATCAGCCCTCAGTACCTCTTCAGGAAGAATTCTTCTCTGTATAGGTACAGATACAGTGTGCCCATGGAAAAGGTGAGTTCAGGGTCGTCCTATGCTACCACCTCAGACTCTTCCTCCTATAATAGCATTTAAAGGTTTTAAAGTATTATAAAAGTATTTTAAAGAGTTGTCTTCCAATTCAAACATCTGCGTCATCTATGGCTCTGTTCTGGTGACTGTTCTCTTGATTACGGGTGACAGTTCCTACTTCTTTGCATGGCAGATATATTGCTTTCCAAATTTTAAGCTGTACATTGCATATTAAAGAACAGAGGAGACTGAAGAAAACTAAGAGGTGTTTCCATCTCTCTCTGACCTTTTCCTGTCAGGCAGCTGTGCTGAGGGCCTGACCTCTTCACTAAGTCAGATTTTTAAACAGTTTCAGGTCCCCCTCTGGCTTCAAATATTTTGAAAGGGGAAGTCTGTCCCCTAAATCCAGCAGGGCTTTGGGATTGAAATACCACAAAAACCAGGTCTCTTTGCTTTCTAACCCTACCCCAATTCCAGTTTGAGGTGATTTTGCATCAGCTCCTTTCTCCCATCCACTTTCCCTTATTTTATACCAGAATGGACTCATACACATGTAAACACATAGCTCTTAGGCCTGGAGCTGCTTCCCCAACACCGAGCACAGGTGAGAACACGGGAGGGGAAGCGTGGGCTGCATGCACACATGCTCCATGCAGCTTGCAGTGATTTCCCCGCAAATCTTTCCAATGCCTCAGGAATTGCCCCTTAAATACAGTGAAGGAGATCTCTTAGGACCTCCAAAGACCCTCCTCTTCACTCAGACACTCCATTATGAGAACCCAAACCAAGCTTTCCTCAGTCGTTCAGCTGAGAATGCAACTTCTTCAGGGAACTGGGAGAATCTATAATGTTACATTTCAGAGATCTAGGATCAAGGTAGCCTTGAAGAATAACTTTCGGATTTTGAAAAAGTTGAGAAACCTGGATTTCAGAAACTGTTATTTGGCCACACATACTAAGTGTCATAGTCCCTGCTGCTCAGATTTCTAAATGGTTGGCCTTAAATTGACTGGGAGCACAGTGCTATCTCTTGACCAGAGGGACTGATATATCATCCTCCTGTAAGCATTAGCTCTTTGATTCTTGTAGCCAGAGCACCCAATTGCCAGCAGAAAAGGGCTTGCCTAGCAGGAATGTCCAGTGTTAGCAGTGGAACCTTACTGCCTAGTCTCCTGCAGCACTATTAAGCCTGAGGAATGATTGCTGGTGCCACTGTGTCCAGGTCCCCCACCACCAACACTCCCAGCTCCCCTTATCAATCAATATGCCACGTTTGGGCTAGCATACAAATCAAAGGCAAAGCAGGGTCAGAGAAGTTCTTAATCTTGAGCTTCAGGGACTGTGCCTGCAGCTGATGCAGGTTTATGAGAATGCAGATCATGACGGCTGTCATCTCAAACTGTGTGGTCTGTGCCAGGAGCTGCTTTAACAGGCATCACCTCACTCTATGCCTTATTGGTGTTTGTTTATAAGGCAGGTCCTAATTTTCATAGATATGCACTTATTTAATGGTAGTTGAGGCTTAATCTTTTGAGCTTAAATATGAAACTTTTCTTGAATGCTCAGCCTAACAGTTTGAATGTCTTAAAGCAGCAATCAAAAGAAACCTGCATAAATAGAGCAAAATACTAACTGTAGAACTTAAAAGCACACGGATGTTCATTGTAGACTTCTTTCCATTTTTCTGCATATTTGAAGTCTTTCACAAGTTGTTTGGGGGGGGTGGGGCACGAAAGATCACTTGCAATGATGCTCTCATTGACTTCCTATGGAACCTTCACAAAGCCACCAGTGGGAAAACACAAGTGTAGCCATGCTTGAGAGTTTATCATTTATAGCTATAAAAAGAAAAAATTAAGTCTTATTTTCTTTGAATAAAATTTAGAAAATAGACAAGAATCTCTCATAAGCTCACTTTCACTTATACAGCCATGAAAAACTTCCTGTATAGGGGCACCTGGGTGGCTCAGTCGGTTAAGCGTCTGACTCTTCATTTCAGCTCAGGTCATGATCTCACAGTTCTTGGGTGCAAGCCCCGTGTCAGGGTCTGCACTAAAAGCAGGGAGCCTGCTTGGGATTCTCTCTCTCTCTTTCTCTCTCTCTCTCTCTCTCTCTCTCTCTCTCCCTCTCTCTCTTTCCCTGACTCTCCCCCTGCTCACGCTCTCTCCTCTAAATAAATGTTTAAAAACAAACAAAAACCTTCCTGTATAGCAGTATGTCTTTCCAATCCTTTTTGTGTACACATTTAGTTTTGTGTTAATATTTTGTAACCTTTTTAAAATTGGAATCTGTTTAATGGCCGTGTGGTATTCTAATTATTAAGTTCTATAAACGTACCATACTGTAGTTCCCAAACCTAATTACTCAACAAAATCACCTGGGAATATTTTTTTAATACAGATTCTTGGGACCCATCTACTAAATAAGAATCTCTAGAGGTACTAAGGAATCTGAATTTTTGAAGCTTACCCTGTGATTATAAAGCATTTAATTAATCTACTTAGTTAGCACATGCTTCATTTATTTAATCCACTACTGTTGAATATTGAGTTGTTTCTGAGGTTTTGCTATTATAAACAACAATCATAATAATATAAATATCTGTACAGACAGGTGTCACTCTACATACATAAACAATTATTTCCTGAGGATAATAAAGTGGGTTTTAAAAAAAAATTGTTAACGTTTATTTATTTTTGAGAGACAGAGCACAAGCAGGGGAGGGGCAGAGAGAGAGAGGGAGACACAGAATCTGAAGCAGGCTCCAGGCTCTGAGCTGTCAGCACAGAGCCCGAAGTGGGGCTTGAACCCACAAACCGTCAGATCATGACCTGAGCCAAAGTCAGACGCTTAACCGACTGAGCCACCCAGGCAACCTTGTTTGTTTTTGTTTGTTTGTTTTAAAAAAGATTTAGTGATCAGGAAATTATGAAGTAACTGCAGTTCTGAGAGTGCTCATCCCAACACAAGCACAGAATTCCATGGAAGACTGGCAGTCATCCAAGGATGACTGGACTACTTGAGAATAGGTCAACTGGGAGCTAAATAATCCTAACACCCCTAAAAAGAAGCTCTCAAAGACAGAAGTCTGCCTTCTCCCTTATCTCCATAATCACAAAGGTCCTGCTCAAAAGGGCCCCCTTGAGTCTACAGCACAGAAATTGGCTCTTACTATCTTCGAGTGTCTCATGATACTATTTTAAAATTCACATTTAGTAGTTCATATGGTATGGATCCCCAAGAATAGTTTCTTAAAGTTAGTCCCATAAACTCCTAACTATTCTCAGGCATCTTCAAGTGCAATACGTTTAAATGCTGTGTTTCCATTTTGATGGTAATATACATATATAAGGTTCAGGCTCACCAGTACAAGCCACTGAATTTCAGGGCCTGCAGTTTTAGGTTTAAGATCAAAATGGCACAAGGTAACCATCCAAAAACAAATCAATGTTTCTCAAACTAGGATCTGTGTACATAAATTCTCCGGGTTCCCTGAGAATTTCTTTTCTTTTAAAAGGACTTTATACCTCACCCGAAGTTGAAATTCACGGACTTAAAGTACAGGGACCATATTGCTCAGGCCCAGCACTCAGCAGAAATTCATCCTGCACACCAGGTCACTTCTGAGAGGTCTGCATCAGGCCTTCCAAGCCACAATTCTTGGACCCTTCTCCAGGCAGTAAGAATCCTTCCTTGCCTTTTAACTTCCTGACAGACACTAGCGTCTCAAGAAAACGTTCAGACTATCAAGCCCAGCCCACTCACAAGTGTTGGGGAAAAGGAAATGGGAAGCGACTTAAAGCGAGATCACACAGCAGGACAAAACTATAACCTAAGCCTTCTATCCCAACTTCAGCGCCTCGGTTAATCTGTAGAGAACGCTGATTAAAGACTCCGACGGACCTCATTCCCACCATTGCCGTCCTCCCCTGGTCCCCAACGTCCCCGCGGTCCTCTTCAAGTTGGCTCGCCTCGCTCTACTCCAGCTCTTCACAAGGAGTCCACAAGTCCTAACCGCAACCCCACGGCTTCTGACCTTCCTCCGTCTATAGGATACGCAAGCTGAAAAACCTCCATACAGGAGATACACCCTTAGGACCAGCAGCACCTCTCGCCGCAGCGGGGCCCGTTTCCAGGCGCATGCGCTAGCTTAGGTCGACGCGCGTCCGTGACGTCACGGGCGGCGCCGCCATCTGACAGCAGCCCTGCGCGCCTGCGATCCCAGCAGAGTTGGAGCGTGTCCGTCCGGCGATTTAGCGTGCCTTGCGAGTTTGGGCACAAGAAGTCTCTCCACCACAAACTTTGGCGAGAGAAGTTCTGATGGCCGAGGGCTGCTGAAGAAAGTGAAGAAGAGTGAGCGACGCCCGCAGGAAACGTCATCAGAGCGCACCGGAAGCGGCCCGAGGATGAAGAGTAAGCGGGGTGCAGGGCCTCGAAACTGGGGTGGGGTAGGATGTAAGTGGTCGGGGAGTTGGTGCTAGTGGGTGAACAGGGTCACTGCGAAGTCCTCACGGAACTGGTGTGGGAATTGTCCTGCCTTACATAAGTGAAACTGAGGCCCAGAGTCCCGGTTGGCCTGGCTCGGTGTCTGAGCCAGGTATTGATGTCAGAGCTGGCGGCAGGTCCCCCACAGGGGCCTGCTCAATGGTGTGTGGTGTTAAAGGAAGGCCCAAGACCTTACCGCCGACTGGGCCACCGCCTCTCTGTCCACTGCCTCCCACTTGGTGACGGTGGTTAAGGCCCTGATACTCTTTACGACCTGGTTTCCCCTTCTGTAAGGTACTGGTAGTGGTATCTGCCCAGCCTTCCTGATGTTCTGTGAACGACCCTTGTCAGGTGGAAAGCGTTGGGAGCATGCTGGGGAATGGTACCGCTAACCCAGGACTGGGGAGTTGAGCAAAGGATAGCAATGCCAAGGAGGGGAGCAAGCACCCAGGGGAGTGTAGACACCGTTAAAGCTGGTCTTTGGCTCAGTATTTTCATTTCGATCTGTGCCACTCCCTATCTCTGTTACCAAGTTACGTGTCTCAGCTTATATGAGCTGCAATTTTCTCATGTGCATAATAGGAATAATAACCACTTTAAAGGATTGTTGGGAAAATATGTGTAACTTTTAACCAGGTACATGGCAAGTAATGAATGCTGGATAGTCGTTATGTATATTGCTTCAGAAAAGACTTTCATGTCTAAACAACTGTGGCAGTTGAAGCAAAGTCGTTCCTGGGGTGCTCTTTAGAAATAAGTTTTACTCCCATTCTTCCATCTGAGGGAGAGCCAGACTCTGAATATAATATAATATAATATAATATAATATAATATAATATAATATAATATAACATAACATAATATATAACACATTGGTTTGCTTTTTCATATGTACTCAAGGAAGCATAAGGGACCTGGAGTGAGATTGATAGAGCATTGTGTAAACCATATTTTCTAGTCTTTTGACCCTTAAACCAGGCCTTTGTCTTATTCTTATTCCATTCACACCCGTACTCTGTCCCTACAGCCATCTTTTTATTCTTCAGGCAAATTAGGAAATGTGGAAGTTTTTAGAGGTCAAAACCACATTGATCAATATCTATTTTGAGCTTGAATAAAGACCTACTGTATTTTATCAGTTTAGGACACCATCTATTGTATGATACATCCCAATTTCATAGATGTTAAAATGTGAAAAATCTTTTTTTTAACATCTTACAGTCAACAAAGTGTAATATTTCCTACCATCTGCATCCTGGGACTCTCTAGTGTATAACTTTTTTTTTTAAGTTTATTTATTTATTTTGAGAGAGAGAGCAGGGGAGGAGCAGAGGGAGAGAGAGAGAGAATCCCAAGCAAGCTCTGCGCTGCCATTACAGAACCCAACGTGGGGCTCAAATTCAAGAACCATGAGGCCATGAGCTGAGCTGAAACCAAGACCAAGAGTCAGATGCTTAACCAGTGAGCCACACAGACACCCCTCTATCATATAACTTTTAAATGAGTTGCTTCATTAGACTTCTAGAGCAACTGTTCAAGCTCCTAACCAAGCTCCTAACCAAGCTCCTAGTGTGATCTGCTGAACTGCAGTAGCATCTGAAACTTGTTACAAATGCAGAATCTGGGATTGGGGCCCAAGTGTCTACATTTTAATGAGATCCTAGAGATGCTTACGTAAATTAACAGTTGAGAAGCACTGTTCTAAAGCACACCTTTGGAACTTCTCAGATGGGTGGTCGGGGGTGGGGGGGAATAAGAGGCATCCAAGAAAGCTTTGAAGCTGTGCTCTTTATAGCACCCAATCTTCTTCTATCTCTAAGTAAGCATAGTTATTTTCATAGTTAGAAAAGTCTTTGCTTTATAGCCATACCCAATAGGAATTATCATTTCTTATTTGTTTGTTTGCTTTAATCCCCCAGGTGTGATCTACCACGCCTTTTCTCAGAAAGAGGCAAAAGAGTTCGATGTTCAGGTACTGTGCATGGCAGGAAGTCTGGGAACAACAGAGGTGATGACAGAATGGCTTAGTACTCCAGTCTTGCTTTAGATGTCCTTTCCCACATCTTACTCCTGGTCTTTCTAGTAGATGTGTTAGGCTCAGCCAAGATCTGTTGTTCTGATGGCCTGTTTCCATATGCTGGCCTCTTCTTATCTTGTTTGGTAAACGAAGACTTCTTAATCTTGTGTCATCTTTCACTGTGCCAAGGTCACTGGACTATGCCCACCTGAAACTTGGCGAAGTGAGCACTATCATTTGACTTTGTCACTGTGCCCCCTTTACTTTTTTTTTTTAACGTTTATTTATTTTTGAGACAGAGAGAGACAGAGCACGAACGGGGGAGGGTCAGAGAGAGGGAGACACAGAATCCGAAACAGGCTCCAGGCTCTGAGCTGTCAGCACAGAGCCCAACGCGGGGCTCGAACCCACGGACCGTGAGATCATGACCTGAGCCGAAGTCGGCCGCCCAACTGACTGAGCCACCCAGGTGCCCTGATGTGCCCCCTTTATTCTTGAAGAGGGCAGGCAAATCACGTTTCATAAGTGGAATATATGGATTATATTTGGATGCTGCACACATGCTTTGTCAGTTTGGCAGAAGCTCCACTGGTGACTCCTCTTGAGGGAGTTAACATGAAACCAAGATTTTAAAAGATTGATATCCCTTTATCTGGCTTCTCCATGAAGAGGGACTACTTAGGTATTTAAAAGAAGCAAATAATTGTCCTCTCACAGTACTAATGATGATGATCATGAGTCTTTAGTTAGTATCTAAAGGTGCAAAGCTGAAGCCAACTGCCATTTTTACTATGAGCTACCTTGAGGACGAGGTGAATCACATCTTCATGCCCCCCCTTGCCCCCTCTTCTCCTCCATAAGAGAGAGCTTATTATTGACACATGAGCTTCAGGGTGTTCGCAGCCCAGTTAGTGCAATAGGGTTCAGGAGATGGCCCAGCGAAGAGGCAGGGCCTCAGTAGACAGTGCTCGCTGGGGCTGTGGCAGACCTAGGACAGAGGCACCTGAATGAGGAGTAGATTGGTGGAGCTCCCAGCTTAAGAGGCAGAGGTGTTTGGAGTTCCTTCAAGAATTACGTGTAGTTATGACAGTTATTTTGCCCAGAGGTCCTAAGAGCCTGTGCTAAGTACAGTGAATTGATGTTCTGCTCTATGTGGGAGAAGTTGAGCACAGGAGGCTGAGATGCATTGGCTCTTCCTTTCCCCAAGTGGTACAGGAGCAGACTTAGTGAGTAGCCATGACGTGTCCACGGGGCCAAACCCAAGGAAAGAGGATTGCATCGTGGGTACAGTGTCAAAATTCCTACCCCCCAAGGCATGGCCCACCCTGGAGCAGCAGGTGGTGCCAGCTTCCCAAGCGTCAGATCACTTCCTTTGAGGCCATAGCGTGGTTCTCTGAACTCGCCTTCCTCTGGTCATGACTGATTAAGTGTTGTCATACGTTTCCCAAGCTTTCCTCCTTGCCAAGGGTCAGAGAAGTCTTTTCTTCCACATATAAAGGGGTTTTGGTTTTTTTATCCTCAAAATAACCTCTAAGAAGTAGGGCAGGAAGTCGAATTTTGACGTGGCTGTTTTGTGTGGCAGTCACAAATTGGCATTTGAGTGTGACTTTCGCATCTGAACAGCTGTGGGAGCTAACATCCAGCACATGAGTGGCTGTGTGAGGCTCAGTGGGCAGATAGATGGGTCCGCGATGGCGTCCCGTCTGCGGTTGCAGTGCTGTGTAAGAGGGCGTGGGTTCCAGGGCTGTCCCAACCAGAGCAGTGGGCACCGTGCCACCTTGTCCCTGTGCAGCTTCCGGGAGCCCAGCAGGCCGAGGCCTTCGTGAAGGCCTTCCTGAAGCGCAGCTTGCCCCACATGAGCCAGCAAGCCCGGGAGGACCACCTGCAACGCAAGGCTGTCGTTCTGGAGTACTCCGCTCGCCGGAAGCGAAAAGAGAAGAAAAAAAAATCCAAAGGCCTCTCTGCCAGGCAGAGGAGGGAGCTGAGGCTCTTTGACATTAAGCCAGAGCAGCAGAGGTACGCCAAATCTTTCCTGCCTTTCTACGTAGGGCAGCTTAATCTTCCCTGTCTCGGCTGGACTTGGGAAGCCCAGCGCCTTTGGCAGCCCCTTTCCTCTTAAGCTGTAGGAGCTTCTCCCACTTCTGCCACAAGGGGGCAGCGTTCCTTTACCAATTCAGACCGTGTTTGGGCTTGGCTTTTAAAGTGAGACGCGGTGAGGCTCTTGCTGTTTTAGTGTTTGGCTTCCATCCTAGCCTTAACTAATGAGACTCGTGCCATAAGTGAGTCTGTTACCCATGGCAACAGGCTGTTTGTCTTTCAGCTTTCCTAGAAAAAGAGGAACTGATATTTCTTAATATATACTCTTTATAGCTTTTAATAGTACTAGACAGAATCATCCACTGGGGTTTTATTGCCAAAGAATGTGCTGCCCACATGTTGTAGAAGTTTCTGAAAGGGACGCATCACTCCGTGGGAGGATGTGTTCCTCCCTCCAGCCGACACTGCATCTCTCCTTGGCCACGGTTCTGCATATGTGCGTCTTAGGACTGGTTTTAGACTCTCACACCAAGACCGGTAGCCAGATAGCCTCCCACATCCCACAAAACAAAGTCATTCACTTTGTCCGTGGCCCCTGTTGCAAAAAGAGCTGGCCTTTGGGTGGAGGAAGGGGCCGCTGCCTGCCCAGTTTTCCTCGCTGGCTTCTGCACCCATAGAGCCCACTTCAAGTGTGAGCCTGAGGTTCTCACTTTTCTAACCAATAGTGTCATGTAAACAGACTCCCCATGAGGTAACAGGACCAGTACTGATGACCCCAGAGGACAGCCTTTGAGGTCCTCTTACCTGTTCCCTCCCTTTGGTCCCTCCACCTGCTCAGTCACCTTCCAGACACCTGTTACCTTCCATGGGGGTGTACATGACAGCCAGCAACTCCTGTTTACTCCTGGCTTACCGGGTTCTGCTCTTGTAACAGAAGACCTCAAGTAGCAGTGGCTTAAGCAAGATCAAAGTTTGTTTCTCTCATGAAAAGAAGTCTGCGTGAGCACCACCCTGAGCTGGTGTGGCAGAAACCCAGGCAGTGCCTCCCCAGGTGCATCGTGGCTGCTCTGTTATCTCTGGATGTTGCCTCATGGTCTAAGGTGTCTGAGCCCCAGCTGTCAAGGCTGTATCTAGCCAGCAAGAAGGGTGGAGGGGCAAAGGAGGGCAACACCTTCTTCTCACTTAGCCTCAAGAGGGTTCTAGCAGTGAGGAAACTGAAGTTCAAAAGGTGAAGGTACTTGATTTTAGTCAGATTATCTGCTGTAGAACTAGGATCTGCACCCAGCCCCCAGTGACCCAGGTCAGGATCCTTGGCATCAGGCCATGCTCTGTGTTCTCTCGATGTTATATTGCCCAGCTCATGTCACCTAACTTTTTACTTCTTTCTGACTTTGGTTCCACAGTTACAATCTTTTTCTCCCTCTACATGAACTCTGGAAACAGTACATCCGGGACCTGTGCGGTGGTCTCAAGCCAGACACGTGAGTTGCATTTCTGAAGCCTTGCCCTTTGGGGCAAAACCCAAGTCTTATGATCACTATAAATGCAACCTTAGGAGCCAGTTGGCCACAGATGTTTGTAGACCTGTTTGATCCTTTCAGAACTTTTGATCATGGTGTATGTTAAGGGCTTCTGTTTACCTCCTAGGCAGCCACAGATGATTCAGGCCAAGCTGTTAAAGGCAGATCTTCATGGGGCTCTTGTTTCAGGTAACTTACCTAAGATCATATGGTCACCCCAATGCCCAAGGCATCACTCAGTGGCACCATAACTCTGTGCTACAGGGTTAGACACACTCCTTGCCATGTGGATATTTCCAGACCACCAACACTGAGAGTGGGAGACAACTAGATACCTAAGCTAGTTATGGCCACTTTTTGGACACACTCTAAATGGTCTTTGTGTACCTTTCCACTCAAGGACCCCACCTACTATCCCAGAGGGCACAGCAGCTGCTGGCACTTGCCCACAGCCTTGAACAGAAAGTCCCTTTCATCCACTTCCCCATGGTTTTAAATGTCAGCTATGGACTTACAGCTCCCAGGTTGTCCTCTCCAATGCAGACCTTCCCCTGAACATCTTTGTTCATCCTGCTGTCCTGTCCACTGGATGTAGCCACCCACATGTCCATGGGTGTCATAAGCTACACATATCCAAAACAGCTCCAGGCCTCTCCATAAATCAGCCCTTTCCCTGGGGTTCCCCATCTCTGTTCATGGTACCAGTGTTTACCCTGGCTGTTCAGGCCAAAAGCCTGGGAAAGATCACATTTCTTCTTTCTTAATCCCTCACCTCCATCCATCAGCATGTCCTAGTCCCCAAATATAAGCCTCCACCATATCCCCTGGATTCCTGTAGAAGCTGCTGACACACTTCTCCCCCAACCAGGCAGCCAGAGGGAAGGTTTTATACCAGAAATCAGACCATGTTTCTCTTCTACTTCCTTACTGTGGTCTGAAAGGCCCCTGTGACTTTATTGAACACAGGTCTAACCACAGTGGCCTGATTTCTGCTTCTCCCACACCAAGCTTGGCCATGCCTCAGGGCCTTTGCATTTGTCCCTTCTCCCTGCCCAGAATTCTGTGTGTTCACAGACTGACTGCTTCTCATTATTCAGGCCCCTACTCAGATGTCACTTCCCCCGAGGGTCTACCATCACTAAAACCCTCCTCCCCATTACCTTGTTCTTTTTTTGTTCATAGCAATTACCGCTGTCAAAACACAGTTTTGTGGTTTGGTACACATTCCCCTCCTACCATTGGAACATCAGCTCCCTGAGAACAGAACCTAGGACAGTCTTATTCACTGCTGTGCCTAGCATCTACCTCAAACAGTGCCAGGCACATAGCAAGCACTCAGTCCGCTGCCTACACTGGGGCATGGGTCAGGAGAGGTGAGGGGCTGGCTCCCTGTTGGGGCAGTTCACCCTACTCGTTGCTCGATGGCCGGAAGCAAGATTCCATTCTGGCCAGAGTTTGGGAGGTCGTGGGAAGACCATGATGGACAGGTGTCCCTTCAGATTCCATCAGTGACACTTGGCCCCTTCCCAGCAGCCTGTGGGTCTTGGTGGTGCCGGACATACCCGTGACCTCTTGGCTCCAGAGTCCTTCCCATGACCCCCATGGCTGCAGGCCCTCCAAAGGACACCTTGGCAAAGCAACCCAGAGGCTACAAAGCCACAGGCAAGGGATTGGGACTTTGACTTCTCATCCAGCTTGGTCCCTGTCGAGCTGAGGAACTTCCCCCTGCCTAGCTGGTTGTGGCTCCCCCAGCACCACAGAGGCCAAGGCTTCAAATGCCCTTTTCTTTTGCAGTCACAAAATCCAAATGCCCCTCCTATGTGGGTGTTACAGGAATCCTTCTACAGGAAACAAAGCACGTTTTCAAAATTATCACCAAAGAAGACCGCCTAAAAGGTACGTAACTGTGTCTCAGGGCGTTGTGGTTTGTGGCCTCCCCAGCTTCATCAGCCCTTTACTAGTGGCTTCAGTGGGTCAGTTTGGTCTCTCACGTCAGCACAGATTACAGATACCTGCTGACCATGCAGTCCACACCTTCAGAGGGCATCCTTGCGCCCGTGGCTCTCCCTGAGGCATCCCTGCACCCAGTCAGCAGCCTCGGCCTGATATGATGGAAGGAAGGGCTGTAGGGTCTGCCTGCAGACACCTGAGTCTACTTCTATGATGGACACCCCCCCCCCCACCCTGCCCAAAGGCTGCTGCCTCTCAGAGGAAGGGGGCTAAGCAGACAATGGGGGGAGCTAAGGTGGTGCCTGTCCCTGGAGTGTTCCAAGATCTTTCCCTTTCTGGTGACCCTTTGGGTCATCCACTTGATGTGCTAGAGCTCACTGTTGTAGCAGAGATGGGTGTGCACCACTGGTCTGTCGAGATTTCCATACTCCTTGCCCGCAAATCTGAGATTTCAGAACCACAGTGGGAGGTTTTGGTTCCTTAAATTTTGGAGCTTGGTTTTTCTTGTTGCTGCCTTCCATTTCCTTGTATTCTCACTCTAAACCTCAGAAAATGGTGCACAGGTGTCCCCAGTGAGCACAGGCCATGAGTCCATCTTAAGGTGATGTGGGAAGACCTATTTGTAGCACTTTTTCTGGGAATTTGGCTTGAGCCTTTGACACTGAAAATTGGGTGTTGAGTTATATCTACGGTCTGAGTAAACTGGCCACATGACCGAATAATGCCCTGTGATCCTGGTACTGCTAACCTTTGTGGGTTTCCCATTTCTTATTAGCTTACTTTTTTTTTATTTTTTTAATGTTTATTCATTATTTTTGAGAGAGAGAGACAGATCGCGATCAGGGGAGGAGCAGAGAGAGAGGGAGACACAGAATCCAAAGCAGGCTCCAGGCTCCGAACTGTCAGCACAGAGCCCGACGCGGGGCTCGAACTCACAGACCGTGAGATCGTGACCTGAGCTGAAGTCAGACCTCAACCGACTAAGCCACCCAGGCACCCCTTAGCTTACTTTCTAATACAGACATTTTAGGAATAGTTTCTGCATAAACGTGAACTTACTGTCAGGATTTTTTTTTTTTTCTCATCCTTTTTCCTCCTTTGTTTTCCAGTTATCCCCAAGCTAAACTGTGTGTTCACAGTGGAAATTGATGGCTTTATTTCCTACATTTATGGAAGCAAATTCCAGCTTCGGTCAAGTGAGCGATCTGCAAAGAAATTCAAAGCAAAGGGAACATTTGACCTGTGAGCTCTTTGCTATGGAGGCAATTGTTTGTGACCCCAAGGACTGGAAACACCTGAGTGCCCGCCTTTCGGTGAAAAGATGGCCAGGCCGGTTCTAGTTATAGACCACCTCTACCCCATTAACACTGGAGTTAAGAACAATCATCATCCAGGAAAAAACATACCACAATGAACGAAGAAGTCAGGGAATGTAGGGATGTCCATGTCTAGGTGATTTTGAACTTGTATTGCTCCCATGAGAACAAAGACTGGCAGAAAACACCAGGATTACCACGGGTTGACTTGACTAGTGGCATTATTAGATTTTTATTTCTCCTTCATACTTTTCTGTGTTTCCTGAATGGTCTGCGATGAATCCGTTGTTTATGTAATAATAAAATATTAGTAGGCACTAATAGGCTCTTGTTGGGAAGAAACAGTCCCTCCAACGCAGCTGGTTTGGAAGGGAAGTGAGCCAGAGGCTGTGCCTGGGTGGCGGCTTCACTTTCACCCTGTAGACAGCTGCCATCAGGCACCCAATTCCCAGGGTCAGACGGTGTATCTGACATGTTGTTTTACATCACACCCACTGTCGAACTCCTTGACCTAACTGGAGTTCCCCTTGCTTTTCCAGGGAAGCAGAAGAGTGAGGGGTGACGTCGCAGAGGGGCTTTGGACTCATTTCACTCTAGGGATTAGAACTGGGATGGGACACGGAGGCAGCATGCCGCGTCAGGGTGTGCTTTAATGGCTCTTCAGTACTGGGAGCTCGGACCTGTATACAGAACATTGTATTCCTGTGGCTCTTAGGCTCCAGGGAAGGTAGGCTGAAGGGAAATAAGACTGCAGCTCTGATCTACCAGGCAAGCCTGAGTCCCCAGCTGTGCCACCTCAGCTGAGCCCCTGGTTCCATTCTGCTACCTGAAGCCTTGGCTGTTCTGTCTGACCAGCCCTGTGTGGCGGTGTGCTTCTAGGCTGCTAGCTGACGTCCTTCTAGGCAGGCATGAGCAAGGACAGGGCGTGGACCAGCATCCAGTGTTCGGTATTAGGAACGTCACAGAGTTCAGAAGGACCCACGGCCCCTTTCCTTTTGAGAAGTGGGCTTTTGCCGACCAACCAGAAACATGCCTAGTGACAAACTGGCAGCAAATCCATGAGCTTTCTCTTCCTTTACTCCAGGAGAAGCAGCTTTGTCATATGTCCCACTTGGCCTCCACACTGGAGGAGAGACACCCCAGGGAGAGGTAAACACCGATTTTATGACAGGAGAGCAGGAAGACCTTGCTCAGTGCCACTACACGCCCGCCCCGCCCCCCCAAAGGCTCAGAGGGTGCCTGCTTCCGTCTGTGTGGTGTCCTTGCTCATCAGGATAGTCCTGAGGTGGTGTGGATGCTCTCCCCTTGCGGCCATCGCTGCCTGTGGGGCAGGTTTCAGGCCCCAGCACCACTTCCGACGGGCGGCCTGGCCCGGCGACTGAGCCCTGTGCGCTAACAGCCTTGTTTTGCCACAAAAGACTCAGACTCCATGCTCGCCTGCCCAGGGCCTTACCACCTGAGAGAGCAGAGCTGGTGTGAACCCCGTGGTCTGGCTGCACAGCCATGCTTCTGACCACAGGGATGAAAAGACGCTGCTCTGAGCATGTACGTGGTCCCTTTATTGCCCGGGCTCCCACTGAGGGAATGGCTGCTTCCCATATGAAGTGGCTCGTCCTTCTGACCATCTGAAAGTGCCACTCTGGTCACAGCATAGGTGCTATAACCCCCTAAAGCACATTGCTCTGTAACGTAAAAGGCAGCCAACGTGTAAATACACAGTTGCTTTCTAGAAAAGTTGTTGGTGCCACTTGCCACATGAAATCTGTTTTTCATTTGGCGCAGACTCAAGTTCTCATGTGAGTGGCTGTGTAATTGGTAGACTTCTCTCCCCCTCTTCCCAAGGACACTTGACAAGAACACTCACCTGCCATGAAGCCACTGCTGTGCATGCCTGTTTCTAGGATGCCCTGTGGTCCCCACAGCCCACCTGGGGGCCATTGGGTCCTGTGCCCTAAGGCCCATTACATCCTCCTAGGCAGAGAAGGGCCCAGGCCCGGCAGGACACTGGCTCTAAGTGAGCATCCTGATGAGGCTGCACTAACTGCTCCCCAGAACAAGGCCTGAAGCCCAGGGAAGTGGACCAGGGCTGGCCATGCTCCCACAGCTGTGGCACAAGGTTTGTCATGGAGGCCAGTGTGGTACTTTGTGGTCAAGCCTCCCATCTCCCCTGTGCAGGGGGCAGGATCCTGGTGAAGCTGAGGCCTTGAATGTGTAGGCCAGTGTGAGACACAGCTAAACCCACCTCACGCATAAACCTTCATGTGCTGGAGAGACTTGTGCTTCCCTGGGTCTCAGGGGGCTTCAGGGCCAGGAGACATCAGCCCAGGGACCCACTATTCTCCAAAAAGTGAGCAGACCCTAGGGCCCTTTATATTCCCCAGGGCCGACTCTGTGGAGGATGGGGCCATAGCACAGGCCTACAGAGGACAGGCCAAAGCCTCTCCAGGGGAAGAAAGGGACAAAACACCTGGAGGGGAAAGTGAGGGGTGGCCTGGGTCATGGCCACTGTGTTAGCTTGGGCCGTCCTAACAAAATACTGCAGGTGGACAGTTTCAAACAACAAAAAATTCTTTTCTCGGGGCTGAAAGTCCAAGATAAGTTGCTGTCCAAGTTGATGTCTGGTGATAGCTTTCTCCTTGGCCACCGTCTTGTGTCCTCACATGGCCTTCCTCTGTGCATACCTGCGGGAAAAGAGAGAGAGCAATCTGGTGTCTTCCTCTTCTTAGACACCAGTCCTATGGGTTAGGGCTCCACCTTTATGACCTCATTTCACCTTAGTTAAGGCTCTATTTCCAAGTACAGTCACATTGGGGGTTAGGGCTTTGACAGGAATTTGTGGGGATGTACTTCAGTACATAATAGCCACGGAGCTGTCCCAACCAGAACAGGAGGCCCCAGCTGGAGTCCCTCAGGCTCCAACCCCCACACTGGCCCGGCCTGCCACACCCCTGTTCGGGGTACTTGCACCACTAGCTCGTCCAGCCAGTCCATCACCACTGGGTCCCATGACTGGCTCATACAGGAACTTAGGTCCAGCTGCCTCTCCGTTGCCAGATTCCCTCACCCTGCCACCAGGGCCAGGCACAGTCTGGTGGGGGAGGACATATGTACACAGGTGGCAGGGTGGACAGGGAGGACCCCTGGAGGGGGAGGCTTGATCCAGGCAGCTGTGGGATGTGGAGAGTGGGAACACAGGCCTGCAGAGAGTCATGGAGGACCGAGGAAATCACCTCCCCACAAGGCTCCGGGCCAGCAGGAAGAAAGGGGGGAAGGGGTCACGGGGCTATGGCTACCAGCCCCAAACCCTAGGAGGTGCCTCAGGTTCTGTCCAATTCAGTGGAGGAGAGAGATACTAGGGAAGTTCTAATCCACAGGGCAAGGTGTGGAATCCCACTGACCCATGCGCCCAGTCCAGAAGTCTCTGGGGGCCTCCCTGTCAGCCCCTGGCAAATGGGGCCATGAGACTGGACCAGCATTTCCTGAGGTGGGGTCCTAGAACTTCTGCGTGAGGGTCAGCAGGACACATGTTAAAGCAGCCAGCCCCTGGGCTGCAGACTCCAGCTTCGTGTTTCCCCCACACCGCAGCCGGCTCCTCTAGTCATTGAAGTTTGAGGATCGTGGACTCCAGATGGTGTCTAAAGTCTCTTCCAGTTCTGGCGTCTGGACTGTGATTTAAGATTTGGGACTCTCAGGATGGTGTTTCCTGGATGCTGGAAAAGATTGTCAAATGACTGATCTCTCAGGTTCTGAAGAGTAAACATGAACATTCCCCAAAAAAGCCATAAATTATGGTAAAAAGCTTTCTTTCTGGACAATGGCTTTCATTTTAATTTAGTTTGCATTTCTTAGCTATAATGCCTAATTAAGACATCTGTTAAATGCCTATAATATTAATTTAATAGGGGGGGTTCTAATAGAACTGTATTGGAATTGTCCATTTAATTAACCTCATGGGCCTTTAATGGATGTCTTAAATAGACATCATTAACGAGAGTGCTAGACAAATTAAAATTAGAGTCAATAACATTCTTGGTAATTTTTCCTGAGCTGTGAAGGACGAGCATTGCTAAGTAGACAGACACAGAGACGGGCGGCACAGAGGAGTGGCAAAGCTGGCGTCCCCAGCAGGGGCCCAGAACCTGCAAGGCCCCAGGTGGGAATCAATCATTCTGTGTCCTGGCCTGCCCTTCATGCACCTTCCACAGGCAAAGCTTGCTGGCCTGGTCCTTTAGAGTGAGTCCTGGACGGGATTGGGGGGCACGAGGCAGGGAGGAAGATGGACCTAAATGCCAGGTAACTGCATGGGTCACATGAGAGGGGACAGACAGCCGAGGGCAGGGTACAACAGGCTGTGCTGGGTGGGTAGAGTGGGGTGAGACAGGATGAAACGGGGAGCGTGCCCATTGTGCCCCCACTTCTCCACTGAGCAGTCTCACTCAGGTGAACTACATTGTTCAGAGTGCGGTCCCCCTCTCCACATCTCACGTGGCCTCTCAGGGCACCTGACTGGGTTAACCAGTCCCTCCCTCCTGAAGCCCTTCTGTGTCCCCACACTCCCTGGTCCCCTGCCTCCTGGCCACTCCCTCTCTGCCCTTTCATGGATCCTCCTCCTCTTCCAAGCTTCTAAATGTTGGAACGCCCTGAACTCCATCCTTGGACTCCCTCCCACCTTTCCCCATAGCCGGTCTCACCCACATCTCCCAACACACTCGGCTTAGAAGATCCTATCAGCAGCCTAGCTTCCCCCAACTCTCGACCGGAATCCAGAACTTTATAGTCTGCCTCCTCTAATTTGAGTGTGAGCTCCTTTGAACTCACAATGACTGCTTTGATGGCTGGTGTATCCCCAGTGATCTAGGAGCACTCGCTGACCTGGAACGGGTACTCAGTGAACAGTTGTTGAGGGAACGGAAGCCACCGCTCAATGACCTGGATATGCAATGGCATCCTGACCTGACGTGGCTGCACAAGAATTATCGACTTTCTCCGAGTGCACTCCCCCTTCAGTCCCACCTCGGTGAATGGGCTCTGTCTCCAGTTAACCCAGGAGCTCTGCCAGAAACCCAGGAGCTCTCCTTGACCCCTCCCTTGTGTTCACACCTGCCCCCTCTCTGATCTGTCGTGATGTCCTGATGGCTCTCCCTCCACCTGCTCCTGCTCTCAGCCACCCACCCACCACTTCACAGCCACAGCCCCTCGCGGCCTCCCTGCCTCCACGTGTGGCCCCACCACAGTCCAGGCGCCCTTTGTGAAGTGGGGCCGCCTCTTCTGCTCAAAGCCCTCAAGTGACTTCCCAGTACACTTAGCGTTAAAGCCAGCTTCTGACCAGGGTCGTCGAGGGGCCCCCCAAGACCTAAGCCAGGCTGCCTCTCCCACCTCCACAGTGCCCCGCCCCTGTGCCTTTTCTACCTACCTCTGTCCCACTCAGAGCGTTGGTACCTCCTGCCTGGGACTCCTCCCCTGGGCCCGCAACCACAAGGCATCTCCCTCCTCCACATTCAGCTCTCCACAACGGCTGGCCTCCCTCTCAGAGGCCCCCACACCGGTCGCTTAGCAGTGTGACCTCATCTCCCACTGCATGCAGCACTTCCCAGTAACCTTTCCTGCCTGCTTGTTTATTGTCGTTTTCTTCCACTAGAATGTAAGCTCCATGAGCACTAGGACTTGGCCTGTCTGGTACACCATTATATCCATTGTAACCTGTGTGCAATCTAGAATGCTGCCTTCCTCATAATTAGTGTTCAGTTAAATACTTGTCTGGCCAAACACACACAGTGAGCCAAGGGTGGGGCCCTAATGGTGGATAAGGGCTGGTGCACACGGCAGCCCTTCTGTGTCAGAAGGCCTCCCCACACCTCCATCTGGCCCAGACGGATGCCTCCTCCTCTGTGGCTTTCCACAGCAGAGTGGCATTGCGTCCTGAGACCCAGAGGCCACCCCACCAGTTTGTGCCAGCAGGCACCCAGACAGCGGCCATGCCCAGGTGCCACGCAGCCCTGCCCTTCCCAGCTGCCCAGCCAGATGGGCTTTCGCTCCCTGAACAGCCGTGACATGCGTTGTGTGGGGCAGGCACTTTCTCTGTCATTTCCAGCTGTGCCCATTGGACCTAGGGTGTAGGTAGAGGCAGGTGTGGCTGGTGCTGGGCAACCCGGCCCGGAGAGCCTGGCGTAAAGTCAGAAAACCCAAGTTCAAGACCCAACTTACTCTTGACCTTCATTTACAAACACAAATGACATGAATAAGGGAGTGTGGTGCTTATGGTAGATTCATTTAATCTATGTGAATTAAGCTGTACCCCCTGCCAGAAGCCAGGGGGAGGGGCAGGGATAGAGCTCCCAGTGCCCCGCCCCTCCGTTCGGTGGACATTTGCCTTGCAGTGGCTGAGGTGGAAAAGCGTCCTTAGTCGCTCTTCGTCTCCCCAAAACGTGTGTGACCACGATGGTGTTCCTAGTAACACAGGACCTAAACCAGTGGTGTGCTGGAGGGGCTCAGGAGAGCCAGTGTGTGTATCTCTGCCTTCCTCTCCGCTCATGCTGGCAGCTCGAAACAGGCCATTGTGGGAGTGTTCACACCACGCTACGAATCAGGGCTCGTCCGACAGTTACTAGCACACCACCACCCTGAACTCAAACCAGCTCCCCCTGTTCAGGAGAGGCAATGAGCACCATCAAGCCCAGTGAGTTGGGCCTCCAGAGAGGGCAGGGTCTGTCCTCGCAGCTCCCTCCCATGGGAGACAAAACATGCCACCTGGGCCCAACGCCTTGGGTGCCCATGGGCTGAGGGCTGCCTCACAAGTGCAGGGGCGGGGGGGGGGCGGGGTAGGGACACAGGGTCCATGCCAGGGACACCTGAGAGGTCTGGAGATGGAACAGGCTTCTCTTGGGACCTGACCTTAAGGCGAGGCCAGAGAGCTGAGCTGGCTTTAGGCAGGAAGGGACCTCCTGCAGGGGAACTGGAGGTGGGAAGTAGGGCTGGGAGGGGAGAGTAGGGATGAGCAGCTAGCACCTGAGGCACTGGGCAGGGCAATGGGAAGCCAGCCCAGGGAGGGGCCAGAGTGAGGGCTGGAGACCAGCAAGGAGGCCGTGGCCCATGAGGAACATCTGTGGCCTGGACCAGGGTGTTGGCCTCAGGAATACACGGGAACAGGTTTGAGGGGTGCACATGCCACCCCATCAACAAGATCTTGGGTTCACAAGCCGACCCCCAGGTCTCCGCCAGAGCTTACACTTACAGCCAAGTGGCCCGTAAGGTTGAAGCTCAGCTGGATGAGTGAAGCTTGGCCCACCTCTTAAAGGGCGGGGCTGGGGGAAAGGCTGACAGGGCCAAGGTGGTGGGCGCAACAGCTGAGGTCTTCTCAGAGAAAAGCAGAGGGGGCAGGTGGGCAAACAGGCAGGTGAGGGAGGAAGAAGGAAGCCTGGAGTGGTCAGAAATGAGGAGGAAGATGGCAAAGCTAGGCCAGGGATGGAGAGTGGTGTGGGCACATCTCCGATGTCCTTACCTGGCTTGGCTCTGTGACCTTAGGCAAGCCACCTCGCGGTGCCTCAGTGTCCTCATCTGTAAATAACTGTCCTGAACAAAGCACAATGGACAAGGTTTACTGTGTGCTATCACCAGAAAACTCAGAGTTCCAGTGGTGTATGGTCTCATCTTCCAAACACATGGGACCTGTCACTTGTCAAAGCTATCCCTTCCATGGCCACAGTCTTGGTAGAACCTTGGACTATCCCCAAGAAGTCAGCCCTAGTTTGCTGGCCGAGGACACTGAGATCAACTCACCCCGGGTCACACAGCTGGGGCTGGATCTTGTGGCTGGGCCCCTCTCCCCAAATCAGGATTGAGGGAGGCTCCCTTTCCCCCTGAATTTCAAGCCCCATTGTCTGCCAGGATGAGGACAGGTCTCTCTTTTGCAAGGCAGGAACCCCTGCCAGCTCCTGGCTCCTAGCGGCGTTTGCTGCAGAATTTAAACACTGCAATAACTATTGAACACCCTATTATCTGGATGCCTAATTAATGTAAATGATAGTTACCGTCCGCTCACCGAGGCTGATGCTTCTCGGAGGAGGCCCTGCCAGCCGCCCGGGCCCCATTCCAGGGGTGTTTATGGTGGCAGCCCCATTCTGGCTTGGTTGAGTAACAGGTAAGTCATGGCCCTAAATAATGAAGACAGAGTGCTAATGGGCCCCCAGAAGTCAGGCAGCTCAGACTCCAGTCCCCGAATCAGAGGCATTCTCTTGAAGCTTCTTTTCTCAGACCCAAAGGCTCAACTGCTCCCTGAAACTCAAGTGGGTGACATATCCCAGGCCTTCCCTCAGGGAGACCAAGGAACATTTCTCCCAGCCTCCTGCACATTATAAAATCCTATGAGGCCCGCAGAGCCCTCCCTCCAGCCCACCTCCAAGCTCCCTCCTGTCCTAGAGCTCCAGGTGGGGTTTCCCTGGGGCCGTCAGGTTTTAGCACAGTCCCAGGTAAACCAGGTCAGTCTTTCTTGTCTAATACCCAGCTCTTTTAGCTCCTGCAGAGGTGAGGAGCAAACCAAACACCACCTTCTCAGAGAGGCCTTCCCAGACCACCCTATCTCAGTTGGTCCCCCTTCTTGCTGCTCAATCCTGGTTGCATAGTAGAACCACATAGTGCACTTTCCAAATAGTACCAAAGCCCAGACTTCACCTCCTAAAATTACACCAGAATCCCTGGGGATAGGACCCAGGTATCTGTATATGTTTAATCAGTGGTAGGAAAATCTGGGTTCAAATCCCAGCTCAGACACTTCCAAGCTGCATGGCCCTGGGCAAGTCGGTTGGCCTCTGGGAGTCTGAGCTTCCTTTCTGTAAAACAGGAATATCTATGCCATGTTGTAAGAAATGTAGAGGGCCAGGCACACAGTAAGTCTCATTTAAGATGTGCTCTGTCCTGACTCTTTCTGTTACAGAATGGATAGTTCATTAGCTCCAAACCAGTCTGAGAGCTTGGGCTTTGCCAACACAGTGCCCAGCCATCCCAAACACGTGGACCCTGTCTCTAAGGCTGGGCCAGGTGCCCCTCAGCCCAGAGCCCAGATACTGGGTGCCGAGGTTTGTCACACCCCTTCTATACTGTGTTATAAACACACACCTGTCTCCTTGACCGTGAACTCAGAGAAATCCCCCTGAGTCCCAGGCTCAGCACAAAGGCCAGCTCAATGTAGGTGCCTAGAGAATGAGTAAGTGAATCAGTGAATGTGCCCATGGCTGGTGTGGTCATTTCGGGGCCACCTCTGTGGACTGAGCTTCTAAGAGGTTTCTCTTGACATCCCTAACTGGTCACCCATCTGCAGCCTGGAGCATGTCTCAACATGCCTTGCCAAAGGTGCATGGGACTATTTTCAAAAAGTCATTTGCAAACAACTTTAATGAGTCTTGCAGTCAATATAGCAGGTGGTGATCATCATTTTTTTTAAAAAAAAATGATGTCAAAAAACCAATAAAATAAAATACCAAAGGAAATCACACATATGTCAGGTCATTTTATTTCCTTGTGGGTTTTTTTTTTCAGCTATCTGTAAAAATGGGGCTGTATAGATGCATGGAGCATGAGATTGGGTCTATTCTACAGAGCTCTGTATGAACACCTGACATAAGACATGATGACAAGGGTATAAGTAAGGAAATGATGCTCAGGGGAGTGAGGGGGCATGCCCCAGGTGCCACAGAGTGTCAGGCTTGGAGCTGGACTCCAGCCTAGTTTCTTGCTCCATTACCCTGCTTCATCCACCCCTCTGCAGAAGCCCATGATCTTCTCTGGCTCAGGAGCACTGTGGTGGGTATTTCTTCTCCATTGTGGTCCCATGTAGACAAGGCTCTGAGCTGTCACTCCAAGAGACACTGATTTTGCTTATGGCTATTAAGTATATCAGTTGAGACTATTTTTGTTATAAATAATGGAAAACCCAAAGCAAACTGGTTAAAGCAGGGGTGGATTTATTGGCCCTCATAATTGAAGGGTCAGAGTAGAACTGTCTTCAGGAATGGCTTGATCTAGAGGATGAAACAATGTCTTCAGGACCCCTTTTCTCTTGTTATATCTTTGCTCTGTGTTGCCTCCTTGCTCAGACAGGCTTCCCTGTTACAGCAAGAAGGTGGTTGCACAAGCCTCATACTCTCTCAGTAGAACTGATGTCTATCTGGAAAGAAAGAAATGTTTCTTTCTGCACCTAGAATTCCTTCACCCTCAATTGTCCATTTGATCAGACTGTGGCTAAAGCATCCAAGGGGCTGATTGGCCAAGCCTGGGTCAAATACTCCTGTCCTAGAAACACGTGGATGGACTGTGGGAAAGAGATTGTTCCTCCAAAGACACCAAGGTGTTACTTTTAAAAGAAGGAGGATGGATGGGGGCGCCCGGATGGCTTAGTCAGTTAAGCACCTGACTCTTGATTTCAGGTCATGTCATGATCTCTCGGTTTGTGAAATGAAGCCCAGCATGGAGCCTACTTGGGATTCTTTCTCTCTCTCCCTTTGTCTCTCTCTCTCTCTTTCTTTCCCTCTCTCTCTCCCTCAAAAATAAATAAAAAATAAAAATAAAAGAAGGGAGGATGAATGTTAGTGGCAATAATAATGATAATAATAATAATAATAAATGTCCACTTCATTGAGCTCTTGAAGGAGGGAAGAGTTGCAAGGTACCAAAGGGTTCTTAGGATGGATTGGTGTCATGGCAACTTGCATGAGCTGGAACTACACTTCCCAGCATTCCCTTCCATGCACAGTTCCCAGTTAGCAAGGGTGGGCCCTACGGACACTGCCTGAGATTTGGGAGGTGGAAGTGCAGTGGTGGCTGGCTCCTTCTCGGGGCTCTGGAGGTCAGGCAGGGTTTAGGGTGTGGTTGCTGCTCACATTGAGCAGACCTTCTGGCTCATCTGACTGGTGTGGGCAGCAGCCAAGCAGCCAGGCCCACAGCACCTCCAGCCCCTGCTGGGTCCTCCTTCAGCTTTTCTGGCTCTGGGCCATGACGAAGGGTGTCGGTCCCTTCTCATGGATGAAATCAAAGGCTGGGAGGCAGGGAGAGGCTCACACAGAGCCAGGTTGTCCTCGTGTCCTCCCCGTCACATCCATTCCCTTCCCAATCACCTGCCCCTCAGGCTGTGGGTCCCAGGACCAGACACAGAAGTAATAGCTTCATGTAGACTGTTTAACTGGCTCCCACGATGGGATAAGGTCAGGAAAGGATTTGTTCCCTGTAACAAATCCTTTAAGACATATAATCTCCTAGTGGCTCTGCTCCCCCGATGGATCCCTGACAGAAGCGACCCCTGAGCTGCCTGCTCTGGAACATCCTGGTGAACTCAGGCATGACACTTAGGACCTGTGTCAGGAACAGCCTTGTACCCCCTGCCGGTGGGGACTCCCACAGTCACCCCAGGCACCATCAGCGGGAAACTGAAGCCAGGCACCCAAGTGCCTTTTGGAAGTAGCTTTAGCCCTCGTAGAAAGCCTGGACTAGACTCAGCCCCATCAGGACACAGATCATGTGGACTACAGCCATCTTCCCTACAGCCCCTTCCCCCATCTTATGCCAATGAAAATATTCTCACAATGTGTATCTCACTAGTTACAGCAGCAGTCACAGGTTGTAGAGGCCTTTGTGTTGACTGGCCAGCATCCATGACCCACCTAAACAACTGGTTTAAGCCAACCATGGTCATCCTGCTCTGCTGGCCAGGCATTGGTGTAGAAATGGGCATGTGGTCTCATCCTAGCCCATGAGAGCAGTTGTTGTGATTATTAGAGCTGTCTGCCCAGTATTTCCAGTTCTCCCCACTTTGGACAGGGAAATATTTATTTCCTGGTCTCCTTGTTGTCAAGTGAGGCCATAAAACCAACCCTAGCCGATGAGTTATAAGCGGAAGTCATGTGTGTCACCTCGAAGCTAGAGTGTTTACCTGCGGGTATGAGACCCTCCAGACCTCCTTCCCTTTGGCACAATCACCTACAACATCCAAGATGGCAGCTGATGCCTCAGCCTGGGTTCCCAAGTGAGTTTAGCAAGAGCCCCTTTACTGACCTGCTAAAGCATGTAGCATACATGAAAAATAAACTTCTGTCCTGTAAAGTCACTGAGATATAAAGGGGTGCCTGGGTGGCTCAGTCAGTTAAGCATCTGACTTTGGCTTAGGTCATGATCTCATGGCCTGTGGGTTCAAACCCCACATCAGGCTCTGTGCTGACAGCCCAGAGCCTGAAGCCTGCTTTGGATTCTGTGTCTCCCTCTCTCTCTCTGTGCCCTCCCCTGCTCACACTCTGTCTCTCTCTAAAAAATAAATAAACATTTTTTTAAAAAGTCACTGAGAGACATTGAGATCTTCTTCTTACAGTGGTGTGATCTAATTTATCCTGTTACACAATTTTACTGGTGGTAAGGGAGCAGTTTCTTTGTTTCTAGGCAAGGATAGAAAGTCCATAAATCCCTTTTCTTTCTCTAGATGGTGCTATTCGGAGTTAGGAAGCCTGGAACTCAGCTGCCATCTTGAGACCAGAAGCCAGTCTGAGGGAAAGATCCCACCCTGAAGAACCCATGGCAGAGGAATGGAGATAACCAGGATCCTTGAGGGTATGGCCAAATTCTTGAGTGAAGAACCCTGCTAATTTTTTTACTTCTTGACTTCCTGCTATATGAGATAAAATTCCTTCTTGGTAAGTCAATTTAGGTTTGAGTTTCTGCTACTTAGGGCTGAAAACATCTTAACTGATAAATGTTGTGGACACACTTCTTCCTCAGGCAACCCTTGGATGGTTTTAAACCAACTTTGCCCATGAAGAACCTACATCCCACAGATATAGATACACAGTCTCAGTCAAGGTGTCACATTCTCTCCTCCCAATCAGAAAGCTAAGCAGGATTGAATTCTGTACGATTGACCCTTGACCAACATGGGTTTGACCAGTATGGATCCATTTACATTTGGATTTTTTTTCCATAAATATGGCATTGTGCTATAAATGTATTTTCTCTTCCTCATGTTTTCTTAATAACATGTACTTTTCCCTAGCTTACTTTATTGTCAGACTACAGTGTATCATACATATACCATGCAAAATAGGTGTCAATCAACTATGTTATCTATAAGACTTTCAGTCAACAGGCTATTGGTAGTTAAGTTTTGGAGAAATCAAAAGCTACATACAGATTTTCAACTGCATGTGGTCAGTGCCCCTAATTTCTGCATTGCTCAAGTGTCAACTGTATTAATCAGTTGGAAGTGCAGAAACCAAACTCAAAATTGGCCTAATAAAAAATGGTGTGTGGGGGTGGGGGCAGGTATTGGTTTGTGCCCAATACCCTGGAATATGACTGGAAAGGATGGGGGCAATTGTAACTTCAGACATGGCTGGTTTCAAGGATCCAAAAGGCATTGTCAGAAATCTGACCTTTCTCCTCCTCAGTTATATTCTCTTCTGTGTCAGCCTTGCTGTCACTCAGCCTCCTGCCAACTGATGGTGGGAAGTATTTGGTTCACGTGTGACCAGCCTGAACTTCCCAGCGTGAGGATATCTCTTTCCCATTAGCAAAGCAAAGGACATGAGTTGGGTTCTCATTGGCCTAGCCTGGATCGTGCGTACATCCCCAAACCACTATGACTAGAGAACATTGTGCTCTGACCGGCCAGACTCCCATCTCATGTCTATCTTGGGAGCCAAGACTGGGCTCAGTACCCCCTGAATCAAAGGGATGGAGAGAGAGAAGGGTATAGTTCCCCAAGAAAACAGGTATTTCTGCCAGAAGAGAAAAAGGTTTCCAGGCAGCAAAAATCATAGATAAAGCTGTGTAAACATAGGCAGTCTGGTGTACTTGGCTTCAGTGAGAAGGCTGGGCTTGGGGTGACAACATGACTGCTATGTCAAGTCTTTGCCAGTCCAGCAGCTAGGAGGAGAGGGGTAAGGCCAGGGGGAGGAACTGTCTGCATTTGGGTTCATCCAGGTAAAGGCCAGAAACAATGCAAGTAGTTTCTTTGGGAGGTGAAGATAAACACTGACAATGGGGTAGGATGGGGGCGAGGGGGCGAAATGGGGGTGAGACAAAAGGGAAGGGAGCCAACAAAGGGTGTGCTGTCAGGCAAGCTGCAGCTGCAGGGCACTGAGCTGGATCTCTCACCAGAGGAAGAGAGGGGAGCCCATCTCAGAGTAGCCCACTGAAGGGAGAGGAAGTGGGGGCATTTATCCACCAAGGCCGGCAGGTGAGGGCCCATCCCAGCAGGTTGATTCTCTGGCATGGCTGGACAGCTCTGTTGGTGGACACAGGTGAGTTCTGGAGCTTTGGAGAAAGCCCCCAGGTAAACAGATGCAGAGGCTGGCTGTTGGGCTTTGACCTGCCCGATGTGGTCAGCGTATCAACGGCGTCTGCTGCGGAACGCACATGATTAGGCCTCTACCACGTGCTCTACAAGTAACCTCGAATCCTAGCAAAACCCCCTTGAGGCAACGCTCAACCTCCAAATTCACCAAGGAGCTCTGAGAAGAGGCCTACAGCCGGCAAGATGAAAGGGCAGGGGTTTGGACCCCAGAAGACTGGCTCTGGGGCCACTGCTTTCCCCACAAACCCCCACAAATCCATCAGGGTATTCTAGGCCACCGCCGAGCCCTGCAGCTTCTCAGAGAAGGAAAGCAAGAGGCCACTTTGGAGAGCCTCCAGCGGCCCGCCTTTGGTGATAGTCACTCTCTGGGGCCCCCATTGTGGGCCCCTTGGGTGCCCACTGTGGTCAACAGGCATGCCTTCCCTTCTGAGGCAGCAGCTTCTTGCAGACTGTCTTCTCAGGAATGTTTTTCTGCAGATGCTAATGGATGACCCTTACATTTCCCAGGAAAGCCTCCCTCATTTGAAGTGGCTCAAGATCTCCACTCCTAATTGCAATCTTCCCAGAGCTCATTTTGGCCACTTGGCTCTTATTTCTGAGGTGTTGATGGATGTGGGAGGAGAGGAAAGTGAGAAGAAGCGCATTTGAGGCTCAGCTCCCCTGTAGAAGCTGTGACTCCAGAGGCAGTGTTTAGGTGATCAGAATTGTAATAGGCAAAATAACTCTGTTTTCTTTTCAGTTCTAAGCCCAATTTACCCCCGGTTTGTACCCTAATATAAGCCACACCCATTCCTGCTGAAATCATGACTTGTCATGTAAAGATTGGCCACTGTTTCTTGGTGATTTGGGTTTATCATAGGCACAAAATTATTTCTAGAAGGCTCACCCCTAATTTTTGAAGTTAAAGTCTATGGGAAAACGTGAACTGAGTTGAAGAAGTTTATATGTATGAAATTTTTAAGAAGTCACGTGCACGTGCTCACAGGTGTACGAATGCTTAGGAAGCCCTTGCCAGGCACTATTTTGAGCGCTTTGCACATATTAAGTAATTTCATCCTCACAACAACCTGATTAGATCAATGCTATCATTCCATGCTGCAGATAAGAAAATTGAGGCCAAGAGAGGTTAAGCCACTTGCCCGAGTGAAGCTGGGATTTGAACCGTAGCTTGGCCCCAGAGTATGTGACAAATACGCTGGCACAGGAGACCCTTGGGCCTCTGTAGACACACACTGACGCCGTCCCCCCCCCCCCCCCACACACACACCTGCCAACTGCACTCTCTCACACACGAGCACACACATTCCTTTTTGCTGGCTCTCCCCGAGGCTCTGCCCCCGCTGTGAATCCTGATACAAAGGGGCAGAGGATGCCTCCCTTCTTGCAGCCTCTCCTGGGAAGCTGGGACTCTTGTCTCCTGGTCTGAAGCCGAAAGTGCACCAATACCACGTTCCCATCCCCTGCAAGCGAGAGGGAACTGTCATCTTCTCTGATGCCACTATCTGCTCTGATCCCCTCATCACCTTGTGATGCAGGGGAGATCTGTCCCTCAAGTTCAGGCGAGGAAACCAAGACCACACTCCTCTTGGGAATAGTGGGAATCCTAGGGTGCAGATTGTACGTTTCTTCACAGGGTCCAAAGCAGGGGCTGGGTGGCACTACTTGGCCTCCCCAACAGCCCTAGGCAGGTAGATTAAGGCCCCAATTAGGTGGTGGCCTTTTGGAGGGTCTGGCACAGCCCAGAGAAGCTGTACCAACACCCCAGGTTGGGGGTTGAGGGTTGACATCACTTAAAAACCCCAGGTGTCCTGCCCGTGGGCCTGTGTGCTCTACCCCCTCACTCTCTAAGAACCTGGCAGCGTCCAGCCACACAAGATGGTTTCTCACTTAATGTCAACCCCGAGCAAGTGGCAAGGTGGCCAGCACAGCAGCCAAGCCATAAATCTCAGTTTCCTCTCCCAACTCCTGGGCTTCTCCCTCACCCTTTGTGTGGCTGACGGTTTTATGGGAAGACAAAAAATAAAAAAATAATAAAAAACAAAAAAATAAATTACTCAGGAATTTGTTTTTAATTAAGCAATAAGGCTCGATGGGGCCTGGCTGCTGCCTCATAAAGCCGCTCCCGGGGTGTGGGGAGGCATTTGGTCCAGATGAGTGCCTCAAATCAGCCTGGAATGTGATTAGATGATTACTCCCCGGAGTTAGTACAAGATGATCTTCCCCAGAGTTGTCTTATTGCCATTATAAAAAGTCTGCAGGCAGGAGGGGAGCTTTGCTGCTTGGAGAAGATGAAAACGCCGATTCTAGCTGTCAGAGCAGCCATCGGGGCTGAGCGCCCGTCCCCCACACACACCTGCTCCAACGGTAGAGGCCCTGGCTGGCCCACCAGGCAGGGCGGACGCTAGCATCTTTCAAAATAAATGGGTCCCTGTGCACAGGGAAGAGAATGTTTCAATGGAGAAGCCAGGGGGCAAGATGCAAGGAAATGTGGTTTTGAGATACTTTCTCTTCTCCTGCCAGAAGCTACATGCCATCGTCCTCACCCCCAGGGCAGCTCAATGCATCTCACGCATGCTACAGAGACTAAACACATTTTCGGCCTCCTAAATCTCTCTCTCTCTTTCTCCCCTTTCTCTCTCTCTGTAACTTCCCAGGGGAAAGGATTCTCACTTTCTGAGTCATACGCTGACCTACGACTGGGTGTGCTGGACCTGGACAATAGACAAAGGAAAACAGAAAACTAAAGACACCAGAGAAGTGAAGCTGGTCCACATAATAAAAAGCTGAGATGGGAAAAGATGAGGAAGAAAAGGAACAGACAGCTGCCTGGCTGCGTGTCAGGGAGAATTGGGAGGGCCGGGAGACCAGAGTGGGGAAGGAAAGGAATCTTGGAGAGGTGCCACTGTCTACTAGGAGGTGGAAATGAGCGGTGATGGAGAGGAGTTTTGAACATTTGCTGAACCGTAAGAATGTGTTTTCTCTTGCGACATGTCCTCAAGAGTCTGACCCTAGATTTAGAAGTTCTCTAAAGTACTTTGTGAATGTGGTTCCATCTTTCTTTGACTGCCACACACACACACACACACACACACACACACACACACACAGACTGAGCCACGTGGGACCCCAGTTACATCTGGGTTACACTAACAAGGTTGAAGGCAAAATTGGAAGACCTAGGGATTAGAGAGTCAAACACAGAAATCCCTAGGACCAGCTTCTGTACAAAGGGACATGAATGCTAATACAGGACGCAGCCAGAAGGAAGCAGAGGCAGACCCAGGTAAGGCAAGGGCTCATTCATACACATAAATAGCCAAGAGCAAGAGCTTTGGAGCCAGACAGCCCTGGATTAGAGTGTCAGTTCTGCCACTTTCCAGGAGGGTGGCTTGGGAAAGTCCTTTGAACTCTCTGAGCCTCACTTATCTCATGTGCAAAATGAGACTGAATATGAAGTTGATAGTGGAACTAACTTTCTTGGGATATTTCCAGGCTCGAGTGAACTATGGACAAGAGCACTGAGCACACTGCTGAACACATAGAAAATGCCCAGCAAGTGTTCAAAGGTATTACTATTGTTAACTGAAAGCTGCCCATGCCTTACGATGATCCCACTGAAATAGCATTTTTAAGGAGCCCCAAACTCAGACGTGCAAGTCAGAGGTCACTTACGTGACCTCTAAGACCACAAGATCTGTTCAGGACTCCCCTGAAGATGGATGGATTTAGGAAGAGTCTTTTCTCCTTGATACTGTGCGCTGTGGTACCAGGGCAGAGACTGGGGACAAAGAAGGTGGATTTTAGATGAGAAATTCACCGTATCTTTTCATGCTAGGAAAAAATATTAAATTAAAGCAATGGAAAAAGATTGTTTTGGCAATATTTGTGTGCCTAAAGATTGTGTAGCAAACACTAATGATATGAGGGGTGGATGTAATGATATTATCATTAAAAAACAGAATTCAAGGGGCACCTGAGTGGCTCAGTAGATTAAACATCTGAATCTTGATTTCAGTTCAGTCATGATCCCATGGTTTGTGAGTTTGAGCCCCGAATCAGGCTCTGCGCTGTCAGTACTGAGCCTCCTTGGGATTCTCTCTCTCCCTCTCTCTCTCTTCCCCTCACTGTTCTCTCTCTCTTTCTCAAAATAAATAAATAAAGTTAAAAAAATAAAATTCAAGGCAAAATTCTTTTTTAAAAAATGTCTTGAGGCACCTGGTGGCTCAGTCGGTTAAGCACCTGACCTTTGATCTCAGCTCAGGTTATGATCTCACAGTTCATGAGTTAGAGCCTCACATCAGGCTCTGTGCTGACAGCTCAGAACCTGCTTGGGATTCTCTCTCCCTCTCTCTGCCCTCCAATGCTGGTGATCTCTCTTTCTCAAAATAAGTAAACAAGCATTTAAAAAATTTTTTTAACTTCTCATTTTGATAAAATGAACAATTCGTCAAGAAAAAACATAATAGATAACATTTGGAGAACATCAGTTAGGCTAATGACAGGTGCTTCAAAAGAGAATGATTTGAATTTCGATGGGTTAAGAAAATTGATAAAATAATTAAATGTTTTCGCAGAACTGACTCTTATGACCAAGAAGGAAGAGTCAAACATTAAGTGAAGGATATCTTACTGAGCGATCAGACATTTTGTCTGAAAGCATATGCTTCTCCAAACCAACATGATTCAAGCTTTGTTCACTCTGAGAATGTTCAGGCAGTTGCAAGGGTATCCTACGTTTTGTTAAATGGAAGATAAACACTCTCACAACTTTATTTCATTTTTGAAGGTCAAGTCACTTTTTTTTTCCTTTTTTATTTTCTGATTGTGAGTTGATTCGCTTTCAGGGATTTTTGAGAGTCATTGTCCTCAGTTAACAAGGACCCCCTGCACGTGTAATGAACTGAGGTATGGATGTTAGGTTTCTTTCTCCATCAGAAAACCTAAAGGGAAACCGGCCCCATAAACAGCAGACACACACAAGCTCTTACAAATGAAACTGTGATGCCAGAGTCCAAAGAGACTCCTCTTAGAGAGAACAGCTTCGGCATGTAGCAAGTGTGGCTGAAACCGGAGGCAGTTGGCCTCAGAACCTAACTCTAGCTGTGCTTCTAAGGGGAAACTCAAATCAACAAAACAAGTATTGAGCAACCACTGTGCGTGTGCACATGGGCACTGAGCCCAAGGCCCTTGTCCTCAGGCCCTTAGTCTCTAGGGAGGCAGAGTCACAGAAGGACTCAGGATGCTGAGCGACAGAGCAGGAACAGGGCCCAGCAGGGGGCGCTGTGGGGTGTAAAAGAAGAGTAGCCATTCCTCCACCTCAATCTGGGGGCCAGGGGCGCCTTGCAGTTGGGGGGACACTCAGCCTGAGGCCTGAAGACTGGATTTCCCAGGTGAAAGTCACAGGGAAGAGTGTTCCAGGAAACAGCAAAAATGCAGACACGAAAGACAGACCACCTGTAGGCAGGAAGCCGGAAGCCTGCGCATTGAGAAAGAACGGATGCTGACGCTAATGGCAAAGAACCACTCCCCAATCCAGAATCCGACCTTTGAGCTTCAAAGCCTCTGAGGGCTCAGGGAGGAGCAGCTTTGGGGGCCACAAGTATGTGTAGAAACCACAGCTTTCCCTGACTGCCCAAATCTGGATACAGGGGGAGGAGCCCAGCAGGGCGGAGGCCCCTGAACCCTGCAGCCCCTGCCCCGGGGCTCCCCTTCCCTGGAGGGCCTCACTGACCCCTGCGGGGATGGAAGTAAGGAAGGCCCAGACTCATCCTCTGTACTCTAACCTGAGAAAGGACGCAGCCCAAGGCCCCGACAGTGAGGTGAGGCCTTCCCAAGAGCTGGGCAGGAACAAACAAGAAACATAGACGCAGTCATCATGATGGTTGCCAGGTTGCCATCGTGTCAATGGTAATGAGCCAGGCACTCGACAGAACTGCAACGGGACAATCTGCTTGAGTTGGTGGTTTTGCTATGTTCATTTCGGATAGAGTTTCTCAACAGTGGCACTGTTGACGTTTGGGCTGTAGGATTTTTTGTTATGGGGGCTGTCCTGTGCATTGTAGGCCATTTAGCAACATCCCTGGTCACCACCCACTAGAAGCCAGGAGTACCCCAAGTTGTGGAACCAAAAATGTCTCCAGACATTGTGCAATCTCCCTGGGGAGCAAAATTGCCCACAATTGAGAACCATGGATTTTAAGCATGAATCTCATGGAGAACATCTCCCAGTTCTCCAAGAGACCCAGGAAACTGACCTTCCCACAGAAGCATCAAGGGTTGCTTTATGTGATGAGAGATCCTATAATAATTCAATGGGGGTTGTATTGTCGTTAGTGGATCGAAAAAGAATCTCCATCATCTCCAAGTTCCCTTTCTAGACTGACAACTTAAAGAAGGTGCCCCCTCTGGACTGGGCACAGCTTGGCAAGTGGAGTGAAGGTTAGATTTTGCCTCTCTTTCATCTCTGCTGAGCACTTTGTGCAGTGTACAACCTGCTCAACTGTATGCAATGACCTTGTAAGGAAAACTGCCTTCTGGGCTCAGAACTGGGAAATATTCCAAACCAAAGGCAAATAAATACATTCTGGGTTTTAGTTAGATGCAGTACTGCCCATTGGGAAAGTCTGCTCTATGCTTTACATGATGAATTCAGGAAAAAATGTAAATTGAGCAAGAAAGTTTGGACTCCAGACAAACACTCTGGCCAGGTGAAACCCTGTCCCTAATTGACACTGACGGTAGCCAGAGGCCCATGTGACCAGTGCTCCTTTCAGGGAGGGGTGGGGGAAGGGTACAGGGGGTTCAGGGCAGTCTTAATACCAGAGAATGAAAACCAGAAGGGACCCACTTTCTTAAACAGGAAATAGATACTCCAAAACCACTCCCTGGTCACAGCACAGAGAGCTGCTATGTGCTTGCCTTGGAACGCCTCTGATGCACTAATCCACATGCTCTGAGCTGGCTGTTCTCTCCCACGGAGAAGCTGCAGATTCAGTCTTTGACCTCACACACACAGTGCCCTGGGCTCAAGGTGCTGAGGAACCCCCAGCCCCCCAGCTGAGACTAACTATAACGCTTTGATAAGCCTGCGTGGTGGAGACAAATCAGCCAAAAGAGATCAAAGTGGCTGGCTGGAGGAGGATAGGAGGAGGGAGGGATTCAAGGTAAGCCTTTGAGTGCTGTTTTGTTTGCTTTTTTAAACCTTGAGACTTAATTTGATGAAGCATTTGGGAGTTTTTGTTGCAATTTGGGGGGGGGGGAGGAGCTGTTGTTTGTTTTACAGTAAGTATTTTAAAGTTTTGTTAACACACACGTACACTCACATATACTCTTTAAAGGGCCCTTACGTGCTGGCTGTTTCAAGTTCTCTGTACTTTCTTCTATTAATACCAGACTTCCAGGACAGCCCTGTGAGCTGACAGCCTGGCGAGAGGGGGCTTAGGGGAGGGCTCAGTAGACATTTGGTTGCCCCATAGTTCCTGCAGGCACCTGGCCATGGGCTCCAGACAAACCCCCTGGGTACCAAATAGACAATGCCTACTCTGGATCACAAAGCAGTTGGGATGATGAGATACCCCCCCATCAATACACGGGCAGGAGAAGGGCACGTGGGTCCCAGGTACAGCTTAGTAGTGACTTTGATGGGAAATAGGAACGGTTTTTGCCTCTGGGGTCTAGAGTTGTTTTTTTCATCGCAATCAAAGGAATTCAAAAAACAGTTCGACTCTAGGTGAGAAGACATTCCTACATTTTGTCAAACCCAGAAGAAGCCATCCATTTCCTGAATCCCTTTGGAATTTGTGGTTCGACAAATTAGAGAAATAGTGACATGATTGTTCTGTCTCCTGTGTCTAGCTGTGCTCCCCAGCCAGCAAAAATCAAAATAAAGGCCAGGTGGTTTGACCTGCCTCCATAAGACCCTGGAGACCATGGGGACATGGAAACCACTAATAATTTCCACGTCTCTTCCCAAGGCCACTCCTGACCTCCGTCTATTTGTCTCTGATTGGAAGGTGTTACTGAGCTGTCCCCGTAGGATTCTGTCTTCTCCCCTTTCTGCCCCCTGCAGCGTCAGGGGTGGAGTCAGGGGTCAGGGCAACAGTAAGAACTAGGCTCATTTCAGAAATATTGTTTCTCTTAACTCCAGTTGCCCCTTTAGAAAGATTTTTGGTGTGATATTTTCCCCAGGGCCTTTGTAAGGCTGTTTTGATGCCTAGATTGGTTTTGTTTTGTTTGTTTCTCTCTAGCTGTATTTTATTTCATTTGGTGTGAGAGGTCTTGCGTTTTGTTGTTGTTATTGTTGTTATGTCTTTGATTTTGCTGATTTATTGTATTTATTCAGAGCTCTGCTTATTAAGGTGTGGGTGAGGGAAACTGGGACTCTTGGGAAATTCCCTCTTGTTGGCTTTGGAAAGGGGAGGGGAAGTTCTGACCTTGGCCTCCCAGTCAGGAAATAGCTAAAGAATTCCTAGCAGAATGCAAGAAAGACCTTTACCTAATGCATTTAGGGAAAGAGTTCCTGACAATGGAAAATTGAGCGTGCTTTCTTATTTTTTTTTTTACTGCTCTCTAACAATAGGTAACTTGCAAGTTTTCCAGCATGATTTTCTTCTTTTTTTTTAGTTTAATTATTTTTTATTTTATTTTTTAAATCTACTTCCAAGTTAGTCAGCATACAGTGCAATAATGATTTCAGAATAGAAAGCAGTGATTCATCTCTACATATAACACCCAGGGCTCATCCGAACAAGTGTCTTCCTTAATGCCTCTTGCCCATTTAGCTCATCTGTCCACCCACAACCCCTCCAGCACCCCTCAGTTTGTTCTCTATATTTAAGAGCTTCTTCTGTTTTGTCCCCCTCCCTGTTTTTATATTATTTTTGCTTCCCTTCCCTATGTTCATCTGTTTTGTATCTTAAATTCTACATATGAGTGAAGTCATATATTTGTCTTTCTCTAATTTCACTTAGCCTAATACTCTCTAGTTCCATCCACGTAGTTGCAAATGGCAAGATCTCATTCTTTTTTATTGCTGAGTAATACCCCATTGTATATATATACGCCACATCTTCTTTATCCATTCATCCATCGGTGGACATTGGGGTTCTTTCCATACTTTGGTTAGTGTTGATAGTGCTGCTATAAACATTGGGGTGCATGTGCCCCTTTGAAACAGCATACCTGTATCCCTTGGATAAATACCTAGTAGTACAGTTGCTGGGTCATAGGGTAGTTGTATTTTTAATTTTTTGAGGAAACTCCGTACTGTTTTCCAGAGTGGCTGCACCAGTTTGCATTCCCACCAGCAGCGCAAAAGGGTTCCTCTTTCTCCACATCCTTACCAATATCTGTTGTTGCCTGAGTTGTTAATGTTAGCCATTCTGACAGGCGTGAGGTGGTATCTCATTGTGGTTTTAATATTTATGTCCCTGATGATGCATGATGTGGAGCATTTTTTCACGTGTCTGTTAGCCATCTGGATGTCTTCTTTGGACAAGTGTCTATTCAGCATGATTTTCTTTCCTACCTAGATGGCGACCAAACCCCAACTCCCAGACTTTGCCATTTATCTTAAATCTAATACATTAAGCTTTTGAAACACACAGAAATTCCAGTGTAATTGGCAACCATGTGGAGAACAAATGTAGGAAATACTCTACGTGCTAGGAAATTCTAAATTACAGACTATGTAACTATGTATTTGTTTTCACTTGTAAAATCCACATTCTTTTAGTGTACAGTTCCACGTGTTTTGGCGAATGTGTGCTGTGGAACCATTAGCACGAGCAGAATACACCAGCATTTCCATCACCCCAAAATTACCCTCATTTTGCTCCTGTGTAGTAACCCCACACTTGACCTGAAACGATGCTGGTATGTTTTCCATCTTACAGTTTCGCCTTTTCAGAATGCCATTTAAATTGGAACATGCAGTATGGAACTTCTGAGTCTGGGATTCTTCTAACTTAACGCATTTGAGCTCCATCCTTGTTACTGGGTCTGTAGTGGTTTGTTCCTTATTAGGACTGAGTTCCTTTTCATTTCGCTGTATGAATATACCGCACTTTGTTCATCCATTCAGCGCTTGAAGGACATTTGGACCGTTTCCAATTTTTGGTTTTTATGAATAAAGCTGTTATATGCATTTGTGAACAGGTTTGGTGTGAACAAAAGTCTTTATTTCCCCTGAGTAAGTACAAGTGAGGTTTCTGAGCCATATGGTGAGAGTATGTTCAGCTTCTTCAGACATTGTCCAACCATTTCTCAAATGGTTGTACCATTTTGCAGTGTGTGAGAGTCTCAGTTGATCTACATCCTCACCAGCACCTGGTATTATCACTTTTTGTTTTGGTTTGGTTTCTATAGCCATTCAAATAGGTGTGCAGTGGTATCTCATTATAATTTTAATTTGCATTTCCCTAATGTCTAATGATACTGATCGTTTCCTACGTGCTTACTTGCCATCCATATATCTTCTTTGGTAAATCACCTACTGGAATATTTTGACCATTTTTAAATTGAACAGTTTATTTCCTTTTTGTTCAGTTTTGGGAATTCTTTACATATTCTGAATAAATATCTGTTTGTCAGGTATGTGATTTGCAAATATATGCCCCTAGCCTGTGGCTTTTCTTTTTCTTTTAAAAGTGTATCTCACAGAACAAAAGCTTAATTTTGATAAAGTCCAATTTTTCCTTTTTTTTCCTTTCTGGATCATGCTTTTGGTGTCTATCTAAGGACTCTTTGCTTGACCCAAGCCCAAAGGTTTTTCCCAATGTTTTCTTCTAAAACTATTATACTTGGACGTCTTACATTTAGGTCACCAATCCATCATTAGTACATTTTTGTATAAAACATGAGATCTACCTGGAGGTTCATTTTTTTACATATGGACATCTAGTTATTCCAGCACCATTTGTTAAAAACACTGTCCTTCCTCATCCTCTTTATGGAGTCTAAGCAGGGAGGTTTGATGAAGCATTTTTGAAGATGCTGCTGAAGTTTGTCTCAAGAAACAGGAGTAGAATGCATCATGGAAGAGATGATGAGTTTTCTGTTTCAAGAAAACTTCCATTGGCCAACGCAATCTCGAGAAAGAAGAACAAAGCCTGGGCATCACACTCCCGCATCACAAACTATACAAAACTATAGTCATCAAAGGAGTATGGTATTGGCATAAAAACAGACACATAGGTAGGTGGAACAGAATCGAGAGTGCAGCAATAAACCCACACGTATATGACCAATTAATTTACAACAAAGGAGCTGCGAACATGCAACGAGGAAAAGACAGTCTCTTTAATAAATGACGTAGGCAAACCAGACAGCCACATGCAAAAGAATGAAGCTGGACCACTACCTTACACTATGTATAAAAATTAACTCAAAATGCCTTAAGGACTTGAACATGAGACCTAAAACCACCAAAGTCCTAGAAGGACACAGGCGCTAAGTTCCTTGACATCGGTCTTACTGATGATTTTTTGTTTCTGACACGAAAAGCAAAGGCAACAAAAGCAAAAATAAACAAGCAGGACTTATTGTGGCGATCACAATATATACAAATATGGAATCACTCTATTGTATACCTGAAATTAAACTAATGTTCAATGTCAACAATATCTCAATTAAAAATAATATTAAAATTAAAAAGTAAATAAATAAAGAGGCACCTGGGTGGCTCAGTTGGTTGAGTGTCCAACTTCAGCTCAGGTCATGATCTCACGGCTCGTGGGCTCAAGCCCTGCATTGGGCTCTAGGCTGACAGCTCAGAGCCTGGAGCCTGATTCGGATTCTGTGTCTCCCTCTCTTTCTGCCTCTCTCTCTCTCTCTCTCTCAAAAATAAACATTAAGAAATAAATTAATTAAAAACTAAAAAATATTTTTTTCTTAGTTTTTAATTAAAACAAGAAATAGAAAACTTCCCTAAGATGTGAAGAGTGGATGAATCAAAGCTCTTCAGTCACCTCAGCAGGAAAGGAGGAGAGAGCTGAGGGTTTGGGAAACAGGGGGTAAAGGGAGGGCAGAGCAGAGGCAGGACCTCTGGAGGCTGGGGTCTCAGGTGCTGGGAGTACCACCCGTACATCCTTCCAGGAAGCAGACAGGGGGGCAAGAGCAGACATGCAAGCACATGAACTAGAGAGAAGACCGGTGAAGGATAAAGAAGAGGTTTCCAGAAAAGGTGGGGAGAGCCTGTGGGCTACTCTGCCCTAGGACACCTGGAAAGAGAGGGAGTGGGAAGAGCTAGGTAGAGAGTGTCAAACCGCAGAGCAGTTCCAGGAGAGCGTGGGCCAGGCCAGTGGGGAATCTCTGAGCCAAGGCCGCCTGTGGGGAAATGAGTGTGTCCCCTCTAAAATTCCTATGTGGCCACCTAATCCCAGTGGGATGGGATTTGGCCCTCCGGGAGGTACACAGGCCACAAGGGCGGGGCCCTCAGGAATGGGCTTCCGGCCCTTATGAGAAGAGGCCAGAAAGCGAGCGAGCTTTCTCTCTCTCTCGTGTGAGGACACAAGGAAAAGACTGTCTACAACTTAGAAGCCTCACCAGAGGCTAACTGTGCTGGTGCCCAATCTCAGACTTCCAGCCTCCAGGAGGGTCAGAAATCAATTTTTACTGTTTAAGCTCCCCTGTCTATAACCCATTATGTCAGCCCCAACTAAGACATTGCCCAGGGTCCCACATCTCACAGGCACGGACCAGTACGAGCACCCTGCACACACAGACATTGGCTGGGAACAGCCCACAGGAAGTAGGGCCTTGGCATGGAAGGAGTGAATTGAGAAAAGCAGTCCACCATGACCTCTCAGCATCAGATCCCACAGTGTGAGAGCTCAGTCCCGCAAGACCACCCCTCCCACTGCAGACATCAGGCACAAGTACAGGCTGTCCCCTGTGCTCCTGGCTGATTGGTTAGAGATCAGAGGTTTCAATGAACCCCTCCTTGGCTTCGTTTAATTTGCTATTATAAATAACATTTTTTCTAACATTCTTACACATTTACTTTGGTGGACACATGCCCTCATTTCTCTTGGATATACACTTAGAAGCAGCATTTCTAGGCCATGGGACGGCCTATGTTGAGCTCAGTAGACTCTGCCAGATGGTTTTCCAAAGTGGTTATATCAATTTATACTCCCTCCAGAACATACTTGCTCTATATCTTTGCCGACACTTGACATCGTCACCGTCTATAATTTTAGCAATTCTGGTGGGTATCAAATTCAGATTTTAACATTCAGTGTGCTGACCAAACAGAAAGGGCCTGTGAACCTGCAGGCAGCTAGTATGAAACCTTTGCACCTAAGGGCTGTTCGTGCCCTGCACAGGTACCACCCTCCCCCCCCACCCCCCCCCCACACACACGTGGAAGTCAGGCTCCTCGTCTTCTTCTTTGACCACTCATGGGGAGCCCTACTTAGTCCAGGGATCATTGCCCTGCACTGCTTTCCACCGCTTCACCCCATATCCACCAGTGGTAATATTCCTGAATTATTGCATGCACAGTCCATGGTGTGTACTAGGTTATGATTATGATTATCATCATCGATCACCACTATTTGGATATGTGCAAATGCAAAAGGTACAAAGTCTAGAAGAAATAAAAAGATGTATAAGTGATCTGTTGCTGCATAACAAATTATCTCAAAATTGGGTGGCTTGAAATAATAAACGTTTAGTATCTCATGTAGTTTCTGCGGGTCAGGAGTTGGGGAGGGGCTTCCCTGGATGGTTATGCCTCAAGGTCATTCAGAAGGTTGCAGTTAAAGTGTCATTCTAGGCTGCAGCCACCTCAGGGCTTCCCAGGGACTGGACAATCTCTCACGTGGCTGGCAAACTGGTGCTGGTGTTGGCAGGAGGGCCTCAGTCTCTCATGGCACGGCTTCTCCACATGGCTGCTTGGCCATCCTCATGACTAGGGAGAGCGAGTGATCCAAGAGAGCAAGTCACACACTGTCATTTCCACAATATCTGCTGGTTACACAGGTGCATCTTTCCAATGTGGGAGGGAACCAAATGAGGGTATAAAATGTGAGTCCCCCTCCCATGGGTCCATGCCACCCATTTGCCCTTCCAGAGACAACGACTCTGACCAGTTTCTCGTGAATTCTGCCAGCAATAATTTTCACACACACGCAGGAGGTCTCACACACACACACACACACACACATACACACACACACACACACACTTTTTTGCACCTTACTTTTTTTGCTCAACAGATCTTGGAAATTCTTCCACATCAGGACATACGGACCTGCCTTCTTCCCTTTGCCTGTGGTAAGCCCTGCCATTGTATGGATGTGCCATAATTTACTTAACTAGCCCCCTGTTGATGGATATTTGGGCCGGCCCATTATTTCCCCACCATAAGCAAAGCTGCTATGAATAAATATGAGCATATATCCTTCTGCAAACATACAATAATGTGTAAGAATAAATTTCTGGGAGTGGATCAGCTGGACAAAAGGATCTGTGCCTTTCTCAGTGTGATAGATGTTGCCACATTGCCCACCATGCAAGTTGGATATAACGATTTGCATTCCCGGCAGCAAAGTTATGGATTTCATGAAGCTTTAAAGGGGAATGGCCAAAAATGTGGGGCATCTCAGGCAGCTCAGCAAGTAATTCAAGTGCAATATCAGCCATCCCCATCCTTTGAAGCCTTTCCTGGCTGCCCCAGCCCCATTTCTCAGCTGGAAAGCCTCCCCTGGCCCTCCCCCACACCACATGCTGGGCCTTTGTCTCTCTCTAGCTTGCAAGTTCCTTCCCTAAAATTCCCATTCTTGCCTTAAATGCAGCAGATGAAGAGTTCTTTGCCTTTCAGGCCCCAAAGGCTGACTTTTTGGTGCCAAAACTGTGCTCCAAGCTGTGTTATCCAACTACGACAGTTCTCACCTGCAATGACCTCTGTCCTCTGCACTGGGTGAACGGTTCTCGCTCCTCATGGATAGATGTTTTCACAGGTCTGCCCCCTGCTCAGCTCTGAGTCTCCCAAGGGCAAAGGCAGTGCTGTGTCCATCTCTGGCTCCACTGCTTGGCAGTGGCACAGTGTCCAATGACTGTTTGCTGAATGAATAAATGACCCAGAGGTAACTTTGTCAAACTAGTGCTGTCAGAGGCCTCTTGCTTTACCCTATTCTAGAAACTAGGTGTGTCTAGATCATTCTGAATGTTGTCTTTAGATGCAGCGTTTATTTTATCCACCTGAAGCATTTTTCAAGGGATTATGTTTCTCTTCTCATTTTTCTCATTTTCGCCTTTGGCCTGGTCAGAGCCTCATGGGGACACGCAGGATGGGAAGCAGGTACAATAATGCCCGCAAACATAAGGACGTGCAGACTTGTCAAACCTGGGCAAACACACACACACAGAAAGGGATAAATATTGATGCTGCAGAGGCAGGGGTGTGGGGGAGAGGAAGCCACCGCTCTTTTGTGGTTTCAAATCCAGTACTTCAGCAATCCTAAATCCAGCAATCTGGAGAGATTTTCTTGTGAAATCAGTTTCCAAACCTCTCAAGATCACCTCCTTTAAAATCAATCTCCATAACCATTCAAATAGAAATCTTTCCCAAATGTCCCACATTTCCACGGCTTTGAGACTCTGCCTTGGGTGATAAAGAAAGCAGCATGCAGAATCATGGGAATCAAACCAATTTGAAGTCGAGTTCATGACCTGCCCATTGTAAGTAGGACAACCACTGTTTCCTTTTTCTTCTTGTTTTCTCAACTTTTGGTTTTGAATATTTTCTTTCTTTTTTTTTTAATGTTTCTTTCTTTATTTTTGAGACAGGAGGAGAGCACAAGTTGGGAGGGGCAGAGATTGAGAGAGAGAGAGAGAGAGGGAGAGTGAGAGGGAGACACAGAACCCTAAGCAGGCTCCAGGTTCCCAGCTGTCAGCCCAGAGCCCAATGTGAGGCTCAAACCCACGAACTGTGAGATTATGACCTGAGCTGAACAGACTGAGCCACCCAGGTGCCCCACTGGTTTGAATATTTTCAAACCATAAGAAGAAAGGTATGATGAACATCTGTAAGTCAGGGGTCAGCAAACTCCAATCTGTGGCCTGTTTTTGCATGACCTGTGAGCTTTATATTTTTAAGTAGCTAAAAAGAAAATCAAAAAGAGAAGGGCACCTGCATGGCTCAGTAGCTTGAGCATCCACCTCAGCTCGGGTCATGATCTCCAGTTCTTGAGTTCGAGCCCCACATGGGCTCTCTACTCTCAGCACAGCACCCGCTTCAGATCCTCTGTCTCCCTCTCTCTCTCTGCCCCTCTCCAGCTTGTGCTTGCTAGCACTCTCTCTCTCAAAAATAAACATTAAAAAAGTTTTTTTAAAGAAAATCAAAAGGAGAATAATGTTTCATAACCTGATAGGACAGCAAACGTTAGGGTCCCTAGGTCAAGTTTGCCCACGGGCCTGAGCACCGTCCAGGGCTGCTCTCACTGTGCAACAGCAGAGCTGAACGGCAGCCAGGGATCCTGGCTCACAGAGACTAAAATATTTACTATTTGACTGTACAGAAAAAGCCTGCCGACCTCTGACTTAGAGGCCTCACCTGTTAATACTTAGCCCCATTTGCTTTCCTCTCTTGCTGCAACATTTCTGTTGGTCTTGATACTTTGCCCTAAATGCTTTGTGTCTGCCTCACTTTCTTAGGCTCAAAGTGGGGAATGACAGGTCCAGCCTAAGGACAGATAAGATAATATGAAGTATTTAGCACACAGTGCTTGGCACTTAGACAAATTTGAGAAGAAGATCCAAGATAAATGCCTGGTGTTTTCCACTGAGGTGATTGCCGGAACTGCTAACTTGAAAATCATAAGCCTTGGCAGTTTCCTGAAAGCCTGGTTCCTGAAGTCTGGAAGCCAGCTTTCCCTCAGAAAGGGCTTCTTACCCGAGGAGCAAAAAAGCCTCAGGGAGACCTCATTTTTTCCACAGCTTGTGGCTTGGCTGAGTCAACTTCTGCCTTTCCCTGAGTCACGAGTTTTTCCTCGTATTTGGAGGAGCACAGCCCTCCACCCAGGTCCTCTCCACCCACAGCTGGTCCCAGTTGGGAAGGGGTGGACAACTAGCTGGTCAGAGTCTGTGCCACCTCCAGGGGATTTCCCAGGGCTCCACCCAAATCCACACAATGTCAATGCTGGAAGGAAGGACAGACCAGGAGACTGAGGCCCCAGTGGGCCCTGGACCAGCACTGTGGCAAGGCTAGCTGGGGTCTCCCAGCCGCAGGACCTACAGGGTGTGCCTCCTCCCTCTGGTTTTGTAGAACCAGGGAAAGGCGTCCCTTCCTGGACATGTGCTCCATGCCAGGCGCAGTGCCGGGTGCCAGGGCGCTGTCTCAAACCAGAAAGCCCTGCCTTCAAAGGCTATCCAGCTCCCTTCCCATGGCTACCTCACGCCAGGCAGGGCCTATCTTCCCCAAGAGGCCCCTCTTGCTAGGATGTGGGGGACCTGGTGCTGAAGCACCCATGGAACCTGGCCTTGAAGGTTCTGCTCGAAGTCCCCCTCCAGCACCACTACCCCCTGGCAACCAGCAGTGCATACATTTGGGATGGCATTTTCCAGTGTCTCAAAGTCCCAACCGACCTCTCTGGTTATAAGTCAGCCTCTGGTGGGTGGGCCTTTCTCCTCCTCTGTACAGTATGGAGGCCAGGACTCATCAATTCAAGTGCTTATTCAACCGGAGGCACATAAATGGGTAAAGTAGGGCAAGAGGGGAACCACAGAGACAGGTGGGGACTGTAGTGAATGGGGTCATGTTCCACAGTGAGATGGGGGACCAGTGTTTTCAAATCCTCTGATTTAGAAGGTCAAAATCCTGATTTTTATATGAAATCTCTCAATATGAAATGTTGGCAATGCATTTTATAATGTTTAAGTGCGTTTATGAGGCCATAGCTTCTGTCAGATGCTCAGTAAACACTGTCCTTGCTGAGGAGGTAATAGCAGAGAAGGTGATAGAGGTGGGGATGTGGGCTCTCCAAGGCCACAATCGGTGGCCCCCTCACTTGTCTACCACCTCCACCCTCTTCTTTCTCCAGGCCTCTCCGTCCCTTCTCCTCCCCTGCCTCATCCCCTTCCTTTCTTAGTCCAAGTCCTGGCCTCACTCCTCTTGGGCTTGGAGAGGCACATTCTCACCTCACAGGCTCCGCCCACACCACCCAGGAGAGCAGGTCACCAGGTCACCGCCACTCAGCTCCTGCCTCCGAGCTCCAGCCTCCAGGCAGAGATCCACTCTGGCTCCTGCTGCTGTCTCTTGCCTCCGTCCTGGCCCGCAGATCCTGCATGGGCCTGAGCCAGCTCCTCTCCCAAGTGCCCAGGGTCTGCCCTATTTGGCAAGACAAACTGCATCTGACCCACAGACATTTACTGTGTTTCTACTAAGTGCTGAATTCTGATCTCAGCTCTGGAGACAAAGGAATGAATGAGAGGAGTATAGTCCAGCCCATGAGGCTCAGCCTAGGTGAGGGAGACCAGCCATGAACACGTAAACAAGTGATCTAATAAGATGCCTTCGGGCTGGAGAAATACTTTACAAAGTAATAAAACCGGGTGAGGTAGTTGAGGGTGATGGAGTGGAGGCAGGAAGCTGCTCTGGGTGGCCAGGGAAGCCTCTGAGGACATGGCAGTTTGAGCTGAGACTTGAATGCCAAAAATGCAGCCATGGGAAGATCTGGAGGCAAGGGAAGCGCAAAGGCCCAGAAGTGGTCTAACAGCCTTGGCGGTGGGAACAGTCTTGGGGTTTTGAGGAACAGGAAGAAGCCAGTGTGAGATGGAAGTGCAGGGAGGGTACCAGAGGAAGTCTGAGACGGACCTCCTGGAGTGGTGAGGCTGGGAATTTCAGTCCAGGGTCCCAGAAGGCACGCGATGGTCTGGGTGGGGAGGTCCCTGCTGGAAATGTTGGAGCGGGTGGTGAGTACCTGGATCCCATTAAGCTGGACTCAATCAATGTATGTTTGCAAGTTTCCACTATAAAAAAAGTTTAAAATTTAAAATAGATTAAATGCTGCTGATTTTTAATATTATGATTATTAATTTCCGGTGGCTGAGAGCAGATGACTGTGTCAGCTAGCAGCAGGGAAGCCAGCCAGAGGCAGCACACGGCACAATAATTCCACCGCCTCCCTTCCTCTTCCCATTGTTCGGGGGCCCGCAGCGAAGACGCGTCCACAGCGGGATGCGAGCAGCTAGGGTGCGGAGCTGCGGTGTTGCGTTCGGCAGGGGAAACTGGTGGCAGGAGACTGGGGGATTTAGACTGGAGAACCAGCCCTGAGAGATTCCGAAAAGTAATTTCATGCAGGTCCGGCCGATTCTAACTTGGGACACCCCGCCCGCGCACACTTCCTCCGCACTTGGGCTCTGAGCTTGGGGCGTCCAGGCTCCGCCCCCGCCCGCGCGCCCGGGCTCCGATTGGCGGAACCGCGGTGGGGGCGTGTCTGATTGGAGTGGGCCGGCCGCAGCGCAGGCCACAGGAGGGGCAGGGGCACCCAGACCCGGAGCGGAAAGCAGCGCGGGAGAGCGGGCTCGCAGACGGGCGCTGGGCAGGGTGCAGGCGCGCGGGGACCAGACGGAGGAGGTAAGTGCCCCCGGGCTGGCCGGGGCGCGCGGAGCAGGCGAGCAATGTGCCCGCCGTCTCCAGTCTCCCCGGGCCGCCCTGTCCAGGTGGCTGCGGGGCTCTGGGCGGGAGCGCAGCCAGGGCCATCTCGGACTCTGACCCGAGCAGAGGCGCGGAGAAGGGCGCTTACTGCTGGTTGGGGGTGCTGGACGCGGGGTGGAGCCTCCAGGGGCTCCAGGGAGAGAGGGGTGAGCGCAGGTAAGAGAGCTGGGCAGTCAAAGCAAGATCCCCGGGAATGCACGACGGGTGAGCGGAGGAGATCCGGAGGCGCCCCCGGATCTGCCCCCTGGGCGACAGGGATCTCTGCACGCCAGTTTTCCCGTGATGGTTCTGAGAGACCTGGCCTGACGCCATCGTCGTGGTCTCACTCCTTGGTCCCGGTTTTCGGGGTCTGCACAAGTGGACCAAGACAACTGCCCCAGTGGACTGGGAGGTGGGGGTGGGGGCGGTGGCAGTGTTTTCCAAGTGGCCTAGGTCCTCTCTGGCCTCTCACTGAGGAACAATCTGAACCCCGAAGCGTTGGAATTTGTGACTTTTGGCAGGAGTTGTCAAAGGAAATGGCTGGGCTTAATCTCCCATTTCACAGAGGAAGTCACCGAGGCAGGCCCATAGAGATAGTGCCAACCTGGAATGAACTGGAATCTCTTTCCCTCTCTCTCTCCCCGAACACGGAAGAGTTAGGCAGGGGAGTGGTGTCATCAGCCCTCTTTGCAGGTGTGAAAATGAAGGTTCTAAAGGTTCCAAGGTTCAGAGTCACTCTGAAACTTTATCTCCACAGTCCAAGGAAAATATCATTTGCAATTTGAGCAAAGCTGTTATCTCACCCCAGAGGGTCAAAAGCCAGCAAGGAGGGGACGATCCTTGCTGGGGTCATTCTTGGCACACAGGTTCCACTTAGTACTGGGGTGTTCCTGGGCACATAATTTCCACTGGAGTCTGTGCTGGCCAAGTGATGACGCTAACTTCAGCCTGTGTCCCTGCACCCGTCAGCCCCAAGACAGGAGGTGAGGCAGCCCAGCTGAGCTTAAGGGACCTGCCTACACCACCCCAAGGGATCCCTGGGTTGGAGCTGGAGTGTACACAGGGGATCAGGCATTTGGAGAGGAGCCCTGCGCTCTGGACTTCAGGATTTCTGGTTCTGTCTTCGGTCAACAACAACAGCCTTCGGCAGCTCAGAGTTATTTTTGGAGCTGAGCCGTTGGGCAGTAATTTTGATGATGGAGGTGATACTTTCCCCAGTGGGGCTTTTATGAGGATTAAGTGAGATAATACTTGTAATGTGCTTACTGTTGTACGTGGTGAGCTGTAAGCTCTTAGTTAATGGTGCCTCTGGTTTATTTTCCTTATTACTATTTTTTTCATGGAGAAGGGCCTCGAGGAAGCACAGGACTGGACAAGGCTGAGGGGTGGCCCCCTCTGGAAGGAGAGGACATTTGGATCATGGCACTCTCCTCAGTGTACTTGGAGAAAAACTCAGACCCTCATTTTGGCCTCTGGACCTTCAGGACTGGCCTCTGCTGGTCCCTTTGACCTTACGTCTTACCTCTCTCTCCTTCCTCTACAGCCTCCATGGGTCAGATTCTTGAGCTATTCCCAAGGCCCAGAACATTCTTTCCTTAGCCTTTGCATGACTGACTCTTTCACAGTATTAAGGTTGGTGCCAGGTTACTTCCTCACCAGACCTTGCCTCACCCCCACCCCCACCCCTGCTGTGCCAGGCAGATCCTCTGTCTTTTTCTTCATGGCACTTAGCACTCATAGTCAGAAATTACCTGTTGATTTACTTACTAGTCTGGCTGCCCCACCAGGAAGTCTGTTACTGAAGGGCCTGTCCCTAGTTCCTTGCTGTAACCTGGTGCAAAACACAGTAGGACTGTGTCTGGCACATGGTCAGACTTATAGTAAATATTTGGAAGGTGAAATCAAGCAGGTGTGGAAGCCCAATGGGCCTGGTTGGGGCTGGCGGGAAGAGGGGCTGGTGATGAATCAGCCTGGCCCCAGTCAGAAGCCAAAGGATAGTCCAAGGGGCCAGTATCCTTATTCCCCCTCTCTGTGATCTTGGCCAGGTTCCTCCCTCTCTTATAAGCAGTGTCCCCAACTGTAACTCTAACAGAAGGATGGAGCTGGTGTCCCTCCTAGGTCCTGTTTTCCAGGGTTCCCAGGGTGGGGCCCCAGACATCTCTCTCAAAACACAAAGGCTGTTTCTGAGTGGAAGAGAGGAGAGAACAAGTTCCCTCAGGACACAGCCCCGTGTCAGGTGCATCCCTGGAGGAGTTGTATTATGCATTTGACAGTATGGGGTAGTATAGATCCGGGGTCTGCAAACTTTTTCTATAAAGGGCCAAATGTAAATATTTTAGGCTTTGCAACCAGCCTCTGTTGTCATGTTCCAATGACTTTTATTTAGAAAAGCCGGCAATGGGTCAGACTTGAGGTAGGTTTGACAGACACCTCGTCCGTCATGCACAGAACCCTGGCCATCCAGCAACACTTGGAGCATGGTTCCCCAGACCCCAGTGCTCACTGAGCACCTTCAGCCCAGCTCAGGTGGTGGGATCACTTGTGTTCAAGAGGGCCAGCCCAGGAGCCTGGTACCCTCCCAAACCTTCCAAAAACAAACAAACAAACAAACAAACAAGCAAACAACAACAACAAAACCAGGACTATTAATTTCCTTGCTGTCAGATACTGACCAACCCTCCAGGAATGTCCCCCCTCTGTCAGCACCCTGGGTGCTGGGTACCACAGCGGAGGCCGCACAGGCACTAACTATCCCAGTGCCAGAGGCTGTCCAGAGGCAGGCTAGTCCCAAGAGGAATGGGGTCAGCTCTCCCCTCCCCTGTCCTAAAGGAGAGAGATTTACTTCTTTGGTGAGAACGGTAAAAAGAAGGATTCCCCATCTGCTTGGGTGAAGGGCTGCCATATTTACCAAGAAAAATGTCCAGGCCCTGTCAAACCAGGGTGTGACATTATGGTTGTGGGAAGGGAGGGCAGATATGGAGAGAACCCCAGGAGAATGTTGTCTGCCCAGCCCCTCACCCAACCTGGGACCCACTATAGGCTCATGGAGGAGAAGGGCATGTGAGCCTTCTGGATGCCCCAGTCAGTGTGTGGGATCAGCTCAGGGCCCAAATTCCTTTCACAAACACCCCCACACTTCCTGGGCCACATTTTGCTGCCAGCAGCTGAACAGGGGCCACGAGGGCCTGGAGAGGGTCTATAGATCAACGGCTGGGGACGAGCAGTATGGGAGTCTTGCATGGGGCATCCTGGTGCCCCTACAAGGGACAAGGAGACAGAGTTGTAGGCCCTCCCCTGCCTGAACCTCTCCCCTCCCTGGGTGCTGCCCTTCACTTTCTCCATGCCTCCCACCTGGGTAGCACCAGGTCAGAGTGGGGACCTGGGCAGGCTGGCCCCTTAGAGCTCACCAAACCCCACAGAGCCAGGTGGGGGCCATCTGCTGTCTTCTGTCCCGGCACAAAGTCTGTCTGCTTCAGCTGCCAAACGTGTTAAGCCTCAGTCTGTGGTGGTAAGATTGGGTTTTCATCCAGTTCTGCCAGGCAGCCTGACACACAGGTGTGCTTGGAGGAAACAGGTAGCACTCTTTGCTCAGGGCTCCTGGCATCTCCTGTGTCCCTGGACCCTGACGCTGTGTGGTCAGGGAAGGCCCCGCCTGGTGACCCACTGCATGCGCTGCAGGCCAGAGCTCCCAGCCAGTAAGCTCAGAGCTCCTGAAGCAGACACTGTCCTGACCTCTTTTCTTTTTGAGGACCTTACATTTAGAGAAAGAAAAAGAAGCTCATTTTCCCACTTCTCAGAACTGGCTGGTATTGTGATTTTATCACATTGCTGCTGCTTTTTCTAAATAAAAGAAAGAAAATATCATAGATAAAGGTGCAGTCCGACTTGATCCCCCCCATTCCTGGTCACATCCAGGTCACCCTTCCCCAGGCCACTTTCTGCTGACTTTGGTTTGGGTTTATCATTTTTTTTTTTTTTTTTAAACCTCGACATTTTTAAGTGTACAGTTCAGTGGAATTAAGTGTATTTCCATTGTTGTGAAACATCTCCAGGATTCTTTTCATCTTGCAAAACAAACTCTACACCCATTAAATAACAACTCTGGGCAACCACTTTTCTACTTTCTGTCTCTATGAATTTTACTACTTGGAAGTGCCTCGTGTAAGTGGAGCCATGCTGTATATTTGTGACTGGCTTATTTCACTGAGCATAAATGTCTCCAAGGTTCATCCATGTTATAGCAGGATTTCCTTCCTTTCTGTGGCAGAACAGTCTTCTGTTGCACATTTTGTCCACCCATCGATGGACACTTCTACCTCTTGACTATTGTGAATACCACTTGGAGACCCTGCTTTCAGTTGTTCTGCTATACACCCAGGAATGGGATTCCTGGATCATATGGTATTTCTATTTTTAATTTCTCGAAGAACCTCCATCCTCTTTTCCTTAGTGCTCCACCAACTTATATTTCCAGCAACAGTGTGCCAGGGTTTCAACTTCTCTGCATCCTTGCCAACACTTGTTATTGCCTGGGGTTTCGGGGCTTTTTTTTTTTTTAAATAGAAGCCACCCTCATGAGTGTGAAGTTCCATCCTGTCCCTCTTTATTCAGAGATCTAGATCTTGAACACTTTTGAAATGCTGTGTGATGTCTGCATATATAGTGTCACACACCAGTCAGCAGGTTGCTTTTTCCACTCACCGTTTGATGTTGACCCACATAGATTGGCTGAGTCACAGTTACAGCTGACAGTATTCCCTTGTACGAGTGGACCTGGCTATTGGACCTCTTCCCCTGCTGCTGTTCCCCTGCTGCTAGACATCTCTCTTGTCTCTACTGCAGGCACTACATTCACTGCATTTGGTGGTCTCTTTCTACTGAGCTCTGAGCTCTTCCGGTGCAGCCATCATCCAGCCCATCCCAGGGTCCCAGCATGCAGCCCAAGAGCTGGAGGGTGGCCTCTGGAATTTTGCCAGGCTATCCACAGCAGGGACCCAGTAATCAGTCCTGGCAGGAGAGCCCCAGGCTGTCACCAATAATCAGCTAGGTTTGCAACACACAGCCAAGATTAGCAACCTAAAAATAGTTGTTCTTTCGTAAGGTGGTGTGGGCAGCGCTTCTCAGGATGCCTTGTGGTCTGAAGGGGGCACGTGGTATGTGACTCAGGGGGCCGAGCACCCCTCTTGTGCAGTGTGTCCGACCCCCATACAGGGCCCTGCTCTAGCTTCCCACAAGTGGTCTGACATACAGAACTGCACCGTGGTGACCCAGAAATACCACATGTGTGATCAGCTTGGCCAGGGTCATGCTGTGTGTGCCTGTACACATGGTGCTGGCAGTGACATCAGCTGTTACCTGCTTCCTCTTCAGAAGTAAGAGCTAACTCATGCACGGTGGGTGTCTGGGAGCTTCGGAAAGGTCCCTTCTTTCACTAGCGACTTACAAAACACTTAGCACTGTTCCAAGCACTGGGGATACTGTAGCAAACAAGAAAAGGCTCCTACTCTCATGCAGCTTACAACTGAGTGAGGAAAATAGAAAACACATAAGCAAGTGATAGATAGACAAGAAAATATAAAGTCCTAATAAGTCCTGTAAAAAAAAACCAAAACAGGGTAACATCTTCGAAAAAGGGTCAGCAAACTTTTTCTGTAAAGGGCCAGAGAGTAAATATTTTAGGCTTTACGGCCTATAGTCTCTGTCACCACTAGTCATCCCTGCCTTTGCAGAATGAAAGCAGCCACAGACAATTGTAAATGAATGAGAGTGACCATGTTCCAATAAAACTTTATGTACAAAAACAGGCCATGGGCCAGACTTGGCCCTCAGGCCATAGTTTGCCAACCTTGTCCTGGGTCTGGGGAGAAGCTACCTGAGCTGGGGTTGTCAGAGACCCTTTCTGAAGGGAGATAAGAGCTGAGAGGTCTCAGGAGGGAGTCACAGGAGGGAGCCAGCATGGGAGAGCCTATCTCAGGCAGGCATGATAGCGCCTTGCTGCAGATTCAACGGGGTAGCTGTGTAGTGAGAAGCAGGCAGCCTCTGGCTCAGTGTGAGAGAGAAAAATGGCGGAGCTTGCTTATGGGCTGAATGTTGGAGGTACAGGAAAGAGGAAATTCAAGGATGAGTCCTAGATTTGGGTGAATGGTTCTGTTTATGGAAAAGAAGAAAAGCTGGAGGAAAAAGCTGGGTTTGTGTTGGGCATGTTGAATTCGAGGACCTTTTCTTAGATGAGCGGGTGAGAAATCACGTGAGCAGGTGGACACCCACAGCTCAGAGAGAAAGCAGGACCGGAGGCTTGACCTGGGGAGTCAGTAGTGTTTGGGTGGTCTTCAAAGCCATGAGTCTGGAGGATCAGGGGAATACGTGTGGACAGAGCACAGGGGGCCTGCATGAGATCTGGGCCACTGACATTTTGTGCTTGGCAGGGGAGGACAGAGTGGGCCTCATACTCCACGGAGGAAGGCACTGTCTCCCGGGGTACAAGCTCTGGGCCCCCTACTTACTCACAGAGCCTCACTTTCCCTCCTGTCAATGCGGGATTCTACCTCCTAGGATTGGTGTGAGGATTAAATAAGATGTTCATGCTTGACGTGCAGAAAGCACTCAGCACATGGTACCTGTGATGATGGCAGTGGTGACCACTGAGCTCACAGGCTGTGTGAGTGGGTTGCAGGTCTGTGATGGTTTGGCTTGATGGATGGGGGAGTCAGTGGTGGGTTAGGTATGCAGACCCCCATGGCCTGGCACTTGGTGTCCTGGTACATGCACCTGTGCCCTTCCACCTGGGGCAGGCCCAACGTGCCAGGTCCTCGGTGCCCCTGGAAGCCCCTGATGGGAGTTGGGGCTCAACCGGGGCAGTCAGCACTGAGACGCGTTCTACCCTGTATCCCAAGGCTCCCCAGGGAATCGAGCCCCTACTGCCCACAGTGGTAGCCTGGTGCAGCCACACGTCCCATCCCCAGCCGACTTCCTCATGCCCCTCACGGGGGAATCCCCCTTCATCTCTCCATAGCTAAGAGTTGGCTTCTGGGACACCGAGTTTGGTTGGTTGGGTGGCTGTCTAGGCCCTCTGGGTCGCAGTAGGGTAATGAGTGGCTTGTCTGGGTGGGTGGGTTCAGTGAGTTGGCGGGGTGGGCAGTGTGGTCCCACCACCACTCCCCCCCCCCCCCCCCCCCCCGACCTCCCGCTCCCTGCTTACCCCCGGCTGTGCCAGGCAAACTGATGCCTCCCTCACCTGCTGCTCCTCCCACAGCCAGGCTGCCAGAGAAGATGGTGGATTACCTGGCCAACACGGAGATCAACAGCCAGCGCATCGCCGCGGTCGAGAGCTGCTTCGGGGCATCCGGGCAGCCCCTGGCCCTGCCAGGCCGGGTGCTGCTGGGCGAGGGCGTGCTGACCAAGGAGTGCCGCAAGAAGGCCAAACCGCGCATCTTCTTCCTCTTCAATGACATCCTGGTGTACGGCAGCATCGTGCTCAACAAGCGCAAGTACCGCAGCCAGCATATCATTCCGCTGGAGGAGGTGACGCTGGAGCCGCTGCCCGAGACCCTGCAGGCCAAGAACCGCTGGATGATCAAGACGGCCAAGAAGTCCTTCGTGGTGTCGGCCGCCTCCACCACGGAGCGCCAGGAGTGGATCAGCCACATCGAGGAGTGCGTGCGGCGGCAGCTGCTGGCCACGGGCCGCCAGCCCAGCACGGAGCACGCGGCGCCCTGGATCCCCGACAAGGCCACAGACATCTGCATGCGCTGCACGCAGACGCGCTTCTCGGCCCTCACGCGGCGCCACCACTGCCGCAAGTGCGGCTTCGTGGTCTGTGCCGAGTGCTCCCGAGAGCGCTTCCTCCTGCCGCGCCTGTCGCCCAAGCCCCTGCGCGTCTGCAGCCTCTGCTACCGCGAGCTGGCCGCCCAGAAGCGGAAGGAGGAGGAGGAGGAGCAGAGCGTGGGGTCCCCCCGGCAGCCGGCCTACCTGGCCGGGGCCATCTGCGGAGCATCCAGCGGGGACGATGATGACTCTGACGAGGACAAGGAGGGCAGTGGGGACGGCGACTGGCCCAGCCACGTGGAGTTCTACGCCTCCGGCGTCTCCTGGTCGTCCTTCCACAGCTGACCCGAATCTGCAGCTGTGCGGGAGGGCCTCCCGGGTCCCTTCTGCATCCAGTCAGACTCCATTGCCCGTGCTCCTGAGAGAACAGAGTTCCCAGACTGCCCAGCAGCCCCCAGGACCCTGCCCCGTGGGTGGCAGGCGCAGTGGGAATGGCTCTTTCTCTCTCGGCCCCCAGTGCCTTTGGGCTGGACGTTGGCAGCCTTCTGCTCCACTTCAGGTAATTCTCTTTCCAGTTAGCAAACTCAAACACTTCGGCCTCTTGGGAACAAATTTATTTCTCAGCCCTATGAGCTGTAGCCCCAGATGACCCCTTGAACTAGACAACCCCGGGTACCTGTCAGGACCAGAGGGAAGGTAGGACTGGAGTGAGGTCCCCTGTTCTCTGAGGACGTGCACCACAGCACCTGGCCCTGGGACAAGCACACCCCCAGGGAAGACTGGGAGCCCTAGAAACCACGGTCTGCCCGTGCACCTTGCTGAGGCCCACCGGCCTGGGTGGCTGGGCCTTGTCAGGCCAGGCATGTGGGCTCACCTTGAGCCAGGCAAGAGAGCCATGCTCCGAGTACCCACCAGGCTTGGTGCAGCCTGACTCCTGGGGGTCCAGGGCAGTCTGCCCAGGCCTCTGGCCCCATCTCACCTCTGTCCAGCTGTCCAAGAGTCTGATGCCTCTCAGTCTAGCCCTCCTCTCTCCCTGTGGCTGGGGAAGGCAGCGTTTTCTGTTAGGACTCTTCACTGCAAGTGACAGAAACCCTACCCAGACTGATTTAACAATAAAAAGAACGTTTATGGACTTGTGTGGTCAAAAAGTTCAGGAGGATTTTGCTCAGACATGGCTCGTGAGGGGCTGAAACCATGCTGGTGGCAAATGTCAACAATTGTGTACCACGCTGGGTGTTCCTGGGAACACTGGCAGCATAGTGGGGTCAGACATTCACACCACGTGGATGTGTTCTTGGCTGGTTCCCAAGGAAACCTCGCCATCCATCTGGGTACTCTAACCATGGCCCAGCACCTGTAGCCCTGCTCACTTGGTGTGAGTCATCTAAGTGGATGGACAGCGAGTAAACACGGAGCCACTTGTCCAGCTCTGCCTGGGCCTTCCAGGCTCAAAGCTCTCCCATGTGGCCTCCTGCCTGGCCTGCTCCTGGGGGTCGTGTCACTGAGTGGGAGAGCCCCAAGTGCAGCGACTGGCCTTGCTCAGAGCGAGTGTGTTGGGACTGGAGCTTGAAGGCCAGCCTCCTGATGCCTGGCCTGCAGCTGGCCATAGGGTCATGGGTCCTTTGATGGTCTCCTGCATTTGCTTCTGCCCTGTGGCAGAAGAGGGGAAGATCACTGTCAGCTAGAAGTAGTGACTCTGGGGGAAGGAAAGCATCCCCTAGCCCTCATGGCACAGTGGTCTCTGGCCAGGATCGGAGGTCTCAACCCCATTATCTGGGCTCCAGGCCCTAGGTGAAGAATTGCCCTCTGCCAGTTCTCAAATCCTCACGTGCAAATAGAATCCTGAGGGTCTGGTTAGAATGCCACCTCTGATTTGGCAGGTCGCTGGATCCCAGGGACGGCAAGCCTCCAGCCCAGTGAGGGAGGATAGAAGAGGTAAAGTGTGAGGCACCGGGGCCTGCCTATGGCCTTTCTGTGCAGGCAGAGGGAGCAGGTGGGAGAGGGTCAGAGGTACTTCCGAGAACGTGTTGGTTTTCAAGCCCTTGGTCTCCCTGAGCCACACAAACTGGTCCAGGTTGGTTCTGCCTGGGCGGAGGGCTCAAGGCAGGACACATCACAGGATGAGAGACAACTTCCTAAAGACAGATCAGATACCCTCTCACAGCCAGGCCAGGCAGCCCCATCTCTTCACCCCAGAGCTGGTGCTAGGGCGGGGAATGCCCAGCTCCAGCCACTGGCCTCTCGATCACAGCTGCACTCTCCTGGAGCCTCCCTTGCCTGGTAGAGGGGAGTAGAAGCAGCAGGGGCAGCATTCACTTGGACAGGAAGGATGCCTGCAATGGATCCTGGGCACTGCCAGCCTTCTCTACAGGTGCCTGACACGGGGGCACAGAGCACAAGACCCAGGCATGCAGGGCAGGTAACCAAGGTCCATGCCTTCCTCACCAGGGCTGGGCAAGTGGTGCCTTGTCCCTCAACCTGGGACCCTTAGACCTGCTCTCCTTGTACCTCCCCCCACCCAGGACTGGGAGAGGGTGGCTGCTTCCTTGAGCCCCAAGGTGTTAGGTACAGCCTGTAAGGACCCAAGGGCTCGAGTGGCCAGCAACCTTTGGAGGGCTTTCATTCATGCAGATTCATTGCTCTGTGCCATGCCAGGTGCTGAGGACACAGCTGTGAGTAACACAAGGTCCCCACTCTTAAGGTTTCTCCTCTGGCGGAGGAGACAGGCACAGAAGCTGGTGCTGTAGGTCCTAGTATGTGCTGTGATGGGACAGGGACTGAGGTATGACATAGTGGGCAGGTGGAGGGCAGCACGCCACAGAGGCAAGCTCCCTGTGATTGGTGAGAGTGTCAGCAATGCCATCTGGGGAGATGGTGTTCCAGTCAGAGGGAATGACAAGTGCAAAGGCCCTGAGGAGGAGAGGAGTCCATGTGTTCTGGATCAGCATGGCTGGATTGAGGGCAGAGAGGTGGCAGGACCAGCTCGGATGTGCCGAGAGCCACTGGAACCTTCAGCAGGGCAGCACGTCTGCTCTCAGCTTTCAAGAGCTTGCCCTGACAGCTGTGTGCAGATGGCTGAGGCAGAGAGAGGGGCTGTACAGCCCCCCAGACCCCTAGGATCCCTGAGACAAGGAACTAGGTTCCACTGAGGCCTCATCTGCCTGTGGTGGTGGGTGGCAGACAGCTGGCCTTGGCTGTCTCCATCTCTTCCTAAAGAGCCGGCCCCTCCCCTGTTCTACAGGATGTTCTGGATGACTGCAGATGGTGCATCAGGAAGCTAAATAAATGCCATGGGCTGAACTTTGCCCTGGGCCAGTGAGGTCGAGTGATGACCAGTGCCCCTGGCCACTAAAGCACAAAGGGGAATGTGTTGGGAGGAAGCAGGGCCTCTCAGAAAAGAAGATCTGGGCCCAAGAAGAGAAGGGGATGCTTCAAGAGACCCCATCTCTCACTCTTTTACGTCTGCTCCCCTCCAGAGACAACCTTGTCAGCCTGGCTTGGGTCAAGGGTCAGGCCAGGCCCTGCTTCCAGCCACCCCCGCCCCAGGCTGTTCTGAAAAGAGGCTTGCTGTCCACCAGGCTGCTGGGTTCTGCGTTCTCTCACCTGCCTCCCCAACAGGTGTGGTCCTGAAAAGCTCTGGAGTTGCCCCAAGCTAAGGCCACACAACTGACCCTCGCCCTTGGCTACCACTCCACCCCCACACATGCAGGAGGTCAGGAGTCCTCAGGCTGAATCGATGCCTCTGCTCTTCACAATGTTCCCTTTCCCCAGAATGAAGCTTGAGGTCTGGCTGCAGGACTGGGTCTGCTGGGCCTACGTCCCAGCCTTCCCTCTCTCCTGGGGCTTCGCTTACAAGGCCTGGCAAGGGCACGGGAACCGGCTGTCCTGCCAGCCAAGTGCTCCCGTCTACTGCCTGGGAATCCTTCCTCCCAGCTTCGCGTGGACTCGGAGTGCCTGCCAGAGGCTGATCGTTCAGCCCGGGGAGGGGCCTCTCTTGCCCCTCCTCCTGGAAGATGGAGATGGGCCAGGGGAGGTTCTGAGGACCAGGCCCATGCCTATGAGGGGCACTGGAGCCCCCCACCACCTCAGCATTGCCTGAAGCGCCCTTGTGGCATCAGCCCTGACAGAAGTCGCTCCAGGTGGAAAGTGGAGTCTCAGCAGTGACCTCATGGCATTTGGGGACTGACTGACAGGCAGGCCCTTTAGAGTTTGACCTGCCCCTGGGCAGGGATGCGGTGCTCCTGAAGGACTCTGAGGATACTGAGGGAGGCCTCTGCGGGCAGTAAGCCAGTGACCCCTCCCTGGAAGTTTTGACTATTGGGATTTTTAGGTGCTGAGTCTTCTTAAATAGGGCCCACCTGCATGGGTACTGGGCACAATTGCCAGAAGCAGGGAGTCAGGCAGGGGGTTGACAGGACCGGAGGAATCTTATCCCTCCTTGATGATGGTGGGGGCAGTGGTACTGGTGCTGGTGGTGACAGCACGTGCCACTTTCTGAGAGCCGTCTCTCAGTAAGCCATCTATCAGCATCAGTCTCAGGAAGGCAGAGCCAGGTTACATAAGGCCATCCTGAGTCTGAAGGGGATGTGGCCTGAGTCCTGAGAGAAGGATAGACAAAGCCAGGAGCCAGAGCTCCCAGAACAGCTGTGTGATCAGGGAGGGCTTCCTGGAGAAGGTGGTGTTCGGTTGAGCCTCAAGGAAGTCATGACTTTATCAGAAAAGATGGTAATCTCCATTAGGACTGGAACTCTGGGTCGTTTTATTAACTGCCCTCCTGTCCCTGGCACTGAACATTTGTTGGTTAAATAAATGAATCAAATAAGAAATGGGGTTGAAGGCAGGGCAGAAGGGATAATAATGAAATGGTCATTGAACCTCACCTCTGGAGCCTCCAGTCAAGGTGCTGGATGAGAATTGTTGGCCCTGGCCTCTTTCTGGAGGGTTGGGGACCAGCACTTCCCCCCAAACACTGACCTCTGCCCTATCAGCAGGGGCAGGAAGTTCCTCCCCCTTCCAGGCAGAGCTTTCTGGAGATGTGATGTTAAGACCAGTTTGCAGGGGGACATCATTCAGGCTGGCATCAGAGGATTTCAGCTGGCCGGGCCTCTCCCCTGCTTCAGCCTGTTCTTGAGGACTCAGCTAGAAAGAGGATGCAGGGGACATCAGGGCCACTGCTGGACTCAGCTACCGGGCCGACTAGGAGTGACTGCAAGGCTGACCCAGTTCTCAGCCAGGATCCTGGAGCTCGTAGGCCATTCTTGCAAACTGAGGCAGCCACTTCTGCTGGCCTGCCTCTGACCCAGCCTTGCAGGAAGTAACCCTCCTGAGGGCTGTGGGCAGGGGAGAGGCCGCCTCTGAGTCGGGCTTTTCACACCTGGCACCAGCATGCTCTGGGCTGTCTTCCTGCCTGTCTCTGCACCCAGGCTCCCATGTCCGAGGGGAGGTAGCCCACGAAGGGGCCCACCCCCTCGACGCGTATGCTCTGCCTTAGCCCTGAGCAGGTTCAGAGACCTGTGCCGGGATTTCAGATGTTGGGGCTGGGTCCACGAGCCACAGGAGGAATTCTGCGTCACCAAACCCAACAGAACCAGACCCCAGGCTTCTCTTCTCTGACTTTGCCGACTCTGAACCCAGCATCTGCCTTTGTCCGTGAATTTGGGCCTCCCTGTGGACCCCAGTGCTGCTGCCACCTCTGCTCTGCAGCCTTCCTGGTTGTCCCAGGGCAGCATTGACTGTCCCATCCACGCTCCCAGAGCACCTGCAGCCTCTGCTGTGGCTCCCACCCTCCACCTGTCACGAGGTGTCTGAGTAGGCCTGTGCCCACCAAAGCTGGCCTTGGAGTCCAGGCTGCTTGAGGGCAGGGGGACCACTCATTCACCATTCACCTACAGCCCTCACATTCTCGGCAGAGTTCTGCAGATGCCTTTCTTTGAAGGTGGCCTTGTGACTTCCCCTAGCTCATGGAGGATGATGGCAAGATAATGGGGTCACTGGGGCCTCAGAGCCCCTGTGTCTGAAACTGACTCCACCGGCTTCCCCTAACCAGCTAATCCTGTCTCCACTGGTGCCCGTACCCAGGCCTTTGAGACAGACACTGGGGGGTCTCCTGACCCTTCCCTTTCCTGTCCCCCCACTCTTGTACCTTTCCAGGCAAGCCGGGCCCAAACTGAGGGAGCCTGTGGTGCACGGGGGGCACCGAAGGAGCTCCTTTAGGGCCCTGGGGGAGTAGTTCAGGCAAGACCACAGAGGGGCATGGGCCAGACCCCACAAGATAGTCTTTATCCCAGCAGAGAGGGAGCCCTGTGCACACACGTGCACACACACACCTTCCACCCCTCTCAGCCTCCCTCCTAGTTTCCCAAACTCCCCATGTCAAAGCCTCAGACTAGCTTTGGAGCAGTGTGCAAGGGAGGAATAGGGAGTAAGGACGGTTGCGGGGAGGGTGTCACACAAGGAGAGTGAAAACCCAGGGAGGCTCTCAGGAGCAGCTCATGTTTCCTTCACTGTTTGGGCAGGGAATCTGAGGCCCCAGGGGAAGGTGCACCCCTGACATGAGTCAGAGTCAGTGCCAGATGAGAGGCTGTGGCCAGAGCATTGTCCCATGTCCCTCCCAGAGTCCTGTCTCCTGCCAGCTCCCTTCACCACCACAGAGCCCAGCTCTGACTGAAATGTTCCAATGCAGAAAACAGAAAGGCAGGCGGGCAGGCAGGGAGGGAGAGAAGAGGGGTGGGCGAAGACCAAGCCAGATATTTCTGGGCAAAAACAAGGGGAAATTTCAATCCCTGGAGTGTCACTTCAGGGGGTCCGGCCAAATGTTTTGACCCCAAAGAACAGACTTTCCGGAGAACGGTTTCTGCCCACTGTGGCTCCAAGTTGGGAGGGAGAGGAGTCGGGTGCCTGAAGCCAGTGCTGGTGCTGCCCATTCTTTCTCTGCATAGCTGGGTTTAACAGGACCCCTGGGTGCCCACAGCAACACCCAGGGCTTTAGAAACCCAGGGTTCCAGGATTCTGGAACCACACACACACACACCCCCCACAAGTTTTCCTTTGTGTGTACAAAAGGAAACTTTATGCGGTTTGCAAATTGCCAACATTCTTAAAATGCCAAAATGCCTTCCTTTGTATTCCAACCAAGCCTCCTGGGGTCCCCACCCCCACCCAGGAAGTAGATGAACCCTCTCAGCCTTGGCCCAAGCCAGCCACTTGCTAATCTCTTTCCCCAGGCTTGGGCTGGAGCTGGCCTAAAAGAGTGGAGTCAAGGCAAAGGAGCTCAGTGAGAGGGAGTCTGGGCGGGGGCTGGGATGCAGTCATCACCCCCAAGACAGGCCCAGGCTCCCCACATCTTCTGTTCTGCACTTGTGTCCTCACCTTGAAACACTGGCCTGCTCACAGCTCCTTGCCCCCTGCTGCTGCAGTGGGTTCATGGGGTGGTGGGCGCCCATGGCTCACCTGTGCACACGTTTCTCCTTCGGGTGCTCACACTCTGGTGTTTCCTGGGGTGAAGTAATACAATTGTATATATTGGTCTCTACTCCCAATTCCTGGCACAGAGCTCCTGAATACCTTGGAATTTCCCAGGTGACAGGAGTGCCTTATGTCCTAATGCAGTACTTAGTGGACAAGACCAAGCCATGATTAGAAGCTTGGAACTTTCGGTCCCACGCCTCATTCTCCAGGAAGGGGAGAAGGACCAGAAACTGAGTTAATGATCAGTCACGATGATGGTTCCATAAAACACCCGGAAGTATGGGTTCAGAGAGACTCTGGGCTGGTGAACACGTAGAACTGCTGGAAGGGAGGTGTGCTGGGGAAGGGGGAAGGTCCACACCCCTTACCACGTACTTGCCCTACACATCTCTTCACCTGGCTGGTCATCTGTGTCCTTTATCATATCCTTTATAGTAAGCCAGTAAATGTTTTTCACCGAGTCCTGTGAGCTGTTTTGGCAAATTATCAAACCCAAGGAGGGGGGTCATGGGAACCCTGACCCAGGTGACACCCTGGGACTTGTGATCGGCGTCGGAAGTGGGGGCAGTCTTGTCCATGGCATTTGCACTAACTCCAGGGGGACAAGGTCAGAACTGAATTGAATTGTAGGACACCCAGGTGGTTGTGGGGAATCTCTCGGTGTGGGGGAGAATCCCCACATGTGCTGTCAGAAGTGTTGTGAGTGTGATAGGGCCATGAGAATAAAGGCGGTCACAGGCGTGTTTCTCACACACCCCTGGGGAAGCCCTCTTCCTTACTTTTGGCCACGGGCTTTAGTACAGCTGAGCCATCCACGTCCTGGCTCTAGGAGTGGGCACAGGACCCGGGTCTGGACAACCAGCACAATTGGGAGGCCTGAGGGGACATACTGAGGGCTGTGAGGGTCCATATCCATGTCTCCCACCTGCACAGAGAGGAGTGGCCCTGAGTCACGTGGCAGGGAGTGGCAGCCCGGCTCTCAGGAGGGCCCAGGGAAAGGGAATGGGGCCCATATTCATCCCACAATGAGGCTGTGGCAAAGACAGTGTGCAGATTTCAATTCAATTAGGGAGAAACCCACCCAATGATGAACAGCTCCGAGATATGAAAACAGAGCATTCAAAAGCACAATGGACACAGTGATTGTTTCCTTTATTCAAGTCACAGACAAAGCGACATCTCACTCAGGCAGCCTCAATGTCTCACAAGCTGATTATCACATGAGTCAAAACTCTGAGGAACAACCATAATTCAGATGCAAACCTGATTTGGGGAAACAAAGCCCGTCCAGTCCCCGTCAAGTTAGGACAACAATGACGCAGAGACACTGAGCTCAGCAAGGATGTACTTTCTGAGAGTACCATGTCCTCCACTGTTCAGTCCAGGGTATGTTGAACATCGATCTCCTCTCCAAAGGTCAAGGAGTAAGCAGTTAGGAAAATCAATATGTCTTCAGAGCAGTACAAGGAGGAAATTAGCATGGGGCGGGACATGAAGTTCAGAAGTGGGGGCAGTTGGCCACCTGGGGTACCCGCTGGGACCTTTGGGTTTTTTATCGAAGTCTAAGCTACATCCAGTAAAGTGCGCAGATCTTAAATGTTCAGCTCAGACTCCACACACACACACACACAAGGGTGGCCCACACGAGCAGCACCAAGGTCAAGATACAGAGCATCTCCAGCACCCAGAAGCCTCCCTCAGATTCTTCCAAGGGTCTCTGCCTCTGAGGGACTGGTGTTCACGTAAGTTTTCCCCTGTTTTTTTTTTTAACTTCATATAGATAGAATCATAGTCTAAGTTTTTGTTGTTGTTGTTCAGACTTCTTTGCTCAAATTCTGTCTGTAGGACTCTCCATGTTGTTGTAAGCATCTGTCTGTACTTGGTGTTTTGCATTGTGGTGGAATATTCTATTTGGTGGGCCCTCCACAACCGTATGTCCTCTCTACTGTGGATGGGCATTTGGGTTGTTTACAGTTCCAGGTCGTCACGAAAAAAGGGGCCATGACCATTCCGTAGACGTCTTTGGTGGACGAAGCTCTCATTTCTGTCAAGGGTATGGTTGGGGTGGCAGTGCTGGGCCACGGGACATACATACGTGCAGCTTTAGCACATGCTGCCCGGCTGTCCCCTGCAGTGGTTGAGCCGGTTTGCACCCCCCAGCAGATGTGGGCTGCAGACGCTCCACACCTCACCAGCCTCACCAGCACTGCGTTCTGTAGGGCTCTCTCACTGCAGCGACTCTGGGGAGTCACCTGGAATGCAGCCTGACTCCGGAGCTCACCTCAGCGGGCTCGTGGGATGTGGCCTTTCCTTGTGCTCAGGAGAAGCCGGTGTGGGAGACTGAGGTGGTGCTGGTGTTGGGCCTGCATGTGAGATGGAAAATGAAACCCCAAGGAAGCCCATTGGTGTGATTTTTATTCATTCATTCAACAAGAGCCCCTTGAGTACCTATAGCACTGGGGATACAGCTGTGGAGCTGTATCCTTCCGCTCGCAGAGCTCACACTCGTGTAGAGAGACAGACCACAAGCACAACTGGAAAATATATTATACTCTTTCATACCTCTGGGGTCTTTTCCAGCACTAGGAATATTCCCAACCAAGAGGGGTGCACTATGGAGGCACTCGGCGTGCCCCTTGTTAGTTCAGCTCTGTTGACGAGCCTTTTTTCATTTGGTTTCTGAAGAGATAATCTCAACACCCTTCTCCTTGATGTAGATCCTGTAATAATGGAGTATCTGAGAAGGATTGAGTGTACAGATAACAACACAGAGAGGGGGGCGGTGAGAGCTGGGTGGCTACAATTTCAGATCGAGTGCCCAGACAAGGCGTCACTGAAAAGGTGTACTTGGGTCAAGACCTGAAGGAAGTGAGGCAGATATTTGGGAGAAGAACATCCCGGGCAGAGGAAGCAACAAGTGCAAACGCCCTGGGGTGGAGATGTCCCCAGGCTGGTGGAGGAGCACGGAGGAGGCCGGTGTGGCTGGCAGAGCGAGAGAAGGGGAGAGCTGCTGGAGATGTCCAAAGCTGGGGAGACGGAGCAGGGCCCTGGAGGCATCGTAAGGACTTTGGCTTTGCGTGGAGCGACATAACAGGAGTCATGGGAGGTGTTTCAGCAGAGAAGCACACCTGACTCACCTTTCAGCAGGACCACTGGCTGCCACGGACTGGACTCATGGGGGCCGGGAGGGCAACCTGGGAGCCGCTAAGGAGGTGGGAGGTGATGATGGCTGGCACCAGGCTCCGTGCAGAGGTGCTAAGACATTAAATACTGATATATTTGCAGGTGGGACCAACAGAATCTGCCAGTGCACTGGATACAGGGTGTGAGAGAAAGAGGTCAGTGCAGCTGCAAGCGTGAAGCTCCTGGTTTGTGAGACAGAGAAGGCTGGGGCCAGCCACCAACCAGTGGTGGTTGTCTGTCGTGGTTTCTGAGCGGAGAGTGTGGGTATCCGGAGCTCAGTTTCGGCACGTAAAGTTGGAGACTGAATGCAAAGTTGTACGGGAAGGACTAGAGCGCAGGCAAGAGTCCGGGCTGACAAACGCTGTTGCACACGTGGACAACCCCACAGGACAGACCGGAGGCTAGAGCCGCGGAGGTGGAGGTGGAGATTGGGGAGCAGCCGGCCAGGCCGGAGGAGGGCCTGGAGAGCGCGGCAGCCGGCAGGGGGCCCAGCCGTGCCAGACGCTGCCCACGGGGGTCATCGGGTGGCATGAGGACCAAGAGCCAGCCTGTGTTCAGTAACGTGGATGTCACGTGAAGTGGTCGCCTACAATGTGGCTGCTGTGACAGGAGAACATTTAGTGGGGTGGTAGGAGCAGAGGCCCGCTGGAAAGCACCCGGAGAACAGAGCCAAACTGGTGAAGTCATCTGAAGAATTCCATTGCAAAGGGGAAGAGAAACGCCGCAGTGGCTAGAGATGGAAGAGGTGCTTTATGTATGTGCATATATATATATATGTTCATGTTTATTCATTGTTGAGAGATAGAGTGCAAGTGGGAGGGGCAGAGAGAGAGAGGGGGGGAGACACAGAATCAGAAGCAGGCTCCAGGCTCCGAGCTGTCGGCACAGGGCCCAACGCGGGGCTCGAACCCACAAACCGTGAGATCATGACCTGAGCCAAAGAGCCACCCAGCCGCTCCCAGAGGTGCTTTTTAAACAGCTTTATTGGGATATAATTCACATCCCATAAAATCTCTCTGCCCTTTAAAGTTTGCCGTTCAGTGATTGCTAGTATATTCACAAGATTGTGCACCCGTTCCCACTATCTAATTCCAGGAGATTTTCACCACGCCAGAGTGGAACCCCACACCCACGAGTGTTCACTGCCCGTTCCCCCCTCCCCCGGCCCCTAACAACCACCCATTTGCCTTCAGTCTCTATTCTGGACATTCCACACAAGTGGAATCGTACAATATGTGGTCTTTTGCAACTGGCCTCTCCCACTTTGCATCTTCCCACGTTCATCCCTGTTGTAGCACGTATCGGTATATAATTCCTTTTTATTGCTGAATAACATCCCATCGCATGTTTCAGACAATGTACATACCGCATTTTGTGTATCCATTCATCAGCTGACAGACACCTAGGTTGTTAACCCTTTTTGATTCTTATGAATAATGCTGCTAATGGACATTCACATACAGGTTTTTGTGTGGACATGTTTTCAGTTCTCTGGGGTATATACCTAGGAGTAGAATTGCTGGGTCATATGGTAACTCTATGTTTAATATTTTGGGGAACTGCCAAACTGTTGTCCAAAGTGGCTGCACCATTTTATGTTCCCACCTGCAATATATAAATGTTCCAATTTCTTCCCGATCTCATCAACACTTGTTATTGCCTTTTTTATTTTAGCCATCAGAGTAGGGGAGAAGTGGCATCTCATTGTTGTTTTGATGACTAATGATGTTGAGCACCTTCTCATGTGCTTATTGGCCATCTGGATATCTTTTTTGGAGAAATGTCTATTCAAATCCTTTGCACATTTTTTAATTGGGTTGTTTGTCTCTTTGTTTTCGAGTTCCAAGAGCTCTTTATATATTCTAGATACTAGTCCCTTATCAGATACATGATTTGTAATTATTTTCTCCCATCCTGTGTTATTTTTTTTCACTTTCTTGATGGTGTCCTTTGAAATACAAAAGTTTTTAATCTTGATGAAGTCCCATTTATCAATTTCTTTTTGTCATTTGTTGTTTTTGTGTCATGTCTAAGAAACCATTGACTCATACAAGATCATAAAGAGTTATTCCCATGTTTTTATTTAAGAAATGATCTATTTTGAGTTAATTTTTTATATGGTATCAGATGGGGGACTGCCCACCTTCATTTTTTATACAGTTGTCCCACAACCATCTGTTGAAAAGACAGTTATTCCCCATGGAATTGTCCTGGTACCCTTGTTGAAATTTTTGTTGTTTTTTAGTATGGAAGAAATGCATGTGTACATGCTTATGGGCAAAACCCTGCACAGAGTGGGAAATGGTGATGAAGGGGAAGGAGAAGAAAGACTGGAGCAGCAGCCTCCAGAGGGAGAGGGGTGCCCAGAGGAGGGGCTGGTGCAAGTCAAGGGCAAGGAGATGTGTGGGCAATGAACGTTCTCTCCCCAACACTTCCCTTTCTGTAGTGAAACAGGCACCATGTCACACTGCAGAGAAGGCAGAGGGGGAGGGGTGGGAGCTGGGAGAAGAGGTTAGCAGGAGCGGAAGTGGGCCACCTCCCTGAGCTTAGCGATGATGAACCAAAAGTAAGACCAGTCTGTGTTCAGGTGTTCTTTAGGCAGGTGCGGGGGCAGGGGTTGGGAGGGGTGTGGGAAGAGTGGAGGGATCCAAGGCCTCTGAGGGCTGCCTGTACCAGGGTGGAAGGACAAGTCTGGTTCTTTTTTTTTTTTTTTTTTAAGTTTTATTTATTTATTTTGAGAGAGAGTGAGCAGACGGCAGAGGGCAAGAGAGAGAATCCAAAGAGAATCCGAAGCAGTGCAGAGCCTGATGTGGGGCTTGATCCCACACCCATGAGATCATGATCTGAGCCAACATTGAGAATTGCACGCTTAAGTGACTGAGCCACCCAGGTGCCCCTGGACAAGGCTGGTTGTTAGTGGCTGCAGCAAGCAGCCCTCTTGCTGAGGATGGTCAGGTTCATCCAGGGAGAAGGTCTTTAGCCACACACAAGACCAGCTTGTTATCCCAAGATACAGACAGAAAATGCCCTTGCCCCTAAAACTAATTAGAGAGGGTGAGGAGGGAGTTACCAGCAAGTCCTCAACCTTCCAGTGCCCCATCTGTCTCAGTGGCCTTGGGCTGCCACAACAAAGTAGCAAAGACTGGGTACTCATCAACAATGGGCTTGTACTTAATGTAAACAATGAACATTTATTGCTCACTGTCCAGAGCTGGAAGCCCAAGATGACAGTGCCAGTGTGGCTGCATTCTGGTGAGAACTCTTGGCTTGCAGACAGCTGTCTTTCCACTGTGTCTTCACAGAGAGATAGTGAGTGAGGTCTCTGATGTCTCTTCTCATAAGGGCACTAATCCCATCATGGGTGTCCCGGCCATGGTCTCATCTAACCCTGATTACCTCCCAAAGGCCCCACCTCTAAATGCTATCATGTTGGGGGTTAGGGCTCCAGCCTATGAATTTGGGGAGCACACAATTCAGCCCACAACACCATCCAACCTGCTCTTGACCTCTAACAAGGACCTCAAACAAGCCCAGATCCTGAACTTCAGAACAGAGAAGGAACAGAAAGAGGTTCCTGGCCCTTTGCAGGGAGATGTCCATGTCACTGGCAATCCAAGTGGAAAAGAAAAATCTTTCGTCTTTACATTTTCTATTATGTATTTTAGAGAGTTGTGATGCCTGATACAGTAGCCACTGGCCACATGTGGCTTGACATGTGGCTAGTCAGAAAGGAAATGTGCTATAAGTATAAAAACTATACACCAGGTTTCAAAGACTTAATATTTTAAAGGAAGGAAAATATCTTAATAATCATTTATATCAATTACAAGTTGATAATATTTGGTCTATTTGGTTAAGTTACATTATTAAATGAATTTCATCTGTTTCTTCTTGCTTTTTAGAAATGTGGCTCACATTTGTGGCTTGTGTTAGATTCTGTTGGCGAGACACTAGAGAGAAGACCCCACATCCAAAATGGTTCCCGGCATGGCTGACCTTCCTGCCAGAGTCCGTGGGTACAAGTCCCACGTGCCTGGGGTGGAGCTCAAGGAGTTCATGTTACAGTGGGGCCATGCCTCTGAGGAGGTAGGGCCCCCGGAGCACGCTCGTGAAAACTCAGCCTCGAGTCCAGCCCAGGAGGCAGCCCCAGGGAGCTGGGGACCAGGCTGGTCCTTGTGTGGTTTAGGGACAGGTAAAGCACTCACACTTTGTAACACTAGAACGCCCGTGGGCACAAGATGCCCACAACGCAGGGCCTCTTGTCTGCTGCACACTGCTTCTTCTGAACCATGCCCTCACCGCTTTGGAAGCCTGGAAGGTCACCAGCACCCGTTAGAATTTGTCTTTTTCTTTATTCCCCCCAAGCATGGAAGGGTGAAACAGCTGTAAGGTAAACAATGTGTATGGAGAAGTTCTAGCGAATTTCATATGCCCATCCCCATTTACTACTTATTAAAATTGGCTATTAGTATTCCATTATATTGCCCACATATGCAGTTTGACTATGTCCCTGTTGCTCAGCACTGGGGCTGGTTCCCTTTTCTCCTGCTGCCATAAACAGCAGTGCTATGAATATCTTTATCCTTTTTCCATTTGAATTATTTTATTGTAATGTTTTCCCTGAAGTGAAATTTGTTGGCTGGAAAGTGTACACAATTTTATGGTTCCTGTGACTTTTTTTCTTCAAATCACTCTCCCAAAAGACTGTATCACCAAGTATTTCCTCCAGCACTCTGTGTGTGTGTGTGTGTGTGTGTGTGTGTGTGTGTGTGTGTCTTCCTGCAGCCCTGCCAGTTCTGGGTTTGATCACTTGTATTTATTTTTACCAATTAATTGTTATGTAACAGAAGCTATTATCCTGGCATTTGCTTTGCAAATGAGAATGAGTGAAGTCCTTCCCTTAAAACTCATACAAATTAAGTAAGTAGCCATCACTTCTGTAGTTTAAAGAAACACTTTTCGGCTCCTTCTGTGTGCCAGCACTTGGGATACCCACAGCTGCCCTGAGGCTACAATCCAGCTGGCCAGCTCGAGCTTCACCTCCTGACCCACCGTTATCAAATAGTCCAAGAAGCCTCCTCCGGTTAATAAAGCCATTTACCTCCTTCCAACAAACTGAAAACGCATCAGTCAGCCCCCTTTCCCTGTGTGGTTTAGATGAATCCTGGCATTTCTTAATTGCCATATGTTGATTGTTCAAGATTGAGACACATTCTGGTTTCTATGCAAAAAGATTGCAGGAGACATGGCTGATGTTCTGTTCATGGCTTATTAAAACCTCAGGAAGACCCTAGCCGCCCTCCCAAGGGGAACTCAATAACAGGCATCCTGGTGGAGCCACGTCCTGGCCCCTCAGGTAACCCAAGAAGGCTGGGAGGGAAACTGACAGAGGATGTGCATACTTGACCACTAGATGGCACCTCTCAATAACTAATGGGGAGAGAATTGCTTCCTTCCAAACCTCCAGCCCCATTCCTGACAGCCTCCCCACCATGCATTGCAACACACCCCAGTCGTGTTTACTTCCAAGCCAGACATCTCAAAAAAAATAAATAAATAAAATAAAAAAACAGAAAAATAAAAAAGTTCATTCTAGCTAAAAATACACCATCTGCCTGTGAAAAATCTTGCCCGGCGCTGTCATGTCAACACCCAAAGCAGGTTAATAACCGGCCCAGAACAGATGGTTTCTTTTTATAATTACTGGGTCCCCCCCCACCACCAGCAAGGCTTCTTCCTCAGCTGCCTCCTTACCCTGCTGGCAGCCCCCTAGTGTTTCCTGGCCACCCCGCTGCCACCGCCCAGCCAGCTACTGCCCTGCCAGCCACAGGGGGCCAGCCCATTGCCAGCCCTCTGCTCAGGCCGTAGGACCCGGGGGCTTTCAACACCACCTGGGAAGACGGCTATCAGGAGGTCACCACCCCAGCCTTGTCAACCCCACTATCAAAGAAAAACTAATCAAGCCAAAATGTCAGTAATCACTCAACAAATGAAGTTTAAGACACTTATCATCCTATTTCTGGGTGAGGATACAGTGAGATGTGCACCCCCAAACCCTGTTGTGGGGAAAGCAGATTATTAACACTGACTATCTAGAAAGAATTTTGACAGAATATAACAGCTTTAAAAAATATTGTATACTGGGGTGCCTGGGTGGTTTAGTCTGTTGAGTGTCTGACTTTGGCTCAGGTCATGATATCATGGTCCATGAGTTCAAGCCCCGCATCGGGCTGTGTGCTGAAAGCTCGGAGCCTGGAGCCTGCTTCGGATTCTGTGTCTCCCTCTCTCTCTGCCCCTCCCCTGCTAGTACTCTGTCTCCGTCTCTCTGTCTCAAAAATAAATAAAATTTAAAACGTAAAAAAATATATTGCATACTTAAAATTGTTTTTTTGGAGAGAGAGACAGAGAGTGTGGATGAACAAGCAGGGGAGGGGCAGAGAGAGAGAGAGAGAGAGAGAGAGAGAGAGAGAGAGAGAATCCCAAGCAGGCTCCACGCTCCGCGCAGAGCCAGATGCAGAGCTCAGTCCCACAACCCTAGGATCACAACCTGAGCCAAAATCAAGAGTTGGACACTCAACTGCCAGAGCCACTTAGGCGCCCCTATTGCATACTTTTTAATACACTAATTTCACTTTGAGGAATATATCTGAAAGACTATCGTAATGTAAAATATGGAACGAATGTTAACACAAAAATGTTCACTGCAGCAATGGAAACCATACCAGGGATATGGTTAAGTGTGATGGAATGTTATACAGCCATTACATATTTACAAGGAATTTTAAATTATATCACAAATGTTACTTAATGTTAATTGGTAAAAGTGTTCAAAGAGGCCTAAACAGTAAGAACACAAATATGGTGGAAATATGCACAGACAGCATTAAAAGGTTTGCATGAAACACACCAAATTTGCTAAGGGTGATATTCTGAGGGGTGCCTGGGTGGCTCAGTCAGTTGAGTGTCTGAATTTTTTTTTTAATGTTTATTTATTTTTGCAGGAGAGAGAGACAGAGCGTGAGCAGGGGAGGGTCAGAGAGAGAGGGAGACACAGAATCTGAAGCAGCTCCAGGCTCTGAACCATCAGCACAGAGCCCAACACGAGGCTCAAACTCACAGGCTGTGAGATCATGACCTGAGCTGAAGTCGAACGCTTAACTAACTGGCCACCCAGGCGCCCCATGAGCATCTGACTCTTAATTTTAGCTCAGGTCATGATCTCATGGGTTCCTGCGATTGAGCCCCATATCAGGCTCTGTGCTGACACCTCAGAGCCTGCTTGGGATTCTCTCTCTCTCTCTCTCTCTCTCTTTCTCTCTCAAAATAAACAAACATTAGAAAACAAAGAGTGATAATCTAGGCAGTAAAACATCATCCTTTTCTGGATTTTTCTAAGCTTTCATCAGCAAACACTAACAAATAAAAGGAAATGAATGGTTTTCAAAGACTGTTTAAAAACAGAGTTAAGGAATACTCTGGGGAGAGGACTGGTACAGGGGTCCCTGCAAGAGGAAGGCTTGCTTTTACATTTGTACTGTCTGACGTCTTCTAAGTTTTGTACCAGGCTGGTGTTACCTATTGAAAAATAAATAAATGAAGATTTTTTCATAGAAGACACAGAAATAAGAATACTAACACCATAGGAGCCGAAAGGAAATCCTGAAGGGAAAGTGCTTTTACTTCCTATGGAAGACAGGACTCAAGGTCTGGTCTGCCCTCTTGGGCCCAAAGTCCAGTATGGGTCACTCCAGGACCCGGCTAGTCAAGGGTGACTTCATTCAGCAAGGCCTGCTCCACCTGACCCATAATTGGTCACCCAACACTTGGGCCAGTGTTTTTCCAAGGAATCAAGGCAGGCAGGCCAGAGGGGCACTTCAGTGGACATCAGTATAGGGCTTCTTACCTAGGACCCCTGTGTCCCCTGGGCCTGGGAGAGTCAGGCCCACCCAACACATAAGTAATGCATGGGTGAGGCTTCCCCCAACTTCCCAATCACCCTCTATGAGTTAGAAGAACCATCCAAATGGCCCCCTACCTGCACTCCATTAACTCAAACAGCACATCAATGACCAGTGGCTTAATCAGTTCCAGGGGTGTGGCCTGTGCCAGGGCACCTAACTTGTATTAGCTGAGGCCAGCTAAAGAGCACCTTTTCTGTGAGATAAAGGCTCAATCCTTCCTTAATCAGCGTGGGTTCTAATTCACCCTGAAGTTTCCTTTACACCAATGGAAGAGCTGGAACACTGGTTCTCCTTAGCAGGAGGGCCTCCTCCATACCCCCAGGGAGGCCCATGCCATTTCCCTTCAGAGAGAGCCCCAAGTTGCTGTCCTGCCCAGGGCCTGGAGACCTAAGGGGCATTCTGCAGGTGCCAGGGGAGTAGGGGAGGCTCAGGGCAGGGTGCACACATGGCAGCACAGGGAGGCTGAAGCAGGAAACCTGGAAAACTGGGTCTCAGGCACTGGACTTGGGAGGCTTCTGTCATCCTTTAGAGCCACAAATCCAGCATTCCCTTGCACTCCAGGTGTACGACTCTGGGTGTTACAAATGCTTTACACAAAATATGTGAGAAGAGGCCTGCTCAGAAAACATTTATTGCAATTTGATAACACCTAGTCAAGTTACGGTTCCGAAAACAAAGTGAATATAGTATTAAGGGAGAATTTAGGGTGGACGCATTTCCTAGATTCTATCAATTCAGAAAGAGCAACACTTTTTACTGAAAGTACTTAATTTGAAAAGCAAACCTCAAGAACTACCACGACTTTTCAGATGGGGAGAGTAAGCCCCTGGGACAGTGAGAGCCCAGGTATGCCACGTGGGAGAAGGGCTGGGGGCCTTGATGTTGTGGCTTCACTCAACATGCCGACCGCCCCTCCATGGAAGGGACACTTGGAAGTCACTGGCCAGGGAAGGGGCACATGAGGGAAATGTGATTCCCTCATGGGCCAGCTCCCAGGTCCTGAGACCCAGGGCCCCAGGGGAGAAACAGGTCCCGTAACAGGTGCTTAGGACAGGCGTCCTCTAACAGGTGCTTAGGACAGGACTCCTTCACAGGTGGGGAGGTGGAACACAGGGGCCTTCCGCCACACTGCCTTGTGAGTAACAGTGGACCCGGAAAGCTGTCACTGATGTCGCTCTTCACCAGCCCTCCAGCCACAGGGTGGTCAGTGCATATTAGTGCACACGACCCCAAAACACGACGTCTTCATAAATAATCTCCAGAGCATGAAACCGCGCCGCAGTAACCTCTCCAGCAGCTTTCATTCCACGCAAGGTAACACACTGATGATGTGGGGCTTTCCCAAACCCCCTGTCCCCTTCTGTGGGTCTGAATCACGTACACGAGACCCCTGTGTCCCAGGAGGAACGACCTAGTCATCGTACTGAACTTCGGCCTGGAGCTCCTTGGTGACATAGTTCACCAGCATCGCCAGCAGCTGCTGCTGCAGGGCCTCACTGCCCATGACCAGCGTGGTCAGCTGCACGGCGTCCATCCACTCCAGGTGCCTGACGATGGCGGTGGCTTGATTAAAGAGCTTTTGCTGCTCAGCGGGTGGCAGCTCCATTAGGATCTGAGGAATTGGCTTAAACTGTCCGCTTGTCATCCATGCACCTAATAGACCCCCGACGGCCCCCCCTAGAAAACAAGGGAAGGCTTAATTAGTTGGGCCGTAATCATAAATGACGGTCTCAGGTTCTTGCAGAGAGCACGTCCACCACCATGACGAGTAGGCACATTCAGGGAGGGCCAGAACGGGCTCGGCTCTGTGCCCGCTCTACCCCACAGTGCGAGGGGCAGAGGTTTATGTGGTCTTTAGTCCATTTGGGTCTGTATAATTGACACCCAAGCATGCCCTTCCTTAAGCTCTGCACGAAGCGTCTCCCACCTCATAGCTGTGCTAACTACAATCTTTTCCAGGGGCCGAAGGCTCCCATGCTTCCCACAAAAATCTCTCTCATCTGAAAGGAGAGAGCTGGGATCAAGTGCATTTTTAAGGAGAATTATCTCAGTGGTGAGGCAGAGTTTTCTCCATTGAGTGTCTAATATGCTCTTTGCCCCTGAACTTTGGAAATTTCTAGTGAAATCATGTGCTTAAAGGACCCTGGGGACAGATAAGGAGACCTTTACTCTTGAAACAACTATTTTTAATGCAACCCCTCCAGAGTTGTATGATGATAAATATCAGATTTAACTTACTCAACTATTTCTTTTTCAGCGGCCCCAAAAGGGCATAATCAGTGTTTTTAAATGTAAATTTATGATCAAATTTAAGGTGCATGATTTGGGGACTTGATGTCCTTATGTCAATGGAAAGTCCTGTCTAATCAAGTGGGATGCAGGTTTGTTACAGAAAGGCACCCTGGGGCAGAGGTCTCAAACCCTAGTGCCTTCAGGGGCCAGGCAGGGGGCTGAGAGGAATGAGGAAGGCTGGGTGAGCCTGTGGGTGACAGGGAGCTGTTTCCCTATCTAAATGGGCCGTGGCCACCCCTTGCCAACCCATTGGTACTGCACAGAATGCTAGATTTGTATCTTCAAAAGGTCCCATGATTTTCAAATATCAATGATCAGGTATTTAAAATATGCAGCCCAGCTAGCTGGACATGACAACTCTCTTCCAACGAGTAGAGCAGAGCATGGAAATGGGAAACGGTAACTTCACAGTGGAGAAACCTGGCAAATACCACCTTAACCAGGTGAGCAAGGTGGGTGTCACCAGGGAGGCCCTGTGGGTGTCACGTGTCCCTGAAATGACACTATGAAATAGGCACACCACCTCCTTCCATGGTCCATAACCCCAGGCTAATCACGAGAAAGTCATCAGGCAGACCCAAACAGAGAGGCATTCTACAAATACCTGACCAATATTCCTCAAAGCTACCCAGGCTGTGAAAGACAAGCAAAGTCTGAGAAACCGTCACAGACCAGGGGAGACTAAGGAGACGTGAGGATTAAATGCAGTGTGATATCTTGAGCTGGATTTGGGGACAGGAAAAGTTCATTAATGCAAAAACTGCCAAAATCCAAATAAAGTCTGGAGAACAGCTAATAGTCAGGTATCAGTGTTGGCTTCTTAGTTTTGACAAACGTATCATTGTAATACAAGACATTAATGTTAGGGGAACAGAAACTGGGTGAGGGATATACAGGAATTCTCTGCATGGTCCTGCCAACTTCTCTGTACATCTACTACTGCTCCCAAATAAGAGGTTTATCTGAAAGAATACAGCCCCGGGCCAGGGAGGACCCATATGTAGGCTGGACCCTACACACACGCCGTAAACCTGCACCCTCTCAAGAAGCACACCCTCCCCTGAGACAGAGACCAGGCCAACATCGAGTCCTGGAGCCTCAGCACTGCCCCTGGGCAGGCTCCCCTTCCGCTCCTAAGGCAGGGAGGATTCTGGGGAGGGAAAATTAGTAATTTACAAGTTTTACTGAACTTTTCCCCATGACACCCGTGAAGTGCTTAGAGTCGACAAGAGTTGCACACATCTGCACTAAACCTTTATGAGAACATCAATATTTGATTTAGAGCAGCACTTAATGCAAAAAGTCGCCAGGAATATCGACCAGCAAATTACTAACTCTTTGGAGAAGAGAAAATTCCTTTGTTTTCTGGGTAAAATGATACTCCCGCCCACGAGCAGGGGCTGCAAATAGCGAATCCCCCGGGTTCTCTTTGCAGACATCCTGTTCTCCACCAGCTTTTACATAATCCGAATAAAATATATGCTCCCACAATGGCATCTGAGAACAGCTATATGATAAACGATCCTATCAAGACCGCCCCTGAGTGCACTAGATGGGGTGGACAAAGATACAGAATGTCGCTGAGGAAAGAGGCAATGGCCTGGTCTCCGCCCTCACTGGCTGCTTCTTGGATGGTGAGAAGCTGAAGTCAGGACTCACTAATTCACAGTTTGGAAAGGGAAATGTACATGTGGAAGGTCTGGGGCCACCCACATGCTGATTTACTCCCCAGCGTGATCTCAGCTTCATGAAATGTCCTCGGATATGCCCATCCTGCTATAGAAAGGCAGAAGAGAGCAGGAAGCCATGCTGGGGAGCTGGGAAACAGAAGCCAACCTGGCAGACACACAGTCACCTCTCCAGCCTATACTCGTGTACAGACAGGATTTCCACCAGACTCTGAGCTCTCCGATGTCCCCAGCACAGCCTCCCCAGCACAAGGCAGGCATTCAGTTAAGTATTCACTGAGCCCAATGCAGCAGACCATGTCTTTAGCCAATGCCCCTATGTTTCAGGGTCCATCTGAGGCACCTCAAGGGAGGCATAATCCAGCCCCTCCTCAAGTCAGGCCCACACAGCAGCCAGCTCACTAATGCCACCCTAGCCCACGGTTCAGGCCACACAGGAATTCTTCCTTCCTATTCCTAAGCCAAAGGAAGCAACCTCATCCTATCTCCAAGGAATGATGGGAAAATCAGCCAAACCTCCATTCATTGCCAGAAACTGGCTCTCAAATAGAAGCAGGTGGCAAAAGAAAGGGGCAGGGATGGCCACTCTAGCATAGTTTATTGCTGTTTCTGCATTAGATTGTTTGCTTTCAGAATGGGGCAGTCTCTCTGAATGGGCTTATGTAAAATGGCCAGACAGCATGTGCTCCTAGCAGGTGCTCAGCAAATCCCAGCCTCCTCCCTGGTTCCCTTCTGCAGTGATATGCAATGGTGACGGGGTTAGGAGACTATCCAAGGGACCCAGGACACCCCGATATCCTCGGACTCTAGGACACACCCCTGCGGGGAGAGGCATCCCCCAGGTCTGCATGACACATGCCATTTCCAAGAACACCCTGCACTTCTGACACATTCACACTCAGAAGCTGCGTTTTCAATAGGATACATTATGTACACAGAGATCATTTCACAGAAGCAACTTGACTGAACATCTCACACAGGACAGAGACCTTTATGAGGTCTCTGTGGTCTCAAAGGCCTTTTTCACAACACCCACCAGGCTGGCTGCCCCTGCAAGGGATTCACGCTTACCAACAGCTAGCCCAGGTGGGCCTCCAACCAGGCCCCCGACGAAGGCCACGGCCCCTGTGACCAGTGCTCCCCTCCCAGAGTGCTTGACGGCCGCCTTCATTTTCCTCTCCTCGGAAATGGAGCAGAGCAGCTTCATGATGTCTCCTACCACGACGGGCATCTCGGCAAGCCTCAAAGGAAGCATTTCAGAGGGAGACTTTCAATGGGTGTCAGTGTATTTCCACCCAAATGTTACTCTCCCTAGAGTTTTGAGGAAGAGTCCTCATTTTTCAGCAGAGAACAGTAGCTCCACCATACGCACGACCGACAGCACTCCGTCACGTGAAAAGTTGTCACAGACAAAGCAGGGTAGCATTTAGTTAACAAGCAAACAGAATCAGCAGAATGGGTGAAAGGTCTTCTTTTCTCTCTGCTTAACTTCTGACTTAGGACAGATTAAGGAGCAACCCCAACTGCAGGCTCTACCAGTTCACCACAAGTGAGGCAAGACTGACCTCTCTTGCATCAGCGACCGTCCTGCTGGCTCAGGCATCCCCAGTGTGCAAAGCCTGGCAGGGTGCAGAAAGTCCTGGCCTCAAGTCCTCTTTTGTGTGACAGTGCAACTGAGATCATGCCAAGCCAGTAAAGGGGAAAGTGTTGGGCTGTGAGACCACACCGGCCTTGTGCCCGCACTTGCCCGCTGCATGACCCTGAGCAGACCATCACATTCCTCACCTGTAATATGGAGACAAACCACCTACAAGCTGGATTCTTGAAAGGTATAAGTAGAATGGATGCAAAGTGGCCAGTGTGAGTCTGGAATACTGCAGGCCCTCAGACATGATGGCTCTAAATGGACATTCTGGGGGTGCCTGGGTGGCTCAGTTGGTTAAGCGTCTGACTTGGGCTCAGGTCATGATCTCATGGTTTGTGAGTTCGAGCCCCGCATCGGGCTCTGTGCTGACCGCTTGCTCAGAGCCTGGAGCCTGCTTCCCATTCTGTGTCTCCCTCTCTCTCTGCCCCTCCCCCACTTGTGCTGTGCCCCCCCCCCCTTAAAAATAAATAAAATGTAAAAAATAAATAAACAAATGGACATTCTGTTACTGACACACACCACTCCTAAACCCAATCCGGTTCTGCATGTGGGGTATCAAAGACAGAGACAGGATGACATGGTAATATGAAACAATCAGAGAATAAAATAAACCAAAGAATTCCAGGGGGTTGCATATGTTTGGACAGAGACAGATGGGCCTTTGGAACAATGACCTTAGAAAACTTCTCTGAGGTCAGGAAATTGTTTGCCATACTGGGGGAAACTGGCAGGCAGGCAGGGCAAGGGCAGGGTGGGCTCTGACCCAGGGTGGGCATGAATGGAGAGCCACTACAGTGATGGGCCACCCGCCTGGGCTGGGGGCTAAAATCAAAGCGGCCCGAGCTGGTGCTTCTCCTTCCTGCTTCAGCTGTACGCAAGACTCAGTGGGTACTTCCTTTCCATCACTCCTGTTTTCACTCAGGGCTGACACATTTGCTAAAGGAATGTTGCTAAAGGAACTTGCAAAGTTTGGGGCAGACCCTGTTGCTCAATATCTTTTGGTTACATCTTCTTTTTGACCCAAGGATAATCCAGAACCAGCCTCTAGTGTAAAATTACCCTCCCAACCCTGGGAGAGCAATTTGAGCCCTTAGAACGAAGTCTGTGGGCCTACTGGATCACCACAGTCAGGTTTCAGAACTTCTGTGCAGTCCCCAGAGAGGTAAGAAGTCTCCTGTGCTCTGGTCCCTGCAGTATTGTTGAGATCAGTGATTCTCCTCAGTGCACGGGAACCACTGACGACCTTGCTAAGTACAGCCAGCAGGAGTGGGCTGAGATTGTGCATTTCGAACAAGCCTCCAGCTGGCCTTCTAACCCCACTTTGGACAGCAAGACCCTAAGAGAGCGTGACCTGGGACATCTGACATCTCTTAATTAGTCCTCAAGTTCAGAAACTGCAAACAAGCATCCCCCGAATGGGTCTGTTTGACCAAGTGGGGTATAGAGGCAATGAGGGGCAGGCCCTGAAGGGCCGCCCGAGGGACTGGAGGAGAAGTCAGGATGCCCGTTCCTGCTTTGGCTGCATGTGTCCTGGACCCATCAAGGCACCTCCCAGCTTCCAGGCACCTTTGCTCACTACTGGCAGCCTCTCACAGAGTACATGCTGCCTTCTCCTCCCTGGAAGGCAGCCCACTTGAGGGTCAAGACTTGTCCACTCACAAGTGTCACAAGAGTAAAATAGCATCACAAGAGCTAAGGGACTGCACACAGCAGAAGTCACTAAAACATGAGGGGATGGAGGGTGGGACTTGATTCACCCAGTAGCCATGGTCCTGTGAAGCTATGAAAACAAAATGAGTTTTATTTCAAATGCTCATTTATTTCAAATATTGATAACCAAAGGCATTTAATTTCATGGTCAAGCCTTTCAAAAAGCTAAAAACTCTCCTGTAGAACGTCTAATCATTGTATACTTTATATCTGGTTTATATCTAGCTTTTTATCAGTCAATTATGCTGGGGAAAGGGAGACAAAGCTCCCGTCCTAGGAAAGCCCCTCTGGAAGCTGCAGTGAGCTTCCCATTTCCGGGCACATGAAGACCCCAAGGGTGGTCTGCAAGGCTGGCCTCCTGGCCAGTGCACTCTGCCCAGACACCACTCCTAAAACAGGTTTTCTGCAGCATTATGATCTGCACTCTCGAAACCGTTTCTGCACAGCAAGAAAACGCATGTAAATGAGGCAGGAAACAGCCACATCACGCTCTATTGTCCATCAAAAAAACCCTAGCTTCCGACCTGCTCTGATTGACTTTATGTAAACCCACAGGGGCTCATAAGGCATCATTGTGCAAGTGCTGTTCTCAACCTCCACTTTGCCCAGGCAGACCAGCACAAGGCACAGGCCCAGGGCTCTGCAGAACTGGAGGACCAGCAGGTGTCACGGTGTGTGGGAGGGCAGGGGAAGAAGTGGCCCAACTCTGGCTGGGCTCAATAGCTCTACACCACAGAAAGCAGTAGCACTGTGGCTGCCTCAATCCAAGAGAAAGCTGGCTTAATTTCCTTGCAGGAATCATTTTAGAAGCTAGACCATCAATAGACTCTTGTGGAAGAAAGGTTTGTAACCCCATCTCCTGAGTCCTTGCTAAAAAGCTCAGCCTCCTGACTTCTCCAGGCTTGCCAGATTGAGGGAGGAAGCAGTCTTGCTCCTTCTCCCACTCCAAGCTTGCCTTTGTCTGTAAGCAACAGGGAGGCGAGGAAGGAGGGAGGAGGGAGGAAGAGTACTCTGATGGGGACAGACCTCAGAGGCTAGGAATGGGGCCTCCCCTCCCATATCACACCTATTTCAGAATCAGATTTGTCCACAAAACAGGTTCTGGTCACAGAAAGCCCATCTGCCAGCCACAGGGAAGGCAAATGCCAACTTGCAGCCCTGGTTTTCTCCACGCACCAGGCTGGTCTGCTGATTACAGCAAGGTTCTGGGAAAGAGGGAGATGAGCCCATCCCTGAGACTGCAGCGCGGCTTTTTGAGACGGACCAGATTGTGAGACAGGAGAGAGAGGAGGGCTTCAGCGCTAACACAGACCTCCATGCACCCTGTTTAAAAAACAAAAAACAAAAAATTAGAAAAGCAAGCCCCTAAGGACTCAAACAGAGATCTTGCTCACCTGCAATCTTCAGTACTTTCTACTTGTCTGTTGGAAGTCATCAACTTGCACTGTATGCACTGGCTCCTGTAAACCTGGTCTTCCCACCTCTGTATGCCCTGGGGCCAGGGTTACTCCTGGATCCCACCAGCATTGTCAGATTAGCTCATAGACTTTTTTTTTTTTAATTTTTTTTTTTAACGTTTATTTATTTTTGAGACAGAGAGAGAGAGAGCATGAACGGGGGAGGGTCAGAGAGAGGGAGACACAGAATCCGAAACAGGCTCCAGGCTCTGAGCTGTCAGCACAGAGCCTGACGTGGGGCTTGAACCCACGAACCGCGAGATCATGACCTGAGCCGAAGTCAGCCGCTTAACCGACTGAGCCACCCAGGCACTCCGCCCATAGATTTTTTAAAAACTCAGCTGGTTGCCAGTTTTAAGAGATCTGATTTCACATACATCTGATTTCAGATTTCTCGTAAAAAAATCGAAAGAGCAGGGTGCCTGGGTGGCTCGGTGGGCAAGCGTCCAGCTCTTGACTTCGGCTCGAGTCATGATCTGGCGGTTCCTGAGTTCCAGCCCCCAATGGGGCTTCACACTGTCAGTGCGGAGCCTGCTTGGGATTCTCTGACGCGCCCTTTCCCTCTTCCCCTCTACTGCTCATGCTCTTTCTCTCTCAAAATAAATAAATAAACTTAAAAAAAAAAAAGAAAAAGAAAAACAAACATCAAAAGAGCAAGCCGCCCTGGCCTATCTTCTTGTACCACGGAGGTCAGAGCAAAGCAGGTACTGCCTTCTCTCTGTCACAGGCCCGGGCAGAGTGACCTTACCTACCTACCTACCTGGCCCATGAACAGGCCGCTGTGCAGCCTCTCAAAGTCTGTTTCCTTTTTTCAAGGCTAAAGAAGCCACCTGTCCTCACCAAACTAATTCGCCCCTCCTAAATCATTGACATCCATTCGGGTCATCTCTAAACGGTCCCCATAGGGCGAGTCCAGGCGTGCTGACTCACCCGGTATCCTAACTAGGACTCCGTCCTGACCCCCCCCCCCCCCCGCCCCCGCACCTGGGACACTGAGGAGGGTGATACCCACCCACCGGGTTACTGAGGAGGACACATACACGTGGGTAACTGAGGAGGTCACACACACACACAAACCCGGGTCACTGCGTGGCACACCGCTGCCTACGAAACCCCCTCCCCCACCCCCGCCCCAGTCTGGCAGCCTGGGTTCTAAACCCAGCTCTGCTGCTACTGCTTACTTCTGATGTGACGTCAGCCTCTCCGTGCCTCAGTGTCTTCATACGGAAAATGAATACCCTAGCAACGTGACAGGCTAGGCCCGGCAGCCCGCAGGCCTCCCGGCCCCACCTCCTGGGCGCCCGGCCTCACCCCGCGCGACGCCGGCGCACGGAGGCCCTTCCCCCCGCTGGGAGGCGGCCCGCCGCCCGCGTCGCCGCCGGGAGCCCCAGACCCGCGCGACCCGAGTCCCGCGCCGCCGAGCGTCCCCCGGCACCCGCGGCGGCCCCGGCTCCGCCCTCCCGCCTTCCGGCTCGCCCGCACCGGGGGCCTTCCGGCCGCCACTCACCCCGGCGCCGCGTAGCTCCGCGCTCCCGCAGCCGGCCGGGCCCAGGCTCGCCGCGGAGCCCGAGGGAGCAGACGGCGCCCCTCCTCCTCCTCCTCCTCCTCCTCCTCCTCCTCCGGGCCCAGGCCTCCGTCAGGCTGGGCCGTGCAGGCTGAAGTCACCGTGGTCCCCAAGCTGCGCTCCAGCGCGTCCATCCCCTGTCCTCTACCCCAGCCCGCACACGTTTTAGATGCGCTTGGCACCTTGCAACTCCCTCAAGCCCGGAAAGGCCTCCTGGGATCCTCTTTCCCTTTGACCTTTGATTCAGGATCTCTGACCCTCAGGCCTAGGGACTATCCTCCCTCCCCTCAGCGATCATGGGAACCACGGGAAGCCCAGCAACCACGGGAAGCCAAAGGTACTAAATTAATGTTCGGTGAATGTATGGGCCAAAGTCCAACATAAGCTGGAGGCCGGTGCTGGCACCAGACGCCTCTGGGTCTGGGGGGTTGAAAGGCTAAGCGCTGGCTTTACTCCCAGGGTTCCAAGGGAAGGGGGACGTCCAGCTTCCAGGACAAAGCTGAGGTTGGGGAGACTGTTGGGAGGGGGCAGAGGTGGGGAGGGGGTGCAGGGGATACTTTCGAGAGAGTATCCAGGAGATTCCCCCCACCCCCGTCCTCCTACACACGGGCTCACAAGGGCTGGCCTTGAACCATTTCAAATCTGAAAAAGGCTCTGGTGGCTTTCCGTGGAGTATACCACTTAATCCTGGCAGTAGTCCTGTCACCTAGGCATGGTTGTCACTGCTATATTACAGATAGGAGAAGCCGGGTATGGAGAGGTCGGTCTGCCCAAGGCCACCCAGGTAGGGTGTGTCAGGGTTCAGACTCTAACCTGGGTCCACCTGGCTCGAAGACCTTGCTGAACCCAGCACTTAGCCTGGCTTTCCAGGGTACTGTAGACACCTGGAGGATGGGCCTCTTTTACACCACCAGTCATCTTGTTTCCTTTTCTTCTTTTTCCTCTTTTGAGTGGGAAAGTACACACATATGTATATACCACATATATACACGCATATATACACATATAAATACCATGTATGTACACACACAGATATAAACACATATGCATATATATATATATATATATATATATATATACCATATATTTAAACAGACATATATACTATAATATATACATGCCCCAATAAGGTGTTTTAAAAAAAAAGGTATATATATTTGCTGACTTAAAAAAGCTGTACGTATTAAGGTATATAAGCCAATGAGTTGGGGGATAAGCATATACCTGTGAGACCATCATCACAATCTATACCATAAACATATCAATCACTTCAGAAGTTTTTTCCCACTCTCTTTATTATTACTATTATCGTGTGTGTGTGTGTGTGTGTGTGTGTGTGTGAGAGAGAGAGAGAGAGAGAGAGAGAGAAAGAGAGAGAGAGAGAGAGAGAGAGAGAGAGAGAGAGTGTTGAGAACACTTAACGTAAGATTTACCCTCTTTAGTATACATTTAGTGTATGATACAATATTATCAGCTGTAGGCAGTATGCTGCATGGGTTCCTAGCATGTATTTATCTTGCAGAATTGAAACTTTGTACTCTATAACTATCATCATTTTTGTTACTTCCGTTTCCCTTCTGTCCTCTTGTGAGAAAGGGCCTTGAGCATTAACCAGGGTTCCCTGGCCACAGTGAAATAACCCCATCCATTTCTGAGTAGGAGCTTTTGTTGAGTTTGGGTGACATTCAACAATGAAAGTTAACTGAGGCTAAGAATAGCTCAATCATCTCCAGGCCCGGACCTGGGGGAGATTCTCTAGTTTCTCTGCAGGCAGCTCCCTCTGGTGGCTCATTAAAGAATTGGGCTGCTGACTCCTTCCCCAGAGGTGGTAAGGGGAGTACTGGTAGGCAGGAAAGATGCTGGAAGGGAAAGAAACTTCAAGGTCAGGACCCTCCTGAGAAGAGAAGGTGAACTGTAAGAAGTCCTGCAAACTTTGCACCTATCAGCAACCTGGCATCTTCATTCTGATATGAGTGGGTGCACACACAGAAGCCCATACATGTAACAGATGATTCCACAGTCTCATAGGGTCATCGGGGCCTCCTGTAGAGTCGGTCCTGTGAAGGAGGTGCACAGCAGGGTCGCCATCATGGTGACTGTGCCCTGGCCCAGCATACAGATAGTGCTCTCATAATGCTTACAGTCCTGAGATCTGGCTGGATGACCTTGGGAAAGTCATTCAACTTCTCTATGCCTCAGTTTCCTCGTTTGGGAAATGACAACAATGATAGTCCCTGTCCCATAGGATACTACTGAAGAGTAAAGGAGGAAATGTATAGGGATCAAGATTATTCTCGTGAAAAACATCTCCAGAGTCCCAAATGTGAGCTTCATGTGCCCAGAGAGGCAGGAAATCTGATTCCACCCCATGCCTTCGCAATTCACCGTTTTCCAGAAGGGTGCAAGAATCCCAAAGCATGCTGGTCTGCATTCATAAAGCCGGCTTCAGACTATGATCCACACATTCACCAAATGTTAACTTAGCATCTTTGGCTCCCCAAGGTTGCTGGGCTATCTCCATGACCACTGAGGGGAGGGAGAAATGTCCCTAGGCCAGAGAGTCAGAGATCCTGAATCAGGGGCCAAAGGGAGACACGATCCCCAGGAGGACTCTCTGGGCTTGAGGAAGGTGCAAGGTGCAAGGTCCATCTAAAATGGGGTAGAGGGCAAGGGATGGGTGTGAAGGAGTGCAGCCTGAGGGCCATGGGGCCCCCTGAAGTCAGCACCTTTCCCCCCACCCCAACTTTTCTAGAGTTCGAGTTAGCTAGCTCCTACCTTTTATGGCTTTTGCAGGATAAAAAAAAAAAAAAAAAAAACCCAGACCCAGAGCTGGACAATTCCATATACAGGTCACACACACATAAACCCCTGCAACCTCTTAATCAAAGCATATGAGTAAACGATGTCATTTTGAACACTAAAATCTTACAGTGTTCTTTTTGTTTTTTATTCATTTTTGATTTTTATTTCTCATGTTTTTTAAGTGATCTCTACACCCAACATGGAGCTTGAACTCAACCCCGAGATCAAGAGTCACATGTTCCACCAACCGAGCCTTCTTTCTATTTTAGATTACCTCTAAGGAGGTGCCATAGTCTTGTGCTTAGGGATTCCCAGGGATCTTGATCCAGACTTGCAACCATAGGAGGGATTCCAACCCCATATGGTGGGCCTAGGACACACTTCCTTCCTTGGCCCTTGGGATGGAGGGGGTATCCCTTGCCCCCAGCCTTCTCCCTAAGATGCAAGCCATTCCTTTCATATGGGAAATATTCATCACACTGCTGTAGCAGGTAGGGCCCTATAACAAAGCACCACAAAGTGGGTGTCTTAAAACAAATTTATTGTCTCCGTTTCAGAGAGCAGTCCAACGTGTGGGCAGGTCCAAGCTCCCTCTGAAGTCTGTGGGGGACATCACTCCTGGCCTCTTCCCAGCTTCTGGTGTGGCTGTCAGCCCTCGGCATTCGTGGGTTTGCAGCTGTGCCCTGCATCTGTCATCACGTGGCATTCTCCCTGTGTGTCTGTGCCTGTGCCCCAACTTCCCTCTTCATATTGGATTAAAGGCCCACCCTAAAGATCTCATCTGAACTTGATGACATCTTCAAAGACTCTATTTTCAAATAAGGTCACATTTACAAGTTTCGGGGGTAGGACTACAAACTCTTCGGGGTGACACAATTCAACGCAAAACACCAGGTATTCAACAAATGGCAGCCGTGATGATAAGCATCTGAGTACACACATGGTACATGCTGGCACAATGAAAGTAGGAGCCTCGGCCCATGCCTTGTATCACAGTTGTTGTGTGCAGAGGGACCATCAAGCTGCCTGTCTTTGGTCTTGGGGGAGCTTAATTCTGAAAGGACTGTTGTGGGCAAGGTGGTTTGGGGGCTGGTAACGGAGCTGGTCCAGAGCTTCATCACTGTGCCTCTAAATAATTAATTCATCTTCTTCCTTGGTGTTTACATCCTTCAGATATCTGTAGATGGCTATCATGTCCCTTCAGTCATCACTCAGCACCTGTCTACTTATTCGCCATGGTGCTGAGTATGTGGTGGTGTTGTTGTTGTTGTTGTTGTTGTTGTTGTTGTTGTTATTTCCTCCCTGCACACTCCCTTGGTCCCTCAGCCACCATCATGGTTCTGTGAATTTCCTCCAGTTTCCAGCCCTGCAAGTGCCAGGTTACGGGGAGGGAGCATCAGAAGTAAGTAGTCAGGTGACAAGGGATGGCTCACAGGCCCTCTGGCCTCCTACTCCTCTGTAATTTTTGTCAGTTTCCCCAAAGCCACATCAAATAAATAGGCAAGCTAAGGAAAAACAGTGTGCTTACGGTGCAAATGCAGTTTCCAGACAAATCCCCTGCCCCTGCTCCCATCCAGACAGTTCCCAGGTTCCTCAGCTACTAAATGAGAAGAATTCTTGCTCTCAACACCGAAGGGCTGCTGTGAGGACTTCAGGAGGAACAGAGCCAAGAGCCCCCGTGTCAACCACAAGGCTGGGAGAGATGCAGTGCCAGCAATGCCTTCAAAAAACGATTGGATCTCTGCAGAATGCTCCAGGGGTCCGCTGCTTTAGAAGCTAGAAATTCAAAGTTAGAATTTACAAAATGAACTTGATAGAACTGAGATTCACCCTAAAATCTGTCTGTGGAAAGAATAGAGAGATACCCTACTTCAAAATCTACCATCGGATTTTAGTTTTCCAAATAAAGTGTGGAACTCAGAGCCGGGTGAGCCCTTGGAGTCATGTTACAGATGGCCCTGAGGGGGCTTTGGAAGGTTATGCTGCTATAAAAGATTTGAAAAAAAAAAAAAAAGGCCACGTTGCCTTCTATTTCAGATCTCACTGAAGAGTTCTCTGTACCTGGAAGACTTATTTTCAGTGTGAGAAGAGTGATTTTCAATGGTTCTGTTGAACATGCAATTCTCATGCAAGTATTTCTATAATTATCCTGTTTCAGTTATAATACAGTTTCCGGAACAATAGGACTTTTATTGTATTGCCATATCTGTTATAATAGATGTTTTATTACAGAAAATGATGGTAGAGTCACTATTATGAGTCTGAAGTTTTTATTTCAAATTGCTCATAGGATGGAAATTCTTTCTCCCAAGTAGTTTTTACTTTAATGCCGCTTTAGTTGTTTTTTGGGTTTTGTTTTAAAGGTTGATGTGTTTGGGCTTTTGTTCCGTGGCAGAATGTGGATGGTTTGGAGGGTTTGGGGAGGTTGTTTTGCTGCAGTACAGACTGTGACTAAGTGACCCCTGGCGTTTGTGTGTCTGTTGTCAGTTTCTGGTACACAGAGTTTCTTCAACACGTCAGATACATTGTCGTATCCACACATGCTTTAGTCTGCTCAGACTGCCGTAACAAGTCACCGAAGACTGGGGGACTTACACGACATGCCCCACAGTTCTGGAGCCTGTGAGCCCAAGATCAGGGTGCTGGGAAGGCAGGTTTCATTCAGAGATCTTTTGGTTTGCAGGCCTTCCACCTTGGCGATGGCCTCTTCTTTGTGTTTGTGGTAGGGAGCGGGGATCCAAGTCTCTGGTGTCTCTTCTTATGAGAACACTAGTCCTATCACATCAGGGCTCCACCCTTAAGACCTCACTGAACCTTAATTACCTCCTTATAGGCTTCTCCCCAAAGACAGTCACACTGGGGTTTCAGGCTTCAACACGAATTGGGGGCGGGGCGGGGGCGGGGGTAGGCACACCATTCAGTGCCTAGCACTGATTTTTTTTTTTATTACTGCTGAAGAAATACCTAGAGCCCTTGAATTAAATGAACCCAATAAACAATAGTTTGAGAAGGAGTAAATAATGTTAGAATACAATAGAGACCTTGAAGCTTCAAGCACAGTTCAGTTAAGTAATATCCTATTTCGGATGGCAGCCCAGAGGGGAGAAGACCGGAGGGGAGGGGGAGGCAGGACTTTTTCCTGGTTACTTCACTGGCCTCAGACCCCCAGCTGTTGGAGGCCAGGCCGGGATCCGGAAGCATGTTCATTGATTCCACCACAATGATCTTAGCTGCCAGGAAGTCACAGCCTCCAGGAAAAGGATGGTCCTCAAATCTTGGACATTAAATCTAACTTTAAGCCCAGTGGACCTCTCCACAATGAAAGGATTTAAGGACCGTGAAAAGTTCCCAAATACCTACCCACAGCACTCCAGCCCTATGAGAACCAGCTCTGAGACTAGCCACCATTTCCACACGTCCCTGGTGAAACACACTCTCAGCTTAGAGTCCAGAACTACTGATGTGGGGGACATCTCCTGGGCCCTGGGAAAAGTGGAGGCCCCCCAGTCACAGCCTTTAGAGAGAGTTCAAAGCTTCTAGGCACCCTGGTCTCCAGATGATTTCTTAGGCTCCCCAAGAAATAGAGAGGGGAAAGGACCCGCCATGGTTACACTGTTAGTCACAGAATCAGCACAAAACCCCAAACTTCCTGGCCTCTAGGCCTCTGTTCTCATGGCAGGGACAGGATGGAGGCTACTGCTGTGGAAGGTGCTGAGTGCCTTGGAAGGCAGGGAGAGGCTGAGGGGGGTAAAACAGAGAAGTTATGAATATGGAGAAAGAGAGGAGAATGGCCCTGGAATTCTCCAACACGAAAATAATCCCATAGCTGGAGCTCCCAAAAGAGGGGTGCCTTGGAATTCACAGCAGCATTGGCACTACCTGGGGTCTCAGCTTCTCCCTATCCCCATTCCTAACCCACAGCTGGCCATCCACTGCAAAATTTCAGTTGCCTTGGGGGAGCATGTGCCTCACTTCAGGATGGAAACCAGTGGAAAAAGGGATCCCATTGGCATACATTCCTTTCCGCAAGCCGCTTCTCTGCTATGAAAGCAGATACCCTCTGATCCCATGGATGCTTATCCACTGGAGGGGGGTGAGGGAGGAGGAGCGCAGTTAATGATGTTCTGTTCACCTCAGTACTCAGGCCCTGATAACGGGGACTTCTGGGTGAAGGTCGGGGGAGATAAACCTGTATCATCTCTGGCAATTTCCGTGGGTCAGGAATTCAGTGATGCGGAGAGGACACCCAGTACCCCCCCAATAGCCCTTTCTACCAGGGGCCCCCTCCTTCGGCCACCTCCCAGCTTCCAGCAGGTGTCTGGGCTTAAGTACTTGCTGCCCCTCCCTTGGTCGAAATCCTCACTGCAGGATTTTTTCAGTCGCCATCAGCTTTGCTAGCGGAGCCCCAGGCAGGAGCCAGCCCAGGTCGGTGGGCAGCAGGGCCTGCGGCACACCAGGCCAGTCCTGGGGATCAGAGGCCCGCTCATGGTGGCCGCTCTGCCAGAGCCGGCAGCGTGGAGAGTGATCTGAGCGAGCCAAGGGATTGCTCTCAAGTAAGCTCCTCAAAATAACTCCAGGAACCTCAGAGATTACAGCGCCCACACAATGGGAGCAAAGAGGCTTCCAATAATGCGGCAATCAGGGGAAGGCCACGGCGCAGGGAGCGCAGAGAGCGCAGAGACCTCAGCGGGGACCCCTGCTCGGGCAGCCCCGGAGGCCAGGCTTGCGCGGCGGCCGCGTTGCTTCACCCGGAAAACAAAGGCCCTGGGCCCATCTGCTCCGGGCGGGGGAGGGAGTCCCAGTCGCTAGCACCGCCAGCGAGACAAAGGGCGCAGCCCCGCCGGTGTGCACGGGCAAGTAATTAAGGGCTAGTGGAACGTCGTGTGTGGATTTGCAAGAATGTGACCGGCCCCCGATGCCCCTTGTTTTCACCGGGCTGCTTTCTGCTAAGTTTCAGTAATTTGCATGCCATTTCAATAAAAATGAATAATGGCCGAATTTGGGGTTTATTTACATAGCATGAAGTCTTCCTTTCCTTTATTATTGAGATAATTCAGCCCTGAGCAGGACGCACAGTATGCAAAGGAAAGGTCTCCTCCCAGCCAGATCCCACCTTCGCTTCCTCTGAGCCAGATAGCCAACTCTTGCTGTCCACCTTGGTTGTGGGAATAAACTAGATGGCCAAGGCTCTCACTTTGTTAGCCTGCTTTTCTTGCAGTGAAAGCTCCAGAATCTATGTAGGAGGGGCTCAGGGGTAGCAATGTCCTGGCAAGGAGCTGGAGGTTAAGGGGCATCTCTCAAGTTGCATTTGCAAAGTAAGCACACCCCTAAGGTTGCAACTTTTAACAATGTAACATTTTCTGAAGCTCCTTTTCTAAAATGTGTATCAGACCAAGGAAATGTCAGTAGTTGGATTAAGGAACAGCTCCAACTTCGCCTTGTCTGTGATTATTGCTGCATAACAGGTTACTTCAAAACTTAGTGGCCTCAGACAACAGTGAAGGTCTAATACATCTCACGGTTTCTGTGGGTCAAGAATTTGGACATGCTTTAATTGGGCAGTTCTAGCCTGGGCTCTGTCCTGAGACTGCAGTCATTTGAAGGCTTGACTGGGGCTGGAGGATGGGCTTCCACCAGAACACACTTACATGGCTCTCGGCAAGGGGGCCTCAGTTCCTTGACACCTCCGCTGCTCCACAGGGCTGCCTGAGCATCCTCACCGCTAAGCAGTGGACTTCTTCCAGAGCAAATGATCCAAGACATGAAGCAGGAGCCACCTATCTTTATGATCTAGCTTTGGTCACTTCCTCAATTTCCTGTGCTTGGGTGCAGCCCAGCATTTGTCAGCACAGCAGGGAGCTCCGCAAAGGTGTGACTACAATACATGAGGGTCATTGAGAACTGTCTTGGAGACCGGTTATCACAAATGGTTACCATTAATATTATTTGGCAGGGTTTTTTTTTAAGGTCCGGAGGAGCGTACCACATGGCTAAAGCCACCATTTCTTATGTTCTTTCTAGTCAATGCAAATTCAGTGGCCAGTTACTGTTAATGGTATCCCATGTTGCAGCCAAACCAACCATCTGCCAACATGGACTCAGCGCTCTGTCGGTGCCAGCCCCCTTTCCAGATGGGGGAATAGAGCAGTAGTCGAGAGAGATGCGATTCTTCATCATGGGTCCCTGAGGTCCTGGAGAGGGAAGACACAAGGAGACAAATGGATGGCACTTAGTGTTGCGATACTATAGAGGGGACTGTAGGTAGTGCTGTCAGTTAGGGGATCCAGGAAGGACACCAAGGCCTGAGCTAGGGGAGTCTGTCCACCTTGGTCGGGAATCAGAAATCTGCAATGACCCATGCTTTGGAATGAGGTGGCTGCAAGCCAAACCTTTCAGTAGAAAAACAGCCTGGATAAGATAGACTCTTGAGAGCATGGGGCACCCCTCATTTGCCCGACGCTCTCCCTCCTGGAATGTGAGATCCACAGGAGAGGAACTTACTAGGCCTTATTTACCCCTGTTTCTTCGCCACCTAAAAGATGACTAGTATGTACTTGGCATTCACTAGTGATTATCACTAATAATTATTGTTTAGGGGCGCCTGGGTGGCTTAGTCAGTTAAGCTCAAGTCATGGTCTTGCGGTCTGTGAGTTCAAGCCCCTCATCAGGCTCTGTGCTGACAGTTCAGAGCCTGGAGCCTGCTTCGGATTTTGTGTCTCTGCCCCTCCCTCACTCATACTCTGTCTCACTCTCTCAAAAATAAACATTAAAGAAAATTTTTTAAAATAATTATTATTTAATAGCCTTCTTGGTGTCTCCAAGTGTTTCAGGTTTAATGGAAGTCATTATTCATGTTAATAAACAAAAGTTATTGAAGTTCTCAGTCCACTTACAGTGGAATGTCAACACAGAATCCTAAAGATTGCCAGAGAGGGGTGGGGAAAACAGAGGGGAAGCCCCAGGAGCCTGTGTCTTCCTGGTTCCTCTTTCAGCCCTCTGTCTCAGCTTCTGCTTCAGAAGACTCTCTCTACTCAGCCTGCCTGGCCTGAATGAACGGGAACTTCAGATCTTCCCAGGACCTTCTCAAAGCATCTCCAACACAAAATGTTGGTGTCCCAGACTTTAAGGTTTATAGTAACCAGAGAGGGATAGATGTGACAGCATCAGCCATCAAATAGCCTGAGAGAGAATACCGAGACACCCCGGTTCTTGAAAGTTTCTGGGGCCCAGCCAGGCTCTCCCCATCTTGCTGCCCTCTTCCCGATGGACCGACCTCAGTGTATTCCCACTCTCTTCCTGGACTACCCTGTCCATAGCCATGTAGATCCATGCCATGTATCAGCAGTTGGGGGTCTAAAGCTCCAAACTAACACCTTGCCTTTCACATGGTCACATTTTTAGTATTGCTGCCTACCTTTCTTCTAAGTGAAGCACAGCTGTTATACGTAACAGTTTATTGTATTCCCATAATGAAATATGCAACACCCCCTTCCTCTTACAAGTCACAAGTGTCCTAGTCAATTTTTATGGGTTTTTAAATGGCAATTTTTTAATTCTAGCTATACATAAATATGCATACATGCCCACAAGACCCCTGATCTGATTAAAACAAAGAAAATATCATCTTGAGAAAACTGACAAATCTTGAGTACTTTTTAAAAAGGTCTTTTGGTGTATTATATAAACACCATCACTTTGCAGAACAATTTGCTGTCCATGCAGTTAATTTAGGGTTTTTTTTTTAAGATTGTCTATTATCAAAAGACTTTATCAGAGAGGTAGCACAATTGAATGAATCCCAGCCATTTTGTGGACAGGTGGACTGAGCGAGAAGTTCAGAGGGCATTCTGGAATGATTTGCAACGTCTCAAACAGAAATATAACATCTTTCATCCTCTGCAGAGTCTGGAGCTAAATTCACACCTTTTTTTTTCTTCCCATCACTTAAAATCAAATTCTCGCCCTTAATACTTCCTTTCAGAACTGCACCAAAAATGATAATGTCTTCTCATGCATACGAATTACCCAAAGTGTATGAGAATCAGCCCCACTGGAGTGTGCTGAAGTCTTAACCCAACTAAATTTAAAGCTGCTAAGCCTCGATTAAGGCAAAGTTGTCTTTTTATTTTATAAGACATTTAGGACAGTTCACATCACCCTGCACTGATGCACTAAAATAGATTGTGGGCAAACTATAAAGAGAGCATATGCTCCCCATATCTGTTCTGGAGCCAGGTTGGATGATGAATTCTGATTTGGGATTGAAGCAAACAGTGGCATCTGTCTCCCCTGCACACACCTGTTTGGACACGGGTTTAACACCCTCCTTCACTGTTCATCTGTGGAAAGGTGGTACATTTTCAACGGATATCTCATGCTCTACAGACCACATGGACACGCAACAGTTATTTGCTGGAGGAACAAACTCCTTGGAGAAACAGCAATAAAAGAAGTCTCTCCTGCAACAAATTTCCACTAATCATAGTTTTTGTGGAAGGCAACTAAGCTCAGAACATGAATTGAAGATACCACGAGGGGGAGCTAGAGATCAGGAAATCCAGAAACCATTGGCGCTGCAGACCGCTCAAGAAGCTCTGGACTTTAATCCAACGGACGAAGCCTTTCACTTGTGGGAACTGTGACAGCAACAACGACTTATATCTTCACCATTTTGCTACGATGGAGTTATTCTCTATATGCCCATTTTGATAAATTTGCACACCCTGTGATTACATAGAATTTCCTGACTGGCTGCAGGCTACAGAACCCAGGTCTGTGTGATAAACAAGCATCTTAAGTACTTTGTGTTCATATCCTTTTTAGCCTGACACAGACAGAAATTCCACTTGTCTACTTTAGTGCTTTTCCAGGGGAAGTTGGAATTGGGAGACACTGTCTTAACCTAGGTCCTTCCCTAAAAGCAGAGCCTGAGAAAAGTCCTGAAACAAGGATGGCTTCTTTGAGAAGCTATCCCAGGAATGGGGAGAAGGAAGGGGAGAAAATGGCAAAAGGGGAGGAGAGAAAGTGGATGCAAGGATGCATTATCAAGGCTGGCGGGTCATTGCTGTAGGCAGCCAGGGCTCAGCCCTGTGCAGACTTCTGAGCAGGCCTCCCAGAATTCTCTGCCTCCCCCCACCTCCCAGACCCCATCCCCCGCCCAGGGTTCCCATGAATGTTAATCTCCTGCACTTCCAGGCTGCATGTGTATCGTGTATGGTGCATGCTGAAAGGGCTCTTTCTGCCATCCCATGCCACGGCATTAGAGAAACCCTGGGGCCACAAGCAAAAAACACACTTAAGGCAAGGTGCAATCAGGGCAAGGTAAGCTGAGGCTTGCGTGAAATCGTTCACCACAACCACAGCTGGCTGCAGAGTTGAGGCCAAGGGGATATGGGACAGGCAGTGCATAAGGCATGTCTGATACAGTCCACCCTTGTCCCCCTCAGGTCCACGCACACCCGCATTAAATCCAATCTGTCGCCACATCCTCAAGGCAGAGACCAGCCGAAATCCTTCCTGTAGATGGCCCTGGAGCCACAGTTGATATTCATCATCTCGCATACTAATACCAACCATTCTAGATTTCCGCTCTCTTGGCCAGCACTTGAACTTGTCTAAATTATATGCCAGGCGAGGTGACCAGACCTCCACCCCGGAGCATCCTAAATCCTTAGTTGCGCTTTTTAGCCCATGGTTGCTACAATTGCCCATTTATCTTTACTGCGGGACACACATTCACCAAGAGGTGCCTATGTGAATCCCCTGAGATGAGACATACCTGGCCCTCCCTCACTGTGAAGCAACACCTCTGTCCTTCATAATAATCAGGACTTGACTTCCCATCCATCATAATCACTACCTTTTATTGTTGTGGTGGTAAATACAGCACAACATTTGCTTTTTTTGAGAGAGAGAGTGCACATGCACAACAGGGACAGAAGGACAAAGAGACTCTTAAGCAGGTTCCACTCCCAGCGAGAAGCCCTACACGGGGCTGGATCCCACGACCCTGGTATCATGACCTGAGCCATAATCAAGAGTCAGATGCTGAACCGAGCCACCCAGGTGCCCCCCAAACTTATTTTTAAATATACAATTCAGTGGTATTATGTTCACAATATTGTACAACCATCACTACTCTCTATTTCCAGAACTTTTTTTTTTTTTTTTTTTTTTATCGCCCAAACAGAAACCCTGTACCCATTAAGCAATAATTCCTTATTCCCCCTCTCCCAGCCCCTGTTGGCCTAATCTACTTCCTGGCTTACTTTACTCAGCATAGTGCTTTCAAGGTTCATCTGTGTGGTAGCATGTATTAGAATTTCATTCCCTTTTATGGTTGAATAATATCCCATTGTATGTCTGCCCTACATTTTGTTTATTCATGTATCTGTTGAGGGACCCTTCTGTTGTTCCCACCTTTTGGCCATTGTGAATTGTGCTGCAGAGAACATTGGCTTCCAAGTATTTGTTTGAGTCCCTGTTTTCAGTTCTTTTGGATATATACCTGGGAATGAAATCGCTGGTGACTCTAATTTTAATTTTTTGAGGAACCACCATACTGCTGTTTCCCACAGCCGCTGTGTCATTCTACATTCCCACCACAAGGGGTCTAATGTCTCCACATCCTCACCAACACTTGTTCTTTTCTTTTCTAGTAGCATTTTCAACGGGTGTCAAGCAGTATCTTGTTATGGTTTGCATTTCTTTCATGACTGGTGGTGTTGGACAACTTTCGTGTGTTTTTGGTCATTTGTAGGTCTCATTTAGAGACATATCTATTAAGTTCTTTGCCTGTTTTTCAACTGAGTTGTTTGTCTTTCTGTTGTTGAGTTGTAGGGGTTCTTTATATACAGTTGACCCTTGAGAACACAGTTTTGGGGCTTCCTGGGTAGCTAAGTCCATTAAGCGCCGGAGTCTTGGTTTTGGCTCAGGTCATGATCTCACTGTTTGTGAGGTCAAGCCCTGTGTTGGGCTCTGCACTGACAGTGCAGAGCCTGTTGGGATCCTCACTCTCCCTCTCTCTGCCCCTCCCCCCACTCATGTATACACGCTTTCCCTGAAAATAAATAAACTTGAAAAAAAAGCAAAGAAAACACACTTTTGAACTGTGTGGGTCCACTTCCATGTGGATTTTTTTGTTTTTGATAAATACAGTACAGTACTATGAATGTAGTTTCTCTTCCTTATAACTTTCTTAATATTGTTTTCTTTTCTCTAGCCTACTTTATTGTAAGAACATAGTATATAATATATATAACATACAATTTATGGGTTAATTGACTGTATATGTCATTTGTAAGGCTTCCCGTCAACAGTAGGCTACTAGTAGTTAAGTTCTGGGGGAGTCACAAATTATACATGCATTTTCCACTGTGTGGAGGTCAGCGCCCCAAGTCCTGCATTGTTCAAGAGTCAACTATATTCTGGATATTAAACTCTTATTAGATGTATGATTTGCAAATATCTTTTCCATTCCCTAGATTATTTTTTCACTTTCTTGAGAATGTCCTTTGATGCACACGTTTTAAATTTTGATGAAGTCCGATTTATTTTTCCTTGTGCTGCTCATGGCTTTGGTGTCATAATCTAAGAACCCATTGCCATATCCAAGGTCATGAAGATTTACCCCTATGTTTTCTTTTGAGACATTTATGGTTTTAGCTCTTACATGCAGGTCATTGATCAATTTTGAGTTGATTTTTATGAATGGTGTGAGGTAGAGGGTCCCTCTTCAGTTTTTTGCATGTGGAAATCTAGTTGTCCTAGCTTCTCCCTGCCCACCCCTTTTGTTTTTGCCTCTGGCCCACTTACATGAGAAACCCAGGGTGACCAGGTGGTAGTTATGCTTTAAATTCAGTGACATTTGCAATGTCCCCTAGTGGGAGAGACTGCCCTCCACTCCCTCTTCCCTCACCAAGAACCAAGACTGCTTATTTGCCAGAGCACAACCCAAGGTTGTGGGGACAAGAAGCACAGATTTCTCAAGTCACTGAGAGTGATGGTAAGAGAAGCCACTCTAACCCCCACCCCTTGGTTCCCGACTCATGGATTTCAGCTATTGGGAACATAGGACCAACATGGAGTTTAGCACATATGCTAAAGGATAGCACCCCACCTACACAGGGTGCTGTCCCAGGTTTTCCCCTTCACAGCCTTGCAATAGGCCATTCTGACTTTCTATTAGGCCAACTGTTTCTGGATGAATCTTTTGGTCATGAGTCCATTGTCTACTCCCTTTACTGTAAAACAGATCCCTAGGCTTGAGGCAATGTTTGAATCCCATGCCAATAAACCAGGCATCTGTAAGTCCTTGGATGGTTATGCTGGTGAAGGCACTATGGCAGGGAAGGAAACCCATATCTAGAATAAGTGTTGACTCTGGCAAGGACTAATCACTGTCTCCCCTAGGGCAGAAAGAATCTGACATAATTAACTTCTTACCAGTGTCCTGGTCTCCTTAACAAATCGTGTCATATTGAGCACCCAGTATTGGTTTATGTTGCTGACAGGTAAGAGTCAGCAGTGGCAGTAGCCAGATCACCCTTAATAAAAGGAAACACATGATGTTGGGCCCACATATAGCCTGATCTTTGCCACCATTGCCATGCCATTCATGAAATTATTTATTGTCCAAACAGTGGGTTGGCTGATAATGGATCCATAGAGTGAATCACCTTATCTACCTAGATGCTGAGTGCTTCCTCTGTACAAGATGCTCTCTGGGATGGGTGGAGCCTTAAAATAAGGCCAAAGATTGGTACACTGGTGCCCATTTCCATAGATTAGTATCGCTGATTTTTCCTTTTGCCTCAAGCTCCAATATAGCCCAGCACAGTACTGTTACTGATCCTCTGTTTATTTCAAATTTTGGTATTTTGGGAGGCGCCTAGGTGGCTCAGTCAGTTAAGTGTCCCACTCTCAGTTTCAGCTCAGGTCATGATCTTATAGTCATGAGATCGAGCCCCTCATTGGGCTCTGCCCTGGGTATGGATCTTGCTTAAGATTTTCTCTCTCATCCTCTCCCTCTGTTCCTCCTGTGCTCGCTCAAGCGTATGTGCTCTTTCTCTCCCTCTGTCTCCCCCCCCCCCAAAAAAAAAAGGTTTTTGGTATTTTACTCATCATGGATTTTTTTACATTAATTTTGACCCTTTAAATATTATAGTTAACATTTTTCTTCACTATCAATACATTTTTCACACAAAGTGAGGGCTATCCTTGTCCCAGCCTGAGGGCAATAATTTTTTACTTAACATCCACATGTTGAACCAGTCTGTCTGTAAGCCAGATCCAAGTTTTCTCCTCCTGAGTCAGGGGGACATAGGCACATATGTTCTTACTTTATTGTAAGAACATAGTATATAATATATATAACATACAAATTATGTGTTAATCGACTATATATGTCATTCGTAAGGCTTCTTACCACCCCACCATAAGCCCAGAAGGTCATATCTTAGTCCTTTTGGGCTGCTATAACAGAACATAAGGAACCAGGTAGCTTATAAACAATAAACATCTATTTCTCACAGTTCTGGAGTCTGGGAAGTCCAAGATCATGGCACCAGCAGGTTCGGTGTCCTGTGACCGTCTTCTTCTGGGTTGCAGAGTGCCAACTTCTCCCTGTGTCCTTATGTGGTAGAAAGGGCTAGGGAGCTCTCTGGGGTCTCTTTTATAAGAGGACTAGTCCCACTTATGAGGGCTGTATCCTCATGGCCTCCCAAAGTCCCCATTACTAATACCACCACGTTTAGTGTTAGGAATTCAGTGTATGAACTTGGGGGGAACACAAGCATTCAGACCATAACTGGCTCTAAGTGTGAGCTAAAGGAGAAGTGTCATTGCATCAGAGACAGATGATCTAAGGGTCTAAGCCACCTGTTCACATAATTTACATGTTTCTATTGGACTTCCTTGAGTGGACCTGATCCTGAATACACAATTTTCATTGCATGATGGATCACTATTGTGCCCTTCCAATCAATGACTTGTTGAGTCTGACAATGCCCAACTCATTATGGTTAGTCCAACAGCACAGTCACTGCTCTCTGATTAGTAGGCACTAAGTCTCTACCAGACCCAGTTGCACAACAGGAGCTGGTTCTTAAAGTATGAGTAGTTCTCTGCAGCAGAAGGAATGGTCTTACTCCAGAATGCTGAAGGTCTACACTGTCACTCTCCCACTGGGGCTTGCCAGAGACTCAACATGGAACCCTTCTCCATCATAGAGGATGCTGAGTCTATCACCATTGGTTCCTCCAGTCATACAACCTGAGCAGAAGAGCAGATTGCTGTAGAGCCCTCTCTTGCTCTGGACTCCCTCAAAACTGGTAGTCTTCCAAGTCATCTGAGTAATGAATCTGGAGAAATATTACCAAGTGTGCTGTTCCTAGAGTCCCAGGGGTAAACCAAGTACTGTGCTTCTTTCTTAGTAGGAGATGATACAACAATCCTGCCATGTCCCAGGCCAGTGAGACCTCTAAAAACCTCATCAACATGGCATACCCTGATTATTTCTAGGGTTCCCTTTCTACCCTTGGCATGCAAGTGTTTTCTTACTAGGGCATCCAATGCTTGCCACTTGCTGTTTACCAGGTGCATTTGGCCTAATGTTATAACGGAGCACCATTGTACTTTTCAGACTGTATTGTGACAGAGGGTACTGAGGTGCTATCTTATTCATGACATTTAGATTCTTAGTTTAATAAAGTCATTTTTAAGCATCTATGTAGGATTTCTTTCTGGTTTCCAGCCCCTGCATAGTCCCTGGCACATGGCAAGGGGTCAGTAAATGTTGGTTGGTTGGTTGGTTGGTTGGTTGGTTGGATGGGAGAATAAATGAATGGATTTCCATCTCCTTGGAACTTCTCCCAAGACATCAGCCAAGTTGCCTGTGTGAAGTAGGTTCTCACAGGGTCAAAAGAGCAACTTATGGTGAAATTTGAACAATATCTGTAGATTAGACAACACTATTATATCAGTGGTTATTTCCTGATTTTGATAATTGAACTGTGGTTATATAAAACAATGTTTTTGTTTTTAGAAAATATACACAGAAATACTTAAGAAAAAAAGGGAAGTGCATCTGCAACTTATTCCCAAGTGTTTCAGGAAAGAAATTATACATCTATATTTCTACCTGTCAATTAAGAAAATGATAAGACAAAGTATAGTAACATGAAACATTTGGAGAATCTGAGGGATAGATATACAGGAATCTTCTTTCTATTTCTGCAACTTTTATGTAAGGTTGAGATCATCTCAAAATAAAAGTTAGAAATAAATACATTAATAATTATAATTACCAATCTTATCAGTCATGAATTATCAGTTTCATTAAAATCAAAAACTAAAACAAACAATACATTCGACTCCTTAGGACATCTTTGTGCTCTTAGAACAAAAAGCCCCAAACAGAATCCACTTAAAATGGGTACAAATATGATTTGGTTATTGTCTACAAAATTGAACCTATCAACTATTGACAAGAAGTTTGTTTTCAATATTTTACTAAACTAAATTCTAGGTTATTATGACCACTATGCTCTAAATCTTAGGACAAAGGATGGATCGACTATTTTTTTATTTATAGCTTTTATATTATATTTTATTTATTTCATAACATTTCATTTATAACTTTTATATTATTTATGACTGTCTTATTTTTAGGGAGAGAGTGGTTTTCTGCCAAAAGTACATGACATGCTCTGGCATCCTTTACTTACAACTTCCACAGGGTGATCACAAAAATATCATTCTTCTAAAACCATGTGAGGCTCCAAGTATTTGATATTCGAATCATCCTCCTTTGAACTCCTATCACGTCAACATTTTTGTCGATTTTCTTTCTTTTGATCCTTATCTGATCTAACTTGGCCAGAGGCGCAGGGCTTTCCACATGATCCCAGAAACTCTCCAACACTATTTTCATCAATTTCATGAAATCCTTGGTCTCTGTCAGGATTTTCAACCCCATTTCATAGACAATTTGCATCCCATCTCCGTTTTATTGATGGAAGTTTAAAACATGCTAGAGTCAGACCAAGATGCTGCCACGCTGGGCAGGGAGAAATTCTGGTGTCGGCAAGAAAACGAAGTTTGAGTGATTTGTGTGTATGTGGACTCCGAGGGTTTCTGCTTCCCTTGCACTGTGTCACTGTGGCTACGGGGCTAAGGAGGCCCCTGCACACTCTCCGAGCTGCCTGAGCCACGGGGTTGTGGAGCAGCAGAGACTTTTCTTCTGAGGAATTTCTACGAAGCTTGCCATTCACCAGGTTTCCTAGTTCTATGCAATCAGGGACCCTGTGAGGTCTGCTGGAGGAGAGAGAGAGGGAGAGAGAGACATTTGTGAAAGACCAGCAGCTTCTCTGATTAAATGGTTCTAACCATGTACTCAAAATCCTCCTACCTGGTTCCTGGTAGTTCCTCAATCCTTAACAGTCAAAACAATGCATGTTAAGGAGCACCTGGGTGTCTCAGTTGGTTAAGCGTCCTACTCTTGATCTCGGCTCTGGTTATGATCTCACAGGTCATGAGTTTGAGCCCCACGTGATTCTGCTTGTGATTCTCTCTCTCCCTCTCTCTTTCTCTCTCTCTCTCTCTCTGCCCCTCCCCCACTCATTTTCTCTCTCCCTCTCTCTCTTCTCTGTCTCTCAAGTAATTAAACATTTAAAAACATGAGTGTTAAGTGAAGGTTGGGGTCTTTCAAAAAGTGATTTTTAAAAGGGAGGTAAAGGAGGGATTACTACATGGAGCACAGGGGATTTTGAGGACAGTAGACATGCCTTGTGTGACACCATAATAATAGAGGCAGGTCCTTATACACTTGTCAGAACCTACTGAGTGTGCAGCACCCAGAGTGAGCCAGAAACTATGATGATGTGTCAGTGCAGGTTCATTATTAGTAACAAATGCACCACTCTGGTGGGGGGTGTTGATAAGGAGGGAGGCTGTGCAAGTGTTGGGATGGGGGGGTGGGGGTGGGGTAAATGGGAAACCTCTGCACCTTCATTCACTTTTGTCGTAAACCTAAAACTGCTCTAAACAAATAAGTCTCAGGGCGCTTCGGTGGCTCAGTCGGTTGAGCGTCTGACTCTCGATCTCGGCTCAGGTCATGATCTACTGCTTGTGAGTTTGAGCCCCGTGTCTGGCTCTGTGCTGACAGCATGGAGCCTGCTTGGGATTCTCTCTCTTCCCCTCTCTCTGCCCCTCCCTTGTTTGTGTGTGCCTGCACATGTGCACTCTCTCTGTCTCAAAATAAGTAAACTTAAAAAAAAAATAAGTCTTAAGAAAATGGAATATTTCTTTTTAAGCTGAATTAGTACTTGAAATTGGAGACGGTAATCATGGCCACCATTTCCTGTGATTTTGCCAGCTCTGGGCTGTGAGCTTTATGTCTATGGGCACTTCTCTGTGGCACTGCATTTCACTGATGGAAGAAGTAAAATGACTGCATTTTACCAAGTACGGCCTTCAGCCCCTTGATGCTGAACTTCCCTTTCCCACCTGCTGGGGGTTCTTTATAGGGGATAGTATGTTGGCATCACCTTGGCCCACTGTAGGGGACCTACAGACCCCCTCTGCGGGGCAATCCAGGGTCCCTTCAGCCCCACCAATGGCTGCCTTCTTATCTACACCTCCATCCCAGGCCCCCTGCCCCTCCCCATCCTCCATGTTCCTTTTCCTGGAGCCTAGCCACCTGCTAAGGTCGTCACTCTGAGAGGACTGCGGGGAACTGAGGTAGTCACAGGCCCCCATCTTTCTTCCCACACACACTCCATGGCAGTCCCTGCCAGCTTCTGTGCTCAGGACACTCTGGTGTCTTCCACCTTTTGACCCAAGATTGCACCCATGGCTGTGTCCTCTTGGCTCCTCCCCGGGTGGCTTCCTCTGCTGCGCCTGCAGGTTCTGAGCTCAGCGCACCTAGGTGGGATTGGGGTGCTTGCTCCTCCTCCTGCAGGCACCCCAGTCATTCCATGTGACTAGCCCCCTCATACTCAGCACCCCACACGTGAGCCCAGGGTTTGTTTGCACAGGGTTAAGTTCCCCTTGGGTAGCAAGAAAATAACCATCTCACAAACTAGGATCCTCTCCTCTGTGTGGCCAGTATCCTTTCTTCTGGACACAGACTTGCCTGAGAAGCCAGACCTTTGTCCTTGCTTTTCGAGCAAGGAGACTTCCAGGTAACAGGACGTTTAACTGCTTCTGATGCACATCCATGGGCATCACTGATACTGGAAATAGTCCTGGGCATGAGAGCTAAGGCGACTGCAGACTTTACAGAGCCACATGGGCTCTGGGCTGCCCTCCTCTGTGCCCCAGGGCTAGCCATGCCCCTCCCAACTGGCCTCCCCTTTCATTTTTATGCTGTGCTGCCAAACAGGTGGCTGAAAAGTCCTTTCACCCAGAGCCCTGCAGTTCCTGTTCCACTGTGCACCTGTTACAGAACACCCTCAAGGGCAGGCTTACTTAGCTAGTTTGTAAGATCTGGGGGATCGCTCTTCGGGAGTCCTTGAGCATGGACAGGAAGTCTCCTCTGCCAGCCACCCCTCACTCTTTGTCAGAGGTGAAAATGAAGCTGAGATGGGGAGACGACTTCCCACAGTCACACAGCTAGTTGTTGCGCTGAGTCATTAACTAGGCCAGTTTTACCCCCACCTGCCTGGTTTTCCCCACCCGTTCCCTCCCGACAGGTGCCTGCCTGCAACGCAGTCAATTCCCTCCAGGTCTAGACTTCAAGGTGTCCCGCCAGAGGGGCTGCTCTGCTGCTCGGCCCTGCCTCTCAGAGCCTCACTGGGGACTTGGGTGTATTGAGACAAAGCCCAGCCCTCTCATTAGACCATCTTTCCTAGTATATACTTTCATTTAAGGGCAAAGAAGGTCTCCTTTCATTATTTTGCTTTAAGTAACCAAGATCGACTTTAGACTACAAGGGTTTGCCAGCGGAATACCCTTTGATCACATACCACCACTCAGTTGGGTCTGATGAATTACCCCAAACCCCACCATTGTTCTAGTCCTTCACTGAGACCAAGTAACCCCCACAGTCCCAGTTAAAGACAAGAGTGACCTGGTGGGGTAGCCCAGTCACCCACTCGCTCCTAACAGCCCATTAGCCCAGAGTGTTTATTTATTTGATTAGGTGCCTGTGTCATATGGTCCTAAAGGAAGTGGACACAGGAGAGAGCTTTCGATGGTGGGGAAAGAGGTAGGGGAAGTGCCCAGAAGAAGTAGAAGCTGGCTGGGGAGGCAGGGCAGTAAGCCTGCAGAGGCCATGCGTGAGTAATGGGGTCAAGGGCTGGCTGTCATGGCTTGGGAGTCAGGGACTGGGGAACAAGGGAGGGCAGGAAAAATCAGGGCCCCAACATTCATGTTTTCAGCATTTCTGTTACTGCAGCTGCATGACTATGGCAAGTCCCTTAAACACTCTGTGCCTCCATGTCCTCAGGGTAAAGGGGAGACGGGAACAGCTGGGGTGGGGCAGGGGGCAGGCTGGGCCTGCAGGGCCTTCTGGGCCCACTAGGTCATGGGGCTTTGTTCTAGATGCTACAGCAGGCCACTAGGCGGGTTGTGGGTGCAGGTTGGGGCCTGCAAGAAAGCTGATCAGATTGACTTTGAAACAGGGCCCCATGTGAGGAGCAGGGACTAGGGGAGTAAAGGAGGCTGGGGGGAGGTGTCAGGGCCTGAATGATTGTACCTCCCCTCACCCCAATTCATATGTTGAAGCCCTAATGCCCAATGTGATGGTATTAGGAGGTGGGACCCTTGGGAGGTGATTGGGATTCGATGAGGTCACAAGGTTGGGCCCCTCATGATGGGATTAGTGCCCTTATCAGAAGAGACGCCACTGTGCTGGCCCTCCCTCTGCCTCCCTCTGCCTCCCTCTGCCATCTGAGGACAGGGAGAAGGCAGAGTGTGAGCCAGGAAGAGAGCTCTCACCAGAACCCAACCATGCTAGCACCCTCGTCTGCAGCTTCCAGCCTCCAGAACTGTGAGAAAATACATGCCTGTTGCTTAAGCCGGCCACTCTGTGGTCTGTTTGCATGGCAGCCTGAGCTAAGACAGGAAGCTAACTGGGGTTCCAACTCCATGAACGATGGAACAGAGTGACAGCCAGGTGGGGAGGGGGGCAGACAGGGTATGGGGCACATGCTGTACCGATGGACCCACTTGATGACAGTTTGCATGCGGGGACAGAAGAGAAGGGGCATCAGGAATGTCTCCCAGGTCTCAGCTGGAGCCCTAGGGAAGACAGAGTCTGCTCTGGGCTGGGGGTCCATGGAGGGTAGCAGGTGGGGGTGGCCTTCTGTTGTGGAGGCTCCCGCCCTGGAGCATGCCCTAGGGTCTGGTCAGGGAGAGGCCCAAGAGGTGGAAGGCAGCGGGACGGCGGGGAGCTGCGCAGAGGCACCCCCAGAAGAGAGCAGCAGTGGATTACTGTGGTAAGGCCTTGCCTTCACGGGCTCTTAGTTCAATACGTTTACCCCAACCGTCTCCCCACAACGTATGTTGCCGCGCAAGCACATTCCGCCCTGGCTGTCCTCCTCTGTGGGGAGGGTCCTGTGGTTGCAAGCCACCCCCCATCCCCCCGACTCTGCAGATTCATGCTGTGTCCATCCTTCGTGGCCAGCCTCAGCGTCCCCGCTTCTTTCCCCCGAACTCGCTCAGCCCTTCTGTTCCCCGCTTTTGTGTGACCCGAGAGCCGTGTGTGCTCTGTCTACTTCCACAACAATGGAGATGAGCTTCTCATGAGCAGGGGTCACCCTTTCTTCTCTTCTGAATCCTGGCAAACACGTGAGGAGGGGTTTTGGTGACACACAGACGCATGCCATCGGTATAGTTAAACACAAGATCTGTAGGTTGGGTTACGTAACCTGAAGCATCTTCTGAGAGTTAGAACAGGCCAGCTGTGGAATGCATTCTGCCTTTGAAGGTATGAATGGCCCTTCCCGAGAGGTGTCCAAGAGCACACACAGACGCCGTCTGGGGGAGGAAGAGGGTGAGGAGATTCCTGCTACGGGGGTGGGGAGGTCAGACTACACAGCCCCTAAGGACAGCGCCTGCTCTGGGGGCCTCCCAGCCTAAGACCAGGGCAAGAAGAATGATCACGGAAAGCTGAAGGATTCACTGTCATAATTCCAGAGTTTGGCACTTAGCTTAATCTGAAAATATTTGCCAACCTATTATGAATAACGATATTTGCGGCTTAAAATGCTTACCCTCCACAGCTTCGGAGTGTGAAGATGAGGCCTACCCTGACAAAGATGTACTCACTGCTTTCAGAGCAAATTGACACAGGGAGCTTACAAACCTAATTGTTGGCATCTCTGTCACATTTGCCTCCCCCAGGGCCACTTTGATAACCCGGCTGACAAATGCAGTGGGGTGCAGCACGGGAAGGCTCCCAGACCAGAGGGCTCAGTGGGCCCTAACTCCTCCTCACACCGGCCCACACACACCCTTCTGTTGTCATGGGGTCCCTGGACCCTCTTTCCTTGGCTGCCCACATGGTTCTCATGGACATCATTACTGCCATGCACACAGTGTGGCGAGGCCCCGAGGGTATGTGATCAAGGCCATCGGCCAAAGTGGGTGACCAAGGCCACCAGAATTCTCGGTCACTGAATGACTCCACACGTCTGTGGAGGAGGGGCTCCTCTTCCCTGAGGAATGGCCAAAGACCACCCGAGCTCTGTGTCCACAGGTAAAGATGTCTGCACAGAACACAGGCTGCGGGGAGGCACACGTCCGTCAGCGTGGAAGGAAATTCCCGTCCAGGATAATCAAAAAGCCAGCCCATGGCGGAGGCTTGTTGCAGGGCCAGCCTGATCCAGGGCCTCACTTCTGCCCTGAAGCTGTTCTCGTGGTGCCTCAGCTGCGGCTCAAATCATGGGGTCCTCCCCTCTCGTGGATGGGACCCCTGCCCCCTCCAAGCCTCCACTGTGGCCGGGGGTGGGCTGCACACAAGAGGCAGGGGCTGAGAGTGGAGAAAGATGGAAAGGAAAACTGGGGTACTCGAACGAGCCGTGCCGGGCAGGGAACACGCTCCCTTAGGGGAAGGGATAGAGAAGAAAGACGAGCAGCGGCTGGCCAGGAAAGCAGGGGCTGGCAGCCACCGCCAAGACTCGGAGCAGGAGAGAGATCTGCACAGCTCTGGCCTGGCCTCTGAGACCCAGAAAACTGGAGAATGAAGCCAAGCACAATGAAAACACTAAGTTTTAAAACTCACGCTCCAGCCAACACTTATACCTCAGTGAACTAGATCAGCATCTGCAGGGGTGAGGACAAGATATGGGCGGTCAGCTGCATAACTGTCCAGGGTCCTGCGGCCAGGAGCCCCAGCTCCCTGTCTCACCCATGTGCTCGGCAAGGCCGATGTCTGCAGCAAGTCTTTCCTTCATTCTTCTCGTTCTGCAGACACCTACCAGGGCTCCTGCTGTGGGCGTCGGGCCCTGTTCTCGCCATTGATCTGAGCAGTAGACACAGAGAGAGGTCACTGCTGTCACAGAGCCCACGTTCGCATTGACAGAGGTGGATGACAAAGAGGACAATTCAGATAACAACACAGGCAGAAGAAAAATAAAGCAAGGTGAGAGGTTGGAAAGCAGGGCACTTTGGAGCAGGTGGTCCAAGACCTCCCTGAAGAGGTGACATCTGTGACAAGGAGACATGCAAGGACTGGGGAAGAGGGCTGGGCAGAGGGAACATCCAGAGTAAAGGCACAGAGCATGGAGGAGCTTCTGGGGCATTCTGGGGCGGCCTGGGACCTCCGCTGGGTCTCTCTTGCAGGGCTCTCTGGTCCTCTGCTGATCCCCTGACGAGGGCTCCTGGAGCAGACAGGGCGCCCAGACCTGTCACCCGTGGGGAACCAGAGGCAGAAGCTGGGCAGGGCGCCTCTGAGACTGTCCAAAGAGCAAATACCACTCATTTTCAACATTGTTGCTCATACAAGAAAGTAGATAATTTAAAGCAAACAAACAATAAACCACTGCAGAGTCATCCAGTTGGTAGTTTGTTACTTCTTACCCAGAACATCCCCTTTAAATCCTCAGCAGGACAGGGCAGGACCCTGGGAATCTCGTTAAGTCTCTGACTTTAGGAAAGAATCTGACCATCCCGGGCTTGCCGGCAGGCTTGAAAGCAGTTTCTGGTCAGGCCCTGGGAAGGAACGGGGACCCTAACAATGTCTCCCTTTTTATTACTGGTAATTGTAACCCATCTGGTGTTTTGATGCACACATTTATGGAACGTAACTCGCTCAGCAGCAGTGCACACCCAGGGCCCAAACTGCATGGATGAGGGCACCACGTCTCCTCCAGGGCCACCTGGAAGCCTGGCCTCACCAGCAGTGGCTGTGGTCCCCGGGGCGAGGCTGGACGGCTGGGCCGAGGCCGCTCTGCAGGAGGACACACATAGCTCTCAGCATGTCCCTTTTTGCACATCTGTGGGGCAGGGATGACCCTCGGCACCCGGCGCCCTGCCCGCCTCACTGGGTCTGCCTGTCACAAAAACACCTACCATGTGCCCGGCCCCAAGGTCACAGAGAAAAGTTTGGATGAATGTTGCCAAGAAGTGTTCTGGCCTCCCCAGCACTTGACAGAGGCTGGCTTGTGTCACAGACGTTCCCACCTTGCCACCGTCGGGCTGTTCGTCTACCCCAGACATGGAGCCCACTTTGGGGGCAGGAGCGAAGCGTGGTTTGAAAAAGGTGTTGCTGCCAAAGCCAGCACAGGGCCCATCATGTGCTTACATATTGATTTCTCGTATAAAGGATTGTCAGTGTTACCAAATAAAAAGCTGTGAGGACCAGGCCAGCTTGCTTTGCCCAGCGTCTGGCACCGTGCTGTGTTCCTAGGAGGTTCCAGAAGAAATGGAGGCTCTGATATGCCTCCCAGTTCTGCATGAACAGATGGGCTGACTCAATATGTGGGCCCAGCAAATGGGTTACCTCTGATCATCAGCCTCAGGGCCTCTGCTGGGCAGGACCTCAGGACCTCAGATTCTTTTCGGATTCCAAAGATTCTCTGAGACTCGCCCCTCTTCCCTATCCAGAAAGGCTCATTCCTGATGGCCCAGCCTTGTCCGCTCCCTCCCAGGCAAGCTCTAGACCACGGTCACTCATGCAGCTCACAGCCCCGTCCCCCACGAACCAGGCTCTCGGTTCCTAGAAGGTCACTGCTCTCCGGCCTTCTGTCCAGGCTCACTGGCCCTTGAGCAAGGACGCAAGAAAGAGCAGGTGTTAGAGGACAGCATGCCTAGGGCCCGTGAGCCCCTGAAGCCACCTGCAGGCAAGGTTGGGCAGCCTGGCTAGGGGCAGGAAGCTGGCTGTCCTCATCCCTGCCGGGCCGGAGAGGTCCTGCAGTACACACCGTAGTCAGGGGGCCCTCAGATTTTTGTTCCATACTTTTACATTTTGATTATTTCATATACGGCCTTCTGATGGACTCATTTATTGGGAAGCTAAAGATACTCTTAAATGCCTAAAAATAAACCTGATCTGCTAAAAATTCAGCTTTTCTCTCCCTCGCCTCCACCAGCTGGGCCTGTCTGCTTTCACTCCAACACCATCAGGAGCTACAAACAAGATTTACAAAAGCGAGCAAGTTTACACGGGCCTGATTAGCAGATTCTCTTTTCTCTTCAATTTGCCAAAACATTTTGGGGATGTTATTATTGAGACACTTCTCTTTTCTCTCTCTCTCTCTGTTTTTCTCTCTCCTCTTCTTTTCTTCCTTCCTTTTTCTTTTTTTTTAATCATCTCAGGTTTTATGACTTGTGCTCCTTTATTTTAGCATTTAGGAAAACTTTTGTCCGAAAACAGCCTTCCGAAATTCTCTCCCAGTGGTCTGCAGCATCTCCTTCTTCAATTACTTTAAGAGACTCTCCTGATTTCTATGAACACCATGTGGGTTGCCTGAGGGCCAGTTAAGAATAACCCTCCTAAACCAATAAATTACACTCACCCTCATTTCCAGGGGAGCCCTTTTCCATAAATACCCGCCATGGAAATAAATCAGATACATTAATAAGAACTCCCTCCTCCCCCCAAACCAAACAGTGAACAGTAATGGTTATCAGACCAGTTAAAAGAATAAACCCATTAAATAAATAAATTTGCTCTACACCAATTTATGTCACTAGTGTACTTACAGGGAAACCTTTTAAAGGAGTAGATTTACAGTGCACACACACAGCTCTCCACTGGGTATGTGTAATCACGCATAAGAAAGGCATTACTTTTAAAGTGGATGAATGGGCGATACTTTTTTGATTTACTGTTAGAAACAGAAAAATGGTAATGGCATGAAATAAGCGTTTGCAAACCCATTTCGGAAGACAGGAAATGCTTGATTTACCTAGGGCACCCATCATGTTCTGTATTTCAGATCGAAGTAGATAAATGGCAAGGCAAATGGATATTTGGGGGGAAATCTATAGCCTTTCTGTCAACTCTGCAAGTTAAATGTTTGGAATAAAAACGCAGAGAGTGTCTATGTGTGAGGAAGAACTCATGATTTATCAGCAATCTGGCAAACGAGAGTGGGCAGTGCTTACCTGGGAAGGTGAGGCTTTCACAGAAATGGGCAGGGCCAGGCTCTTCCGATGGCTCCCGCTGGGCTCCTTATCTATGAAACCTGGTGTCCAAGTAGCCCTGCCCTATCCCCAGGCCACCCAAACGCTGCCTTTAACACCGTTCTTGTTTTGATCTCTTTCTTGCACTTAAAAACCCTGCTGCCCTCCCAGAGACGGATGCCCTTATAGGGCACTTTATATGAGGCTGAGAATTGTTTTCACGCAGGCCACGTGGAGTGGTGGGCCTTGGTGTCATTCGCTAATCGATACCATGTACAAGTCTTTATTGAATGCCAACTGTGTACATTCACCTGTGTCAGTTGCTGCTTACAGATGCCTTTAAGATTTCTGCATTTCATACAACGCAGTATTTCCCAAGGCAGAAATCAATATCTAGAAATTGGCCACAATGTCAGGAGCCATGTCTACACTCAAACAGAGGATTGAAGTTAGCAGCCGAACCCCGTTTTCCTAAACAGCAGCCCTCCCTCTCTGAATTACCCGAGTCACTTCGGGAACGATTTCCTCTGTTTTCTCTCTTTGCACACAGCCACAGAGGAAGATACCAGCTGGACGGGACTGTGGCCCACATTTCAGTCCCAGCTCTGCTAGTCGCTAGCTGGCCACTTAGTCTCTCTGAGCCTCAGTTTCTGCATCTCCAAAATGAGTATAACCACCCCGTAGCCAGCAACAGTTCAATGTGGGGCAGGCAGAAAATAGTGACAATTACTGTCGTGTTGGTTTTCACCATCAGGGACACGCTGACCAGGTGACAGGCTGTGTGCCAGCTCTGTCCTAGGTGCTCAGAGGGCCAAGAGATTTCCAGCCCAGGCTCTGCCTCGGAGGAGACTGTGTTTGTTCTTGTGTACAAGAAAGAAGAAATCGCTGGGTGGCATCACTATTGCTACAGCAGATCAGAGAGGAGGGCGTGGGTTGAATCCCACCTGTAAATACAGTCAGGATAGGTGGGGAGAGGGGGCATTCGAGGCACTGGGCACAGCCTAGGCAAAGGCCTGGAGGGGCACTGTCCATGGAGGCAGCATCTGAGAGACAGAAAGAGTGTCTTTAGAGGTAAAACATGTGGGGGAATGAAAGGCAGTCACGGTCAGAACACTAGGACCTTCTGGGCTGCTTCTCAAAAGGTGCTCCTATAACTGTTCGCATGGGCTCATTCTCAGCTACAATCAGAAGCCTGGCTCCTTCCAGCCGATTCCAGTCCCCCTCAGGCAGTCAGACCCAGCTGGCCTCTCTCACTGTGGCTCTCCTGGCCCCAGGAACCACTCCATGCAAAGGTCTGCCTGACCAGGCCATAGCTTACCCTATTTCTGCCTGCGTGACTCAGCCACCAGGTAAGTGCCCCTCCCCCCCATTACACAGGGTCCTCAGCCCTGGCTGGGACGTCCTGCTCTCTCGTGCCCAGATTGGAGGGCATGCTGAGAGCCATGCAGGAATTCAGGGGCTGGCAGATTTACACAGTCAGATGTGCTAATATCTTTTGACCAGCTTAGGAATAAATATGGCCCAACAAAGTGTCATTTTTATGGGTATTTACAACCAAGACACTTTGTAAACCTAAGAACCAATATTTCCCAGAGGAAATCTGGCTCTCGATTCTTGATAAGTTATTGGGAATTTAAACCAGCACTAGTTCAGAGGTTTCTCTATATCGTGGTTCCGGAGGTGTGGCCCGCGGCAGACGTCAGCAGACGTAGGCTGTCTGGGGCTGAGTCACAGGCAGCCTGGAGGCACTGAAATGATCATACCAGCAGCAGTAATCACACCCATTTATGCAGCAATTACTATGCCCTGGCACTCTTCCAGACCCTTCCCAAGTATTAACTCATGAAATTACCACAACAACCTTATGGCAGACGCACTGCCGTCATCCCCATTTCGCAGATGGGGAAACTGAGGCAGAAGATTGCAGTAAAACTCAGGAAGGGCATCTGGAAGGTAGAAGGGAATCCAACTCCAGTACATGGGTGGGATTGCTTTCTGTTACAAGTTAGAAAGCCCAAGTGAAACTGACATTAAAGCAATAAAAGAAACATATTAGCTCCTGTTAATAAAAAGCTCAGGGGGAAGTACTGGCTTCAGGCAGGCCTGGGGCAAGAGCTCCACCCTGTCACCATGTTTCCCACATGTCCTGGCTTTCCTCTGTTTGCCTGGCCATCCTCACACCCACTAGCGTAGCTGTCCTGCTGCAGGAACCCGACGTTAAAATCCCCTCCCATTCAAAAGGATCAGGAACGGAAGGCAGGGACCTCATGGACCCTGGGGCTGCTGCACCTCACAGGAGCTGAAGGACCCAGCGTGGAGCCACTATCCCAGAAGGCCTGCCCTCCTCCCAGCAGCTCAGTCCCCTCCAGCATGGGCACAGGGCCTGGGGGCTGTGGCCTCTGCAGGTCTGGCCGTTTCCCCAGTTTGGGACTATCCGTCTGCCTCTCGTTCCCCTCCTGGGCTTCTGGGGGTGGGTGAGACCACAAGACCCTCGGCAGCCCGTGTGTGTTGAGCAAAGAGATGGTTACCAGATTTCTTTCTCCCACCCTCAAACATGCCGGAATCACAGTGCATCTTAGGATCAACGTGCACCTGGTTTTCTTTCTTTTATTCTCTCAAATCTGGTATCGGCAATGGTCTGTTTTACAACTGATGACGCAATGTGTCACTTAAGCGCAGCTGCCACAGAGAGTAGGGGAGTAGGTGCAAGCAGAACAGCCAGAAAGCAAGAGCAGTGGGAAGGCGCCACCACCAAGACCCAGCTCTGCCTGCGGGAGGCTCGGTGGGTTTCAGGGGGGACACTGCCAGGCTCCACTCTGCCCCCACGCATCACACCCTGGTCGTGAGGCCCAGACAGCAGGGCTGGGGGGGCGAGCTTTGGGCTGCCCGGTCCCTCAAGCCCAGGTGCTTGCCTCCAGGAACACAGCCAGGGCAGTCGTCCCTGCCCACCCTCCTGCTTGTGCAGAACAGGCACTTCCACCCCCTTCCATGTTGCTCTAGGGAACAACAATCCAAAACAAACATGCAGACTCGGCAAACATACTTTTTTGACAGCTTGAACACTAAAAAAAAAAAAAAAAAAAAAAATTAAAAAGCCAACAAATGTTGCATCAAAGCAGAGCCCTCCTTCCACAGTGCTCAGTGTGGGGACTCCCTCGGTCACTGGTGGGGACTGTGGGGGCCTTTGTCCTGGGGATCCGATACCTGGCCCTCACCCGCCCCAGGTGGACCTGGGGCTGTGGTCCTGACAGGGGGTCCTGGCTCACAGGGGTCCTGGAAGCAGGGCATCCTGGGCTGGCAGGCAGAGGAGGAGACAGTCAGGGGAGAAGACAATGCCCGGTAGAAGCCCGAGTCCGGGTGCCCAGTGCTGGACTGAACAGCAGAGAGGGCGGGGCTGGCAGTGAGCGGTGCCTGTCAGGGGCCCAGGACAGATCCTGATGGGACAGAGAAGGCAGCGTCACAGACACAGAGGCTGACTGGGAGTGGGGAAGAGGGTGGAGTCAAGGATGCTGCCTGGTGCTCTGGGGACAGAAACACGAGCACTGCAGATTCACTAGGAGAGGACCCAGTCCCTCCAACTGACGAGGACACGTTGAGGGAGCAGCTGCATGGGGTAACATGGCTGAGAGCGGGCTGAGGTTGTACAAGAACACTAACCGCACAGGCTGGGCGTTCCTGGTGGCAGGGACCACCCTCTCTGGACAAGTCCATACCCTGGACCGGCTTAGGGAGCGCTATGGGCTGAGTTGCACCCCCTCCAAAATTCATGTGCTGGAGTCCTAGCCCCCAGGACCTCAGAACGTGACTGCATCGGGGGATAGAGTCTTGTAAGAGCTAATTACATGTAAATGGGGTCATTGCGGGGCCAGAATGCAGTATGACCAGCATCCTTACGAGAAGAGATCAGGACACAGGCACAGACAAGGGGATGACTGTATGAAGACACTAGTCATCTCCACGCCAAGGAGAGAGACCTTAGTAGAAACCAAGGCTGCCAACACCCAGTCTTGGACTTTTCTCCTGCCGAAGCGTGAGCAAATAAATTTCTGTTGTGTAAGTCACCCAGCCTGTGGCGCTTCATCATGTCAGCCCTAGAAAATGAATTCAGAGAGACTCATATCACCAAGGAGGCCTGGAGGGATGCAGTCCCTCCCCACCCACTTCCCTTCTCTTGCCCACCCCTCCCCCCAGTCCCTGGCAGCAAGGCCAGAGTGCCCCCTGTGAGGGGCCCCAGGCTGTTTCAGCTAACAGCGAAGAAGCTTCTCATATCTGACTTACTCTGCTCCCCTCTGGGCAGTGGACAGGGTGGGCTTCTAGCTTCCTCAGTCCTTGTCCCTGAAGTCATTTGAACACTATCAGAACCTTGATACCTTTTGTGCATCCTTCCATAGACAGGGCCAGGACTTCAGCTGTGCTTTGGGGAGCCAGCAGGAAGAAAGCTTTCACCTCCCTTGTCTCAGACACCGTGCTTCTGTTCATGCAACCAAATTGAGCACTGGCTCTCTTGTCAGTTCTTGTTCTGTAGACCCACGTTGGCTGCCTGTGGCTGAAAACCCAGCACTCAGTTTTACACATAACTCCTTATTGAGCAAGTTCCCCCTCTGCATCATACACTGGATGGGGCCCAGATGTTGGGCTTTACATCTGTCCTTTTTATGCCTGTTCATGGGATCTTACATTCAAGAGTGAACACAGCTGTAAGCTCCAGCATAGGGTGATGGGTACTAGGAGGCCCTGAGCTCATGTCTCTGACAACGTGGTTGGCATCTGCCGTCTCAGCAAGGGTCTCTTGTTCAACCCCAGCAACCCCCATGTGGGGCCAGCCCCCTGATGTGTCCTCACCACTGGGTTCTCTCCTCATGAGCTTATCTGCTCTGTGAAGCTGGACTTGCTCCTGTTACGTCAAAAATTATTTGGTCCCCCTGAGGTCTAGTTTGGAGAATAAAGGTAGGATAATGCTGCATTCATTTGCTTTATTTACCAGTTTTCAAAATAACAATTTAGTTAGCCTGCATCCTGCAGAGGCACGGGTGAGGATATAATTCATTGTGAACATATCATGAAAAGTAGAACAGTTCTTTGAGTGAAAGGGCAACAGGCATAAACTAGGACACTCAAGGCAAACCTAATGCACACTCGTCCTCTCCAAAGGGGACCTGTGAGGTTTCCTTTTGTTTTAAGTGTCATTATAAAGTCACAGATTTAAGCATTGTTCATTCATTTCTATCCACTGCAGCCATCATTCCTGATACTCAAATTGTGCTATCTTTGGCCAGTAGGAAGGCAACGCTTCTAAGTTCCCATCCTTCCTTTCTTTAAAAAATGTTTATTTATTTATTGGGGGTGGGGGAGAGGCAGAGAGAGAGAGAGAGAGAGAGAGAGAGAGAGAGAGAGAGAGAATCCCAAGCAGTGCAGAGCCTGATGTGGGGCTCAGTCCCACAATGCTGAGATCATGACCTAAGCCAAAATCAAGAGTTAAATGCTTAACTGATTGAGCCACCCAGGCGCCCCTAAACTCCCACCCTTCCTTAAGACACCAGTGACATCCTAGGCCTGATGTGCTATTTTTTCTAAGTACATAATGTAAGGCGCTTGGAACTATTCAAATAAGTATCATTCACCGATGCACTGCCAAGACTTATTCTGGGCACCTGGAGTGGCTGCACACTGAAGGAATCAGGGCCTTCAGTGAGGACAAGGAGCCTACTCGAGGGGTCACCTAGGGGCCACAGAGCCCCAAAGACTACAGGCAGTCAGGGAGGAGAGAGCCACTTATCCTCCAGGATCAGGGCTGGCTGCTGGGGGCTGGGGGAAAGGGGAAGGGTTTCGGCTTTATTTTGAAGGCATGTTGAACCAGTCAGAGCTGGGCACGAGAGAACCAGCTGCCTCCGTGGGCTCCATGTCACTGGGGGTGTGCAAGCAGATGGCACTGCCCTTAGACAGCCTACATCTGGCCAGTCCCTCCACACCAGGTGAGAATTCCACCTGGCCAAGGGAATGCACCCACACCAAGACTGGGCCCCCTTCCTGACCACACTCTGGGTGCCTAGCAACCTGGAATGCCCTGCCCAAACAGCCCTAGGCCTATTTCTGGGGCCTGAGCAGCACTCAGGACTGTGTACCTCTAGGCCAGTAGTTCTTAAGGGGATGCTGAGAGTGACTTTGTTTCCTGGGGGACATTTAGCAATGTCTAGAGACCTTTTGGTTTTCACAACTGGAGGAGGGGTGCTCCTGGCATCTGGTGGGTAAAGGCTGAGGGTGTAGGCTGTTTACATTGTGCAATGCACGGGGTGGCCCCACAACAGAGAATTATTGGGCGCAAAGTGTCGATAGTGTCCAGATTGAGAAGGTCTGCCCTAGGCCCCCGGGGGACAGCTGAGGGGCAGTGTTTGTGGGAAAGAGAGTCAGCACTGGGACAGTGCGGGCTGCGGTGTCCCTGTGCATAGTGGGACAAGCACAACACAGAGCACAGGGTAGGAAGAGGAGGAGTGTGGGTGGGAGGTAGGGCCAGAGTGGGTCCCCCAGCTGCCATGATCCAGCACAGAGCTCCAAAGAGTATGAGATTTCAGCAATGGAACCTAGCTTTCCAGGTCTTTATGATGGTATATTCTAAGCTTGGTCTAAACCAAACACTTAGGCACATGGTATGTAACCTCTGCTTGTTCTCTTGCTCCTGGTCAGGCCCAGGAAGTATTTGTTCACAGACTCCTTTTGGTCAGGGACTTGGGGACAAGTGAGGTGTGGACTGTATGGGGGTCCCAGGGATCCTGTGTGCAGGGGCTCAGTTGGCATGACTCTTGAGAGCCATTGCTCATTCAGCAAGCACTTATTCAACCTCAGCTGTGTGCAGGAAACCTGCTGGGTGCAGGGGATGATTATAGTCTAGGACAAGAGGCCAATGTTCATAAAGAGGCCATGTTCATCATGGGGTATGTGAAGGAGACAGTGGGGCACTTGGAGAGCCCAGGCTCTAGGGCAACTGCACAGTGGGCTTCCACGCTCCTCCTGCTGAGTCCTTACCTCCTATGACCCTCTTGTGTCCATAGCTGGAGTGTCTCCTTTTCAAACCATCCTTGGGCACTGCCAGGACCACTCTAGGGAGAAGTGTTCAGTGGAATCTGAGTCCAGACACATGAAGCAGTAATCTCTGGGATCACCAGTGTGCCCATTAAAGAGATAAAGAAACCAAGGCTCCAGGTTGTACAAGGCCATGCACAGAGGGAGTGGCAAGGGCCTGGCTTAGCCAGATTAGCCAGTTTCCATAGCATTCTTGCTGCCTGTCTTGGGGCCGCCTGTCAGAAATCTTCCCACCCGGGCTGCCCCTGGGGGTTGGGTGGAGAGAGCTTTCACAAATACCAGTGTTCTTGAATCTTTGAGGGCTGATCCTGACTCTGTTTCACTAGACTAAAGAGCAACCATTAGTGTTCCCCCCTGTCCTAGCCTGGCCTGTGTGATGAGCCACCACTGTCCCCCATCCATTGATGGCCCTAACCCACAGAGATGAGCTTGTCAAGGGCCTTACTCCTCAGTGGCATCCCCAGGGTGACGATGAGTAAGGAGGTGTCCCCCACCTCGCCACCCCACCTTCCTCTCCCAACTGGAAGGCACTTCTTTGCCGTTGCAAGCCCCGGATCCCAGTTTTCCTGGACCCTTCTGCCCCAGGGTAAAGTCAGCTGAATTACTACCACTGATCATGGGAAGGTGCCAGGCCCAGAGGCTCCTACGGAGGGCACCTATCAGGAGATGGCTCAGGAGTGTCCTTATGCTGGGGAGTCAGCCCAAAGCATCTGTAAGAAGAAAACAACTGGGACTGGACCCCAGGCCTCTGGACAGCCTCCACCTACACGCACACACACACACACACACACACACACACACACTGGCCTGATGGGAGCTGTCAGTTCTGTTTATCAGGCTTTCTGCCATTACACCTATTACATGTTAGATCTCCCTGACCAGTTCCCCACCTTGTGTCCCTTGTTGCAAAAGTTAAAATTAAGCCCCACTTCAACCCATGAAGACCCACAGAACCTCTGCTCTGTCCTTAAGGCCAGGCTGGGAATTAAGGAAGAAATAAGAGTTGCACCCTTCTGCCCCTGGGATAAGAATGTGAACTGGGTGTGAAGCCCAGGGAAGAGGGCGGTCTGGTTGGCCAGGAGCGAGAGGTAGGAGGGAGCAGCTAACCTTTGCTGCAAGAGTCAGAGACTGACTCTGGACCCCTCTGCCTGGACTCAAACCTCACTTTTCAGCTGTGTGGCCCTGGGCAAGTCACTTAACCTGTCTATGCCTCAATTTCCCGTTGTATAAAATGAGGGCAATTGGAGTGCCTCTCACGGGTATCCCGCAGGACATCATAGGGGAGTGCTGAGCACGGATGTCAAGACCGCAAGAAACTTTAGTTGTCATTATACTTGGGTGGTATATCATTATACCACCCCAAACTGGGTTCAACATGCCTTCAAAACTTGAGCCTTAACAAAAGGGAACTGGAATCTGCCAGCCAGAAGGAAGGATGCACAGCCTATATAAGGGGCACAGAGGTGGGCTGAATATCTCTGCACAAAGGGGCAAGGGCATTCAAGCTGGAGATGGGGGCTGTGTTCCAAACCCTGGGCTCCCTCAGGCAGAGGGCACCAAAGAAGGCAGGAGGGGCTGCCCCGCACCCCCACCCCAGCACTGGTTCTAAACAGGCTGCTGCTCCTCCTGCTTCTTCTTTTCTTCCTATTTCTTTTTCTTCTCCTTCCTTTTTAAAAAGAAAACTCATCTTGCTATAGCATGCGGCAGCCAGTAAAAACACGTTAATCTTTAACGTGTTAGCGAAACAGCCTCCAATTTGGATACTGGCTCTTCCTCCATCTGTGGCAGTTTGCACAGATTTTTTTTTTTAGAGTGGCAGAATGCCTCATCTATGCGCCAGCCGGCTGCAGGCTCCCTCCGCTGCGACAGAGCCTCCCCCCTGGAAGGTGAGGACACCCAGCCTAGCCCAGCCCCAGCCCCAGCCCCATCCACCGCCTCTGCGGCGATAGAATCTGGCAGAGGGCTCAGCCCCCACCCAGCTTTGCACAAGTGGACCCCAGAGTTGTCGACTTGGCAGACCGCTAAAGCTACTCCCCCAAACCAACTAGAGAACTCATGATTTTGCCAAGGAAAGCTATTGGAGAGGGAAAAAAAACAACAACAACCCAAAAGCTGTCATCCAAAATCTTCTTCGATTCACCTAAGAAAGGACATTTTGACATGAGGAAGGGAAAGAGGACAGAATTAAAGAATAAAAAGTTCTTCAAACTGAGCAAATCCAGCTTTATGAAGACTCCCTCCCCTCACCACCCCCCCCCCCTTTGGTGTTTTTATTTGTCTCATTTGGAGTTAAAAATAACCCTGGAGAATCTGCCTAGGGGCGTTTGTGAGCTCAGCACCATAGGAGGGCCCAGCTGGACCCTGAACCTGCATAGCCATGGGCTTGCCTGCCCCCCCCCCCCCACCCCGCCCGCTGCCCCTCCAACACAACCACAGCCGAAAATGTAGTCCTCGGGAAGCATACGCTGTTCCAGAGCTTGTCAAATGGCAAAGAATCAAGGACGGAATAAATAGCAATATTTTATAAGTTTTAAAATGCTATTTTAACACAAATACCAGAGCAACTATAGCATAAATCAACAGAGACACCCAAAAGTTATGTTTGTACAAGAAATGTAATAAGCTGGTATGAGAAACAGTGTCAACTGGTACAGATGGCAGAAAAAGCCAATATTCAAATGTATGCTGTTTTACTAACACATTAAAGATCAACATTTTGCTACCTGCTGCTCATGATAGCGGGATTAAAAAAAACACACAACACACACATATACTCATGCGTGATATTCTAACCCAGAGAACGAGAGATGCTTCAAGAAATTGTCAGGCACTTTCTATACTTCATCTGGTGGTTTTAAAGCTTCCGTGGTTCAGAGAAAAATTTATATCTGAAAATGCAGCTTTTCGCCTAGCTGCCTGATGTTTGGGAAAATTAGCCAAGGAGGATGAGAAAAGATCAGCGCTGTGGCCCTCAGAGGTCTGGATTAGCAACAGGAGACTCGGGAACAGAATTACCCTATAGTTAATGGTGCCTCCCTCCCTGTGCACAGCGCTGGTTGTTTCTCAAGGTGCTTTCTCAGGCCCGGTTTCGCCGGGCGCCCCCAAGGAGTCCTATGAGGTAATCAGGGTGGGGAGCATTAGCTCCACATGGCAGATGAGAGAACTGAGGTTCAGATACGGAGACCAGACCGCCAAGATCAAAATGCCTCCAGGAAATGGATCAGGGTTGCAGACGGAGCCCATAATCCAGCAAGGAAGTTCTAAGGAATTCTCAACTGCCTTGTGATGTTTGCTCTTAAACCCACCAGCTCAGGAAGCAAGCAGCCAGAGTTCAAATTCCAGCTCCACCCAATCTGACCTTGGACAGGTGACCTCACCTCTAAGCATTCACTGCTTAGTCTCAGAGGAGAATAAGAACTTCCCACAGGAGTTGAGGTCTAACTGAGATGAGGAGAAAGTTCTCAACGTGGCACGGTGTGGGGTGAGCCCGCCCGGAGCCAGTGGGCAAGGACTGCCATGTAATGGTCCATCAAGAACAGAGAGGGCAAACTGGCCATGGAGACAGAGCTGGTCCACGATCGTTTATCTGGTGTTTTAAAAAAGTTTTGAGGCCATGTATAAAAACCAGAGTTTTCACTTAAAGATCCAGAGTGTTTGTTGTCTTGATAATCGCATTCAGAAACTCTGGCAACCCGAAGCCAGATTCCAACCTGGAAACAGGCAGTTGAAGCTTCAAGGGAGGTGAAGGCAGACAGGGCAGGGGCTCCCACCCTGCCTCCCCAGGGGTGGCCGACCTGGGGTGAGGGAAATGGGGGTAAGGACTAGGCCTGCTGCTTCTCTGTGCTCTCGGCCTCATTCTGCTCTGCTTCAGGCACACAGCAAGGCCAGATGGCCACTGTAGTGGGGTGACTGGTGGGTCCCCAGAAACCTAGGCCATGTCCTGGAAGCTGTAAATGTGACGTTGTTTGTTAAAAGGGTCTTGGCAGATATGTTAAGGCTCTCCAGATGAGCTCACCCTGGGTTACCCTGACAGGCCTTAAATCAATGATAAGTGTGCTTACAAGACAAGAGGGAAGACATGGATGGAGACAGACCAGACACGGAGACTGGAGTTATGCGGCCACCAGCTGGGAGCCACCAGGACCTGGACAAGGCACAGAAGGAGCACAGGCCTGCTGACACCTTGCTTTTGGACTTCTGGTCTCCAGAACTGAGAGAGAATACATTTCTGTTATCTTCAGCCACTTTGTTAGGGCAGCCTCAGGAAACTCAGATGGGCATGGCCAGCAGCCCAGATGCTAGATTCATGCTCCTCTGGTTCTGTGAGGGTCTGATCCCCTTGGCTCAGACTCTTCAGGGGCTCCCGTGGCCAGGTCCACAGCTGGTGGACCACAGGTGTGGTCCACAGGACCACAAGTGGTCACCCTGCTCAGCTGGTCACAGGCTCCACCACCCACCAGCCCTGGCCCTCTGCTCCCTCTCTGCCTGGACACTCTCTCCTCTCCACCCTTGCTGCCTCTGGGCAGCAGGCCCTGACCTTGAGCCTGGCCTCTATGCCCACCTCCTATTGGACAGGAGCTGCTTCTATGTCCCTGACACCATGGCCCCAGAACCCAGCAGAGAGCCTGACATACATGAGGGGCTTAACTAGTGCTGTGTACACAGACAAATGTGCAAATACCGGTGAATGGAAAGGAGGGTGGAGTAAGGGGACACCATGTTCACCCCCGAAATTGACAAGAAGGTAAAAGCATGGTAACACCAAGTGTTGGCGAGGGTGGTGGGAAATACCCTCATATATCAAGGGTGGGAGTAGACGTTGGGGCCTCTCTGATGCACTCTGTGGTGTATGTAAACGTGGTAAACAAACACACTCTACGATATAGCAGTCGCATTCTTCCGATCTACTCTGGAGAAATCTTAGAGAATAAAGAATGGCACGCACATTACGGGATTGTATTTTGGTTTGGGTTTTGTTTTAACAAAACCACCCCACAAAGTATTATTACCAACCAGCTGCGCAGTGTTTCTGTGATACTGTGATTTATAATAAGACATATATATTCTGTCTCTGTCTGGGTTTTCCACACAGAGCTCCCAAAACCCTTGGAATTTCCTAAGTGGTGTGAGCTTTAAAGGTGTCTTTTGTTGTGTTAATCGGGTGACCTTGGGAAAGCCCCTTGGTGACCTCTAGAATGGGAGCCAGTTACCAAGGGAACCAATCTTGTATTTTGAGGGTGGCAACTTTCAGCCCCCCCCACCGCCCGAACCTCCAGGGAGGGGAGAGAGGCTGGAGGTTGAATCAGTCCCAATGGCCAGTGACTTAATAGGTCAGAGCAATGTAATGAAGCCTCCATAAGAACCCAAAGAACGGGGTTAGGAGAGCCCCTGGAGATTTGGGGGGTGTGGCACGTGGGGAGAGACTTGAGAACTCTGAGCCCCTTCCCTGTACCTCTTCCTGTGTGTCTCTTCCATCTGGCTGTTCCTGAATTCTATCCTGTTACAATAAATCAGTGATCTAGTACATAAAATGCTTCTCCAAGTTCTGTGAACCACTCGAGCAAACTGATCAAAGCCAAGGAGGAGGTTGTGGGAACCTCCAATGTGTAGCCAGTGGATCAGAAGCACAGGAGACAACTGGGCTTGTGATCGGTGTCTGAAGTGGGGGGACAGGGGCCAGCTTTGTAGGACTGAGCCCGTGATCTGTGACATCTGATACTGGCATCCCAGGAGGTACTGTGAGAACTGAGTTGAATGGCAGGGCTCCCGGCCGGTGCTGGAACATCGCTTGCTGGTTGAGGCAGGGCCTCCCAGACACATGCTGGGAATTGGATGCAGAACTGGTGAGGTTCAGAGCGGGAAGTGATATCCACCCCACCCTGACACGCAGCAACGTCTGGAGTATTTTGGGTTGTCACGACCAGCAGGAGGTGGGACTGGCACCCAGCAGGCGGAGGCCAGCTATGAGGCTAAACATCTGACAGAGCTCAGGACAGTTCCCATAACACAGAATCATCCAGCCCCAAATGTGAGCAGTGCCAATGTTGAAAAACCCTGCTCTAAAAGACACAGGTTAAACTGATCATAGAGGTAGCCTCTTGGGAGTTTGGTGCTAGTCAAAAAGAACTTTAACCCTATGGGTTGAAAACTTATGGGTTCTTCACTGTATTTCCTGGGGTACACTTGTATACTATTGCATAAATGAAAGCACAGGGAGAGAAAGAGGGAGGGAGGGTCAGAGTGGACCACAGTGGACCTGGGCCTGGCCTGGCCTTCCATGTGTCCGGGTCAGCAGCGGAACGGGAGGGGCGGGAGGAGTGCGAGAGGCTCACCGGATCACAGCTGCTCTCACCCCAGTCCAAGGGGCCTCGGTGTGGGGTAGGCAGCAGGCACCAGAGGCCCCCTCCCCTGCAGTGACGTGCCAGGAAATGCCATGACTGCCACGCCAGCAACACATTGGGGTTTCAATTACCCAGAACGAATGTGATGTTTAGCAACCTTGCTAAGTGTTTTTAAAAACAGCCTCATTCACCAAAACACCATTACCAGCAAATTTGTTACAGCTTCTAAACCAACTTCATAAAAGCACCATCAGCGCATGGCTACAAAGCGCCCCCATCCTCATGGGCCTCTGAAGAATTCTCCTGACAACTGGCGGGGAAGGAGTGACGCTTGTGGTGCCATTTGAAGACCACAGAGCATAGACGTGGCTTTCTCTTCCGATTCCAGCAGGTACCTGGGCTGAGGAGGGCCCAGGGTGTTTTCCTACTGTTTAAGCACCCCCTTGATGCCTGAATGTGGCTCCCTCATAACAAATGAAAACACTGCAGTAAGACTATGATCCCTTTGACCCCATTGCACCCAGGACCTCTCCACTGTTCCCCAGTTTGGGGAGTCATGACTAGACTTTTATCCTATATGTGTTCACATAGATATATGCATACATACATATGTATGTACATACATAGATATAGATGATTGACCAATAGATACAGGTAGATACATAGGTAGATAGATACGAATGATGCTATACATATAGATAGATACAGATGACAGAGACATAGGTAGAGAGACAGGGAGAGAGAGAGAGAGAGAGAGAGAGAGAGAGATTTTTCTGGGGCTTTTCCCTATAAATGGCACCATACTGTTCCTCAACTTGCCTTTTTCCCCTGCAACAGGTGCCTTGGAGGTCTTCCTGTTGCTGCTGTCCTGTGGCTGGGGGCTGAAATCAGCCTTGCTCACTGGCCAGATGTGGCTCTGTCAGCCCAGAGGCAGGGGCACCTCTTTGTAACTCACCTGCTCAGAGGAGGCTCCTTTCTGGTGTCCACACAGGCACCACAGGGGCTGGCCAGCACATTAGTGCCGCCCGGTACCCAGCAATAAGTTGGGGGGCGGTGTGGTCCCACTTTGAGTAGCTGACCATTTAGGGTATTTCCAATGGTTTGTCATAAATGATTCCACCATGAACAAACTCGTTCTTGCCTCTTTGGACACATGTGCCTCTGGGAAGACAGTCTTTGAGCTTGTCAGAGCAGCCGCAAATGGAAGCTTTTTTGAGCCTCCCCTACCCTATGAGGAAGGTAGCTTGGGGACTGTAACTCCTGGATGATGAAGGAAGTCCTCGAGCCCAGAGGAGCAGAGACTTTCCTGAAGTCGCCTGGTGAGATAGAAGTAGCACTGGACCAAGCCCCAGGCACCAAATTTGGCTGGCTCCTCTGCCCTAGGAAAGCAACCAGGGCCAGAGCACTACTTCCGAGCAACAGCACCTACCATCCACCCCAGGCCCAAGCCTGGGGCCCCTGCACGAGTCTGCCATGGCTGCTATCTCAACATAGCTGACCTCCCTACTGCCCGGGACCAACCCCCTCCTTCTCCCCCCCCCCTCCATCTGTTCATCCATCCCCATCTATCCATTCAACCATCCATCTATCCGTTCATCCATCCGTCCCTTTCCATCCCTCCATCCGTCACCAATCCATCAATCCACTATACATCATTCACTGAATACATAATTACTGAGTACTTGCAAGGTACAGGACACTATTCTAGGCACTGGGGACAGAGCAGTGAAACAAATAGTCCAAGACCCCTGAATTCACTGAGCTGATATTCCAGGGGCAGAAGGTCGCAACAAACAAGATACATTTGCAGAGCAGTATGTCCTATGCAGATAACACAACAAGTGATATAACAGGGAAGAGAGGGAGACCAGGGAAGGATGGTCTGGGGAGTGATGCCTCCACAATGTGAAGAAGGGACCAGTCATGTGACAGTCTGGAGGAAGGGTGACCTGGCAAGTGCAAGATCTGGGGCTGGGATGTGCTCTGCACAGGCTGGTAAAGGCACAAAAGCTCGGCGGCTGAGGTGTGGTGAGGGAGAGGACACAGCCCAGGGCCCACTGTGCTCAGTGGCAGCCACACCCGGAGCCACGCTGGGATGACAACAACATCAAGCATTGCCTCTTCAGGGCCCTCCTGCCGCCTCTGGGGTGCTGAATCCACTGGGCCTGCTCCACCCCCAGCCCCAAGTGGTGCAGCAGATGGGGGAGTGTGATGTGTCCCAGTCCCGGGGTGACCCTATGGGGCCCAGGAAGGGCAGGCTCATCCCACCTCCACCAGCCCTCTCTCCCATCCACCAGGCTATTGCTCTGAAAATACAACAGGGTATCTGCGGTCAGGGCCCCAAAGTGACCCCTGTCCTCACCTTCACACGGCCACTGCTGGTGAACTGGGTGGCTGGTGGGAGAGTCAGGTGACACGTTCAGTCCCAGCTGTCACCAAGCCCCAGTGTGCTCTCCAGCCAGCCACCTCCCCTCTCCCACCTGAGATCCCTCCTGGGTATAGGAGGGAAGTTCCTTAGAGTGAGGCTGGGGTCTCAGTCCCTTATTCCCTGTGCTCTGCATAACTCCTTTCAGAAGCCAGCTGTGCCCTTCCACCACCAAAAACCCCCTTCAGTGCCCAGGCCTGGTGCTCAAATTCTTCTCCCAGGGGCTCTTCTCCCAGGGGATACATCTGATTAGCACACAAGTTGCCGGTGTTCAAAAATTGGGAGAAATTACATTAAAAATGAAACATTCCCTGCTTCTCTGAGAAAATGAAAGGCTCTGATAGCATTGGCCCCTGCTGAATCCACACCACCACGGTCGCACTTGGTGGTTGTTGAGGGGCCTCCGCAGAGCTGCCTGTCCAGTGGGCACCAGTCCCCACCACTCCCTGCTGCCCCCACAGCTGCTCCTTCCCTGGCCACAGCCCTGTGCACAGCAGTATAGGAGTTCCTGGGTACCCCGGGGCGATGGAGGAGAGAACCAAGAGCAGGGAGGGGATGGTGGATGTTCCCAGGCCTGGCCAAGTTAGAGGGGCTCAGATTCCAGAGCCACTGGCTTCTACCTCAGCACCTGTCAGGACCTCATCGAGGAGAGGGTGCAGTTGGGCCTCGGCCTGGAGGCTCTGAGCCCTAAAAACGCCATGCCCAGGGGAGCAGTGGAGACTCCCAAGGCCAGCAGGGGGCATCTCGAGGTAACCAGAGCAACCCCAAGACTGGAGGGTACCCCCAAATGTTCATGTAAAGATACTGAGCACTTTGCATGATACTGAAGGATGGAGAGCACCAAAAGGAAGAAAATCTCTCACAGGCAGGTAGGATGGGCACCCAGAGTCACCTTACACAAAATTTTAAATTTACAGAAAATAATGCAATGTATGTCCCAGCTGGGACAAAAGGGTGTTGTCTGCTGATAATCAAAGCACCTGCCCTGATTCTCCAGAGCAGTTCCTGTAACTAGAGGTAGCATGGGGGCGGGGTGGGGGGTGGGAGGGGTGAAGGCCACCCACTGATCACCTCCATGCACACCCACACGCCAACCCCACACACGCACACAACTAGGTGCTATGAGCTGAACTGTACCCCCCCCCCAAAAAAATCGTATGTTGAAACCTTACCCCCAGTATCTCAGAATGCGACTGCCTTTGGAGACAGGGCCTTTAATGAAGAGGTAATTAAGTTAAACTGAGGCCATTAGGGGGCCCTAATCCAATCTGACTGGTGTCCTTATAAGATGAGATTAGGTCACATAGAGAGACACCATGGATGTGCGTACCCAGAGGAGAGAACACGTGCCTGATCTCGAGTTTCCAGCTGCCAGAACTGTGAGGAATAAATGTCTGTTGTCTAAGCCACTCAGTCTGTATATTTTGTCATGGTGGCCCGAGCTGAGTAATACAGAGACCACGTATACATGCACCAAACCCTAGCAACAACTCCCTTACACACACACACACTGATACCCCAAATTTCCACTGGCCCTTCCACACATACAAAGGCACACATGCACACGTGTGAACACATGCACGTGCGCGCGCACACACACACACACACCCCTTACACACACCCAAGCCCCTCTTCGTTCTAACTGGATGTTGGGACTGGGCCTGTTTCAGGCCATCTCTCGATTCTTACCCGAGGTTGGATCACTTAGCTCACTGCAGCATAATCAGTGTGTGTTTTCATTTGTCAAATAGGAAACTAAAGTCCCTTCAAGTAAGCAGTCATGACCTGTAATCCTGGAGTGTTGGTAATACCAGAGCACTGTACGCGTACACTGTACGCGTTTCCCGGAATGAGCGGCAGCTCTGAGCCCCTCATGGCTGCCTTGTTAATACAGCGACTAGGGGTTCTGGATCGCATGACCATTTTCAAAAACAAACCAACCAAGCAGTTATGTAAGTAATAGCATACTGAATATACATGGAACTTTTTAAATGTCTTCTTGATAATTCAGCAGATGCTCCATGAGCCTGCAGATCCGTGGGGCCACGAGGATGTTTTCACAGTGGTGTGGATACGCAGAAGGGCTGGTTAATTGGGAGTTCTAGTTACACGAGTGTCAGAGGGGCTCCCTTCCCAGTTTTTTATACGACTAGATTAAACTAGACATCAGCCAGGTGAAATCTGAAGACGAGGCATTCTGGATTCAGATATCCATACTCTCTTATCTTCTGTAGCTTACGAGGAAAAGTGTCAAAGTCCTCAGAACTTTGCGCTGACATGTTTGATAGTCTCCAGATCTTCCCTAGGGATCAGGCTGGGCACTTCCTCAGGGCAGTCGCCCAGAAACGGCCAAGTCCCTTCCAGGCTGGCCATCCCACTCACCATAGAGGACGATTAGAATGTTCCGGAGCAGTGGCCTAGAAGGCTATTTCCAGGCTGTGTGAGCTCAGAAACCAGGAGTGGTAGACCCCCTTTTCCCAAACCAAGCTATAGGTCTTGCACTTTCTGCCCCTGGAGTGGCCTCTATTCAGGGGCTAGAACATGGCTCAGGTGGGGAACATGGCGGCCCAACCTCAAGGGTAGATATGTATCTGTGCCATGGCTGGCTGGGCCCTCTTTCCAACCCTTCTCACCACACCCCTCCTCCGTGCATCTGGGGCCCAAGACCTGGACCTCAGGGCTATTTCCAGACTCCCAGGGTACAAGGGAGAAAAGAAGGACGTGGCCTGATCTGGAAGTCACCTATGGCTAGTGGAGGTTATGGCTGTTCTTTTAAATTATTTATAAAGATAGTCTCCCGGCAAAACAATAACAATGTCACAGATAAGGCTAAAGGCCCTGCTCTCCCCCCCCATCATCCTGACATCTTTGGGGATGTCTATCCCAGCCCTATTTCCATGTGCCCTCATGCACACGTGTCTAGGCAACAGATTCACACTTACGCTGAATCCTGCACCCTGTTCTCCTCCTGCTCTCCAGTCAGGAGGCGTGGGCCTGCTCCTTCCGACCCTGCACTTGGGGGCCCAGAGTGTGTCTACCTGGAGCCACCCTGTTCGTGGGTTCGTGCCTCAGTGCCCAACTTTGGCACCTGCTCGCATGCTTGGGAGACAACTCCTCCTCACACGCATCAGAAGGTGCGGATGCTGCCTCACAGGTAGTGCTTCTCCAGTTCTGGGAGATTCTGCTTAACTGTTTCAAGGGCGATAATGGCTCCACTCAGTCAACACTGAGGCTGAGCCCACTTCTCCCCAGATGACTTCTGGATGGGGGATATTGTGGGTTGAATTGTGTTCCCCCCCGCAAAAGATGTGCTGAAGTCCTTACCCCAGTATCTGTGCATGCGACTTTATTTGGAAGTAGAGTCTTTGCAGATGTAATGAAGTTAAGCCAAGGTCATGCTGGAGTAGGGTGGGTCCTAAATCCAATGACTGGTGTCCCTAGAAGGAGGGGGAAGACGGGAGAGAGACACAGAGACACACGTGGGGAAGAAGGTAGAGGCAGAAATTGAAACAATGCAGCTACAAGCCGAGGACAGCCAACAGTTTGGGGGAGCCCACAGAAGCTGGAAGAGACAAGAAGGATCTCCCCCGAAAGAGCCTTCAGAGGGAGTGTGGCCCCACTGACCCCTTGTTTTCAGGCTGATAACCTCCACGAGTATGACAGAACAGATCTGTTGTCCTCGGGCCACCATGTTTGTGGTAATTCGTTACAGCAGTCCCAGGAAATTCATACCGGGAATGTGTCAGGAAGAGACCATATGTCTCCCTCCACCACCGCGGGAATGGGCTGGAGCCTTTCTTGTCTTTTCCCACATGAAATCCCCTTGTACCCAAAGAATCTAAGCAGTTCTCAGCCCAAGGACCCCAGCGAGTGGCTAAATGAGATGAGAACCCAGAATCAAGGATGAGAACCACACGACCCTGGTTCAGTAACGTGCTCACAAGCAAGGGTCGCCTCTCTGTTCAGGCTTCCGAAGGGTGCCCCACAGGGATAGCCCTCAGGGCTGCCCCCTCACAGCCTGCACCCTGTGGGCCCTCCTCCTTGGGGCAGCCCAGGCTTGCCCCCTGGTTAGTACAATCTCAGTACTGCCATTCCCTACATCTCCCCCTCCCCATCTCCTTCTCTTACTTTAGGAGAAGTTTAATGCACCTACACATACCTTTCAGCCTTGTTGTTCCCCTGGGCCTCCCAGGCCTGAGTAAGGATGGCTGGATGGGATTACTTCCCCATTCGATGGATGTGGAAGCCACACCCCAGAGGTGTGTTTGGGGTGGGGTGTGCCTGGTGAAGGTGTGTGCAGTGGGAAGGAGTGCTGTCCCAGCTCTGCCTGGGCCCTGCTCCCAGGCCCTCAATGGAGAGCCCAGCTGGCTGGCACCTTTGATTCTGCTGACTGGATGAGGGGAGGGGGCTGAAAGACTACAGGATGGGGTAGAGCCAAAGAGGAAAGGAGGAACCTTTTGGTCCGTGGTCTCAGAGGGTAGTCAGGGCTTCTAGAAGAACGCTCAGGGCCACCACAGACTTGGTCCACCCCTTTGAGGGCTGAAGTTTAGAAGAATCTTCACACAGCAGCTATAGACACACAGTAGCCAGCAAGACACCGCTCCTAGACTCTCCCCTCCAAACACATGCACTTTAAACTTCAGGGCCTTTCCAGAGACCAGCTTACAAGGCTCTGCAGAGTCTGCACTCACCGAACCCTCAGCCTTTCCTTATTCTCACCTCCCGTGCTCCACACCCCTGCCATACCCACCTTAATTTCTAGAATATGCTCACACCTGCCACAGGGTCTTTGCACACACTGTTCTCACTGTTGTCTGGATTCTCTTCACTCCCTTGCCTCTTCTCCTAGGCAATTCCTACATATCCTTCAGGTATCAGGTCAAAGCTCACCTCCACAGGAAGCCTTCCCTGACATGCCCCCATACCCCTGCACCCAGCCATTCAGATCTCCCCTTAGGGCTGTCATCAAAAGTCCACCCTTCTCCAGAGCAACACATATGACAATGGCAATTGCATACTGATAGTGCTAATAAAAGCCCTCCTTGGTCTTAGCTTGCATCATATGGCCATTTCTAGGGCTGACCTTACATCCAGGGGAAAGGAAATCTCTGACTAGCAAGGACTATCCCACAGGCTCACCTTGAAACTAGGGAGGGCCACGGGAAAAGCCCCACCTGAACCACTTAGACCGAAAGTGGGAAGAGGTTTCTCAAATGGACATTACCCAAGAACAGCAGGGCAAAAACAACTTCTGCCCCTAGTGAAGGCCAAGGCGCCCTACCTTGCGTCTGTGTCTCTGTGGGGCTGTGGGTCTCTTTCAGGGTAGAGGAGAGCGGCCTGCAGGGCCAGCTGGTAGTAGGGACAGAGATCGGCTGATCTTATCAGCTCAGATCAGAGCTGCAAAACAATGTCATGGGCTCTACCAAGAGTCAGCAAGCAGGTGGTACAGGAAAGAATCTGCAGAGGATACAGGCTGCCCCATCAGAGGTTCGAGAGACATGTCCCCATCTGAGAGTGGGAGTGGCTGAGGCTTGGTCCCCCTCCACTCAGGGGACAGCTACTGAGCTGGGGGTCTGAGGGCACACTCAGCCCCCCTGCTGTCACAAAGGCCACGTCTGGCTGCAAGGATACAGGTGGCCAACACACAAATAAAGCATGGGACAAATAAAGGTGGAAAAAAGGGAGCTTATGAAAACAAAGCAGGGCAGGCAACAGAGTGACTGGGGTAAGGTCAGGAAGGGCTCTTACAGGGAGAAAGAGACATTCATGCCAATGCCTGGGGGACAAACTCTCCTGCCAGGAAACAGCAAATGCAAAGGGCCTTTGGTAGAGATTAGTGTGGTAGGTTCTGGAAGGCAAAAGTTTGGAGTGGCTGGAGTATGGGAGTCCAGGGGAGCAGGAGGGAGAGGCAGCCGGAACCCTGGAAAGGAGTTGGATTTTATTCTAAGAGCTGCGAGAATCTGTTGGAGGATGGTCAGCTGGGGGAGAGAGCCCTTTAGGCTCTGAGGTGCCAAGACCCTGCAGTGGGAGAGCGGGTGTCTGCGTGTCTGGTGGGAAGCCCTCTGGTTTGCTGGCTTTTTAAACACATGGGACTCCTCACAGGCTCCCGGTGCCACAGAGCAAAGTTCTGACACTACTTCTGTGGGAGGCAGTGCAGACATCTGCTACATTGTAGACACAATTGGACACTTTTCAACATATTGCTCAGCCTATAATTTCCGCAGGCTGCATCTAATTCTGCCTGCACGGGGCGGGGGTGGGGTGTCGCTGGGGGGCTGCCTCCCAGTGCAGAAGCAGGGAGGGCAGATGTCCCCTTGTCCTCCTGTGGCTCCTAGGTGAAGGGCGGGTGCCCAGAGGACTTCCCGTGGGAGGGGCTGTCTGGCCGGTACCTCAGGCTGCCACCTCTCTGGCTTGAGGCATTTTGTTGGGCAAGTGGAGGGTGCACCTGGTCGGGAATGGGCCAGGAGCCGCAAGAACAGCGCCTGCCTCCTGAAGGAGACGACAGCATGCACCAGGGGCTGGCTTTCTCCCACATTAGCTTGCTTTGCCCTGACTGAGCCCAGTTGTCAGAGGGACCCTGAGGCTGCGAGAGGTAAGTGACTTGCACGAGCTCTTACAGGCGCAAGTGGCAGAACCATCACTTGACCCCGCCTTGGTCCAGTTCTAGCGGTCTGAGCCTCAGCACCTCAGGCTTTTTGGTCATTACCTGGACACCTACGGCACGGACATCACCAACGTCCACGGGGCCCAGAACACTGCTCCTGCCACTCCCTCCTGGAAAACAAATCCGCGAACAGAGAGGCTGAGGTCCCACTGACCCCAAGGGGTCCCCTTGTCGGAAGTGTGGGGCACAGAGCCACAACCCCGTGGACAATCCTCACAGGTCCACAGCCCAGAGGCCCTGCCCACATGCGTGCTCCAGCCGGGCTCTTGGATACATGGGTGACAAGGGCTGCCAACAGCCCTGGGAATTCTCTAGAAGATTCCATGCGCTCTTTTCAATGGTGTGTTTTGTCTGTGCCCATCCGAAGGGGAAGGAAGGGGAGCTGGAGCACAGCAGGCTGTCTGGGTGGGAGAGCATGGGCTTTGCTACACCTTCGACCCATGTTCCCGGCACACCCCTCTCAGGATCCTGGGAGGCCCAACATCCTCACATAGGCATGAGTTCCAGGCCTGAGAGGCCAATGCAACCCCTTAGGTGCCCGGTGACAGGCCCTCAGCAGGAAGAGATTTCTGGGCCAGGGCACAACCTGAGGGACCAGGACTGCCTGTCTTTGCATTTCCTTAATTCTCCAAGGGCACCCTCCTCCACGAGGGAAGGAAGCAAGGTCCCTGGAGGCTGTTATATCCTTACCACTCACAAAAGGACCAAATCTCTCCTTCCAGCTGCAGGGTTCAGAACAGCCTGAACTGAACTGAAGATCTCTGGCTCTGGTCGTGTGCCCACCTGGGGCCAATCAACTGAGGCAGGGATCAGGTGCAGGCAGGGAAGGTGGTTGTGACCTCTGCCAGACCCATGGGACTGGAGTGAGGGAGGAGCAGTTCCCCTAAAAGAGCAAGTGTGTGAGCAGGGGTGGGGGTGGGGGAGGAGGTACTCTTTCCAGAAGGAGGCAGGGAGCAACAGGAAAACACAACAGAAAAAGCTGGGAGGGAGGTGCTGCTTGTAGGGGCTTCGAAGGGTGGACACTGCTCTGGTGTGCAGAGAGGCAAAGAGCACCACAGAAAGGAGTGTGGTGTGTGCTGGGCAGGGGCTATAACGGGGTGTGGCTGCTAGGTGGGGAGTATGGTCGGGGCCAGAAGCACGTCTCTGATAGCTGGCATGGTGCCCTTTGGGAAAGGTGCCTCCCTGAGCAAGTACAGTCCCAGGGCGCATGGCATAGTAAAGCGAGTGCAGTGCGCAACATGCACAACTGTTGTGTAATAGCCATGACTAGAAGATCAGGACTACACTGGGCAGACCCCATCAGCTCTCCCGAGATCGCCTCTCTGGAGCTGAACAGTGTGGTGTGTGTGTGTGTGTCCGTCCTGCAGCCCTGCCTAGGACCCAGCCTCTTGCAGCAACGAGATGCCAGTGAAAACAAAGATGGCAGCCCCCAACTGAGGGGCAAGAAGGCCAGCGCCAGGCGGGCAGGTCTGGTGCGGCTGCGGACTCACCTGCACGCCCGCCAGAAGTGAGCGCCCCTCCAAGCAGCCTGGGCGCGGGGCGGACCGAAGCAGTTCATCAGCGGCGTGGACCTGCGTGGACTCCCACCCTGCTCGCGGGCCTTATGGCTTCCGCCGCCGTGGACGGGCCCCGGATCCCCCGCAGCCCACCAGGAGGCCAGAAGCAGCGCCACGCGCCAATTACCGGAGCCAATTAATTCACACTTAACGGGGTTATTTTCTTTTGCTGCACAGAACCGAGGGGCATAAAGCCCTGATTCGTCTCCTGCGGCTCCATCCGGCTCTCTGCGCTCGTATCATTTAATAACTCCTGCCGCAGATCGAAGGCCAGGCCTTCGCGGGCGATTCCCCATCAACAATCTGGCGAGGAGGCCACTGACGCCACGCTGTTTATACTTCCCTCTCCCCTCCGCGGCTCCCAGAAGTTTCCATAAAAACAGATGTAGGTAATCAAAGACTTCCCAGCCCCAACAGCTCTGCTCCTCAAGGCTTCCACAGAGCCTGCTCCCTCTGCTGGGGCTTGTGGCTCCAAAAGAATCTTAAACCAGCCCTCAAATCTCTCCCCAGGAAGGAAGACGACTCCTTGCCCACGGATCTGCAATCATTTGTGGAGTATTTTATGGTCAATAATAATAGTAATAACACCTTCACTGTCCCTCGTGCCTTTTCCAATTATGTTCCGAGCACATGGCGTGGGCCCCCCACACCATCACGGTGGCCGATGAGCGAGGGGTCTCATTCCCATTATGCGGATGGAAAGAAGGCTGTGTACCAAAGGGTCAGCCTAAGCGCCGTCTCCCCCAGAGTCTAAATGTTCTGGGAGAAAGGTGGGTGTTGTTCGCCTTCTGCATGCAGTGTGCCTTCACCAAGTGCCAAGGATGTGCTGCTTAGCCCTGGAGCCTGGAACTCAGCAGAAGGGGAGGAGGTGGAGCCAGGACACCGAGTGTGATGCTGATTGAACACCAGGATTTCAGACAATCTCACTGACCCAAAGGCCCAGGCTTCCCCATCCACGCTCTCTGCCAGCAGGAGCTGAGCGGTGGACAACAAAATGACTTTTAAACCAAACAGCCAGACTGCACATGTGTGGGACTGGGTTTTCCGGCATCTCCCTTGTGTCTGAAAGCTGCCCCTTTCGGGGAATTTCCTCGTGGGTACAGTCTTGGCAGGGAGTCAGTCCCCTTTGCCTGCCTCTTGCTAACCCTTCACACCATGGAGATTAGAGTGGGCTCAAACCTAATTCCACCTGCCTGGTGGATCCAGACAGCAGGGGCCTGAACGAGGCACAGCTGATCACATGCCTGCTCTCCATGCTGGGAGTCTTTTTTTTTTTTTTTTTTTTTTTTGGAAGAGAGAGGTTTTTTTAAAAATTTATTTTGAAAGAGAGAGGGGAAGGGGATGATAGAGAGGGGGGAGTGGCAAAGAGTGAGGGAGAAAGAGAATCTCAAGCAGGCTCTGCACCGTCAGCACAGAACCTGACATGGGGCTCGAACTCAAGAACCAGAAGATCATGGCCTGAGCTGAAATCAAGAGTCAGACGTCTAATAGACTGAGCCACCCGGGTCCCAGGAGTCTTAACCAAGAGATACAATAAGGAAGGGAGGTGTCCCTTCAGGAGGTCAGATGTCTCCAGGGGTGCCTTTTTGTTTGAGTTGTCTGGAATCAGTTTGTATCAGCTGCAACCAAACCTCAGACCAACATGACCCATGATCACGATCGAGGCTAATGTGTATGGAGCACCTGCTATGTGCCAGACGCCTCTGAGTTACTGCAGTTACATTTCACTGATGAGGATACTGAGGTACAGAAAGGTTAAGGAGTCCATCCAAGGTCACACAGCTACCAACTCAGGCCATCTGTCCCCAGAGCCTACATTCTTGATGGGTAGACTGGTCTGACTCAAAAGAGCACCGTGGCTTCTTGGCATCTTGAGGGCAGAAGTAGGACAGGGGCTAGGATAGGTGGATAAAGTGAACGGCCCCCTGTTAAACCTCCTCTACCATAGGAGTACGAGGGCCCTGACAGAATCTTGGTGCCCAATGGGGCAGGAGCATGTCATGTTTCCAGGGCCAGTCCCCCAGTCAGGGTGTATGTGCAATGCCCAGAAGCCACTCTGGCCAGGCCTTCACTGCAGGTCATCAGCAGAGAGAGCCAGAGTAGACAGGTGGAGGGCTGGGGGAGGCAGGGACTGCAGGTGTGGTCTCCAGAGCTCTGTCAGAGGCCACTGCCAAGTCTGAAGGGAAGAGGACAGTGAGCAGAGGGACATCCCCAATTCCAGCCAAAGCACACTCCTCTGTCTGGTTTATCTCTGGGACTCCCACAAGGAATCGCATTTGAGCAAAGGCCTTTCCTCAGCTGACAGGAGGTTAAGTCTGAAAGTGCCAATAGCATCTCCGTCACCACTTGGGGACCTTCTGCCTGAGAACAGGCAGAGGAAAGCAGAAAGAAAGCAAGAAAGATTCCTATCAATATGGTTTAGGTTCCTGGATCCAGCTATGCCTGAAGTCCCTGAAGTTTTTGACAGTGAGGGCCAGTAACTGGTTGATGTTATTTCAAGTTTCCCTTGAGCCTGTTGACTCAGGCTTCTGTCATTTTCATTCGAATGAATCTTGACAAATATGGGTCCACACTAGAATAAGGCCTGGCTTTCCCCTGCCTTGAGGAGTGTCCAGTCATCACACTGGAGCAAGCAGCTTTAACCACCCGGAGGGACTGTCCTACCTTGTGTTCCACCAGGAGAAGAAGCGGCAGCTGGCACGGAGCCGTGCACACACCCCCCCAAGGGTGCCTTGGGAGCCAAGGTTAAGGCCCAGAGGTCCAGTGAGGGGCCTGTGGTTCTCCCAGCCAGAAGGTCCCTCTCCTACTATGACACCTCTACTGGCGGTTCTCAACCTGGCAGCCTGAGGCGGCTTCTAACAAAAACCAAGCACGTCTCTCCCTCGCTCAAAACTATCCGGTCCCCATGCGCTTAGATTGTCCTTAACCCCCGCCCAGCCTCTCCACTCTCCCCTCCTCCCTGGCCTCCAGTCTTGCTGGCCTGTTCTCTCCTCTGGAACAAGCCTGGCTGGCTCTAACTCCAGGCCTCACGCTCACAATGGCTTTCTCCCCACTGAAACAGGACATCTTAGCGACGCTGTGACCACAGGGCATGGAAGAGGGCCCTCTATACTGGGCACTCAGTACACCTTTGTTGAATGAATGAATGAATGAATGAATGGTGAACACAGCCTCCAATGCCTTGCCAACAACCTCCCCTTCTCCTGGTTACCCACACCCTGTCTTCACCGCATGCATCCAGAGCAGCCGGCCCTCATTCTCCACCCTCCTTCCAGAGAAGGCCCAGCGTCCATGAGCAGGGATCTTTCTTCTTTCCCCAAAGCCATTTCAGCAACCCATGGCAGCTCCGATGACCCCGGGAGTGAAATGCCTCCTGCAGTGCCTCTGGCCGCGGCCACTCTGGGAGACAGCTTCAGCCCATCCCGGGGGTCCCCAAGGGAGGTGAGGGCTGCAGCAGACCCTATTCCAAAGAGCAATGGCCCAGGATAGTGGTGGGTTTTTTTTTTTTCCATATGAGGAAAAAATTAGCTTTCCTTACCAGACAAGAATGACAATTTACAGAAAATTATGCCCTGAATTCATAATCTGGAATGAGCGGAAATGGTATTCTATAGTAATCCATCCCAACTGACTCGCTATTGTATACGCACCTGCTAACATTTTTTAAGCCGGGACTTTATGGAAAGGACATTTTGATCGCTTCTGAAGTTTGCTGAGCAATTCCCCTCGCTCTCAGGCATACGGTCTTTGTGCTGGAAATTTCCCTCGTGGCTTCCCGCAGGCACCAGCAGCCGGGCACGTGGGCTCGCACACGGGCACGCACACACACAGCCGCAGCCCCCTCTTGTTGGCATGACTCTGGTGGGGGGCTTTGCAGGTGCTGAGCTGCGGAAATGGAAGCTGGGAGAGTGAACTAACCGTTGGCACCTGTGCTGAGTTTGCCCGAGGAGCTGCAAACAGTGGTGCCCACCGGAATTAGAGATGCTTTCCAGCGCTGGATGAGAGGAGGGGCAGGGGACAGCGGAGGCGTGAAGGGCCAAGCCGGGCTGCCTCTGGGCCCTGCAGGGGTGAGGTCATGAGAGCTGGCCATCAGGCTGCAGAGATGCTGTGCAGGAGGGGGCCAGGCGATCATCGACACCCTCATGTCTCTGGTCTCTGTACTCCTATAGAAGCCACTCATTTCAGGACCCTGTTGGCAGTCATGACACCGGGTCCTTGCCTCAGGCCTCCAGCCCAGGACTGACACAAACACATGGTGGGCTGAGAGCCCCATGGGGCAGGAATGAGGCCACCAACATGCTCTGTTTCCCGCCCTGGGCACGGTGCATAGTGGGTACTGGGGAAGTACCTCCAGTCTAACTCAAGACCTGGTCATAGGACTCCTCCTCTGGGGAGTGGGCCTTCCCACTGACACTCAGCCCACACAGCCTCCAGGACCTCTGGTGCCTGTTCTTTCAGGGCCTCAGTGACAGCGAGGCTCAGACAACAGGCAAGTTGTAGGCAGGGAGGGGGCCTTCTTTCCATCGGGATCCTCAGGAAAGTGGTAGTCATGCCAATCTATGACCTGGCAATGACACAGAGACATGAGAGGCTGGATCTAAAAACATTCACTGAAACTCTCTCTGTGGGAACAAGTATTTCAGAACATCCTAAACTGACAGCAGAAAGGGAGTAGTTAAATGAGCTATGGAACCTCTGGCTACAACAAGAAGAAAAAAGAATGAGATGTGCTCTTGTATAGAGGAAGCTCCAGGAAATGTTATTCTGGGAAAAGAAAGTAAGTTTAAAATAAAGTAAGATGGGAACAACACGAGCAACGTAATTCCACTTTTTTTTTTTAATGTTACAAAACGATGCCATATACTGCGATTGGGCACACCCACAAACACGCACACGTGTGCACATATAAACACGTGAAATGTGCAGAAAGGGCTGTGGAAGGGAACACTCACACCATCAACCACATCCACCTCTGGGATGAGAGGGCGAGCTGGTGAGCAAGGGAGAGGTTAGCATTATCTGCAATGTTTGTATTACTCATTATGATGAGGATGTATTCATGCATGCTTCTATAATTAAAAATTAATAATTATTTTAAAAGGAACGAAATGCAAAATAAGCTGATTTCTGCCCTCACTTTCCCGATCATGGTCTGAGCTGGGGCAATCCATCCAACCTGGACCATTTTGAAACCTGCTTATCTATTCCATCCATCCATCCATCCATCCATCCATCCATCCAATATGTACCATTCTCCTTTCATTTGTTCGTCCAACAAGTGTTTACTGAGCACCTAGTCTAGGTTCTGGGCTGCAGCAGTGAACAAAATAGATAAGATCCCTGTCACAGGAGTTCACATCCATGTGCACACACATGTGCAAGTGTGTGTCTCCTTCATAGTCCCATGGGGCACCTGGAGGGAGGGGAGAGGAACAACGGGCAGTTGCTATCCCTCACCCCTGATTTGAAGGATGGGGGAAGAATAAGGGGACAGTAAACAGGCTGCTCCTGAGCACGTGAAAACCACACATTGGCCAGGAAACGGGATAACAGCAGGCCACTTCCTCTCCTTGCAAGGCCCCTTCCACAATTCCTGGGTTTATGGACTCTACTTAGCCTTCAGGCCAAGTTCAAATGTCCCCTCTTCTTGGAAGCCCTGCTTAGTGTTCTTATGCCTGCCCCCAACCACATGGGATCTCCCCCTCAGCTAACATTCCTGTTAGTAGCTCCAGATCAGATTCATAGACTGGAATCCAGCAGACCATTAGCAGGCAGAGGGGGATATATTTTGTGGTATCATCCCAGTGGGTTGAGAGGCTCCATACCACTGCAGGTACCTGACTGGTGTCTCTTCCTGCCAGCACCTGAGTTTGTAATCCCCACTTTACACTACATCTGTGGGTGCATTTATCTTATACCTCCACCCACCACCTAGCCTGTTGTGTCACACTCATCCAGGGCCAGTCCATGCCTAGTGGATGGATGGATGGATGGATGGACGGATGGATGGATTTATGGATGGATGGATTGGTAGTGGACAGATGGATGAGAAAACGGATGGACATATGGATGAATGGACAGATGGACAGATGGATGGATGGATGGATGGATGGATGGATGGATGGATAAATGAATGTGTGGGTAGACAGATGGACGGAATAGATGGATGGATGGATCGGTGGATGGATTGATTAATGGATGGATAGATGAGCCAAATGAAGTAGAAGGGGCACTTAGACACCTAGGTGTCAAGCTACTCTGCATCAGAAATCTTGGGGGCTAGAAAAAAATGATGGGGAAGGGTTTGGGGGTACATATCCTTCTCTTTCCCAATAAAAGGAAAATTTTATAAGTGGAATCAGTCAGCAGATAGCTTGCTGTGCACGTTTCACATGCCACCTGCTATGCAGTGGATGGGGAAGATGATAGGAGAAAGGGGAGAAGATAAAGAAAGAGAGCAGAGCAGGGAGAGGGGATAGAAAAGAGAAGATAAGGCCCCAGTCTTCACAGACAGGATGGTGAGGTTTGGGTGCCTGTGAACTACCTAGAAGTTCAGCAAAAAGGATGGAAGGGACTGAGAAAGCTCACACTCCCCATAGCCACCTGCAGATTCTTCTGCTTTGTCATTACTGGTGGTTTTGCTGAGAATTAGGTCTTGAGATGCCCAACCTGGAATGAGTCATTTCTTGTTTCTCTGGAACAGCCTCTTCCACCCAAAGGCTTGGAGTAGACAGGAGTCCCCAGGAAGAGAGGTTCACCAATCATATTGGAACTTCCCCAAGTTTGGTATCAGCCCCTTGAACTTGGGAACTATGGCAATTCTTCCCAAAGGGAGGTCAAATGCTCCAGTCAGGGTGACCTGGAGTTCTTTCACTTAGTGCATATTTATTGGGCCCCTTTGGTGTGGGGTGCTGTGCCCAGTACTAGGATACGGCCAGTACTGAAATTTGCTCTGGTGGAGCTGACAGGTCATAGGCATGGGGGTTGGGAGACAGATTATAAGTGAACACATAGGAGAATAACAACCAAGCTAAATTCTAGGAAGAAAATAAAAGCAGTACTATGATAAGGTGGCTGGAGGGCAGCACATCAGGAGGCTGGGGGCTGGAAGCATGTGGAGCAGGGGCATATAAGTCCAGGGCTGAACATGCCCAGGAAGGGAGCTTGCAAGTCTGTTTTGCCCAGGCAGGCAGGGCCCACCCAGGTTCCTCACTTCCTTGGGTCCTCAGATCGGTCAACAGTGACTGCCCAGACTGCATCACTGGACCTGGCACCAGACTAGGCACTGGGGAGGCAGATGGGAAGAGGCACCTGAAGGGCAAGCAGGGACCAGAAAGTGTGATCCCCAGACTCAGCCTAGCTCAGAGCGGTGAATACATATGGGCACCAAGAAGAAGGTGCTCTTAACTGTTCAGGGAAGTCCTGGAGGCCTTCCTGCAGAAGGAGATGCCTGAACTGGGTATTGAAAAGGAAGAGTCTGCCAGTCAGACAAGCAGGGAAAAGGCATCCCAGGCAGAAGCATAGGGCAACTTGAGGTGGTTTGAGGAGTCTGGAGCATAAATCCCAGAGGGAAGAAGAAACAGGGAGATAGGGCTGGAGGGCCAGATCACCACGGGCTGGACATGCTTTGCTAAGAAGAATGGACTTCGTCCAAGGGGCAATGGGACACCACCAAGGACTTTAGGGCACAATGGGGGCACATTAGGATGTGATGTGCTTATGTTTTAGGAAGACCCCTCTTGGCTGCTGTAGGGAGAATGAACAATGGTGGGCCAGGGGAAGGGGTGGAACAGGGGTCAAGTTCCTGATGAGAACAAGGAACAAGTGTGAGAAATACCCAGAAGGGAGATAAATAAGTCGTACAGAACCCTGAATGGGGCACTGAGCAGGAGGAAGGATCATCTCCAGGGAGTTCCTGCTGTTTTGCCTGCCCAGTGGCAACGATTTCCCTTGGGAAGCACCCCTCCCGCAACAACTGGTCTATGACAACACCCCTAATCCTAAGGTGAGAATATAACACAAGCCTGACCAATCACAGCAAGCTTCTTCTTGGGCACCCACTGATGCAGGAGTGAGCACGTGACCTGAGCCAGACCAACGGACCTCAAGTCTGGGGCTTCTGCCAGGATAGCTGAGACTTCTGAGAGCAGGACCAAGAGATGGGCACAGCTGCAACAAATGAGACCCTGGACCCAGCTGTACCTGAAGCCCCGAGACTTTCGGTAACATGCACCCGTGGATCCTTTTCCTTAGGCTGGTTTGAGCTAAGATTCTGTTACTGGCACCCAAAATAATTCTGACCAAATCAATAAAGAAGGCAGAGGTGAGCAGGACTCAGGTCCTTCTCTCGAGAAGAACCCTTGGTATCTGTGAGGACCGGAAGTCACAGCCCTGATCACCTAGAACACAGAGCACTAGGTCAGTGTCTAAGGGAGGTGCAGATGTACTGCTACACAGACATTCAGAGGAAGGCAGAGAAAGATGGCTCCCTAGAGGAGGTGGCATTTGACCAGGCCTTGAATCTGATGTTGACAGTTGAAGACGGACGGACATACAGGGCAGGAAAGAAAGCAGCAGGAGAAAAGAAGAGAAGGTTAGAATCCCAGAGGCCTCTGGCCTCCAAGAAACACAGGGTTGGTGCAGGATGGGCTGGGAGACCTGGGCCTTAGGAGAAGCCATCCCTGCCTGGGTAAACATTTGCCTGCCCTCACCTCACCTGGTCAAGGGGAGCAACCGCCCAAACCCCACAGCCCAAGAGAAGCAGTCACCCCAGGAAGGCAGCTTAGCTCTGCCTGGGGCACTATCAGCAGAAGAGGGGCTGCCTGCAGTGTAGACAAGTTAGCAGAGGCTGCCATGCTGGGCCCAACCTCCTCAAATCAGCCTTCCAGGCTGGGGCCGTGGGCTATTGCACCCTGGTGCCACTGCATCAGCACCTCCTTGGTAAACGGCAGTGGGGAACAAAAGCATCCATGGGAGGGAGTCTAGGATGTAGTTTAGAACGGAGGCTTGCTTCTACGGGTCACTTGCTCTCCGGAAACTCCTCCTTCCTGCCACCTTCCCTAATGCCGCACATTACAGCCTGCAGGATGGGAGCCCCTGCACTCAGTGGGCAGGCCCAGGAGCCCTGGCCCAGTGTCCAGCACTGGCTCACATGAGCAACCCTCACCTCTCTGACGCCTAAGTGTCTCCAACTTAACAACTCTGCCCTGGCTGCTTCCTGGGGGATCTTTTTAGGGCCCTGAGTGAAACTGTGGCAGGAAAGTGCAGAATCTGATTAACTACAAAATAAGAAAACAATGCCATCCAATCCTATGTGCTGTTTGCATCCTTCACGATCTGGATCTGAGAGGCCTCGTCTGCTGGGGTGAGGCTGCAGGAGTGGGGGGCCAGCAGGACTTAGAGAGAAGCCTCTGCTGTGGAACCCTAGAAAGAACTGCATCAAAAAGTCAGATAATGACAAGCACTGGTCAGGCTGTAGAGAAGTCAGACGCCTCACATGCTGCAGATAGGAATAGAAAGTGAATCAGTTGCAGGGTGCCTGGGTGGCTTAGTCGGTTAAGTGTCCAAATTCAGCTCAGGTCGTGATTTCATGGTTCGTAAGTTCAAGCCCTGAATTGGGCTCTGTGCTGACAGCTTGAAGCCCGGAGCCTGTTTTGAATTCTGTGTCTCCTTCTCTGCCCTTCCCTCGCTCATGAACGTGCTCTGTCTCTCTCTCTCAAAAGTAAACACTAAAAAAAAATTTTTTTTAATAAAAGAAATGATTCAGCGGCTTTGAGAAGCAGTCTGGCAGTCTCTTAAATAATTAAACATAAATTTACCCAGCAATTCAATTCCTAGGTATATACCCAAGAGAAACCAAAATATATATCCCCACAAAAACTTGTGCTCGGATGTTTACACTGGCTTATTTGTACTAACCAAGAGGTGGAAACAGCTCAAATTCCATCAATGGACAAATGGATAGACAAAAGGTGGTATATCCGTATAGGGAATACTATTCAGTCATAAAAAGAGACGTGACCACCTGAACACATGGAAAACATTATGTTAAGTGAGAGAAGCCAGTTACCAAAGATAGCACACTACATGATTCCAGTGGGAAAATGGAAAGATTAGGAAAATAGATTCGTGGTTGCTTAGGGCTGGGGAGAGAGGCTTAAGAGGGTGATAGAGAATGGGCTTCTTTTCAAAGTGATGAAATGTTATAGGAGCAACAATGATAATGGCCACACTATCTGTGAACATACTAAAAGCCACCGAACAGTTCACTTTAAATGGGCAAACTGTGTTGTGTGCGTTATATCTCAATAAAGATTAAAGAAGAAGAAGCAAAAGAATTGTAACCATCAGACAAATCTAGAGTGGACAACGTCCTACAAGACAACTGGCCTGGACTTGTCAGAGAGGCAAAGTCATGGGAAGAAGGGGTGGGGGTGGCGGCTGTCCTATACAGAAGGAGACCAAAGAGCAGACCCAACAACCGCAAGCAAGGCAGGGACTTTGACTGGATCCTGACTGAAAGCAAAACTCTGGGACAATGAGGAAATTTGACAAGGATTAGATATCAAATGGCATTATGGGATAATTGTTAATATTCTTGGGTATGAAAATGCTATATCGTTTATTGAGGAGTGTCTTTACCCTTAAGGGATACAAATAAAAGTGTTTAGGGGTGAAGTGTCATGATGTCTGTAACTGTACAGCAAAAAATGTGTGTTCACGCATGCGTGTGTCTGTTTGTGTGTGTCTGTGTGTGCATGTCCATATGTGCATGTCTGTATATGTGTGTGCATGTGTGTGTGTGCATGTGCATGTGTGGAAAGGATAAGGAAAAGCAAGTATAGCAAAGAATTAACAACTGGTTATGCTAGATGGAAGTTAGCAGGTATTCATTATACTACTATTCCTTCAACGTTTTGACATTGGACATACAAAAAAATGTTTAAATGTCACTTTTGCCTTTGTGTCACTGCCCAAGACCTCCACTCTAGTGAGGGGTCTCATTACTGCCCAGTTCTGCAGGCCAGAAAGTCTGGGTCTCTGGACTTTGGCTGGACCCTTGCTCCCCATCGCAAATCCAACCAAGCCAAGTTGATCTTACTCCAAACAGCACTGAATCCAGCCACTTCCTGCCGGGCCCTGCCACACACCTGTCCCTGATGACCATGGCAGCCTCCAGCACCTGGCTCCCCAGAAGTCCATTCTTCACATGGCAGCTTGAGGAGTCTCTGTGATGCGGCTCTGATGGCCTCCGTGGCTCTCAGAATGAAGAAGGAAGTGCTCAGTGCAGACAGCACCCCCAGCCTGGGCATCCCTGTACCCTGCGACCTCCCAGTTCCTCAAATGAGCCCTGGTCTCAGCATTCCTGGGGCCTCTTCCATGCCCTTCCTTCCACTTGAATGCCTCATTTCTCTGTCACTCCTTCTCATCTCTTACCCATCAGCTCAAGCATCTACTCCTTAAGGGGAGCCATTCCTGACCTCCTCCCTCCTTTCTCCTCCCCAGTCCAGATCAGTTTCCAAAGATGTTCCTGCTTTCAGAGCACATATGTGCACTCCACTGTGTCCTTGCTGGTGACCTTGAGGGCTACTGTAACCTCTCTGTGGCTGCATCCTGGTCTGAAGTGAGGCGAACACTAAACCAGCATCAGGTGGTTGAGGATGGCATGTGCATTAGACCCCATACTTGCCGAGGCATGCATCTAATGCACAAAAACAGGAAATGTTCGCCATACCAGTCTTCATGATGTGGTCCTCAGTGCGGTCATTTGATTGGCGTCTCCCTGTCCCACAAGCCTATGGACTCCACGAGGGCAGGACTGCCAGGGATTCTCTGCTCATCGCAGCCTGAGCCCTGGAGAGATGCACAGTGCATGTTTCTAAAGAACACTAAAGAACTGAATTGGATCAACCCAGGGCTAATTAATAGTGACCTGTCTTGATGGAAGAAAAAGGGCATTATGTCTTTACCCCTTTAACTGGTGGCATGTAAATGGAGCTCCTACCAAGTCTCAGGCCTGTCAGCTCATGGTCTTGGACCTTTGGTTAGTCCTGCTTTATGAAAAGGAAGATGTCACTTTATCATGACCCCAACTGCTGGTTTATGAATCGGTCGTGTCTGAGTGAGTGTGATTGACTGTGATGGACAAGACGCACCTCCCAACACCCCTGAAGAAGGTCCTATTGCCCAGGCTGCTGACAGTGCGGCTGCCAGTCTTCCAGGATTGCCTCAGCGATGGAGGGTGGCCTTGCCAGGGCCACATGCTGCCACACGATGGCTGACGGAGGCAGAGATATAAAGACCCTGCCACTTGGGCCTCAAGCAGGGCAGCTCTGTGGGCCACTTCAGCTCCGGGGCCCTCTGTCCATGCCTGCTTCTGCTCTGCCCTGTCCTCAGGGGCTGGTTTCTAGGGCCCTCCCTACATGCCTCCCACATACTAACCTCTGCTTCCAGAGAACCTGAACAGCAATGTGCAGTCCTCTATTCTAGGAGAAGGCAACAGGCACCGCCACAACTAAGGTGGAAAGCCAACTGCTTTGGGCTGTGCACGAATGTGTGTCCTTGCTGGTAAGAGTAGGGCCACCCTTCCTCTGCCAGCTGGAATGTAGGATAGTCAGGTCGACTTTGGAAAGGGCTGGCTAACACCCCAAGGCTTCTTGGAGTCTATGGAGAAGGGTCCTGTCCTCTATAGGTTCCCCTTGTCATTGTGTGCTCTTAGGTAGTGACTTCCTCTCCCTCGACTTCCAGCTGGCAGAAGAATGATGGTGACATGTCACTATGCTTATGACCATGGGAGTCAGGGAATAGGAAAGAAAACTAGGCCTTCCATGGGGAGTGACACAGATGGGCACCTCACCTGCACAGGACAAGGAAGCTGTGTTTTCACATCTCTGCCCAGCTACACTGCCCCAGTCCTTGTCAGCTACCATGGGCCCAAGGCCACGGACCTGCATTCTCAGCAGGCAGTGGGAAGCCCTCCCTCACTCTATTTGCAAACACATCTGACCCTGTGACCACCTTGCCCCAACTTTGGCCCAGCTGCCATCTTGCCTGGCTTGGGCCACTGGTCTCTAGGACCCCAGGATGTACCTGCTCCCCCACCCACACTCCCCCCCACATCAGAGTGATCTTTAAACATGTAAATTGGATGAGTCACTCTACTTCAAACCCTTCAATGGCTCCTAATAGCACTAGAGTAAAACTCACACTCCCTACAAGCCCATAAGATCCTACTGCTGCTCTCACCCAGCTGTCTTGTACTCACTGTATACCAGCCCTACTGCACTCCAGCCTGCTTGCAATTCCACTAAATCACTACATTTGTCCCCACCTCAGGGCCTTTGCACATGTTGTCCCCTCTGTCTGGGATACATTCCCCACAGCAATTTTGCTTGGATTTTCTCATGCTCCAGAGCTGAGCTCTCATGTCTACTGAGAAGCACCTTCCTGAAGCCACCTTATCCTAAGGGATGTGCCTCTGCTCCATGTACTATTACATCACCCAGTTACCTCTTCAGGAGCTCTCGTAACTGGTGGCAACCATCTTATCTTTTTCGTGTGGTTTATGTACTTATGTCCTGACCGGCTCTCCTGCCCCGAGGACAGACTTCTGCCCGTCTTGGTTCCCCTATCCCTCATAAGGGAACAGTTCTTGGCACAGGACAGGAATTCAATGAATATTTGAGGAATGAACGAATGAATGGATGGAAGCTGGCTGGCCTCGGCTGGGACAGGCAGGGCGGGAAAAGCTGGTGGCCCTGGCTTGCTGGGGGATGGGGGGGTGGGGGGAGGTGCTCTTCAGACGAAGGCAGGGATGAGGCGCTTCTGTTGCCTTCCATTCCATGTTTTCGCCATATGGCTTGCTGCACACTGGGCTGAATTGCAGATGCTCTAACTTGGAGCTTTCTTGCTTTTGTGTGTTAATAACATAAAGATGGAACATAGCTTACCACACATTTTGTGTTTGCTAACTATCTATATGTATATAAAACAGACTTTGGTGTTACTAGCCAACCCACTTGTGAAGTGGAAGGAAAACAGAGCAATTAGAGAGGGAGGGAGGAGGCGGGTGCTGCCTTAGACTGTGGCCAAGTCTCCAGTATTACGTGCGCCTCCCGTGGAGGAGTGGGCTCTATCCAGGAGGTCATGGGCAGGGCAGGGGTGGGCGCAGAGACCTCAAGGCCCCACGGCTCCTAGGATAGAGTCCAGCCCCTTGGGAAGATGGCACAGACAGTGCTCCTCTGGGCTCCTGCCCCCGAGTCTTCCTCAGCCTCGGTGCTTCCCTCTTCCCACCTCATGCTCAGTCCCAGACACCCCTGACAGCTGTCACTTCTAGGATGTGCCACTCTATCTCTAGCCTCTGAACCCTCTCCTTGCTCTCCCCCCTGCCTCCCGACACTGCCTGCTCGCCCCTCCTGGCCTCCATCCACAAAGCCTCCACTCGGATGTCTGAGGACCGAGTGCCTCCCGTGTGCCTTCAGCCAGCTGACTTCTGAAGGAGGAAGGGCCCCAAACAAGTAAACGAACGTGCAATTACAAAATGTCTCAAGCGCGGTGAAGAATAAAAATATGGGGCTTCATTAAAAAGACAGAATTAGGCATTTATGCCACCACATGAGCTGCATTTCCGGGCAACCCAATAGCCCTAATTGATACGGAAAATTTCTTTACGGAAGACTCCGTGTGTAGACTCTGAACGGCGGTGCCTGGCGGCAGGGGTGAGGCAGGAGCGCCATTATTCCTTACGGACACGGTCTAAAATGGCAAGGCTGTGAGAGCAACACAGGCAGAGGACTTTCAGTCCAGTTCTCTGCAGACAACGCACCCTCCCTACTGCCTGCAGCAGGGTGGACTGCCCCCACATTCCATCCCCCTGGGTATGTATGCCTCTAATTTGGAAGAAATGAAGGAAATAGAAAACTACCATTTTGCAAGCCCTAATCAAAGAGCTGATTCGGGAAACAATTATTACTGGAAGAACCAGGTGAGGGTGGATGGGGAATGGCACTACGGAAGGAAGAGGCTGTCACCACCTGCCTCCATTGATCAATCTGGCATCACAGGAGTGGATGGCAGGCACCTTGGGCCTCTGGAGGGGACGGCCTAGGAAGCACCCAGCATCGCACACAGCACCACCCAGGGACATGAATTTAACGGGCTAGGAGAGATGGCTTCCATGTACAGGGAGTACAGGGGAGAGAGGAATGAGGCAATGACTCTAGGAGAAGCAAAAGGGACAAGTCCAGGAAGGGAAGTGGTTCTGCGGGAGACTGACTTGGCTTCTGCAGCAAACGTGGAAAAGAGGCTACCCGAGTGAAAAGCAAAGGACACGGTAACCAGATGCTGTGTGTGCATCCTGTTTGGATCGTCATTCACACCAATGGTTAAAAGACACATTTGAGATAACTGGAAAATTTGAATGTAGATTGAGTATTAAATGGTACATGGGGGCGCCTGGGTGGCTCTCAGTTAAGCACCCAACTCTTGATTTGGGCTCAGGTCATCGAGCCCCATGTCAGACTCTGAGCTGACAGCACAGAGCCTGCTTGGGCTTCTCTCCCTTTCTCTCTCTGCCCTCCCTGGCTTGTGCATGTCTGTGCACGTCCACTCCCCAACTCTCCCCCCAACCCCTCTCTCTCTCTCAAAATAAACTTTTTAAAAAATGGTACCAAGAATTGTTCACTTTCTTATATGTCTTACTGGCATTGTGGTTATGTGAGAAAATGGCCATACATTTTAGACAAGTGTAAAAAGTGAAATGTTTGGAATTTGCCTTAAAATATTTCAGTGAAGAAAACAAAAAGCCGCAGGCTCGATGAAGCAAATATTAGAAAATCTTAGTCATTAAATCTGCAGGATCAGTATATAAGGGCTCATTGTACTATCCTCTCTCGACTTGTATGTTTGACATTTTTATAATTAAAATCCAAAAGCAAAATGGGGTGCTGAGAGAAAACCGGCAAAAGGCGAGACCCGAGACAGAGAGAACCTGATGTAGACAGTGTGGCTGGCAAGGCCTCCTCCAGGAGGGGCTGCCGAAGCGAGAGCCCGCCACCGACAAAAGGGTGGGGGGCGGTGAAGAACGGGTACAAACACAACAAAGCCGAGCCCTTGGCGTGTCAGAGAAAGGCTGGAGCAGAGGGAGAGGAGGGTATGGGCCCAGGACCCCAGGACCAGAGGGCTGCAGCAGAAGCCAGGTCGGACAGGGGCTGGCACTTATGCAACCTGACTTATTTTGCAATCAGCGCCAAGCTTTCAAATGGATTCCAGAAGGGGCAGGTTTGATTGGATTCAGGGAAGTCATTTTCTTAGGAAAAAGAGAGTTCTGGTGGGGAAGAGGCAGCGACGGTGAGAAAGCAGTTCAGGACGTGGTACAGCTGTCCCGGCAGCAGACGGTGGCTCCCTGCAGGACGGGACAGAGAAGGGGACAAGAGACAGAGTGGAAACATTTGGAGGCAGAGAGCCCCTGGGGCTTGCTGATGCATGCAGTGCAGAGGATGAGAGAGAGAGAGAGAAATCAACAATGAATACCAGGTCTGGGGCTTGAGCAACTAAGGGAATGGGGGCACCAGGTGGAGAAGCAGGTGGGACAGGGTGGGGAAACCCAGAGCCCACTTCTGGGTGTCTTACACTGACAGGCTCAGAAGAGATGGGCAAGTGGAGATGGCAAGAGGGCAGAAGGTGGAAAGAAAAGACCACGCAGGGAGGGAGCATTTGGAAAAGAGCTCCGTCACTTAAATAGGGAGGGGGACAAGAGCAAGGGCACTGAGGAGGAGCACCAGGGAAGGAGGAGGGAAACCAGGAGACGGAAGTGGTGTTCTCCAACAGGGAGTGGGCCATCAAGCCCAAGACTCCCAAAAGCGCCGTGAAATGAACCCTGAAAGGTGCCCTTTGGAGCTGGTGAGGTGGGGGGCCCCGGTGACTTTGGCAAAGTCAGTGACTCTCCGCTTCCTGCCCCTCTCCTCACCCCGAGCTGGATGAGGACCTCTGCTGCCAGGTGCCTCCTTCCCCTGCATCTCTCCTGCTGTTTTGTGATGAAGGACGGGATGCTCTTTTCCACAGGGTGTGGGCATCCTGAGGACAAGATGCTTGCTTCAACCTTCATACTCTTACAACAGAATTCATCCCTGTAACCATGTCACAGACACTTAATGAGCACCAACTGTATGCAAACACTCATGGGCCCAGTAAAATGGTACAATCACCAATTCCTCTTGTCTGGCATCTTTTGAAGGATGCGAAAGCAGGAAAGTTGGTCAAATGTCCCGTTGGACACCGAGTTCACTGATCCCCCTGCCAGTGATTGGAGTGAAACTAGGGGACTCCTTACAAGAGTCAGGAAACAGACCCTGAAAAGACAGCCATCCATGGCCCCTAGACCGTGTGCGTGGAGCCCACCCCGGTACTCTGCTGTGCCAAACCTCAGTTCAGCCTCACGCACACACTCCTCATCACCCTCTGGACCCGAGGAAAAAGCTGAGGCACCGCCAGGTGAAGTGGCTTCCCCAACCTCACCCTGAGATGGAACCCGGCAACTGGGACCTAAGCCTGTCGCATCAGTGTGGCCAGGGCACCTGCCACATCCGCTCCAGGGCCTGTTCCCACAGGACGTGGGCCAAATGCTCGCATGGCAGAGGGGCTGTCCCTCCTCCAGCCTGCCTACACCTCTGCCCATTCATTATTTGTCCCCTCTCTTACTCTGACCACAGTTCAACATATTAATTTTAAATGATAGCAGATCCACATCATACAGGGAGTGAGTCATTCCCTTCTCAATTCTCTTTCATGTGTTCTGCTTAATCAAGGAGAAAGTCTCATTTTGAAGCTGAGAGGGCCGACATCTCCCTAACAGTTATATCGTTTTCTAAAAAATGGTGGTAAAATACACATAACATAAAACTTAGCATTTCAACACTTTTTAAGAGTACAATTCAGTGGCATTCTGCACATTCATGTTGTTATATAACCTTTACCACTATCCATCCTCAGGACTTTTTCATCTTGCAAACATGAAACTCTGTACCCATTAAAAACTCCCCATTCTCCTCTCCCCAGCCCTGGCAATCACCCTTCTACTTTCTGTCTGCCCTAGTACCTCATAAGTGGAATGATACCATCATCTCCTGTTTGTTTGTTTGAAGTTTATTTATTTTGAGAGAGAGAGAGAGAGAGAAAGAGACAGAGCATGCTAGCTTGGGAGGGGCAGAGAGAAAGGGGAGAGAGAGAATCCCAAGCAGGCTCTGTCAGCACAGAGCCTGACATGGGGCTCGAACTCACAAACAGTGATACCTGAGCTGAAACCAAGAGCGTGATGTTTAAGCTCAACCACTGAACCATCAGAGCCACCCAGGTGCCCCTCATCTCCTGTTTTAAACAGAAAGAAATCAGGCCTCAGGGTCATGGCCTGCCCCTTGCCTGTAGTTGTAAACACTTCCATGCTTCCTTCATTTTGTGGCTGGTGATGTTGGTTTTCCACTTAGGGCCAGTAGGTTTTTCTTTTCAAACAAACAGATTTAAGGAAATATAACCTGCAGTGAAAAATTGAAGGTAGAGAGGCTCTCAGATACAGTAGAAGAGAGGGTGGGAGGTGGGTAAGGCCCAGCCTTGAGCCTCGAGATTTCTTGTGGCGGGACCCTCTGTGACCTCCATACCAGCTGCACCTGGGCCTCAGCAGAAGAATGTGCCCCCACTCCACGTACCCAGCCTCCTCAGCTTCCTGCCACCATCTGGGAAACACTTTCTGCGCCTCTCACCTTTGCCCCTATCTGTCACCCGCTTATTTATTCTGCAAAACTTGCTGTCCAGACCCTATGCTGGCTCTGGGGAATGCTCAGGCCCGGGTTACTCCCAGTGTACCCCCTCCTTAGTGCCTTCTTCCTTCTCTCCTTCTTGTTTATTTGATTCTGACCCTCCTCCATCTAATACTCCACTATTCAGCTCTGAATTCCTGGGTGGGGCCTCAAGGTAAGACAACTACAATGGCCAGGTTGATACCTCAAGGAGTAAAGACAGAGGGAGAAGCTGTCCCCACCCAGAGGTCAGCTGCATGCTGTACCCCGACTTTGCCAAACTCATCCTGTTGCTCAAAGCATCAGAAACCCTCATGTGTACCAGAATCCCATTTTTTGCTAATATCCTATGGGCCATCGCATTATGTGTGACCTCTGTTCAGTCATGTTTGGAGTGAGTCCTGTTCAGTTAATGTCTACTTGCCCCCAGGGCGTGCGAGGTGTTCTTGGGAGGGCAGGGTCAAGGCAGTGCACCAGGCCCACTAGCACTTGACGGGGGTCAGGCATGCAGGGGTTCCCGAGGCTGCCAGGCTGATTAAGAAGTGGATTCCTATGTGACTGATGTAAGCAAGTGATTGAGGGTGTTGCCAGGGAAGTCAGGATTCCTGGGGAACTGAGACTAAAAGCCAGGCCTGGCACCCCCAGGGCCATGCCAGGGTGGATGTACAGGCCTTACAGAGAAGGACCGGTGGGTCTAGGGGACCACTGAGAGGCTCTCTGGGGGGCGCAAATGGATGAAACTTGACAGCCCACCGCCCTTTCATTCACTCAAGACACCCACGACTCTCGTGGTTGCCAGTTACGCGGAACCCAACCTCAACTGGCTCAATAAACACATGAAATCATTGGCTCCAGCATCTGGAAAGTTCCTAGGAACCTGGTCTGGGGCTTGACTAGACCCAGAAGCTCAATGAATCAGAAGACTACCTCCCTTTACCTCAGGCTTTGCTCCCCTCTTCCCCAGGACTTCCCTCTAAGGAAGGTCACCCTGAGTGGCAAGATGGCCTCCTGCTTCCAGACCCACTTTAGGTCCGCTTAGCAACTCCAGGGGATTTTCATTGGCCCAGCTCAGGTCATGTGCCCACCCCTGTAACCAACCGCATGGGCAGGAATGTGGTTCTCTGATTGGCCAAGCCTCCCTCCCCCATCAAAGTGCAGAGTATAGCGCTTGAAGGAAAATATTCCAGAAGGGAGACGCCAGTGCCTTATCTCTCCAAGGTCCTGCTCTATGTCTTGCAGCTGTGTCTGTCTTCAGAAACCCAAAATGAGGAGATTTAAGTGAAAGCTGGGAATATGGTGGTCAAATACAGAACAAAGAACTCTTGTGTCTCAGCCCATGCTGAAGGGGGGTTTATTGCTGCATAACTGATGCATTCCCCCCCCCCACCCCCAACCTGATCACACACTCCTACCCCTTGAAGTGTCTTCAAATTAGTCTCTGTCCTTGGAAACCCTGAGCTTAGCACAGAATCCATAAATGTCAGCTGCCACCGTTGCTCTATCAGATACTAAGTTTAAAGGTCAGTTTTAATTTTCACTGGAATTTTTAAACGGGACACAGCCTTCTGCCTGAGGAAGTGTGACTGCACTTGCTCCCCAGTGTAGGAGAGGGTTAGGCCCGGCTGGGACCACCCATTGGTTTGCCAGTCTCCCGCCTTGGAGTCCATAGCAGTGTGAGCTTGATGTGAACCACAACCTGGGGAGCACGCACTGGGGCCCTGGACTTGGGCTGACCCGGCAAGCCTGTGCAGACAGATTTCCACTGCTGAGAGAGGACAGGAGCCAAGCCCCCAGGGCCTTCCCACACTGGGTTCCCTGGCACTGGGTCCTGCTCCTCCTGCCTGGCCCCTACCTCACAGCTCACACTGGTGCAGCCAGTTTGACCCCTCTTCTGGGATTCCTGTGTGGAGCCTCACTAGATGTCCCTCCCCCACCTCCTTCGACTCAGCCAAGCAGCCCTCTGTGCCCAGTTTTGCCTGATAGCAGGGCCAGGGCCAGCTGCACTTCCAGTCACAGCCCACACCTTTCCTGATCAACCCTCTTCCTGATCAACTCCTTAACTTTCTATAGGTGCCTTTAAGGAACTGGGAAAAGTTAAGTACCCCCTGCCCAAGTGCACACAATGGGCCGACACTGCCAGCAGGCAGTTTCCTGGGCCACTGAAGGCTATCTGGGAGCCCTAGGTTAAGGAATCCTATCTGGGAAGGATTTCCCCCCTGGCAACCCCCATTGACTTACTTCTTAATCCTTCTATCCTGGCTGCTGTTTTTACCAAGTATGAAGCTATGCAAATGCCACAGATTTCTTTACAAATAATAATACACGTTGAACACTATGTCCTAGATACTATTGCAAATGCATCATAGGTATTAGTACATTTACTCCTCACAGAAACCATGGAGGTTAGGATAATTAGAATCACCCCACTTTACAGATGAGGAAATTGAGGTACCAAGAGGTTAAGGAACTTTCCCAAAGTCTTATTGTGGAGGGAAGGTGATACCCTCCCTACCCAGCAGCTGGTTTTCTAGTTCAATCCATATCTCCCTCCAGGCTGAGCCAATGCTTGGCCACTCTAACCCCAGGGCAGGCAGGCATATGATGAAGCGAAACCAAACAGCCAAAGGTGAGCTACCCCTGGCAAGTGGCCCTCAGTAATTTGGTGCAGTCTGTTTCCACAGATTTATCTTTTCTGTTGCCTCTGCCAAACATCATCTCATTCTGGCCTAGATGATGCTTCCTCCATGCAGCCTTCTTGGCAAGAGTAGGCTGGATGCCCTCTCCTGTCACCACTCCATGTGCAGCTATAGCCCCCAGAAGTTTCCCATCCCAGCCCTTATCACTCTGTACTACGGCTACCAATCTACATAACTGCCTCCCTTCCAAACTAGAAGTTCCCAACTGGGCAGGAATTATAAAAGTCTTACTTTATTTTGTTTCAAATTATTTTTTTGAAAAACAATTTTTTTTGTTGAAATACACACTCCATAAAGTGTGTAAGTTATAAGTGCACATCTCAAGGAATTTTTATGTACACAACCATGTATTCAGCTTAAGATACAAAACATGTGTGGAACCCAGAAGTTTCCCCTGGTCCCCTCCCAGTTACTAATCCCACCCCAAATGTAACTGCTGTTCTGACCACCGTCCCTATAGTTCTGTCTTTTCTTAAACTTCAATTAAATGGAATCACATATTAATACTTTTTTGTGTCTGGCTTCTTGGGCTCACCGTTATGTCTGAGATTTATTCATGTTGCTGCATGTTTTAGTGATTTGTCCTTTTTGTTGTTGTGCGGTATTCCATTGAATGAATATACCAAATTTATTTATCCATTGTACTGTTGGTGAACATATCGGCTAGTACACAGAACATCTGGAAGTCTCATTCTTTGCTGGTGGGAGTGTAAGCTGCTACAACCACTAAGGAAAACTGTCTTGTCTATCATTGTGATATATATATATATATATATATATATATATATATATATATACACACATACACACACATATTTATATATTTATATTTATTATATTATATAAAATTTATTGAGCATTTACTATGTGTCAAACACTGTACTAAGGCTGCATTATCTCACTTCATCCCTAAATAATGACGCTGAAAAGTAGATAGTTTCCATCCCTGAAATAGGACTATCATAGTATCAACATGATAGGATTATTGCTAAGTTGAACTGAGATAACACTCTGAAGGATTTAGCCCAAAGCTGCCATTTTGGAAATGCTGTTTTTGATACTTCTTATTGTTATTCCTAAAGGACACAGGGCTGGGAATTCAGGACCTTGGGTTCCATGCCTACCTAAGACAAGCTTAGTGAGTTATCTCAGCAGTGTTGACCTCAGAGCCCCTGGAAGGTCTGCTAGCAGGGACCTGTGGGGATGACACAAGGCATACTCTTCAATAAGACCTAGGCTGTCACCTCAGAAAGACTGTTATGTTAGTGGGGCAGGGAACAAGGCTGAGACTATAAATCAGGAAGGGTCTTGGGAGTGTTTGGGAGCCCTCTGCTTCATGCTGCTTTCTACAAATTTAGTATAGAAGGTAGTTTTTAGCGACCATCGTTCAGTACCTGTATCACTGGCCTGTTAAGCTCCAATAGGGCTTGGTCGCTGTATGTTTTTCAAGAATTCATTCATAAATAGGATTTAAGTATCTCCCTTCCCCCAGGCACTATGCGGAGAGCTGGGGGATAACAGCAGTAAAGAAGACAGACAAGATAGGGAGAGGGACACCAAACAAGGAAACGGAGGAGCAAGAGTCTTCTGGCCGCAAGTTCTGTCAAGGAAACACAGCCGGGCAAAAAGATGGAGAGGAAGTCCTGGGGAGAGGGGTGCTCCAGGTTAAGTGGTCACTGAAGACCTTAAATTTCTTGGGAAGGAAGAACAGCCGGAGGTGCCCTCGCAGGGCACAAGCCCTAAGGCCCCGACGAGGTGAGAAAGGACAAGGGCGGTGAGATGTGAGGGGAGGGGGTTGCAGGGAAGTCTGACAGGATGCGAAGGCCAGGTCAGGTGGAGCCCTGTTCGCCAGGGCAGGGAGTGCGGATTTCATCCCGGTCCGATGCGAGCCTCTGGGAACGGCTTTCAGCTAGAGGGGCTGTCTGAAATTCCAACGTCGTGAGGAGTTTGTGGGAGAGGGAAATACAGGGAAGGTGCTGGGCTGTTAGTTGAATGAATGGCTTGAATGGATGCGTGGACGTACCTCCAGGAACAACTGTTCCACCGGCGCCCCAGATCCCGGCGACTGCCGGAGGCACACGTTGTAGGCCAACGACCAGGCGCTGTGACCTTGGGCACATCCCCGCCCCGACTCAGGGGCCGGAACCCTGCGTCTCGCGGGCGGGAAGGACGTGCAAGGAGGTACAGTACGCGCGCGCGGCAGGCCGACCGACGGCGGGTCCTCCCGCTCGCCCCTGCCAGACCCCTGCCCCAGCCAGAACCCTCGCTGCCTGCAGTGTTTACATTCCCCCAGCGCCGGCCACGCGGCCTTTTGCCGCTCCAGCGCCGCTCGGCTCCGCCCCCGGAGCCCCGCGGCCCGCCCCTCCGCCGCGCGCGCGCGCGCGCCAGACCTCACCCGCGGCCCGCCCGCCCGAACGCGGCCCCGCCCTCTACCGCGCGCCAGCCGGCCTCCCGCGTCCCGCCCCGCGCGGCGCCGCAGCTTGCGCCGCGCAGGCCCCGCCACGGCCCCGGCCCCGCCCCTGCGGCGCGCAGGCCCTGTCACTTAGCCCCGCCCCCCGCTCAGGCCCCGCCCCCCGTCTGTTCGGAGCGCCTCGGCTGGCTTGCGCCGCGGCGGGGCGGTCCTGAGGGCGGCTGCTGGGCGGGCCCGGGCCCTCGGGCGGCCGCTGAGGGGCTCTGAGCGGCCGGGGCGGGGCGGAGGGTGGCGGGAGGGCGCGAGGGCGGGCCGGGGGCCGGTTCCGCGCGCAGGGATTTTTAAATGTCCCGCTCTTAGCCGGGCGCAGGAGCAGCCGGCTCGGCCGCCAGCGCGGTGTAGGGGGCAGGCGCGGATCCCGCCACCGCCGCGCGCTCGGCCCGCCGCCGCCTCCCGCCTCCCGGCTTCCCGCTCGCCTCTGCCTCCTGCGTCGGGCCTCAGCTCGTGCCGCCTGCCTGCCGCGGAGACGGCTTTGGGTAAGGGCCCTGCCGTGGGGCCGCGGGGCTGCGGGACGGTGCGGCGGCGAGGACTCCCAGAGCGCCCGGGTCGGGCCGGGCCGGGGTGGGGGTGGGGCGAGGCCGGGTCGCCAGGTCCCCGAGTCGTCAGCGTGGGGTGCCCCTGTAGGGTGGCTCAGAGACGGACCATGGGAAGGTGTTGAGGGGGAGACTGAGGCAGCTTGAGCCCCAAAGAAGGCGATGGGCAGGAGGGGATTTCCGGGGGGCGTCCGGGCCCCCCCCTCAACCCCCGGTTCGGACCCGGCATCGCGGGTTGGTGGCGGCGCCGCGGGTGACAGGCCACCCCGGGCCCATCGGCCATTTTCCTGACCGGCCCGGGAGGCTCCCGCCGCCGCCGCCGCCCGCGCGGGAGGGGGAGGGGTGTCCGGGGCGGGCCGGCGGGCCCTGGCCCCCCACCTCTGGTCCTCCTCACCCCACTGCCCGGTTTGTGCCCCCAAGGCCTGAGATCTGATCCCACGCCCCAAGCCATGCCGAGGGAGAGAAGGGAGAGGTGAGTGGCCCGGTCGCTGGGGGGGGACGGGAAGGGTGTTCAGCGGTGGGGGAGGGGTGGACCTAGATTTGGGGAGAATTCACCCTGACCTCTGTGCCACCCTGGCTTTGCAGGGATGCAAAGGAACGGGACACCATGAAAGAGGAAAGTGGCACCGATGTCTCTGTTCGCTCCAGGAAAAGAAAGGCAAATGTGGCTGTTGTGAGTACAAAGGAGACAGGTGGGGGAGGAGACCCCCCCCCCCCCACAATCTTACCTGGGTACCAGACTGGGCTCCATCCACCACATGTTTATTGTTAGGGGGTTAATGGGGTGCATTTGGCAGAAATGGTGCCTATAACCTAACCAACTTTTTCTCTCTGTTCTGTTTTTGTCTTTGGGTTGTTTGGTGTGTTTCCTTGTGGGGTGGGGGTTGTTTTATGTTAGTTTTTGCAGGATCCAGATGAAGAAATTGCAAAAATTGACAGGACTGTGAGAAACCAGTGCAGCAGTCAGGTAGGTACAGTTGCTAATTGGGCCTAGGTGGAGGGCCTCCTGCTCTTTGTGGGTTACATTGAGTCTCAGTCTCCAAAACCCTCCTGCTGAAGGGTTTTTCTCTACCTTTGGCCGCAGTACATATGGCTGAGCTCTGCCTGTCAGTGGCACTGACCTCTGCCAGCTTTGGGATTCCAGCGAGGTCTTGTGTTCCTGACCGGCACCTTTGAGATTACAAATATGCGCTGATGTCTGGAAGAACCAGAATGGACATCAAATAACTCAGTCCTCTCCTTTTGCCCTTGAGGAAACTCAGACTCAGAGGAAGAAAGTAACCCAGAGTCCTGTGCAATCAGGGGCGGAGTTCATCCTAGAGCCTTGTCTCTGGGCTGGTGAACTGGGGGGAGGGCTCCTGACATAGAGCTCTTTGGGTATGATGATGGGTGTTTGTGTGTGTTCATAAGCAACCGTGAATTCTCCCCATCCATGCTACTGTTTTTCCATCATGGTGCTTAAGGACCTCCATTCCCCCTCCCACCCCCCCTTTAGGTCAGGTTTCTAACTTTTCCCCCCTTCTGGAAGTTCTCAGCCCATCTAGCAGTTACCTACAATGATCACTGCTGTCTGGGGCTCCACCTGGCCTCAGCCAGAATGTGAGTGGAACATTCTGTGTAATGACATATGTGTCTCAACACATTTTTTCAATTGACTAGTCCACTTCTCTTGCCTCTCCTTCATGGAGTTACCGCCAAATTTCCTGCGTGCTCATGATATCATTACAATATCAGAAGCTCCTACCAGAAAAAGCTTGTGTTATCTCTCTACCTCCAGAAATGGCTGGAGACCATAGTTAATGGTTCTAGCAGGGGAAGCAACGTATCTCCAAACTAGTGGATCGGGCCTTCTGACCCTATCATGGATAAAAGCTGAGCAGGAGTATTATTTGAGCTGAGGGCAATGGTTCCAACTAGGTTAGCACTGGGCTGCACATCACTTTGTTGGGCAGTAAGCAACAGCCATAGCTGGCTCTGGAAGAGTGAAGGGCTTTAAAGCAGTGGGTTTGCAGTAACAATTGTGACTGCACATAAGACCTTAGGAATTAGCATTTCTGGGGTGGTCCACCGAATATTGAACTAGGGGTTGATGATTTCCTTCTCTATTAGAAGAAGAAATACTTCATTCACTTTAGGGAAGGAAATGAGACAGCGCATCCCAGTTCTTTCCTTTTCTTTTTCTCTCCTTAAAAACAAAAAACCTTAAGCAATTTGATTTTTGTGGGTTATGATAAAATGGATCTCCACTTTGTGAAACTCAAGGTTGCTTGTTTTCCCAGCTGTTTGAATTGAAATTTCCAACTGAGAATGAAGTAAAGGCATTCATATTGACTTCTTAGAGTTTTAGAATAGTTTGTGTTCTCAAGGTGCTAGGGTGCCTAAGTGGGGCTGTCTGTGGTCCTATCCCTAAACTGCGGACAGTTGATAACTGTGGTACATGAATAGCCATATCATTTCCCACTAACTAGAAGGAATTTTCATGGTTGTTCAGAGATTAGTGACAACAGGTTTCTGCACATTTTGTAGAGCAGATAGCTTGAAAACTGTCCATCTGTTTAGAGGAATTTGTTGTCTTTTGTTATTTCTCTGTGTAGATTCATGAAGCTAGAGTTTTGGGGTAACACAACCTTTTTGCCTATTAATGACACACAATTTTTCTCGGGAGTTACAGTTCAACACAGTACAGTAGCCTTGAGTCACTTGTAGCCATTACGCTAACTTCCTTATAACTGCTTCATCAAGACCTCAGAGAACCTTTGATTCTTACCTCAGACCTTTCTTAACAAAAAGAATACCCTTTTATCTAAAATCCATTTAACACATCCATTTTGTTTAATTTTTTGCATAAGACCTGACCTTTTGTGTGAGTGAAATGCTGGACTTTCCATGAATGACTTCGCAGAACCTAATTTTACATAAGTAGTTCTATTCTTATTTAAAAGTGGCATAAGGAGTCTGAAGTGATTACAAATAGTGAAAATTGGTCTCTTGCTCTTATCCCATTCCTTCCTAAAGTCGGACGATCTCGCCTCCTTTGAGACCCGGTATAGGCTCAAGTTAAGGGCCAACTTTCAGAACCATTTATCTGCTGTGGTTCACACAATCTGTCTATGAACCTGCAGGTTAGAAACTGCCACCATTTTATCCCCCAAAGCCTGCTCTCCGCTATTTCGGCCATCTGGCTGTAGAGGGTGGCACCCAGCTTCTGCCTTCAAAACTAGAATTTATTCTTGAATGAAGAGCAACTTGAGGCACTTGTAATGTGACCCTTTTTGAGTCAAGGAAATGCTACCAGCACGTGATACTAGAGCTGGAAAAGGAGGCTGCCCTTCTGGAACAGCTGTTGGCAGGGGTTGTCATGGCTAATTTGCATGCCCAATTCTTTGCACCCTGGGTGGAGAAGAGCTTTATCCTGCTTTGCTCTCTTAGTACATGGAAAGTGCTCTGGCTTCCTCTGAAAGTGGCTGGTGTGCTGTGATAGCCTCCGTCTACCATACTTTCCAGGCAGCACCTGGAGCCCAAGTCCCCCCATGCTTATTTCTAGTCATCCCATTGTCGCTTTTCTTTAGTCAACCTTCATGAGCTGTCTGTGTTAAAAAAAAAAATGCCAAGGCTTCCGTGCTGGTGGGATTGTTACCTGCCATATTGTCAACACAATCACTCTTTATAATTCAAAAAAGTCAATCATAGGTTTCTTTTCAGAGTAGGATGATAAACAGAGTAGCTTTAAAGAGAAAATTTTCTAAATGGCAAAATGACCTTAGTATATTCCAAATATTGAAAATTGAATAATATTAAGGATCTGGAATCTTTACAAGAAAAGCAAATTGTTTGGGTTTTTAATTATGGTTTATTCACTTGTCAGTTATTTGAATCTTATTCTTTGCAAGACTTTGGGGGCAGGATTCAAGGGTCTTCAGGGGTATCTGGCTTCTGTCTCCACAGACTTCTTAGTATATCCTGTGACCATTCCTGGATTTGGTTTTAACTAGGCAGATACTCTGTTTTGTTTTGAGTTAAGGAAAACAAAACGTCCCCATTATGTAATGCCGAAAGATGCACGTTCGATGGGTTTTTGTTTTCAGATGGGGAGACTTCAAATATAGATGGTAATCAGTTTACATTTTTGATCTTCACAAGCGTAACTGGTGAATATGCAGTGCTTATGTAACTAAATACTTTTATTGGAAATTCTTTCACTTTTAAGAAATTTTTGTAAATTAGTTGTACTTGTTAATCAAATTTTTGAGTTGTGACCAGATAATCCCACGAGACACTTCAGAAATTATGCACAGTGTCTTACTGGCCTGCAAATGAATTTGTGGTTCGGTTTGGTTCATATTGTATTGTAAGAGGTGTTGGTGTTTTAGCTTAACCCCCCTTGCATCCATCTTACTGCTCAGGTACTTCTTATGAGTGTGACAGTGTGGAGGATCCAAATGCTACTGACTTTGGAGTTTTCTTAGATATCTACTGTATAGACTCCTAAGTCAATGACAAATGAAACGAAAGCCTGGGGTCATCACTGTGGCTTTTCCTTCGCTGTTCCATATTCATCTTAATTGAAGCCAGAATATATATTTAGGTCTGGAGATTGCTCTGCAGTGTTAAGGCATTTTCTGTTTTGCTAGCTGTTCTACAAATCAATGAATGCAAAAATAGCTGGCTCGCGTCAAACATTTAAAAATACGTTTTTCTTCTATAGCCTTGGGATGGCAGTTCAGTGTGTGAAAACCCCTGCTCCTTGATTCCTACACCTGACAAAGAAGAGGATGAGCCAACGTACCCTAGTTCCACCTGTGGGCCTCAGAGTTTCATGCCCTCCAGAGCCTCACCACTGCCTATACTGAAGTAAGTTGACCACCACGTGCTTTCCAGGTCTCTTCCTCCTTGTGCTCAAGCTCACCGAGTTAGAATGGATGCATATTGACACCTACCTGTTGTTTTTCACTTGGTTGTGTGTTTTGTAGCTGGGCAAATAGAGACGAGGTTTGGAAAATCATGTTAAACAAGGAGAAGACCTACTTAAGGGATAAGCACTTTATGCAGCGGCACCCTCTCCTGCAGCCTAAAATGCGAGCAATTCTTCTGGATTGGTTAATGGAGGTGAGCTTGAGTCTTCCTGCTGACTGGAAGCATTGACCACTTCTGGAATCTTCTGTGTTGTTATGATCTCTGTGCGTTTCATCCCATCGACACATTCTGTGTCTCTGAGGCTGTGGTATACATACTACAGCAGTTTAACGTTTTGCTTGCATTCTACCTTAGAATTTCTGAAGTCTCTTTACCTCTTAGATATCTGCTTTTAAGTTGGCATCGAATTTTTTTCTTCAAAGCTCAAATAATTCCAGAAGTTCTATTTTCCACTTAACTGTAAATATTGATATTTGGTCTTTGTTAATTAAATTACTTTTAAATATATCCAGTGGAATGCAGATAACAGCTATTTGATAGCCACTATCATAAGTTTTAAAAATATATGAACAGGCTTATCTTTAACAGAGAGCTTACATTGTTCCTTTTTAACTCTTTAGAATCCATTTCCCTTTCCCCACAGAATATCCTCTTAACAAAATATATCGGTTAATTCTTTTATTGGCCACACTATCGTACTTCTCTGCAACAATTGATCAAAAGAACAAGTACTGGGGTGCCTGCGTGGCTCAGTCAGTTAAGCACCCAACTTGGGCTCAGGTCATGCTCTCACCGTTCATGGGTTTGAGTCCCACATCAAGCTCTCTGCTGTCAGCGCAGAGCCCTCTTCAGATCCTCTGTCTCCCTCTTTCTCAGCCCCTCCCCCACACTGTCTGTCTTTCTCTCTCTTGCTCTCTCAAAAATAAATAGTAAAAAAATGAATTAAGAAAAAGAACAAGTATTACATATTTTGATGGGTAATTAAACATAAAAAGCGATATTGTATGGGCAGTGTACCTCTTTCTGAGAGGAAGTGTGGGTGACTCAGTAGTGCCTCAGGGTGCTTCCTGGACACCTCTGTGAGCCTTGGGTGATGAGAAATGGGATGTTCAACATCTTCTGTGATGTTGAAGGACATCTCAGGCAGATCCATTTTGTGGAAAAGGACATAAGGAAGTTGCATGCCTAAATATTGCCTAAAAACAAACTGCTCTGTACTCTTTGGAAAGTGTGTGTCCAGGGGTATTACACCTGTTATGCTCATCCTAGAATCAAATCCCCTGCTGCCACCATCTATGTGTCTTCATCAGGCAAGTCACTTAACGTAGAATCTTGGTTTTCTCATCTGTAATATTTGCTACCAGTATTTTCCTTGCAGAGTTTATATGGATTAGAAATAGTGTGTATGAAGTGCAGCTTACATAATAGGCAAGAAAAGATAGCTGTTTTTACCATTATTAATTCGCTTTTCTTTATTGGTCTCTGAAAATATTAACATTTTCTGTACTGAGTTCTTTGGCAGGCCTGCTTGAAACTAGAGGCCTTGCAGGTGCCATCCACAGGCCCACTATGGCACATAGACTTTCTGGGCCCTTTGGGTCAATTTATAATTCCTTGAAGCATTAGATGTATAGTGTGCTGCATTCTCCCACACTTCAACTGATTAGATGTTGTGACTGGGAAGTTCTATTTGTATTATGCAGTTGATGCCAAATACTTTAAGGAAGGTTTTTCTCTGAAAGTCCGTCAAAAAAGTCATGTAATACCATTGAAAAGATAGAAAAGAATGGTAACCGTTTTGTCCTTGCTGAGACAATACTTGAGGCTTGCGTGCAGTGACGCTGTTTCTCAGCCTCTAGCCCTGCCAGGAAGTCAGCACGCGTGTGGGAAAGGTGGCGCTCATGCTGTGTGCCCAGTTGTGACCCGGGTGACACAGGTTTGAGAGTTTGTTCCTGAGAGGACAGAAGCTCTAGTTTCACTTCTGATCAGATTGTAATTGTGTTACTTTATGAAAACTGACTTTAAATATGCCCTAGCCTGGACTTTAGAAATACTGTTTGGTGATTGATGGAATTTTCTATTAATGTTCTGTTGTTTCTCTGGCGCCTTAACCCCATGAATTACACTTACACATGGGAAGGCCTGTTTAGGAATAGCAGTTTTATATGTATAAATAGACATTTGATGGTGGTGATCAGTTGAGGTCTAATATTTCCTTGGTCTTCTTCAGCTCCCTCATGCACACCATTTTCCCCTGTCTCTCAGCAATCCTATGAGGTGGGCAGGGCAGGCATGGTCCTGATATTACAGTTTGAGATAATTATTCACACTTTTTCCATGAAAATGCTGCTGTACCAGGCGATGAACATACCTTCCTTCCCGTGCCTGTGAACATTTGCTCTTACTATTATTATTATTAATGTAGATCATAGAACACTTAATCCTTGTATGTGAGTTCTAGTTTTTCATTGTGTGCGTGCTTGGGGACAAGCAAGGTAACAATCCTTTCAGAAAAGCAAAGTTCTGTCTCTCCTGATTTGGTTATATTGTCCTTCACCAAAACTCATGACAAATGTTTATGTTTTGCTTGTTTTTTGGTTTTTGGGTTTTGTGGTGTTTTTTTTTTGTCTTTCTTTTTTCAAGTAACTGTTCTAAAACTTACTGTTTTTTTCAGGTGTGTGAAGTCTATAAACTTCACAGAGAGACATTTTACTTGGCACAGGATTTCTTTGATCGGTATATGGCAACACAACAAAATATCGTAAAAACACTTTTACAGCTTATTGGGATTTCATCTTTATTTATTGCTGCCAAACTTGAGGTAAATCATTTTCAAATGTTATGTGGCATATGCCGTTTCTTGAGATCCTCTGAGATTACTGGAAGACGCCAACTTTTTGTCTACGTTTTTCTAATTTGAGGTCATCTAAAGTAAAGATACATGCAGAAAGGGCTAGAAATTAACCAAGAAGTGAGAGAAGTAGTGAGTCTATAAAATGTTTAAGTTAATGTAGTTACTTTAAGCCAAAAAATTGAACTTGACCCAAGAGGATTAAAAATTTTGGAATGCTTAGAAGGATGGATGGGCCTAACTTGCAAACATGTTGCTAAAGGTATTAAAAAGGTGAAAATTTCAAAACTCTCCCCACTGAATAGAAGTTGTGTTTATGCATTTCTTTATTGGGGCGGGGGGAGTTGTTTCTTTCACAGTGAACACATTTTGACCAGCAGAGTAGCCCCTATATGTATTCCATGGTGCTCCCTCTCTCTTTTCCTGGTAGAATACTAAAAACAATATTTGGATGTACATTATAAGTTAAAACTATTAGAGATTTTTACTAGTTGTTTCTCCCTTATATTTCCTTTTAGGAAATCTATCCTCCAAAGCTGCACCAGTTTGCGTATGTTACAGATGGGGCTTGTTCAGGAGAGGAAATTCTTAGCATGGAATTAATCATTATGAAGGTATGTTACAAGTTAATTTTTCAGTCCTTTTTAAAAAATGCATACATAATAGCTTTTCCACATTCGTGTGAGTGCATCTGCCTAGGTGTTCTCCAGCTGGACACATTGTGGCGTGGAACATGGCTTCATTTTGAACTCCTTTAGAGGCCCAAGGGGAGCAGAAATACCTTTTTCTTTTCTCAACCATTGGTCTCTTTTGTCTGTTTTCCCTTAGGCCCTTAAGTGGCATTTAAGTCCCCTGACCATTGTGTCCTGGCTGAATGTATATATGCAGGTTGCATATCTAAATGATTTATATGAAGTGCTCCTGCCACAGTATCCTCAGCAAATCTTCATACAGATTGCAGAGGTAAGTGGCTCTGTTACCTCTGTGGGGCTGCCTACCCCGTCATTAGATTAACTCTAGAAGGGATGTATGTTGGCCATCTGCCTCAGTGTTCTTTTTCTTCTCCATAGCTTTTAGATCTTTGTGTCCTGGATGTTGGCTGCTTAGAATTTCCCTATGGTGTACTTGCTGCTTCTGCCTTGTATCATTTCTCTTCCTCTGAATTGATGCAAAAGGTTTCAGGTACGTTGGCTTTCCGGTCCATTCACAAGGTGTACTAAACTTCCAAACCAATTGAGTCTAAAATTTATTTTCGTTGCAGGGTATCAGTGGTGTGATATAGAGAAGTGTGTCAAGTGGATGGTTCCATTTGCAATGGTCATAAGGGAGACAGGAAGTTCAAAACTTAAGCACTTCAGGGGAGTTCCTGCTGAAGATGCACACAACATCCAGACCCATATAAACAGCTTGGATTTGCTGGTCAGTAGCCTTCCTCGTTTCCCAGATAAATTCCTTAAAAAACTGCTTAAATAGCCTCTTCACTTTTCTTCAGGCAGGCTCCAGATATCCCAGAAAGAGTCCAATTCTTTTGGTTCCTTAAAAAATAAAATTGTGGTCAGTAGATGCTGTGTCTGAATAGCATGTAGACCAGAGACTTTTAGATTGTTCTTTGCTATTTTTTTCCCCTCATTTCCTTAGAAAAGAGCACACAGAACGCGAAGCCCAAAGGATACACTCTTCCATTTTAACATTTCTCACTTTTGTTCTTAACAGGACAAAGCCCAAGCAAAGAAAGCCATATTGTCTGAACAAAACAGGATTTCTCCTCTCCCCACCGGGGTCCTCACTCCCCCACAGAGCAGCAAGAAGCAGAGCAGTGGGCAGGGGACAGCGTGACCACACCAGCATTCTCCACCAAAGACAGTTGTGCAGAAGTACCTGCTCCAAGTTCTCTTCTGTGCACCGCGGCAGAGGCCCGCATTAGCTTTTACAGACATTTAAATGGAAGAGCACGTCTCTTCCACAACCGAAGTGTTTCTGTGGATGGCATTGGACAGGGAGAAGTGTTTTTTATTGAACGCTTAGGTTTTTTTAAATAAGTGGGTCAAGTACACCAGCCACCTCCAGAACACCAATGAGTGCTCCAGATGCTGCTAAGGAGGGTGATACTTGACTTGATTGACTATTCACACAGATAACAAAGGCTTGAAGTCGAGGAGTGCCACGTTGCTGTTGGTCTCCCCTTGGGTGTTCTGGGTTGTGTCGTATTGAGTGGAACAGGTGGTTGTGAGTATTGTGATGTGGAGCCCACAACCAGCTGTGCTGGGGGCCTGCCCTTTTCACACTATCAGTTGACAATATACAATGCCTTTTATGAACTGTTATTTTGTAAGTGCTGCTATGTCTATCCGTTTTTTAATAAAGATAACACTGTCTTTGAGACAGCTGGTTTTATGAGCTATGTCTGATCATTTAAGTTAGAAGTCACCTTTGAATGTGGCTATCCCAGGTTCTCTTTTTTAACTTCGTACTTCTTGAAGCTCACACCTTTCAAGCAAATATATTTAAAAGAAAAGTTTTGACATGAGCTCTAGGTGCAGCCTCGAAGGCCTCCCACGGGTCCCCTGAAGTGGGAATGAGGCTTCCATTTGGTATTTCTCCCACAGTGCCCTGCTCAGGGGCGGCTCACTGGAGGGCTGTGGCAGTAGTGGGGGAGTCGTGTCTGCATCCGAGAGGATTCCTAGGTATAATTTCTGCCTTAGGACAGGCCAAAGGACATAAAGAATCTGTAATTAGTGTTACTTAATGCTCTTCATCCTTACTCAAATCTTAACCTAAAGAACTTTTGTTTGGAGAACTTGTTAACATGATGTAGCCTAAAACTATAGTTTGAAGAAAATGTAAAGTAACATTGTATGTAGCTCAAGGCCAGATGTCAGTGTACGGTCTGTTCTGTGACCATCGATACAGTCACCATGGGCCTTGCTAATGGAGGAGGCCACTGTCCACTTTAAGGCCTAATGTGTACAGTTCACGTTGCATTTTGTTGAACATTCTCATAGTGGTGGTCATGTCAGGTTTTGTGTTCCACTTCCTTGCAGTGCTTTGGTGTATGGGTTCACAAAAGGGAGGGTGAATGAGCAAATAAATCCCACTTATTTTGACTCCGTATTTTATCTCATTTTGCAAAATCATGCCTGAAGTAGAAAAACAGCCATTTTAAAACTGTACCATATTGTAGACGAAGTGGAGAGAGACCCTACTCTTTTCACCTTGTGATGTTCTAGTTTTCTAAGCTTTAATACAGTTTTCCTAATAAATGCATTATAAATCTACATGTAATGGTATTTAGTCAAATGGTACTCCTAGCTAGTTATTTCTTCATCTTAGGCAGAGATGTTCCCACCTTAAAAAGCAGTGAATTTTAAATGGCGATCATTTGGAAGTAACTTGTTGGAAAAATCCTGAAAGTGGTTAATTTATACTTGGCATTTTCTACGCAAAATTGTGGCACTGAAAAACATTTCTATTTCTCAAAGCTTCAGGTAAGTGTGAGGGCTTGACACGTGAGGTAACTGGTTTGAAAGCACGTTTGAAGTAAACACTACGTAGGCTGTTTGGCAACTTGTATCGTGGAGCATTACCGGATCCGCTGAGATGAGAATGCCTTACATGTAAACTTAAGAGTGTTGCATTTCTGGACATCGGTGTTCTGTTTTTGTTTTTATTAAATGACAGTGTTGCCATGGGAATCACCTGGGCTCATGAAGGATGAGTCCTGGATGGATAAGTGGAATTCATAATAATCAATATTTTCTGTGGCCCTGCCAGGAGCCCTAAGAGCCACTAGTAAGGAAACTCAAGTTTCCCTGATTTAAGGAGCTCCTTTTGCTAGTAGTTAGTACACACTTCACTGGTTGGCTCTGCATACCCAACTGCCAAGTCCGTCTTGTTCCGCAATTCGGCTAAAACCAGGTGAGGCCCGCTAATGCCCGACAGACATCAGGGGTGGAAATGGCAGCTCTGGTCAACCTGGGTGGACAGACACTCTGAGGCAGAGACGGTGAGCAGGAAGGACCCGGAGAAGGAGGTGACGTGGCCCTTTGGTCTAACTTCCTTGTGTTACAGGAGAAACTAAGAGTAACTTATTGACCAACCATGAGGGCTGATTGGATTGTGGTAGAGCAAACCACATCCTCACATCCTGCCCCAGCTCGTAGTTCGCTGGCTAGACCTCACCAGAGCTGCTCTGGCGTCTGCCCCCCACCCCCCCCAACCTCCGTGCCGAAGAAAGAAAACACTGGTCTTCGGGTAGTGCGTGTCGAAGGCTTTCCAATGCCATCTTCCCTGGGTGGAACTTGGACAGCTCATTGTTTCATGGGTTTCATACCAAGGGGATACATGGACTTTAAGTTCCTAAAGGCAGATAAGTAAAGCTTTTGAGCCCTTTAAGGTTTGGAGCACAGTGCGAGATCCACTTCTAGCCTCTAACTCAGACACAAACGAGATTGGAGTTTATTCGGGCAAAATTAGGCTGTAGCTCAGAGCAGAGTTGGAAAGAGAAATCAAATCTGATAATGTCTAGTCATATTTACCCAACCGTGCATTTTCCTACCACATGTTCAACATTTTGAAATTCAAATCACATTTATACCTTGGACATTGTTAGAAGACTATTTTTATCCCTGCTGTAATCATCTAATTTGCTGATTACAGGTCTCAAATTGCCACAGAGAACTCAATTTTTGAAAGAATTGTCCTGTTTGATCAAATATGTTATTCAAGCAATGCAGTCATTTGTTCCACAAGGTTACCTGCCAGGCAGAGCTAACCAGGAGTAATAGCATTAGAAACCTATACTTAAAATCAAGCATTAGCTAATCTGCCTGTGACAATAGAGTCTTAAATATAATTTGCTGCAGATACTTCAGTCCCTGCACTGACAGACAATTGCATTTTGTATTCAATGAGCATAGATTTTTCCTTAACTCATCCCAATTCCAAATTTAACTCCAGAAGACTAATGTGCTCAGTTTCACAGGCTTACCAGGTACTATTCCCCAGGAGCCTCAGACAGGAGGGCAATAGTGTCCTGCGTTAAATAAATACTCCCTCTGCCACCCCCCCCCCCAGCTGTCTTTTAAATCGCTTCTCCTGATCAATGCCAATTCCAAAAACTGTAGCACCTGTGACTGTGCAGTGAGTTCTATTCTGATGGGGGCTTCCCTAGGATGATATGAGGCACCCTCACTTGCAAGTTCCTGCTGCATGCTGGGCATGCCCAGTGCTGGAGACCAAAGCAATGGGGTGCAGGCGTACAGCTCAGGTGAGCCGGGAGACCAGGAAACAGCTAGAATCCTGGAGTCTGGGGGCACAGAACGGGTCTGTTGCAGGGGCAGTACTTCTGTTCGACAGGGGGTTGTTTTGTCCTCCCCCGCAACCAGTGAAGAGCCATCACGAGTCAGTGGAGGAAGTGGAAGATGAGGCAGAGGAGGTGACAGAGGCCACATCACAATGAGCTTTTACGTGTCAAGCTGGACACAGGCCTGATGTCCCTATATGTATGGACAGCAGGGAGCTGGTGTTTGTGAAGAGGATGGTGATGTGCTCAGAGCGACGTCAGGAGGCAGGAGTTGAAGAAACAAGCCCAGAGTTCTGCCTCCACGTGCCCTGGGAAAATGACTGTAGTACATGCATCAGGAATTTCTAAACGGCCCTGCATGAAGGACTTCCCAACATCCCTTTTCAGGCCACAGTGACTTCTGCCTCTGCACCTCTGCCTGTCAACCCATCCAGTCAGCTAGATCCTCACCTCCTGCAGGAGACCACTCTTGTCTGGCCCACACTGATGTCATTTCTTTGCTGGGCTCTGGTGTCACATATACCTTCTGTCTCCCGATCTTTGGGCTTCTGTCCCCACGCACCGCACACCACCCTCACCAAGGCCACCCAAGACCCCCACAAGGCAAACCTAATGGCACCCTTCAGGGCATCTTTGCCACACTTAGTGAACCCTGCCTCCCCCCCCCCCCCCCCCGCCCTGTTCCCTTAGGAAATTCTCACTTCTCTGATTTCTCTCTCCCAGGCCCCCAGCTACATACCAGGTATCATTCCTTCCAGGCACAAGGTGGAGGAGCCTCAGGTCCACTGCCCTCGGCATTCCAGCCCTGGGCAAGCTCACCACTCATTTGGCGCCTCCCCCTGTGCCTCCCTGGCTCCCACTTTGCATCTCCAGTCTGCCAGGCTCACCCTGCTCCCCACCTGCAGAGCCACCCGCCTGAAGGGTGCCTCCACCTGTGCATCATCACAACGTGCATCTTCTAGGGGAACTGCTTACTTCACTTTCCATTGTTCATACACTCAGGAAAGATGGGAACTAGGATACACAATACACATAGGAAAACCACTCAGTTCACAAGTCATCAGGGAAAGGTAAAACAAAACAGCTCACATGCATCAGACAGGCAAAAATGTTTAAGCTCAGAAAATACTACAATGACTTACCAGATTTGCCAAATCGGCTTCACATCTTTTTTTTTTAAGGACTATACCAGTGAAGACTCCATTGAAGGGCCCCCTTGTCTCCCTCCCCAGCCCCATCAGCTTTCTGTCTCTCTTTCCTTCTCAGAGGAAACAATCACTCTGAGGTCAGTGTGGATGATTCCCACACATATTTTTAGACTTTTATCATTTATATTTGGCTCCATAAGCAATAGCCTTACAGAAACACTGCCCTGAGTGTCTTAAAGATTCACACAAGTGGAATCAGACCTTACATATAATAACACCACTTCCTATTTTCTTTCAACATTATTTTCAAGTTATACCCATGCGGACACATGTAGGGTTGGATTCATTTATTTTGAACTGTGATAGAGTTTTCTTGTGTGAATATCTCACAGTGTATATATTCCCTCCCGGGCCGGTCCACACATAGGTCACCAATTCCTTCACCGTCACAGACAATGCTGCAATGAACATCTTGTGCACACGTGTGCCATGGGTGTGGATTCCTCCGGGCACATTACCAGACCTGGAATCGCCGTGTCAAAGGCCATGTGCTCCTGCAACTTGACTAGATGCCGTCAGCTAATTCCCCAAATTATGCCAATTTATCCTCCCAGCCAGGGAGTGTGAGAGTTCCTGCCTTCCCACATCTGCTCCAGCACTTGGTACCGCCATCTTTTCTTCCCATTCAAATTGCTATTTTTTTTAATGTTTTTATTTATTTTTGAGACAGAGAGAGACAGAACATTAGCAGGGGAGTGGCAGAGAGAGAGGGAGACACAGAATCTGAAGCAGGCTCCAGGCTCTGAGCTGTCAGCACAGAGCCCGACGCGGGGCTCAAACTCACAGACTGTGAGATCATGACCTGAGCTGAAGTCAGATGTTTAGCTGACTGAGCCATCCAAGCGCCCCTCAAATTGCGATTATTTAGCTTTCTTGGTTTTTCTCTGATTATGGAAGTGGAACATGTTTGTTATAATAAATTAGAGTACCACAAACATGTACAACCTCAAAAGTGAACCCCCCCCGTCCAGAGATGCCATTCTTAATAGTTTTCATGTTAAAAGAGTATACCTTGCTCCAGATTTTTTTCTATGCATTCAGTAACATATGAATAGACAAAACGTTTGCTGATTTTTGTACAGGGCTACTTCGTCTGATTGTATCTCTTAAGTAGTTTAAAAGGCACATGCCCATACAAACTCACCCCCATCTTTTTATTTTCAGTGATTGCTTGCCTATTGATTTCATTGCTTAGCACCTGATTGCAGGGCCTGGCAGGTACTTAGGTACTTATTAAAAATATGTTCTCCCTGAATGAATGGGGAGATGGATGGATTCTTACATGTGCAGTCACTTTCATTAAATTTTTTACTTTTCCATGTCCAGGAGAATACCTGCTATCTTCCATATGCAAAAGACCAACATTAAGATCGAAAAGCAAGACCTTAACAGAAATGAATGAGACTGGTGTTACTGTTCTAGTGTTTTTTCTGGGCAAAGGAGCCCCACACCAATGAATTCTAATTCCTGGAGGGGTCGCAAGGGTGGGACAACATACAAAAGCTCAGGCTCCAATGCATCATCGGAAAGACAGCTAGACAGACAAATCCATTCCTCCAGTTGTCCAGAAAGTTCTCTATGCCCCTCTTGCTAAGCACCTAACCAAATTATACCTTGTTGTAGGCAAGGAAGGAGCACTCAGTCCATGTGAGATGATGCCTTGGTCTGAAGCACTCCCCCTGAAGTTCTGTGTCCTCCACCCACCCCAGCCCCCTCCAGCTCTGTGCAGGAGTCTGGGGCTGTGGGTCTTGCACTGCCAAGTGGGGTTCTGTTGTGTTTGGGCTGCAAGGAGGTTTTGAAGCATTTGAGCTGACCTACAACTTGGGAGAGCTCACACAGAGCTGCCGCTGCCCAGCACCCGGCAGGGCACCAGAGTTCCCACCACCCCTGCCACTGGCTTGGGGCTCCCTGCTGCTGATCCTTACCTACACATGGCCAATCTTCTGCAGAAGACAAATAGCTTGCACCCCTACCTCCAGCAAAAGTGAGAAAACAGTATGGGTGAAGAAAATAGAAAGGTTCAAGAAAAGTGACAGAGCATCTCTCTCCCTGGAAGCATCGGATATTTGAATATGTCTAACACCAGGACAAAGTATCTTGGTGTCCAAGGACATGTTCTTTACCTGGCTGCCTCCCACGGGCACTGTGTTTGTTTGATTCCTGGATTTTCAGTAGAGTCCCCCCAAGGGCCATGGGGCTTTCAGCTTACCTACTTCGGGCTTGGGTTTCCTCATCTGCCCAGCGAGCGGGAGGCCACAGCATGTTCTCTCAGTGCGAGCCCAACCTCTCAGGGGTTAAGAGCTGTTTTCTGTTTCTCTTCAGTCATCCAGGTGGTGATGAAAGACGGGTTTGCGGTGTTTTTAGGTTTGCAGTACACTTCAGGGAACTTCCCTGCTTCCTGTCATGCAAAGGAGGTTTCTTTCTTTAAGGCAGCAAGACTGGGTGCGGGGCAAGGGTGACAGTGCACAGGGCAGAAGTCAGACTGGCAAGCAGGTGGGCTGAAAGCCTGCCCTACCTCCCCCTGGTCCTCTAGGCTGCCTGGTGACCTCAGGGTGACCTTTGACACTCAGCCTATGTACCGCATGCCAAGGCCAGAGGTGGGGCAGGTGTGATTCCAGGGCTACTTTCAGAAAAAGCCCCCCGCCCCACAAAGGCTGGTGCCTGAAAGGGAACTGGCCCTGCAGGGTGGCCCTCGACATGGTCCTCAGTGGGAGGGACCTTGGGCCAGGCTTTGTTCTTCCTTGAATGGAACCTTGTGCTGCACTGCTAATTCTGCCCTGGGAGGGAGAAAACCGAGGCATCAAAAGACAAATTGCAGCAGAAAAAGATGAGTTTCCAGATCCTGGAAGTGATTTTCTGCACGGTTCATTTTAGTGATGTCCAGGGCAATGAAGAGAGAGGGCTCGACTGTGGATGAGATAGATGCAGATGCCAATAAAGAATTCATGGAAGCACAAAAGGCGGGCTGGGTGTGTTTTATTAATTATATTTCTTTTATCCTCATAACAATGGCATGTCAGTAATCTACACTGAATGTGCCCAATTGATGCTAATGATTTCATCCTTTTGTTTCTGTGTTTAAAAAAAAAAAAAAAAAAAAAGGTCTGTCTGCCCAAGCTAGTCAGCCCCAGCGTGAGCCTGGAGCCCAGCAAGGCCCTGGAAGAGCCTACTCTGGGCCCCTCTCCCCATCACTTTTGTACCCTGGCAATGCCAGCAGCAGTCTTGCCTGGCAGTGGCCACTTGCTGTGTCCCCAGGCCCTGCCCCCACCCCCATTCTGCTTTGCCATAATTCCCTGTACAGGTACTCTCTCTGACAGGGGTGAGGAGTCCTCTGGGGGGAGGGATGGGCAGGGTGTGTGTGCGAGTGTGTGTTTGAAGCAGTATTTCAGAGCCAAAGGACCCCTCTTGGTGCACCTCACATCACATTCCTCACCCCAAGCATTCGTTTTGGAGAAAGAAAAAAAAGTAGGTTATGGATTGCTTTCTTCCCACAATCCCTGTCTATTGGCATTAGATTTCATTATCTGGCATAAGTTAGGAAAGGGTGTGTGTGTTGGAGCACAGTGGTGACGGAAAGAGCCACCAAGCATTTGCCCGCGTCTGTCATCGCCCTCCCACCCTGGAGCCTGGGAGGAGTGGTCAGGAATGGCATCGAAGAGTTTCCGAACGGAGATGTGCTAAACCTCTGTGTCCTGCTCTCTGTCTCTCCAGGACCATCGCATCACGGGCTGCTGCACACATCTGGCCCAGGACAGGCCCAAGGAAAGCATCTGGGCCAGAAACAATGTTTCCTATTACAAATTAACCAGGCAAATGTGCACACCTGATGCCTGTGTTGTTGTTTGTAGATTAGCTTCACTAGCACAGGATGTGTGGGGTGGTGCACAGGCTGTGAGCAGCCGATAGTTAAAATGAGAGCCCCATGCCAGGATGCTTACCTGGAATACCCCAGAAAGGGCTTTTAGAATGGGGATTGGATGACCCTCCTGTCCCCACTTCACAATGACACCTCCTCACTCCCAGACAGCCTTGGTTTGTGGGAAACTAGAGGCGGGGTGGGGGGTGGCCAACTCCTCCTGCACCTTGGACAAGGCAGTTCTGGAATTTCCATGCAGGAGGAATCATGGTGTCCTGCAGCTGGCACTGGGGGCCGTGGGCATACCCTAAGAATGGATGTGCTGCTGCATGTCCATGGAGGTCGTTTGGGAGAAACGAGCGACAAGGGAGGGGGTCAGAGATCCTCCTCGTCCCACTCTGGCATTGCCCACCTCCGCCCCCCTGACCTTCTACCCTCCAGATGTCCTCCTGGAGGGCAGTGGGAGCCAGTTTGCCCAGCTGGTGGTCCAGGTGCCTCCTGGCACCCTTGGTGACACCAGTGCTGAGAAGACCGACCGGTGCTACACGGGCCTGACGATGCTCCCATGGAAGGGCCCCACGTGCTCACTCACCTCGAGCAGCTTCTGGACTCTCCACCGCTACAAAAATATCAGCGCTGCCGCCCCAGCTCTGGGCGAACGTCTCAGCGTGACAGCCTGCAAAGCAATCCTGCATTTGAATTTCATCTACAAATCCTGGTTCCTCCAGATGAGCTCAAACCTGCACAGATGGCCCCTCAACACCAAAAAGTAAAAATAACGAAGCTTGCAATTCCACCTCCCTTTTTCTCCGGGCAGATGTGCCGCTGCACATTTCAGGAGGTGCACAGCCCATGGCCCGGCAGCAAGCCCTCTCCTCCGGTATCTTCTCACTCACCACTTCTGGCGTGCTGGTGGGCAGCAGCCATGGCCCTTCAGGGTGTGTTTCTGAAAGGAGTTCCGGGGTGCCTGAGCCTTTGGAATGGAGCAACGGGGCAGGGTAGGGGAGTTAGAGTGGAAGCTCATCCCTCACTCAGCTACCCAAGACGGGCCAATACCGCCATTCATGAATGAGATTGTCTAGGGAAGGGCCGAGGGGTTGGAGCAAAATTTCAGGTAAGGTGAGGGGAAAGAGGCTGTCGTGCATGCCAAGTTCAGGGGCAGGGTGGAAGAGGGGAAGCTCTGTGAGTTCCTGATTTTCTGAACCCCTCCAAACCCCAATCAGCCACAGGGGGTTTGATGACTCATTCATTCTTTCCACCAGCATTCGCCAAGAGCTTCTATGGCAGGCCCTGAGGTACAATTACAGACAAGACAGACCCAGAGAACATACAGTCAAGGGCATCTCTGGGCTGGGAGGCTCCAGAGTCACTGGTGAGGAAGGCCAGAACAGGAGACCAGGAGAGAGACCAGAGGATACAGGAACCCCCTGGCAGAGACTCGCGATAACCGTAGGTCAGATCCACCTCTGATGAGCCATGTGTCCCAGACCCCCAAGTCTCCGCCTTCTCATCCAGAAATGGTGGCTATGGTCTTTGCTCAACCAGATGGTCAGATGACTTCAAGATGTTCAACTGCAAGTGAAACACAAGTCAAACAGGAAAATTCATGGAGACTTCTGTCTGGATAGCCCAGGGGCATACCTAACCTGTGGGCATGGCTGGATCTGGGTTTTGTATGGTCCTCAGGAATCTGTCTTCTCTCTTGCTCAGCTCTGCTTTGTCCTATGTTTACCTCATCCTCCGTGTGGTACCTGCCAGTATCTCTAGGCTAATATTCCTACCAGCAAGCACGTCCTTCTCGGAAGCTCTAGCCAAAGTCCTGAGGATGACTCTCATTGGTCCAGTGTGGGGCATGTGACCATTCCTTCTCTAATCAGGATGTGGTCAGGGGGACACAGTGCTCTGCCTGGCCAAGCACAGGCTGTGTGCCTGGCCCTGGCGCAGGGCTGGAGTCAGCCCCACCTGATCCACCTGGCTCCATAGAAAAAGCCAAGGGATGCTGTTCTGAGAAAGTAGCAAATACAATAACAAACAACAGAAACCCTCCAAAACAATGGTTGACAGCTCTGAAGCTGCTGCAAAAATCCTGCTTCCAACAACAGGATTCTTCTTGCTGAGGGTGTGTGGCCACTGTCTGTGCCAAGCCCAGGATGCAGAGAAGGTTCTGGACATCCCATGTGAAGAAGCCTGCCCCAACACCTGGCCTCAGGGGTGGAACTACACACCACTGAGGTCTGCCTAACCCCCAAGTCCCCCAATTTTCCCTTCTGGTTTCTCCTAGGTCTCCTTGTGTTTCAATTTCCCCTCCCTTAAACTAGCACCTGTGATCCCCCAGTCTGGCCAGGAGGAAAAAGACAGAGATCAGCAGGGTACTCACTAGCCAAAGCCCCAGGCCTGGGCCTGTCCTGCACAAAGCCTCTGTTTGAGACCCAAATCACTGTGGTTAGACTTTCTCTCTTTAGGAGAATAAGGGTGTCCCATCCAAAATCACACGGCAGTTCAGGGCCACTCAGAACAGGTGTGGCCAAACACATATGGTTGCTGGTCCTTCAATGGGGGTGGGGCAAAGGAAGCAGCATTATCAGAGGGAGACATGCTGAGGCTGGCCAGTAGGTAAGTGAGCAGGAAGGAGGAAACTAGAAGGGTTCAGCTTCTGTGGGCCCGTGCCACTGTCTTGACCTGTCTCAGTGAATGCATCACAGCAAGTCACTATTCAAAGGTGCCTGCGTGGAACCTTCGTAAAATAGACCTTAAGGCAAGAACTGGGGTTAGGGTTTGGGCTTGGATTCAGACAGCAGGAAAGCACAGTTCCTAGCCAGAGCATGGGTGCGTACCAACAGCATGCACAGCACTGTTACCAAGGCATTATTTATTTAGTCACTTAATTGTCTCACAACCCCATTTTAAAAAAGAGGAAACTGAGACTGGTGGTTCAGCCTCTTGCCCAAGGTCACACAGAAGGGGGTAAGGGGCGGTTTCAAGCATCTACACTGTATGAGAAGCCCGGACCTGTTTAATCTCATTAACCAGTTTATATGAACCCCAAAACCCAACCCAGGGTCAGGGCCAAGTATCCTTTCCGGGACTGCGGACCCGAGGGAGCCAGGGATGCATGCGCTTGCTCTTTCCAGAGTGCTGGTTACCGCCCATGGAGCCGAGCAGATTCGCTCTTGGGCCAGGACAGGAATCCTGAACGCTCTGTCCACCCCTCCCAGGCCTCTGCCAGTCCCGACCCCAGGCCGTGGTCCAGTACTGTTGTGGCGCCCCCTGGTCGCGCGGCGCAGGAGGAGGAGGAGGAGGAGGAGAAGGAGGAGGAGGAGGAGGAGGAAGGGGAAGAGGAAGAGGGGAGGAGGAAGGAGAGGAGGAAGAGGAGGAGAGACCAGAGAGGAAGGAGAGAGGCCAGGGTAGTAGGCGGCTCAGAGGAGGAGCCCAAGAGTGCCCTGGGCGCTGCCTCATGCAGGAGGCGCCGAGAACTCCCAGCTCCCGGAGCAGACAGGTGGGTCCCAAAGAGAGACCTTTCCTTGTGCGGCTACGCGGGGCCAGAAGCCCCGTCAGCTCCATACCAGCCACGCCCGGGCGGACGCGTCGCGACGATTTGGCGAGCGCCGCCTTCGAGTCTCCCGTGGAGGCGGGCACCACTTCTACCCTGCCACACAAACGGGGAATCTAAGGCCCGTCCCCAAGGGTCTCAGCCAGCCCCAACCCTAAGGGGTGGCAGAGAACTTCAGGAGCTTGACCCCGACCCATGCACGAAGGAGCCAGGCGGCCCGAGTTCGGGCCTGGGGTGCACCACTTTCTGGCCACGTGGCTTTGGAAAAGTTTCTTAATTGCTCAGGTTTTCCCATCTGTGAGATGGGACTGTGCCCACCGTACCGGGCTATCACAGGTTTATTACGTCCCTCAGGGCAGGGCACCGCTAAGCCTGACCTCAGCGCCACCGTTTGCCGGCAACAGAATGGGGGATCTGAGCCTCAGCGGGGAGCGCGCTCGCGGCCGCTATCCGGCCACGGCCTCCCAGCGCTTTCTCCTCTGGCCTCCAGGGAGGGCGCAGGCCGCGCGAAGCAGCAGGCCAGCCTCTCTCCTTCAGCCTCGGCGCCGCCCTCTGAGCTCAGGCTCGGCTCCACGTGCGGCGTGTTTACCCACGTGACACTGTCCCGCCCGCGGTCGCTGGGCCCCGCCCCCGCCCCGCCCCGCCCCGCCGCGGCCGCGGGAGCGCGGCTGGAACCTGGCGGCGGCCAGGAGCTGGGGACTCCGAGCTCGGCCTGGAGCCGCTCCGACGCCCGACCTGGAGATTGAGAGAACCGCTCCCTGTCCAGGCCAACCGGGCGCGGGCGAGGCTAGGGGGCGAGCCTGGGTTAGGGTCGGGAGCTGCGGTTCAGTGCGGGCCGCCCGGCGGGTGGGGCGGCACCGGATCGGTGGTGGGCGGGGCGGTGGGCGGACCCGCTCCCGCGCTGGCCCTACGCCGGGCCGGGGGCGGGGCGGGGCGGACCCGGGGCGTGGCCGGCGTCGCCTGAGGCGGGGCCGCCGCGCCAGGAGCTGGAGGAGGGAGGTGCGTCCGTCGCGGTATGCAGACTGCTTCAGAAAGAAACCTGGGTAAAGCTTGGATATTCGCGGAAGGGCACGTTCGCTCCCAGATTCCTCTGCAGTCTTGGCAGGGCCACTCCCTCCACCTTGATCCTCTTGCCCTAGAATCTCTCGGTCCGCCCTTCCTGCCGTCTCTTCTGGGCGTCCCCTGCCCCTCCAGTGTCGATGTCGCCCAGGGCTCGGGCTTCAGCCCCCTTGGCTTCTGGGACGTCAGTCCATTCCCTGGTTTCAATTCCCATCTCTGTGCGGATAATGTTGACAGTTCTACTTGCAGCTAACCCATATGTGCCAGGCACTTTTTAAAGTACTTTGTGAACATTCACTAATACCTCTTGGAGTTTTTAGGCCTAACACCTACATCTTTTTCTTGTCAAGTTGAGTAACATATAGTGTATACAGTGTGCTTTTGGTTTGGGGGTAGATTCCCGCTAACACCTAAATCTTATCCTCACCCAGACTATTGCCCTCAATTTATTTCCTTCTATCCAAATGCCTGGTAGACCCCTCACTGGATGTTCCACAGCCCACTCTGGGCAAACATGTCTAAAGTAGAACCCACCTTCCATCCCTAAATCTGCTTTTCCCACAATCTCCCCCTCACTGAATAGCATCACCATATCCCCAGCCAGGCAGCCAGCCCTCAAACAGGACTTCAGGCTTGGTTCCTCACTCCAGAATGTAATCTGTCCCCAAATCCCATCAGTTCTGCCGCCCGGATCCCTCTGCCGCACTCATGGGCACAGCCCCTATTTGGACCACATGGTTCTTCTTTTGGACTACTGCAACAGTTCCTAGGGAATCCATCGTTCTGACTTTTGTCTTGCTCGCCTCAACCCAGCCTTCCTGCAGAAGTCGTTCTCAAGAGCAGATTTCTAACGACTGCTTTCACCTTCTTTAAATACTACGCTAAAATCCGAATCTCATCAGCCTTTTAAAAGTCAGAAAGAGAGGTGCCTGGCTGGCTCAGTCAGTGGAGCATGCTACTCTCGATTGGGGTTATGAATTCAAGCCCCATGTTGGGTATAGAGATTTCTTTTTTTTTTTTAATTTTTTTTTAGCGTTTATTTATTTTTGAGACAGAGAGAGACAGAGCGTGAACAGGGGAGGGGCAGAGAGAGACGGAGACACAGAATCTGAAACAGGCTCCAGGCTCTGAGCTGTCAGCACAGAGCCCACGCGGGGCTCGAACTCACGGACCGCGAGATCATGACCTGAGCCGAAGTCGGTCGCTTAACCCACCGAGCCACCCAGGCGCCCCTGTAGAGATTTCTTAAAATGAATGAATGAATTTCAGAAAGAAGACAAGGATGTTTTCTGGCCCTGCCACTATTCAGCACAGTACTTGAAGGTCCCGGCCAGTGCAATAAAGTGAGAACACTGAGATAAAGGACTGGAAGCAAAAAGGCAGCTGCTTCTCCTTCCCCTTCTCCTCCTCCTCCTCCTCCTCCTCCTTCTTCTTCTTATTTTGGTCATTTAGCAAGTTTAGTGTTTATAATACAGTGTTGTTGCCTAATTCCTACACTGTGTATTAGATCCCCAGGACTTATTTATCTACTAGTTGTGTACTCTTAAACAACATCTCTCTCATTCCCTTACCTCCATCCTTTGGTAACCACCATTCCACTCTGTTTTTCCAAGGTTTTTTTTCGTTTGTTTCTTTTTTTTTTTAGATTCCACATATACGGGATATCATAAGCTATTTGTCTTTCTCTGTCTGACTTATCTCAACATAATGTCCTCAAGGTACACCCATGTTATGGAACATTGTTATTATTGTCAAATGATCATCAATGTAGAAAACAAGATAATCAACAGACAAATCCAATTAGCCTAATAAAAGCATTGAATGAGAGTAGTTTACATAAGATCAGAATATAAAGTCACTAATGGGTACCTCAGCAATAATAATACATTTCTTGAAAATGTGATAAAAATAAGATGCCTTGCACAAGAGTGGAGCATTTAAAAATTTGTTAGGAACCCAACAAAATGCACAAGACCTTTAAGGAGCTAAATCTAAAACTCAAATAGAGGGATGTTTTTTAAAGACCCAAATGCACAGCTAAACAATGGGGTAATGCGTCAACCTTGAAAGAATATAGGTGATCTATCTGTATATTCAATGAAATTCCAGTAAAAATTCTAGGCTGATTGTGTTGGAACTTCAGAAACTGACTCTATGATATATATGGAAGAATAAAGGTCCATGATCTGCTAAGACAATTTTGAAAAAGCAAAGCAAAGGGAAGGTCTTGCTCTACAGGCATTAAAACAAATTACAAAACTGTAGTAATTAAAATAATGTGATATTGGTGCAGAAACAAATAAATAAATGGAATAGTTTGGCGAGTCCAGAATAAATTCATTTAAATATGGTAACTTGGTATGTGATAGATAAAATCACAAGTTATTAGAGAAAGGCTAGATTATTTAGTAAATGGTGTGGGAAATACTGACTTTACATAATGGAAAAAAATTAAATTGAATTCCTGCCTCATACCATATACATAAACTCCAAATAGATTAAGTATCTATTAAAGGTAAAAAATGAAGCTAATAAATTAGAATGTAAGAAATATCTATGTGATAGGAAAGGATTTATCATTACCTCCAAAGCTTAATCCATGAGCAAAAACATGATGGATTTTACTACAGCAAAATGTGTTGCTTTACTATAGATAAAATGAACATATGGGTGATAAGCTAGAAGATATTCTCCATGCCTTAAATCAACAAAAGGCTATAACTAGAATAATCAAGGACCTTCTGAAAATCAACCCCAAAATAGAAAAGAAACCTAAAAAAAGGCAAAGGATATGTATAGGTCATTCCCAGGGGGAGAGTCAGAATGGCTAAGGTGTACAAACAAGGCTCATCCTCACTGGTGGTCAGAGGAGGGCAGAGTAAAGGAGTGAGAACCACCTTACCCCTCGAACTGACACAGTTCAGCAGGTCAGGGGATATTAAGTGCAGGCATGTGACAGGTGCAGAGAAATGAAATATGTATGTACCTTCGCAGGGCTCTGGCTAGGGTGAAGCAAGTGAGGCTCTCAGGCGCAAATGTAGGGAAGCCCTCACTCTCAGGGCTGACCCTCCATTCGAATAACCCTAAGCTGCCTTAATTTGCACTCTGGGAGCCGCACTGTCTCCCCTCAGTCCTGGCCTTTACCTGTGGACCTAGCGGTACTGCCCTGGGGTGTGTATCTAGGGAAACTTCCACAGAGGCCCACAAGACATGCATTCCGGTGTTGGCTAATGGCACTGAAGTTGTAGGTATCTCCCATGAGGGAACTGGAAAAGTAGTGTTTGGAAAATGAAGATAATGACAAGGACTTTCATGGAGGCCAAGGATTGCCCAGCATTTGGCCTTCCCTCTGGAAAGGGGGGGTGGAAACCTGGTGAAGAAAGCTCTGAGCAACACAGAAGGACTTCCATCCCCCTTCCTAGGAGTAGAGCAGGGATGCCATGTGTCTGGGAGGGCTTTGTTTTTTGTTTTTGTTTTTTTTTAATGTTTACTTATTTTTGAAGGAGAGAGAGACAGAGTGTGAGTGGGGGAGGGGCAGAGAGAGAGGGAGACACAGAATCTGAAGCAGGCTCCAGGTTCCGAGCTGTCAGCACAGAGCCCGACGCGGGGCTCGAGCTCACAAACCGCGAGATCATGACCTGAGCCAAAGTCAGACTCTCAACCGACTGAGCCACCCAGGTACCCCTGTCTGGGAGGGCTTTGTAGGTTTGTGAGCCTTTGTCATTGATCCTCCCAGGCCTTCCCCCAGGAGGTGAATTTGGATTTGGCAGGGGAGAAAGCTGGAAGATGCCAAGGTCACTCGTGAAGGATTGGGTGTATTTTCACTTTCATATAAGGAAGCAGTGACCAGAGGGTTCAAGGTCTTGCTCCAGTATCAAGGCAGAAAGGATTTAGAGGGCAGAGCTTGGACTTTGGAGTTCACCCAGGTAGATTCTAATCTTGTTTCTACCTTCTAGAGATGTGAACTTGGACGAGAAACCCAGCCAGAGGGAAGCCTGGTTTTCTTCCCAGTGAGGTGGGATAAAAATAAGGCCTAACTCAGAGAGTTGGCATCAGGAGTTAAAGGAGAGATGATATCTGAAACCATCATCATCCCCTCCCCGCCCCCCCCCCCCCCCAGCCTCCAGGGAATGTACCTCATGAGTTGCAAACAAAGTGGTCCATCAGATGTAGATAATTCAAGTCTCAGCCCCTCCTGGCTTCAGACGGGAGGTGGTGCTTTGAACCTGTACTGTTTTGGACGTTGCCCAGCTCTGGAAGCAGTGGAGCAGCTCTTTGTGCAGGTGAGCAGGGATGGTGACCCCTGACCCCAGGCCAGGATTCTGACAGCTCTCACTTCAGTCCCGGGAGACAGAACTGCATTTCCCTTATTTAGAGTTATTTTGTATTTAAATGAGAATTAGAACCACAATGCAAAATAATAATAATGTTGGTAATAACAGTAGTAGTCATCTCCGTAAATGCCACTACCTTAGCCCAACTGCCGTTAGCTCCATGGTGGGTGTCTGCTGTCTCGCCATCACTTCCTCCTGGTAACAGTTTCCTATTTTCCACTGTGGACTGATCTTCCTGTTCTCAGACTGTGGGTTTCCATGGGGTTGAGTTCAGGACCAGCTGTGTAATTGGCAGGGCCCGGTGCAAAATGGAAATGCAAGGCCCCTTGTTCAAAAATGATTAAGAATTTCAAGAGGGGGACAGCAGAGCATTAGACCTAATTCAGGGTGTGGGACCCAGGCCTCTCCCATGAGATTCAAAACTTTTGCCAGATAGAGGCTCTCAATTTTTGCTGAGATTGCTAGATCAGTGAAAATATGATACATAAATAATTTTATATCCTACTTTTTTTTTCTTTTGGCTGTTAAATGTTCTTTTTTTAAAAAAGTTTTCCTTTTGTTTTGTTTTAATTCCACTTAGTTAACATACAGTGCAGTATTAGTCTCAGGAGTAGAATTTAGTGATTCAATGCTTTGATACATCACCCTGTGCTCATCACGACAAGTGCCCTCCTTAATCCCCATCACCCACTTCCCATCCCCCCAGCCACCCTGCCTATGGTAACCCTAAGTTTGTTCTTTATAGTTAAGAGTCTGTTTGCCTCTCTTCCCCCCACCCCATGTTCATTTGTTTTGTGTCTTAAATTCCACATATGAGGAAATCATATGGTATTTGTCTCTCTGACTGACTGACTTCACTTAGCATAATACCTTCCAGCTCCATCCACCTCATTGCAAATGGCAAGATTTCATTCTTTTTTACGGCTGAGTAATATTCCATTGTGTGTATATATACCATTTCTTTATCCATTCATCAGTCAATGGACATCTGGGCTCTTTCCATAATTTGGCTATTGTTATCCTGGTTTTTTTAAAGTGACATTATCCCATGAGATGATATAGTCTTCAGAGGCTATATATGCCACCCCCAGTTGATGATCATTAGATTATTTACAAGTTTGTGCTTTTAAAAATACTTCTGTGATAAACATCACAGAACATTTTGTATATGAAGTGTGCCCTTTTTGTTTGGACCCTATCTAATTATGAGGTTTTATTAGGATGTGGGACTTTCCTGACAGTCCAGGGCGGGTGGTGGTGGTACAGGACAGGGACAAACTTGCCATTTACCTAGCTCAGGCACAAACTCCTGGTAGGGCTCCAGCTGGGGAGTGATGGTGTGTGAGTGACTACAGCCCTGGAGCTTCGAGTGAAGGAGCAGACATCCCCTGGAATGTTCAGTGTTGCCTCCGTAAGGAGACTTCCCCTCGTGTCATAAGTGGGGAAACTGGGGCCCAGAGAAGGGAAATCAGCAAGTTAATGCAGAGTGGGGGCCTGGAACTCTGTCTTCAATATTTGGATGCTCATTTAAGGCAGCCTTTGGCAAGCACTTCTGAGCCTTCTTGACACCAAATGAATTATAATCCTGACTTCTGATGGGATTGCAAAGTCACACTGTCTCTCTGCATGATACCTGAGTTGAGAAGCCTTTAAATATACCTTGAGCTCAACCTGTAAGCCTGCCCCAAGACCCCCTTGAGCTTTAGTGCCCCTATTCTTCCCCCTTGGCAGCCAGTCCTGAAGAAGAACCCTTGGGACAAGGGTCTCTCCTTCCTTACTGCCCAGCCACACTTTAAGTTTACTTTCAGCACCTCTGCATAGAGCTCGCTGGTACACATGTGCAGAAAATGTATTTCATTTACCCAATAATGGGCTCTTGCATTGTTGTTTAATTTTTCTTTCTTAATTTTCAAGTCTGTTTATTTTAAAAATTAAAATAACAGGTATATTTAAAAATCAAATAGAGGTATAATTTACAATAAGATGCACCCATTTCAAGCAAGTTTCTTAAGGGTCACACCAGTGTAACCACTACCCAAATCAGGGTACAGAACCTCTCCTTGCCTCAACAAGTTTCCTCAGGCTACTTTGCAATCAGGGCCACCCTCTCCCCACCCCCATCAGCCATCAGCCCCAGGCAACCACAGATTTCTTTTTGTCTTACCATATATTAGCTTTGTCTTTCCTGGTTTTATATAAGCCACCTAGACTACCCTGCCACTTTGTGTCTGGCTTCTTTCACTCAGCACAAAGTCTGTGAGGTTCATCCACGCTGTTGCATGTAGCAATGGTGCTTTGCTGTGTCTTGTGAGTGTTACATCATTGTACGGTTATATTACAATTTGTTTATCTGGTCACCTGTTGATGGACATTTGGGTTTTTTCCAGTTTGGGGCTAGTGTGACTAAAGCTGGTATGTACTTTCACGCAGGAGTCTTTGTATTGACACGTGTTTTCATTCCTCTTAGAAATTTCTTGAATGTGACTGCTGGGTTGTATGGGGAGTGTATGTTTAATCTTATTTAATTTTCTGTTTAACTAACACCCTCTTTTCCAGAGCAGGTGTACCACTTTTCACTGTCACCAGCAGGGCATAAGAGCTCTAGTTACTCCATATCCTCATCAACCTTTGGTATTGGCAGTCTTTTTAGGTCTAACCATTCTAGCCATTGTGGGGCTGTAGTAGTATACCGTAATGGATTTCATTTGCATTTCCTGGATGAGGAGAGAAGTTCCCAACATGATTTGTTGTACAGATAATCCTTTCCCCAGCGAATTACCTTAGCAAATTTATCAAAAATCAATTCACCATATATTTGTGGGTTTATTTTTGGACACTGTTCTGTTCCATTACTTTTTTAAGTTTATCCATACACCAATACCATACTATTTTGACTACTGTATAATACATCTTTCTTTCTTTTTTTTTTTCCAGATTTTTATTTAAACTCAAGTTAGTTAACGTATAGTGTAGTATCAGTTTCAGGAGTAGAATTTAGCAATTCATCACTTACATATATCACCCAGTGCTCATCACAACATGTGCCCTCCTTAATGCCCATCACCCATTTAGCCCATCCCCCTACCCATTTCCCCTCCAGCAACCCTCAGTTTGTTTTCTATAGTTAAGAGTCTCTTATGGTATTGAAGAGGGCAGTTGTTGGGATGAGCAGTAGGTGTTTATTTTTTATTTTTTTATTTTTATTTTTTGAAATCATTCCTTTTATTTCTTTTCTCTTTTCTCTTCTTTTTTTTTTTAATATATGAAATTTATTGTCAAATTGGTTTCCATACAACACCCAGTGCTCATCCCAAAAGGTGCCCTCCTCAATACCCATCACCCACCCTCTCCTCCCTCCCACCCCCCATCAACCCTCTGTAGGTGTTTATTTAAGTGATGAGTCACTGAATTCTACTCCTGAAACCGATACTACACTGTATGTTAACTAACTTGAATCTAAACTAAAAAAAAAAAAGTCTCATACGGTAATACATCTTTTTAGTAAGTCTTGAAATCAGGTACTGAAACTCCAAATTTGCTTGTCTTTTTTAACTTGCTTTAACCATTTTAAATCTCTTGAATTTCTATATAAAATTTCAAATCTGTTTGTCATTTGCTAGCAAAAAAGCCTGTTGGGATACAAGTTGGGATTGCATTAAGTCTAGAGATCAATTTGGAAAGAACTGATATCTTGACAGTATTGAATCTTGTAATCCATGACCACGGTGTGTATCTTAATTTACTTAGATCTTCTTTCATTTCTTTCAATAAGGTTTTAATATTTAAGCATACAAACCTTAAACATATTTTTCTAGATTCATCCCTAAATAGTTAACTTTTTTAATGCCACTTTAAGTGGCATTGGTTATAAAATTACAGTTTCTAATGTAATTTTTTTGATATATGTTTAGGGACTTTTTACATAGATGATCATGTCTGCTGTGAATAAAGTTAATGTAGGTCTTCTTTTTCAATTTGTATGACTTTTATTTCTTTCCTTGTTTTATTTCATTGGCCAGGACTTCCAGTACAATGATAAATATGGGAAATTCTCCTTTTTACTGATCTTAGGAGGAAAGCATTCACTCTTTTTCCATTAAGGACAATGTTAGTCTTTTCATAGATGCTTTTATCAGATTGAGGAACTTGCCTTTTATTCCTTGGTTGTTGAGATTGTGTGTTTTCTTTTAAAATTGTTAATGGGTACTGATTTTGCAAGTATGTTTTCTGTATCCATTGACATGATCATGTGGTATTTATCCTTTTTATTTCGTTATAATGATGAATCCATTGATTTTTAAAACTTTAATTCCAGGGTTGTTAACATACAGTGTTATGTGAGTTCGAGATGTAGAATATAGTAATACAACACTTCCATATAGTACTCAATGCCCATCACTTAATCCCCTTCACCTATTTCACCCATCCCCCACCCACCTCCCTTCTGGTAACTGTTTGTTCTCTATAGTTAAGCATCAGTTTTTTGGTTTGTCTCTTTTTTTTTTCACCTTCCTTTGTGTGTGTTGTTTCTTAAATTCCACATCTGTGTGAAATCATATGGTTTTTCTTTTTCTCTGACTTATTTTGTTTAGCTTTATACTCTCTAGATTCATTCATGTGCTTGCAAATGGCAAGACTTCATTCTTTTTTATGGTTGAATAATATTCCATTATTATATATTCCATATATACATATAAAACATCTTCTTTATCCATTTGTCTGTTGGTGGAAATTTGGGCTGCTTTCATATCTTGGCTATTGCAAGTAATGCTACAATAAACATAATGGTGCATATATCCCTTCAAATTAGTGTTTTTGTATTCTTTGGCTAAATTCTCAAAATTTAATCCAGTTACTGGATCATATGGTAGTTAGTTCTATTTTTAATTTTTTTAGGAACCTCTGTACTGTCTTCCACAGTGGCTGCATGAGGTTCCTTTGCTCCACATCTCCACCAACATTTGTTGTTCCTTGAATTTTTAGCCATTTTGACAGGTGTGAGGTGACAACTCATTGTAGTTTTGATTTGCATTTCCCTGTTGATGAGTGATGTTGAACACCTTTTCATGTGTCTGTTGGCCATCTGTATATCTTCTTTGGAGAAATGTCTGTTCATATCTTTTGCCCATGTTTTAATTGGATTTTTTTTTTTTTGGTGTTGAGTTGTATAAGTTCTTTATGTATTTTGGATACTAACCCTTTATTGGATATGTCATTTGCAACTTAACAGAAGGTCATGGGAGAAGGGAAGGAGAAAAAATAGTTTCAAACAGAGAAGGAGGCAAACCATAAGAGATTCTCTTAAAGGCAGAGAACAAACTGAGGATTGATGGTGGGTGGGAGCTGGAGGGAGGGGAAAATAGGTGGTGGGCATTGAGGAGGGCACTTGTTGGGATGAGCACTGGGTGTTGTATGTAAGCGATGAGTCATGGGAATCTACCTACAGAAACAAGAGCACACCGTATACTCTGTATGTTAGCTAACTTGGCAATAAATTATATATTTAAAAAAAGGTGTTTTTTTTACATTTATTTATTTTTGGTAGACAGAGAGAGACAGAGCAAAAATCAGGGAGGGGCAGAGAGAGAAGGAGACAGAATCTGAAACAGGCTCCAGGCTCCAAGCTGTCAGCACAGAGCCCGACGCGGGGCTCAAACTCACAAACCGCTAGATCATGACCTGAGCCGAAGTTGGACGCTTAACTGACTGAGCCACCCAGGCGCCCCAATAAATTATATTTTTAAAAAAAGTTCTTATATATTTTAAATAATGTAAATAATTCAGTTAATCTAAAATAAAATTAAAAAAAAAATTTTAAATGAATATATCACTTGCAAATATCTTCTCCCATTCTGTAGGTTGTCTTTTTAGTGTTGTTGGTTATTTCCTTTGCTGTGCAGAAGATTTTTATTTTGATGTAGTCCAAATAGTTTATATTTGCTTTTGTTTCCCTTGCCTCAGAAGACATAGTATCTAGAAAAATGTTGCTATGACTGATGTCAGATAAATTACTTCCTGTGCTCTCTTCTAGGATTTTTATGGTTTCAGGCCTCACATTTAGGTCTTTAATCCATTTGAGTTTGTTTTTGTGTTTGGTGTAAGAAAGTGATCCAGTTTCATTCTTTTGCATGTAGCTGTCCAGTTTTCTCAACACCATTTGTTGAAGAGACTGTCTATCCATTGCATATTCTTGCCTGCTTTGTCCAAGCTTAATTGCCCATATAATCATAGGTTTTTTTCTGGGCTTTCTATTCTTTTCCATTCATCTGTGTGTCTATTTTTGTGTCAGTACCATATTGTTTTGATTACTACAGCTTTGTAGTAACCTACATAGCTTGAAGTCTGAAATTGTGATACCTCCAGTTGTTTTCTTTATCAGGGTTGCTTTGATCATTTGGGGTCTTTGTGGTTCCACAGAAATTATAGGATTGTTTGTTCTAGTTCTGTGAAAAATGTTATTGGTATTTGGTAGGGATTGAATTAAATCTGTAGATTGTTTTGGGCAATATAGACATTTTAATAATGTTTGTTCTTTGAATTCATGAGCATGGGTTGTCTTTCCATTTCTTTGTGTCACCTTCGATTTCTTTCATCAGTGTTTTATTGTTTTCAGAGTACAAGTCTGTTATCTCCCTGGTTAAGTTTATTCCTAGGTATTTTATTATTTTTGGTGTAATTGTAAATGGGATTATTTTCTTAATTTCTCTTTCTGCTGCTTCTTTATTAGTGTATAGAGAATCCATTGATTATTTACTTTTAAACAAACCTAGAATTCCTGAGATAAAGCCCACTTTTATATATTTCTAGATTTGATTTACTAAAATGTTGTTAATGGATTTTGTGTCTTTGTTCATGAGGGATACTTTTGGGGGTATGTGTGTGTCCTTTGGCCCCAGATTTCGTGGGTCATGTTCCTGTACCCGAATGAGGTGGGGGATGTTTCTCAAAAAGAGGACATGTAGACTTGATAGGGCCTTTTATTCTAGAAGAGGAGGATAAAGAGGGGCTAATATGGTCTGGTAACTGTGGATCAGATGGAGAAATGGCCTTCTCAGCTGATGCCAGCAAGGGTAGAGTCTTGACTATAACCAGTAGGTTTTCCTCCACCACATAGGAAGGTGACACTTCTTTGTTTCTTATAGTTTCTATTTTTTTCCCTGAGACTATTTATCTTTTTATTCATTATTCATTATTTTATTCATTATTATCATATTTTACTTTATGTTCATATACATGCTTATAATAACTGACTGAAAATGATTGCAAATTCCAACAGCTAAGGTCACTTTAAGATTGGTATCCATTGATTGTCTTTTCTCCAGAGTTTGAGTTGTGTTTTCCTGTGTTTACATATATCATATAATTTTGGATTTTATCCTGGACATTGTGATGGTCTGTTATAGACTCTGGATCGTTACAGTCCTCTGAAGAATGTTTGTTTGTTTGTTTGTTTATTTTTAATTTTTTTTTACTGTTTATTCATTTTTTCATAGAGAGAGACAGAGTGTGAGTGGGTGAGGGGCAGAGAGAAAGGGAAACACAGTATCCAAAGCAAGCTCCAGGCTCTGAACTGACAGCACAGAGCCCGACGCTGGGCTCAACTCACGGACCATGAGATCATGACCTGAGCTGAAGTCGGACGCTTAAATGACTGAGCCACCCAGGTGCCCCTGAGGAATGTTTATTTTTATTTAAGCAGGCAATTAACTTGATTGAATGGAAACTGTAAACTCTCTTCCCTGCATGTGATGGTAGCTGAAATGTTAGTTAAGTTCTTTTAGCTTTCTCTGAAATTGGCCAGAGATTTGGGCATTTTATACACAAATTTTGGGACTCTCCTTCTGTGGCTCCCTCTGTTTTTTTTTCTGTTTTTTTTTTTTTTATTTCCTCAGTTACTTTTTAATTTCTGTAATTGCCCTGACTCCTGGTTCTTGGGTTAGTACATTTCTATCTGAAGTTTTCTATCCAAGTTTCAGGTTCCCTGTGTGGAGCAGACTGGAGCCTGCCACCAGGATAAACCCATAACGGGACACTTACCCAGTGCTGTTTATTTCCTCCAAGTATTGATTCTCTCTCAGTGTCTGCCATTTTGTCCCTCTCCAGTGCCTTCGATGAGTGAAGAATTTGTGAGTGTCACCTTCAGAAGGGTTGGTCAGATAGGAGTATTTTTTCCCTTGGCAGAGCAGAACCTCTGAGGAATGACACCAGCTAACCAAGAAGAACTAGCTCCCTGCCAATGTCCCCAATGCCATGACCCTCTTAGTCACCAAAACTCAGATGGAGAAGAGGATGGAGAGGAAAATCTAAATTGGCTGAGTTTAAATCTGAAATGACTGAACAAAATACCCAGTGTCTGAGCAAACCTGGAGCTGGATTAGGCTAACTTTTCTGCCAACATGTAAAAAGGAGGTTCAATTTTAAATTATAGAAGATTGAGAAATTTTCATTTATATCTTAACAGCTAGAAAATATCTTCCAGGGAGATAGGAAGGGAAAGACTTGAAGATGGATGACATGGGGTGAGGGAGAAACTGGGTGTAAAGTAGTTATTATCTTACTGGTAGTCAGATTTTTCATCAGTAGAATGGTGGGGGGGGGGGAGGTTTTATTAGTTTCTGAGTCCATAAACTATTTTCTTGGGACAGAGAGAGACAGAGCATGAGCAGGGGAGGGGCAGAGAGAGAGGGAGACACAGAATCGGAAACAGGCTCCAGGCTCCGAGCCATCAGCCCAGAGCCTGACGCGGGGCTCGAACTCACGGACCGCGAGATTGTGACCTGGCTGAAGTCAGACGCTTAACCGACTGCGCCACCCAGGCGCCCCCTTTTTTTTTTTTTTTTAATTTTTTTTTCAACGTTTTTTATTTATTTTTGGGACAGAGAGAGAGCATGAACGGGGGAGCCATAAACTATTTTCTTGACAGAGTCTCTTCTTGTGTGTCAGGGAGTGGAGGGCCAAAGCTGTGAACCTCTCCTCACTGCTCTTGAGGCCCCACCTCTCACAGGTCACAAGTTCCATTGACTCGCTGTCGCCCCCTTTAGGGGAGACTAGGGACTACAGGCATAGCCTGAGGTATTGAAGTATGGCATTCTGGAGGGCTCTTTCCTCTCTAAATAGATCAAACCTGTGGCTCTGTCAAGAGAGGATGGTCAGATCTTTGGGCAGCTGAACCTGACCAACTTGCCATCTCTACCTTATTTTTCCCTTTAAACTTTTTATTTACTTATTTTTAGAATTTCAATTTCTGCTTCTTCCCAGGAAAGAGGAATTGTCTTTAGGACAGAGTCTACATCTGCCCCAGACTCTCCTATCAATAAGTTTTTGACCAAGCTCCAAGCTCTCAGCCTAGCAGGTCTGTTGGCAAAAGAGAGCCACTTTCCTAGTAATTCCCCAGAAGTCTCGGGACTGTGCCACCTTGGTCTGTCTTGGGTCATAGGACCATCTGGCACTGAAGCCAGGGTGATGCAGGGCTCTGATTGGCCAGCCTTGAGCACTGGCCACCCCTTTGGTCATGAGTGGAATTAACTCCAACCCAAACACCTGGACTGAGAGATGGAAAGAGGGCTTCCTCAGGGAAAAAGGTGGGGATGTTCCCAAGGGAAGAGAGATGGGATGCTAGGTGGCAAATAACCAGAAACTTCTACAATAAGTCTTCCTCAAAATTCCAGATTGAGGGCTGTCAGTACCACTTGTGCTGTATATATATTACTCATTTGATTCTCACACCAGCCCTGTGAGATCAGTATTGTCTGAGATGAGGAGAGTGAGGTTCAGAGAGAAGTACCTCCCCACCAGTGGGGTGGCCTTGTGTTTGAACTTCCTGCCTCCTGAAAGCAGAGCCTGGGGCTGCCCAGGTGACCTGGCTCCCTTTTTTGTCTCAGACCCCCGGCCCCCACTCCTGCCCCTCTGCCTGCAGCCCTGACACCAAGGAGACTGTTCTCGCTTCAAAACAGAGGAGAATTTGGCAATAGCCATGAGTTGAGATGATTTGATAAAATATTTCTTGTTTTCTCAAGTTTACATAGACCAAGTTTTCACTGTTGCTATGGGGTGGGTTGGCAGAGAGATGAAAATAAATCTGTGTAATTTATTTTTTCTGTGCAGCAAGTATATTTCTGCTTACTTCACATACACACACACACACACAGACACATGCACACACACACACGCACACACACGCACACACACATGCCCACACATATAGGCTTTAATAAAATACTTAAACCCCTTTAATGCTCTCTGTGGAAGGAATAAATATGTACTGTACTTTCAACTTCTGTTCTTTGAAATACCATATGGTCTGCACTGTGAGCTTAAAATACTCTGGTGAGCGGATGCTTTCATGCAGTAGATAGCCAGGTGGAGCTTTCCCCGCCAATCTCACAAGGTTAATTAATCCTTTAAAATACAGTGTGGAGGGGTCCCTGCGTCAGGAACAGGCGCTGTCAGAGGGAGGTGGCCCATTGGCCTGCACCAGGGCTGAGAGGAGAGTACAAAGACGGCCGCAAGGTGGGCTGGGCCGCTGCCCGATGGCGCCTTTGATGAGAGTGCTCAGTCACTCAGATACTCACAGTTTGCGTCCTGCATAATCAGGGATAACAGGCTGATGGTTTGCATGAATAACTAAGTTTGTCGTGGTTAATTTTCCCTCAAAAAGAGGCCCCCCATCTCTCTGGCCCAATGCATATTTATAAAGGGCAGGGAAACAAGGCAGAAGAGGCTGGATGGCACAGCGTCCCAGGGAGCTGGGAGGGCTGGCTGGACCCTGAAGCCTGAGGGGCCGGGCTTATGCCAGGGCCAGCAGCTTGGAAGAGGGTGAAGGGCTTTGTGGGGCCAGGAGAGAAAGAATTGCTGGGGGCAGGGGTGGGGGGTGCTGCCTGGTTTGCCAGGCTGATATGGCCTAGCCTCATCTCTGCTCTGGGCCTCAGTTTGCCGTCAATACAAGGCCAATGTGGGCCACTTGCCCAGGCCTCAGGGTCCCAAAAGGACTGCCATCTCCAAATGGGGTTGCACTTAGAGTCAGAGAGGAGGGAGAGAAGCTAACACCTCTTCAACACCTGTTGTGTTCCGTGAGCAAATGTTTTGGGGCTAAATTCTTCAATCATCTTTTTAAAAAATTCTTCAATTATCTTGTGAAAAGCATAATTGCATTGCATTGTATGTGTCTTGGTGTTAAAAACTGTTAGATTGTTCATTATAAACATTTTATATAGGCTATGGCTCTTGTAACCTCACCGTGGCCATTTCTTTCTCACTCTTTTAAAAAAATGTTCCAGCAGCCATTGAGTAGTCTGGACTCCCCCTTCCTGTGCCTTTCAGGGGAGCCCTGGCAGGAGTGAGGAGGGGTTCAGGGATCCTGCAAGCCTACTGCTCCCTGGCAACACCCCAGGCTTTCTCTACTCAGTGGCCAGTAGGTGGCACCTCTGAGCCTTCCTCCTGGCCACCTCCTTCCCTCCAGGCCCCCAGGCCTTTTTCAGTGCACCTGCTGCAGGCTTCTTAGTGCCTGGAGGAAGGAGGTCCTGGCATCCAGGCCCTGCCTGGGATGTACTGGGAAGCTAGACAGAGTGGCTGTCTAGTAGCCCCTGCCTGGATCTGCCTACCCACCTCCTCCATCCTGGGTCCACATTCAAGGCAAGTGGGCTTCCTTGAGGAGTTGACAGAGACCTGAAGAACAATACAGGATTTCAGGCAGAGAGAACGGAATATGGCAAGATCCGGAGAACACAGACCCTGGTGACTTCAGAACCGGATAGGAAGCTGGTGGGGTTGGAATGTAGAATATTGGCATGGGGGCTGGAGAGTCAGGATGATGCTAGACACAGGGTAGGGGGTGTGGGGGGGGGGTGCAGCAGGGCCAGGGCAGCCTGAGTGAAGAGTCTGGACTTTATCTTGAGAGCAGTGGGGGATCCACCAGCCCACCCAAACCATCAGATTTGTCCTTTAGAAAGATCACTGTGGCTGCAGCTGCCTGACATGTCATTAGACCCCACCCCTCCCCACAGGACACTCACATCTGTGCCTGCCCCTCTTTCTGGGCAGGAAAGAGCTGCACACATCCAACCCTAAGGATAATTGGGAACTGACCTGTCTTGCAGTCCCTGTGGGAGGGGCCAGAGGAAGCTGCCCTAGCTGGCAGGGGGGCTGGTATAAGGGGGGCACGAAACAAAGGGAAATTGGAAGTCACCACACTTGGTGCTGGGCCATTTGGAAGGAGCACTTTCCCCCCTTTGACGCTGTCCAGGAGTTCCCAACACCTGGGGTAATGGCAGGTCAAGGGAAGGAGACCTGGCCTGACACCAAGGCACCAGTCTCTAACGGTGAATTTGGGGCATCAAGACTATTTTTGGGTAGAGGAGGTGGCAGGCATGTGGAAGTGAGTGTGTGCAGGTGGGGGGTAGATTTTGCTACCCAGGAACCAGGCTACTGTCTATTCCACTTCCCTGGGACCCAACAGGAGAGACCCCTGCCCGAGTGACACATGACATTCTGAAACCGCAAAGCCCAGGGCGGCCTCAGTCACTAATTAATTAATGATGCTCCCTGAGTGTCTCCTGGAGTTCTTCCTCACACAGGGGCGGGGAGGCTGAGGCTGCCGAGGCTCCATTCAGAGGTTTGTTGAATGGCTAATGGCTATTGAGACAGAGTGTCCACTAAGGCACATCTGATTTCGTATTTAACATTTAAATATTTCATTAATTAAATGTGGCAAATATTTAATTAAACACCATCAAAGCCACCATGACACTCCACGCTGCATAATTCAAAGGTGAGCCAGCCTTCTCTCCGGGCTCCCCACCCTCCTCCTAACAGTGCTGTCAGTCCTCCTGCCTGGTGGGAAAGAAACCCACTCTGGAACCCAGTTCTGAGACCCAGGGCATCCCATTCCCTGGACATTTGTTTGATTGGACATTGGGCTAGCTGTGCTATAAACATTCCCCCCACCAGCACCCAAAGAGTCCTGTCCTACGGCTTCCCCTCTCCTCTCCAAGCAGACACAGTTAGGATCGGCTCCTGGCTTCCAATCTTCCTGCCTGGGATAACAGATTCTGACCTTGGCCACGTGGCTGGATGAGGGATCCAGGCTGAGCCAATCTGAATCCTTCACCAGGATTTATCTAACTGGAGTCAGAAGGGAGAGACTTGTTCTTTCTGGCTATAGGTTCTGAGAAAGTAAGCTGGGGACTGGTTGAGGCCATGTTCCCTGACACCCAGAGAAAGCCAAACCGTAGAAGAAGAAACCTGACATACACAGAGAAAAGAGAAAGCCCAAGACAGTCCCTAAGCATTCTAGTGTCTGGATCCAGCTCTTCCTGAAGAGAGAACTACGCCTGTTCTTTTTGTAGTAGAATAGACAAGTCAGTAAATGCCCTGTTTGTTTAAGATGGTTAAAATCAGTTTTCTGTCATCCGTAAACAAAACAGGCTTGAGCAACACCCCCAGCCATTAACATCAAGTCACTTGTATGCAGATAAAAATGACTTTCGGTCATTTAATTGTAAATGATACTTGTTAGTAGCTCTTATACCTGCCAGCAAAGGATGTTGTATTTCCTTAAATACGGCCTCTGCTCTTCAGAATGAAGGGAGGCATATAACCCTGAAATGAAAGGATGAGTTCCTCTGGCAACTGTTACTTCTGCCAGTAAGGTCAGCATGCTTCAGGAACTGCTGGATCCAGGGGCTCTAGTGCTGTCATCAGAGCTCTCTTTTCTCTCTCTCAGTCAATATCTCTCCTCCTTCTTCCCCACCTCTATCTTTTCCCTCTGTATTCCACAGTGCTGGTTTCCTTCTCCAGCAAGCCTTCTTCCTGTTATAACCCTGCAGCTCCAGGCTCCCATTATCCTTACAAAGAGAAAGCCCTGTAGGAAAGGGAATCTTTTTCTTCCCAGAAACACAAAAGTTCTGGGATTAGCTCTGAATGGATGAGCTGTGGTTATGTGCCCATTCCTGAATCAATTACTGTGACCACCGTGAGAATATACTCCTTGGTTCAGCGGAGTACTGTGCCTGCCCCAGAGGAGGAATGGAGTCAGGTGGACCCTGAGAGGGAGCGTGGGTCCCCAACAAAAGTTGCAGTGCTGTTACCACAAGAAGAGTGAGTGGATGTGGGTGGAAGGGAGGAGCACCCTAGACTAGAGTGACACATTGCCTTGGGGGCCTTTTCTGCCCTGGAGACCTTTCCTTGTAGAGTGCCCTCGGGGCATGCAGAGTGGAGGTGAGGCTGGTGCAGGAGCAAATTGTGTGCTCCACAGCCTGGAGATTGGGGTTATTAGCACATCTTCCTTCCCCTGAGGGGGCAGAGCCGGGGAAGATGGTTACAGCAGGGGCTGAAGCTGGTGGAGGAGGGTTGCTGACAAAGCCAGCCTAATGCACCGAGAAAGCACCTACTGTGTGCAGGTACTCAGCTTTGGGGCATGTCTTGGGGCTACACTGCTGGGATCTGATTGTGCACAAAAGAGAGAACACTGGTTGGGACCTGAATGTGGGGCTGTTTAACCTGAAGAAAAAGGATAGAGGTATTCCTGGACATAAAACCAAAGCCATGGATAACTGATAGTAAATAACATGATTGATAATAAATAATGATGCTTTATTATGCTTATTGTTTATTGTCTGTCTCCCCTCATATGTCAATTATCTATTGGTATAGCCACCCCATAAATTAGTGGCTTAAAGCAGCGGCAATTTATTATTTCTAATGACTAAGTGGATGGCTGGGCTCAGTGGCAGTTCTATTCCATGTGATGTTGTCTGGGGTCATTCAGATGGCTGCTTTTAGCTTGGAGCTTGGCTGGAGCTGGAACATGAAGATGGCATTGCTTGTTTCTAGTGGCTAGAGCGACTAAGGGCAGACTGGGCTCCCTTCTGGGCAGTGTGGTTGGACTTCTTATATTGGACGCTGGGCTTCCAAGAGACCAAAATCAAACCTGCCAGTTTTCTCAATGGTTAGTCTCAGAGCTGGCATAACCTCGCTTCTGCTATATTCTATTGGTCAAAGCAAATCACAAGACTAGCCCAGGTTCAAGGAGAGGGTAATTAGACCCGTCTTGATGGAAGGAGGCAGGTATAGTGGAGTTGTTGGCTGCCATCTTGGGAGACTATCTACCTCACCCCACTAGAATGTAACCCCACAAAGACAGAGATTTTTTTCTCTTTTGTCTACTGATGTACCCCCAAAGTGGCCACTGAAACAGTTCCTGGTACATAGTACATGCTCAAGAGATACTTGTTGAATGAGTTGAACTCAGTTTGCCAGTATTGGGTTTATACCCAGACCTGTTCCTGGAACATAGGCCCAGCATAAAGCAGAGCTTGCCTGTGGTGCGATGACCATGCTTCTCGACCTCTGTCACGACAGTCTACGTGCCTCTCCTCACATATACACAGGTGTGTAAAGAACGTGAAAGAGACCAGAAATAAGGCAATAGAGTAGCAGGGAGATCAGCATCACAACCATGGCAGCCTTCTGGCCTGGGCCCTAGGCCACTGAAACTTCAGGGAGCTCCTGCTCTCCTTGGGGCCTTGGCTTCTCCATCTACAAAGTGTGTGCATGGGGCCCTTGACTAAATGGGACTGAGGAGCCTTTTGGTCCTGTAGTTCTGTGATCACCCTAAAACACAGATTTACTCATTCAGTTACTACTGGTGCTGAGAGCCAAGCACTGTGCTGGGTACTGGGACACAGAAAAGATAAGACACAGTTAGGGACTTCACAGATGTGTCCATAGACCCATAGACAGGGAAATGTGACCAGTATATTAGGAGGGGTGGACACACTGCCCTCAAGATCTAGGTCAGATTGGTTCAGGTAATGTTCTTAGGCCAGTTCTTCCATTTCTGGCTGCCCAGCAGAATCCACCTGTGCAGAGTATTTTTAAAATGCTGATGCTGAAGCCCCCACCCCTAAATATTTGATTTAATTGGTCCCAAGTGCCCCCTGAGGTTTAATCTATGTTAAAAGCTTCCCCAGGTTATTCTAATATGCCCCAGGGCCTCTGGTTCCGATTTCCAGCCTGGGTTCCCAGTCTCCTCTTGGCTCCCCAGCTCATGCTCAAAGGTAGCCCTTTCTCTTTGATTTTCCTTCCAAAATACCCCCCTCCCTGGAAGTACTGGGAGAAGCCAGCCTGCAGTGGAGTTCTGGGGAGTGAGGAGGCTGGCACCCCTCAGCTTCTCACCACTGCGGAAGGCTCTTTGCCCTCCCCTGGCCTGAGTCCCTTCTACCCCCATAATTGGGAACTTGGCCTCCAGAAACCTGGTAGACTATGTTTCCTCGAGGCCTGGGAGGACACCACCAGCACTCAGTGGAAGGGTAACAACACACTAGTTTGCTCACTGCCGTCCACAAGCACTAAAACTCCAGGGCTGTTTTGCCACTGCCCAAAAGGTGCCAGCAGCCTGGCCCCATGTGCATGGTGTTAAAGAAAAAATTATTCATGACACTTGTTAGAAATGGTAAGGCAGATTTTATTCAAGGTGGGGGCATAGATGTAGGAACCACTGCAATGGGGTCTTGACTTGGAGGAGAGAGATTGGCCTCAACTCCAAATACAATAACAAAAGTAGAATTTATAACCAAGGAGCAGGTACGGGGGTCAGTGATGGAAAATTACTAAACATCGGGGGTTAGTAAGGATTCTGGCTAAACCAATCTAACAGGATTCTTGTTGAAGGCAGGCCAGGCTGATCAGATATCACCTGGAGGATAGTGGAGGACAAAGAACCATATTTCAAGGGGGATCAGATATTGAGGGGCAAGGGGAGGGGGTTGGTTCTGGTTAAACTGACTTAGCAAGATTCTTGCTAAAATCAGACAATGCAGAGACAAACAGAAGTCCAAAAGTCAAAACCTCTTTGAAAACAAAACAAAAAAAAAAGTTGAGGGGAGCCTGAGTCAAGTTTGGTGAAGAAGAAAATTCTTCTCAGTGTCCAGGGAACACCCTGCCAAGCAGAACCAGGACCACTGGCACTCCATCCAAGGAAATTCGGGAACCTGAGGGAGGCAGTCCAAACTGAAAAGAACAGTGGGCTCTACTGAGGAAGGAAGAGGGTGTTAACAAAAAAGTAAATATTCTTAAGGAGATGAACTGGGGGTGGCATGGGGTGGGGGGAGGACTATCAGGGACTAAAAAAAAAAAAAAAAGATTTCTCAATTTAAAAATCCAACCGATGAGTTCAGAAAAAGAGTGATCACTGCTGAGAAATAAGTCAGTGTTCTGGGAGTTCAAGTGGAAGAAAAATCTCATTGCAGTACCAAACCAAAGAGAGATTTGGAAGACAAATCTGGGGGCAATCTAATCTAATCTTCAAAGGAGAGGATTTTCAGAAAAATAAAAAATTTAAAAAAAGGAAGAAGAAGAACATATAAAGGGAAAACAATAATTGAACAATTAATTAAAGAACATTTTCTGAGCTGAAGAAAGACTTGATTAAAGGGGCTGATAGAGTTCTAGGAAGGATTAATTAAAAAGACATATACTTAGACCCTAGTGTAATTCCTGAATTATAAACTTGCAGACAAAAAGGAGGGTTACTTACAAAGGAAAGAAAAATCAGGCTTGTATTGGCTCTCTTATCTGCCTCCTTGCCATTCAATCACAACTGTGATTTCAGAGTTTTGAGGGACAAAGACGATGACCCAAGAATCCTATACCTATACAAGTTAATCGTTCACATATCAGGGTGATAGCAAGAGCTTTTAGAGCATGTAAGATCTTGCACCCCATCTGAAGAGAATGCTAGAGAGATGCCTCAGCCCAAACCAGATGGATAAGGGAAACAAATAATGACCTGGAAATTGAATTCAGAACGATCTCAGCAAAATCCAGACATTGGAGGTAGGGAAGAAGGTGGAGAATGGCAAGAAGAAAGCACGTAAGAAAGTGACTTGAGGGTTTCATCTAAATAGGCAAGAAAACATCTTGATGGTAGAGCAGTTACTTGAAACTGATATGGCTCGGTGGTGGTTTAAAAAATATATCCACAGATTCTTCAGCAATCTTCCCTTTAAGAGACAAGGTTAATTCCCCTTCCAAGAAGTGTGGGATGGACTTAGATGACTCACTTCTAATCAACAAACAACACAGTGATGGGGTGTGACTCTGAGGCTAAGCCATTAAAGGCACGGGACTTCTGCCCTGACTCTATTGGGAGCAGCCCTATGGACATCAGCCCGTGTAACAAAGAACTGAAGCTTCCTGCCAATAGCCACACAAGTGAGCTGGGAAGAGGATTCTCTAGACCCAGTCAACCTTCAGATGACCATAGTGTTGGCTGACACTTGATTACAGCTTGGTGAGAGACTCTGAGGCAGACCACCCAACTAAGTCACTCCTAGACTCCTGACCCATAGAAACTGTGATATAATGAATGTCTTTTGCTATAAGCTGCTGAGTTTGTGGATAATTTGTTACACATTAATAGTTAACTAATTCAATCTGTTAAGAAAGACAGCTTTCTATGTTTGTTAGGGATGGAAGGTAACCATTAGTGGGAGTGAAAAATATTGCAGAATTTCTAAATTAAAAGGGGAAAAGAATGACTAGACACCTGAGCAAATCTGCAGAGGCAACTAAATGGGAAAGGGAAAATAATAACAGGATAAACAGAAACTAGAAAAACATTTAGTAAAAGTAGTTAACATACAATAAGACTGAAGATGTCAAAGCCAATATATATATAATTTCATAATAAAGTATGAATTGTCCTAACAAATTTGGAGAAAAGAAATAAAATCCAAGTAGATATTGTTTATAAGAGACACATCTGAAACAAAGATACAAAAGAAGGTTGAAAATTAATTGTTGAGCAAAGAGATATGAGACAAATGCATGCAAAAGAAAGCATGGTGGTGATATGAACATTAGTCAGCATGGAATCCAAGGTGAAAAATACCAAAGAACAAAGAGGGAAATTATGAAATGTGAAGGTACAATTCACAGAGAAAAAACAACCTTTATAAAACATATGTGCCAAACAATGTAGTAGTCAAACACATAAAGCAAAACTCCTAGGAATATACAGAGAGCATAATAAAAATACAACTACAATAGGAGGTTATAATACAAAAGATGAATTATCTGAGATCCATTATTCAAGTGCCCGCAGTTAAGTGGTTTCTTTGGGAAACAAAAGTAGACCTAATGCAACAACAACAATAATAATGATTAAAAAAACAGCAGACTTTGGGCACCTTCAATGTGACAGCTAAGGTTCTAAGCACTTTGTATATATTAATCCTTGAGGTCCTTACCACAAACTATGTGTCATAGTTATTACTATCTGTTTGCCAAGATGGCTATAATAATTCCTTCCATCCTGGTACACATAACCCTTGCAATATGACTTTACCACTCCCCCTTTTAAGAGGTAGATTCTGTTTTTTTATCCATTCAATCTCGTCTGGCTTTGTAACTTGCTTTGACAATAAAATGTGGCTGAAGTACTTTTCATGACATCCAAGCTAGGCCTTAAGAGGGATTGCAGCTTCACTCTTGGTCTTTTAGAACATTTCCACCATCATGTGAAGAAACCTGAACTAACTTTCTGGAGACATGTGGCCAAGCACTAATCACCAGACACATGAGTGAGCCCATATTCAAACATCCAGCCTCAGATGAGTTACCAGATGACTGTAGCTGTATGAGTAACCTCAGCCAAAGCAGCAGAAGAATCACCCAGCTAAGCGTAACCTAAATTGCTGAGTCACAGAATCATGAGAAAATAAAATGGTTGCTTCACGTTTTTTGGAATGGTTTATCTTATGGAAAGAGATAACTGATAACTGATACAAATAAGGAAACAAGCACAGAAAGGTTGAACAATTTGCCCAAATATTCACAGTTAATGTGAGGTTAAGCCATGTTTTGAATCTAGGTACCAATGAACTGTACTTTTATAAAAATTAGTCCCCGCACAAACATTCCTCTCAGTTTTCAGGTGATAGAAATGTTCTTGATAGTGATAGAAATATTCCGTAATAGAACACAATTGCAACATGAAACTACAAATCTTAAAAAATGTAAGATTCTATGTAGTAGGATAAATAATATATAGGATTTTAATTTTTTAAAAAACATATTTGAATTTTATTTTAAAAAGTGATATTGGATAATTACTAAAATCACATGCAGAACCAGTAAGAGTAAACAATAGACAGGAGAAATTTTACCAAAAATAAAAAAGAGTATTTCAAAAGAAAATGGTTTGATTATTATGACAGAAGCTGTTAATTGCCACCCAATATTCATTCTCTTCTTACTGACATCAATCTAGTTTTGTTCAACATGGTGATGTGGGCTCAGTTAAAAATTCTGTGTCCCAGATTTCTTTGAAACTAGGAGTAGCCATGTGACATTTTGGCCAATGAGATATGGAAGTCTACTTGTGGGGTTTCTGTGAAAGTTATTGTCTTCCTGATGAATAAGGGATAACCTAAGCTGGTACGAACATTTTTGCACTGAGTTGTGCCCCTCTTCTTCAAGTTGCAACATGGATATGATGCCTGGAGGTGCAGCAACCCTCTTGAGAATTCTAGGAAGAAAGAAATACCCCAAGGATGACAGAGCAAGAAGCCAGAGGAGCCATGTCTGCAATGCTTTCTTTGAGCAGTAGCACCCTAGCACGTCTATTTGCCCTTAGAGTTTTTGGCATATGAGAAAAATAAGCTCTTAGCTTGTTTAAGTTGCTAAATTGGGTTTCTGTCAAATGCAATCCTGACTGATACAAATAGCAAAGGATTAAGAGAGACCCTTAGGATGATAGCTGAAGCCATCAATTACCTTTTGCAAAACATAATAGCATTGCAAACGTCAAATGTGAAGTGAAGGGTGTCTTGTCATGCTATCACAGAATTTTATTGGAAAAATTATACTTCCAAAAAGTCAACATTAGATTTATTGTTTTTAAGCAAACTTTTCATTCAAGTACAACATACACATGGGAAAGTACACTTGATTTATATTTGTTTGTTCTAAAACTATTACATTACTATTGCAATTATAACCTACATTTTGGTAAATATCAAATGAAATAAATGTCTTTTTTTCATAATATTTGGTGTTATTTCTCACCATATAATGCTAACAAAACCTTCTTTTTTACTTTTTGCATGAAATTTTGCCCATATCCCAAGTGGATTGACTTTAAGTGTTTTCTTTTCCTTTTTCCTCTAGTACAATTGTTCTTGAATAATGATGAGGTCCTGTATGTCTTCCAGAAAATAATAGATCTTAGTAGACAAATATATAGAAGATTTAATAATAGAGTTCATTATTATAGGTTTTACTCTGTAAATGGAGAACTCACACTCTTCTCCCATGTCTTGTGGACAGTTGTGAACATCAGTCATGTGCTTGCCCACAAGCAAACCCTTAGACAATGCCACTGAAATAAATTTTTTTTATATGTCACATTCTCTGATTATATATCATTGAAAGAAAAAGCAACAATTTTTAAAAAATAATCCCTTCAAGAAATTGTCAAGGAAAACAAACCTGTAATACTTTTCCAAGTATTCTAACTAAACAATCTCTTCCAAGTTACCTGGACCAAAAAAAGGAATTATGAAGAACATTTCTTACCAATACCTAAGGGGTGGGTTAAAATCAGATGAAAATTTTTAGGAAAGATTACTATAATATGTAGTAATATTAAAAATCTTTTAATATTAAAAAATAATGTGAAAAATCCCACTTATGTACTTAAGAAATTATAAAAAGAACCACACAAAAGTCACACCACACATATTCACATAGTAGGAGGGAATTATTAAAGGCAAATTTGCAAATAATGAGATGGAAAATTGAAAATAATATAAAGATAAATGAACCCAAATATGGCCCTTTTTAAAAACCAATTAAATAGGTTCAAGTTTAATTTTGGAAAAAGAAAGAAAGAATAAAAGCAAAAAATATCATTAAAAATGAGCAAGCAGTTGCAAGTGCAGACCTCATGGTATGCATCTTTAAGGCAAACTTGGTGATCTAGAAGAAAATGGGTAATTTCTAGAAAAAGATGGATTGTCAAAATTTACTCAATTATAGGCAGAAAAAAATCTAAGTTGACCCAAATCATAAAGGAGTTGAATAGCAAACAAAATTCTGCCTTTAGGAAGGTGGCCTGATATTCCATTATCCTTCAGATACTAGCTTCTGCATAGAAGAAAATGAAACAAGTGGCATACATAAAAGACAGAAGAGACAAGTGTAATTCCAATTACTCTGAAATGTAATTTTATTATAGTAAGTTATCCTATCTAGAAACATTATATACCTTCCAAATAATGCCTTTAATTTTTTATTTTTTTAAATATTTTTAAATGTTTTTTTGTTTGTTTGTTTGTTTGTTTTGAGAGAGAGACAGAGTGGGAGCAGGGGCTGGTGGTAGAGACAGAGGGAGACACAGAATCTGAAGCAGGATCCAGTCTCCGAGCTGTCAGCACAGAGCCCAATGCGGGGCTCGAACTCACAAACCATGAGATCATGAACTGAGCCTAAGTCTGACATTTAACCGACTGAGCCACCCAGCCACCCCTAATGCTTTTAATCTTTTAATAAGATCTAAAAGCTGTCTTCCTATAAAAATTTTTAATTTTTATTTATTTTTGAGAGGGAGAGAGAGTCAGAGTGTGAGCCAAGAAGGGGCAGAGTGAGGGGCGCCTGGGTGGCTCAGTCGGTTAAGAGTCCGACTTCAGCTCAGGTCGCAATCTCGCGGTCCGTGAGTTCGAGCCCCGCGTCAGGCTCTGGGCTGATGGCTCAGAGCCTGGAGCCTGCTTCCGATTCTGTGTCTCCCTCTCTTTCTGCCTCTCCCCGGTTCATGCTCATGCTCTGTCTTTCTCTGTCTCAAAAAGAAATAAAAACGTTAAAATAAGTAAATGTTTAAAAGAAGGGGCAGAGTGAAAGGGAGACACAGAATCCGAAGCAGGCTCCAGGCTCGGAGCTGTAAGCACAGAGCCTGATGCGGCGCTTGAACTTGTGAACCACGAGACCATGACTTGAGGCAAAGTCAGACGCTTAACCAGCCAAGCAACCCAGTCATCCCTAAAAGCTGTCTCCTTATAAATGCTGAACTTTTCTTATTAAATTTATTCCCTGTTGTTTTCTGGATTTTGTGAACATTGTGCTTGGATTCTACCCCCACCTCCATTTCTTTTCATAATCATTTATTGTGGGCATTAAGAAAATTATTGTTTTGATATATTTATCTGGAATCTCAGATCTTATCAAAATATCTTTTAAATTAAAAAAATTAGCATTTGCATGTAAAAATATTTCTTTATAGCACCATTTATTTACCCATATTGATGGACACTTGACTTATTTCCAGTTTTGTTGCCTTACACACAATGATGCAGTAAATATCTTTGCCCAGATGTCATTATATGCTGATATTTTCAGTAGATTTTGGAGAGTGGGGTTACTGGGTTAAGAAGACCTCTGTGCTGAAGCTGAGACCCGCGGATGCACAAGAAAGAAAAAGATCTTTCTACTAAAACTTTATTTCAATTTCATGTAGACTAGTAATCTTAGTTAATTTGGGGTTCCCCTTCTTCTGGGTGTGAGTCTAAGTTTGGGTCTCCCCAAATAATGCCCAGGTTCTCTCTGCTGGTTCTGTATTGCGGGGGAGAGGGTGGGGAGAGGGATGGGGGTTTGGGGCTGGCCTTGCAGCCCAGGCAGTTCTCTGGCTGGACTATGGCAGTTCCGGGGACCTGTTGCCACCTTATCGACAGAGCCCCGCATCTCAGGAGAGGGCCTGCCTACCCCAGAAAGGCACAGACACCTGGCAGTTCTTCTTAGCTCTCTCAGGGCCAATGTCTTGGCCTTTGTCACATCCTCTGCCGTTTTTCTCTGTTCCCTGCAGGCCAGTCATCTGGACCCCAGCCCAGGGACATCTTTTCTGAAAGGCAGAGTGATGGGCTGGGAGGGGAGCTTCCTTCTCCTTAAATCTCTTCCTGATCTCCTAATGTTTCTTCAATGTTCTCTCTGGGCCAAGCACCTTCTCTGTTTACTTAAGGGCTTGGTTTTTAAAGCCCAGAGCTGTAAAAATACCTGCAGTCTCCCCTGCCGACCCCAGACCCTGACTCCTCTCCTGAATTAATGAGGGAAGAATGGCAAAGCTGCCCTCATTGGATAGGGGTGGAGGAGGAAGAACAAAGGGAATCGGAAGAGGGAGGGAATAACAGGTGGAGAGAAATAAAACATGGGGTAACGTGTAAAAAAAAAATCTGCTGCCACAGACGTTTAGAAATTGTAATAAACAATGCACCATTCAAAAATATGTAGCAATTCACCATCGCACCAGTAATGACCTCTACAGGTGTCTAATTCCCCACAACCTCACCAACTCCAAATGCTATTGTTCCTTTGAATTTTTGTCACCCTCGTGGGTGCTGTTCTCGCTCGAAGGTACTGACACTTAGCGATGTTGAGGGTCTTTCAACATCTGCAGCTCCTTTTCTGTGAACTATCTGGTCCTGCCTTTGCCTATTTGTCTATTGAGTTGTTGGCCTTTGTCTCCTATTTGCAGGAGCTTGGGAAGTGGTGTTGATCAGGGTTCTCCCCAACAGGTAGACCCCGTTGACTGAGCTAAAGATCTAGGGGCTCAAGAGCCCGCATCCCACATGGGCACAGAATGAACAGGACTGTGGGTGGGACAGCAGGAGAGAGCAGAGTGTAGGCTGAGCCAGCATCACGCTAAGGTCCTTAGAAAAAGAACGAGTAAAAACAATGAAATATGCCAAATAAAATACAGTAAAGGGAGGAGGGGAGGGAAGGGGAAGGAGAAGGGAGCAGACGGGAGAGGGCAGAAAAGGCAGTGATGCTCCGGGGCAGTCCCTGCTGGGTCAGCCACCCTGAGAGCAAAATGGTGGGTCCTCAAACCCCTTCCAATCCCATACCGACTCCCACGCTTCCTTTTAATGCCCATAGCAATCCTGTCCGTGCGAATTAATATTCCCACTCAGTGGATTGATTATCCAGGGAGGCCCAGAGAGGTAGAGGGTCTTGCAGAGGACGTAGGTGGGAGAGCCAGGAATGGGGTTTGAGGCTGATTCCCCTCCACATCACTCAAAATACTTTCCCCCCCCCCTTATTTCCCTTCACTGTTTTTGGTTTGCTTCGTTGTTTTTCGTCTTTCTTTTTCTAAGGACTCCCAAATAAACGTGTGGGTCAGTAAAGTGCACATAGTTGGAGCCTAATGCCTGTCCCAGAAAGACTCACTAGGCTGGTCCGGTGGGCTGGTCCTTGCAACCAGTTAATTCAGCCTCTGCCCCTGCCCCGACGGGCTGCCGCAGATGGGGCCTGAGCTGGGATAGTCAGAGGCCAGGTGGGCAGCTCACAGCTGCTGGGTGGGCCTGCCCAGCCCTGGCACACGCGCTGACCTTCCCTCCTGCGTGCAGCCTGGCACAAGGTGAGGGCTGGGCACAAGTGCGCACGGCCAGGTGGGCTTTTTATGGCGTGGCCCAAGGAGGTCATTCTTATTAGCGGCTTTTACACAGATCGTTCACTTTATTTCTAGCTCCGTAGAGGCTTCAGCAGGAGCCAGACAGCCTCCTAGCTTTCTCCGGTGCCCCCCCTCCCCCTCCTCCTTCAAATCCTCGGGCTGAGCTCCTCGCGTCTTGTTTGTCTGCAGTGTGTCTCGGGTGGGGGTTTGTGGGGGGAGACATGCTAGCCCCAGCCGCCCCGATTCAGCCCCCCTCCCCTGGTACGGAGGATTCTGGCTTCCCGGTCCTCGTCGTCTTGATGCGCATTGCTTTCGATGGCAAACTTGAGGCTCTCTCCAACAGCTGCGAGGCGGGAGCCCGGCCCTCCCTCCCTAGCTCTGCAGCCCCCTCCTCAAAGCACCCCACCTCGCCCAGCTCAGAAAGTGCCTGTGACTTGCCCACGAGGCCTTGCACCCACTCTTGGCCGAATGCATCATGTCTTGCGCTCCAGCCAGGCTCTGGGCGCCGTCGGGTGTGACGGACGCCATCGGGAGCGGGGCCCGGCTTGGGCTTTGGAGCCGGGAGACCGCGCAGGCTCCCGCTCTGCCATCTACCATCGGTGCGTTCTTGCCAGGACCCTGGAGCCGCCAGTTTCCTCGCGGTCGAGTGCGGTGACAGCCCCCTCCCACCTCGGGGCGGGGCGAAGCCGCAGGCACGTGAACGGGCTGGCCGGCTCTCTTCCTCCAGCCCCGGGGCGGCCCGGCGCCCGCTGCCCCAGAGGGCTGATTGCTCAAGTGGTCCAGCTTCCCGGGCCTCCGCCGAGCGGGTCGACACGCCCGCGCCTGGAACAGCCGCCCGAGGGGGCGGCCCGAGGACTGGGCGGGTGGTTCGGGGCCGACTCCTCGGAGGCCTGAGTTACCCGCCACGGATGGCAAAGGCCGGCAGGCGGCCAGAGGAGGTGGGCCTGCTCCGCGGGTGGGCTCCCTCAGGCCTGCGCCAGGGCCCCGCTGTGCGCTCCCTCCGGCGGCACGATCACAAGGCGTCTGCTGCCATCTGGTGGCGGCGCCCCGGCAGCTGCGCGCAGAGCGGGGCGGCGGGGCCCGGGGCGCGGCTGGGGCGGGGGTTCACGAATCCTAGAGCGCCCCAGAGACTCTCACCGCCGCGCAACGCAGCCAGGAAGCCCCACGCCTCTGCCACCTATGCGGCTCCGGATGCGCCCAGCAGATCGGGGTCCGGAGAGAGGCAATGTGGTTCAATGGTTGGCGCCTTGGTTTTGGTGCCAGCGCTAGGCTGTAGAACCAGACTTGCTACACCTCATCCGGGTATCCTGCAGCAGGACCCTTCGCTCTCTGAACCATTTTCTCGTCTGTAAAAGAGGACGAAACAAGCGCGTGCCTTGCAAGGAGCCTTTGCAGAGTACTGCCTGGGCAAACGCAGGAAAAGCCCCAGGCCCATGGCAAAAAGCATAGTAAATGTTAGCTGTTTCTCCTATAAAATCCCTAGCTGCCAACACAAGGGACTCTTAAATACGGAGGACAAACAGGGTTGCCGGAGGGGAGGTGGCTGGGGGGTGGGCTAGATGGGTGATGGGCACTAAGGTGGGCGCTTGTTGTGATCAGCACTGGGAGTTGTATGTATGTGATGAATCACTAGGTTCCACTCCTGAAACCAATGCTACACTGTATGTTAACTAACTTGAGTTTACATAAATTTCAAAAAAAATCCTAAACTGCTTCTCAGCTACCCAGACTCCCTCTTCTCTCTCTCTCTCTCTCTCTCTCTCTCTGTCTCCCACTCTCTCACCCTCTCACCAGTGCTCAACGTTGGCCATATCAGGGATTTTCGGTAAACCGGGGGTGCCAATGCCGACCTCCCACTCAGGTATAAGGTAACAAGGGTAAAGAGGGAGCCACCTCTATGCAGACAGGTGCACCTGGTGTCAAAGGTCCGCTGGGCCTTCCGCCTCCTAAGCGCCCAGAGGTTAATTCTCTGTTAGAACGAAAAGACTCTCCCAGCAGCTGCTCGAAAACCGGAGGCTCTGTCTGCAGCCTTGTGGACAGGGCCTATTTCCTGAGCTACGGGCGTCTGGGTGGCTCTTCTTCACTCCCTCCCAGGGGTCACAGACCAGGGGGTCCAAATCAGGGGTCATGATTTCTGACCCCCTTCCACAAAGGCCTCACTGAAGTAGATGCCTCATCCCTTTAGTAATGTGGTGGAGTAATTAAGGAAAATAAACTTCCCTTAAAAAGCGAAAGAGCCGTTTGGATCCATTCACGCATGAGGCACTGTCCCCGAGACTCGGGTTTGGGGTGTGAGTGAGGCGTGTCTCACGCACCTTCCGCCAAGCACAGAGCTTTAATTACTTCTCAGGAGGCAGGAAGAAGGGGCCTATAGAACCGGGCGTGACAGCCAGGTACGCCAGCAGGGAGGGGGACTTCTCAAGCAGCCGCTGCCGCTCTGCCTGTGAAAACGCCGGCTCCAATTCAAAGGTATCAAATATTTGCCTAGCTGTTCAACATTTCTTCAAATAATATACTCACGGCTAATTCATATCTAGACTCGATGTCTTCATCTCTCCCAGGCCTCCCTCCTGGATTAGCGTGTCTTGTCTATTCTGGGAGAAAGTTGTCCTACATTCTAAAAATAGGCACTGGAGTCTGGACACTGGCATGCACAGTCAGCAGAGGCTTTTTTACTTATCTTGAGGGCCGTCCTGTGGGGACAGGTGCAGCAGAGCCCAGAGACACATCCGTGAAACAGCCAGTGTGGGCGCCCAGGTGCATGGAGGAGGCTGGGTCCTCACGAGATGTCTGTTCTGGCTGCTGGCTTCCGAGTGAGGCGGTGGTCTGTTCCCAAGGACCCCCGTCCCAGCCTGGCTCTTTGACATTTGAGGGCAGTACAAGACTTTCACATCAGAGGCAAGGTCCTTTCTGTCCACATACAGGTCCCTTTCTTCCTCAGAGTTAGAAGCCCAGGATGTCCCTGTGTCAGCCAGGACCTGGCAGGAAGCAGGTGGCATGCTCGTTCAGGCCATTCAGGGAGAGCTTAATGAAGGGACATCTTTACAGAGGGGAGCCCAGGAAGGAGGGATGGCACTCTGGGTCTGGTAACGGGGGGTGGGGGGGGGGGGACTCTTCCCACCCTGGGTTGCAGGGCCCAGAGAGGAGAAGCCACCTGAATCTGGAGGTGGAGAGTGCCATCCGACAGGGGAGGTGATTTTGGGAGGAGAAGCCTGGGGAATGGCCACCCAACCACTCCCCGGTCCGTGCCAGGGCTCCCCAAGCTCAAACCCACCCACAAGGCAGAGTTATGTGTGGATGTGTCCATGCAGGGGACCTGCTGGGGGAGGTAGTCAGAGCAGGTGAGGGAGGGTGCAGAAGAGGAGATGGTCAGCTCCCTGTCCCTTTCTTGGGACCTCCCCACCTCGCTCTCCACCTTCTGTCTCTCCTTGTACCAGTCATTATTTCTCTGGTAGCCTCATCATCTGCATCTCGGACTGACTCCCCTTCTCTTTGTTTTCCTCCAGCTATATCTTCCCCACTTCCTGTGCCCTGAGGGAGGGCGGGCGGGTGCCCATGCCCCTTTCCCAATTGATGGAGTTGTAGGGGGTTCCAATAGTTCTCCCCATGGTCGCCTGCCAATGCTAGAGGAGGGGGAGCAGCCTGGCCCTGGAGACCGGCTTCATGTGACTCTCTGCTCTTCCTCCTCTGCACTGCTCTAAATGAGGCCAATCAGGGCTGCTTTCATTTTATTACTTCAAGGACTTCCTCATCCACTTCCTTTCATCCTTCTTGCCGCTCTGGCCTGGAATTAGGGAGGAGGAGTTGTAGAACCTCTAACGGCCCCACAGTCCTAATGAGAGCTCCCCCTGGGTGCCCAGCTTACACACGTGCTGTGGGGGGCCTGCGCTCAAGGAGTCACAGCAGATGGGGGCTGGACCCACCACCCATTCACACAGTCACTTGACAGAATGCACCCAGGGCCACCGCGCTCGGGCCCTGCGTGAGACCCCGGTTGTATATACAACAATGAAGGATTTAGTGTCTGCTCTTGACAAATACAGATATGTACCCTGTGTACTGTGTGATACAATGCATAAGCTCGTCTAAGCCTTAATTTCCTCTTCTGTTAAGTGGGGGAGACATCCCTAACCCCAGGCTTGCTTAGGGGTGATGTGAGATCACAGGGGGGCTGTTAAGTGACAGCAACTTGTGCCCCATCCATGTACATAAAAGGTAAAACCTCAAAAGGAAGGTGGGGCCTCCCAGCTGGGGGCTGAGGATGCAGACCTCAGACAGCAGGGGGAGGGACAGATGTGGGCCCGGACCTCCAACTTCAGCTCTGGTTTTAAATGGAATAAAATAATCCCCCGAATAAATAACCCCTCTATGAGGCAGGTCCCCTTGTGAGGTCACTCCTAGTAACAGATCTCACCACGGCACAGAGAATGTTCTGCTCCCCCTATCTGGGGATGATATATACAGCCAGCTAATGCAAAATGAATTTTCATGTTATTTTTGCTTATTTTTTAAGTCCATTGGGTGCATCGCGGCTGATCGCTGTTCTGACATTTTTCTTCCCTCATTAAGAAAGATGCCCCTGGTGAGTTACCTGTGTCGGGCTCAGAGCAGAAAATAAATATCGCTGGCATCCACTTTCCTGTGCTCTCTGGGTGTAATTAAGAAAAAGGCACCTGCAGGAGACAGAAAGAACAGGGCAGAAAACGGCCAAGTGGTTACCCTTCACAAGAACTTTAAAACCATGGTCTTTAAAACCATCCGAATGTCACCCTTCCATGACCTCCTTCCTGACCTGTTGGGGCCTCCCTCCACCTTTGCACCCTAACGCTATTCCGTTCCACTGTGGTTTGCTTTCCTTTAGCATATATATCTCTTATCCCTGCGTGGTAGACAGCCCTGTTCTTCCCTCTGTCCAAGGTACCTGATTTTCTTTTGGGACCCACAGTTCCTGGGAACCCCATGCAATCTGGGTGGAGCCTGCCTGTGCCCCAGGAGACAACCAAACCAGGGCAGTCAGACTTGTCTCAGGACTTGCCAGGAAATGCTTCATGAAATACTCTTGGGCTGAAGCTTAGCCTGGGGCCATGGCCATTTTGACTTCGGGGAGAAATTGTCTTGAGAAGGAAGCCAGACAGGGGTGCCTGGCTGGCTAAGTCAATAGAGCATGCGACTCTTGATCTCAGGGTCTTGAGTTTGAGCCTTACGTTGGTGGTAGAGGTTACTTTTAGGAGGAGGAGTGGGAGGAGGAGAAGAAACTGGACTGCTGAGCCTCTCATGAGAACTTGGGACCCGGTGTCCCATGTGTGCCCTGGATCTGGAGCCTACTGGATCTTGCAGACAGGCATTATGGGGACCCTCCCATCTTGCCTCACTCTCACTGTGCCCAGCCACTGCCTATGGTTCAGGGAGCTTGTCATTGGGTCCGTCTCCAGAGGAGGCAGAGCTGGCACCTCGGGCTCAGTGCTCAGAGCTGCAGCTCAGGAGCGTTGGTAATGCCCTGGCTTCCTGTTTTACAGCCAGAAGTGTTCCATAAATGGCACAGCTCCTTCAGTGAGCTAAGTCCCCACTTCCTGCTGGGTCTGACGCCCCCACCAGTGATCTCAGAACCCAGGGTGTGAGACGCATTTCATCCCCTGGGCCAGCCGACCTGCTTCAGGGCCACATTTGCCACCTTCACCTTGGGCTTTTGTTCTGCATCTCTGCAGAGGGCTCGCATGCCAGGGTTTCTCTTTCTGTTCTGATCCCACTGCCCCACTTTGGGCCCCTTTCCCCTGTCTTGTCTTGTCCTCTTTCCTCTATAACCTTTAGTCATGTTCACCAAATTGTGAGCATCTATGAGGCACCTGGTGTACACAGCCCGAGCAGAGGCTTCCCTGACAGCCTGTGTGACTTGAGTTCCCGCGGTGTTCTCTCTCAGGGTGCCCCATTCTTTTCCTATGCAGCAATTATCACCCTTTACCATTGTTTTTTGTAAGTGGTTTTTTGTTTACTGGATTCACTGCTGTCTCTTCAGTTGTTCAGTTCTCAGAAGACGGAAACTTTTATTGTTTTTCGCCTTACACTTAAGTCAGGGACTGGCACACAGGACCCTCAAGAAACATCCGTGGCATGACCGTGTGGGTGAACGTGAGGGGGCCGGGCCCTGGCCCTGGTGCTGAAGCACAGCATTGCAGACTGGGCCTGAGGCTGTTCCCACAAGGCTGGGCATCAGGTGGGCAGAGTGCTGTGGGGTGAGGGGTGGACCCAGGCCTCCAGACAGCTGTGGTGTGGAGTGTCCTTGTGCAGACCAGACCCAGAGCCCAGAGCCCTGAGAAGACATGAAGCCTGCTGGGTGGACATGCTCACTGGGTAAACTCTTGTGGCTGAAACACAGGGGATTTCAGAGACATGTAGAAGTGGGAGAATGGGGAATTCTGTTCACTGTTCGGTCATGTTCATCTGCTGATTGCTCTCTGGTCACAGCTCCCCAAGGAGAAAGGCAGCTCCCTGGGCCCCTGGGGCAGAGGTGGGCTGTGATGCCTCTGGTCTAAACTGCATCATTTGGCACAGGGCTGCTCTGCATGACAGGTGACTAATAATGCTTCTCCCCCACAGGAAATGGCTTGTGAGTGCCCAAGTGTCCTATGTGCAGTGCCCAGTTTCAGGTCTGGGGTTAGTGTGGTGGGCAGAGTAGCCCAGTGAATGACCTGGCACCCATCCAGCATGACTTTATCCAACAAAGGAGGGTTGATTTTATCCCAAGGGGCCACCTCAGTGGTCTCTAAATGTGCTATTCACACCTCACGGCTGGCCCCAGGGGCCCTGCACATGAGGCTGGTTCTAACTGGAGGGGAGGTGTAGGTCATTAGGCTTTGGTCTGAATTGCAGCCTTACCACTTAGTGGTGAGCGGTGTGGGCAAGGTCCTTGACTTTGCCCAAGCGCACTTCCTGCACCTGAGAAAACTCTTGTGAGGCATGGGGGGGCTTGTCGACACCTGGGCCCACAGTGAGGCCATCTCCCCATGGCTACCCCCCGCCCTGGGCTCGGGGCTCCTCTGCCTCCTCTGCAGCTTTGCCTCCAGTACAGCAGGTAGCAGCCGCCCGTGCCAGTGTCTGTAGAGCACGCATTCTCGGCCTCCCTGCCCGGTTGTGCTTCCTGGACGGCAGGGACCTGGTATGTCTGGATGCTGTCCTTCTTCCTGCTTTACCACTGAGGGCCCAGCACTGGGCCTTGTGCATGCTTGGTGCTCAGAAGGCATTTGATGAGTGAGTGGTGTATAAATGACTAATAGGAATTCAATCCATGTTAGCAGAAATACCAAACCGCTTTGCTAACTTCCCCCAAACTACCTGCCACCCTTCATCAGCACTTGGCCCACCAGCAGGGAGAAGGGCCTTTACCTAGTCTTGGGACCCGCCAGCCAGGAGAGCAAGGCCCACCCTGCTTAGCGCCTCGAGCCACAGATGCAGGACTGATGGTGCCCTCAGAAGCTCACACTGGGCCTCCTCAGGGCCCCATCTGTAGAGGGAGGTCTTTCTGTAAGCAGCTGCAGTGGAGCCCAGAGGCTGCAGGGGCTCCACGCCCCCTGCCTTCTGTGTTGGCCAGTAGATGGGGAGCTAGTGACCAGACCCAGCTCCCTCTCCCGCACATGTGGGCCAGTACTTGGAATCTATGACGCCTGATGAAGGCTGCGTTAGCCAGGCTCCCAATGGGGAGCCAGTCTCTGCCATTTGCAGGGGCCAGGCAACCCTGAAAGCCAGGGCTCCGGGGGCGAGGAATGAGGTTTCGACTTTAAATCTGGCCGTTTCATGTCACTCCAGCCCCGTTCCCCAGAAATAAGCTGGTCCAGTCTGCCATCTTTCCAGACAGTTCTTGTTGAAGCAGAAATAGTCCAAATTCTAAATGTCTAGACACTGACATATGGGGTTTCTTGATATTGTTTTCATACAGGAAAACTTGCTCTGAAAAACACAGCTACACACAGCCACTCACACACCACCGGCCCCACGCACAAAATCCTGATTTTCCAAATGTTCAGAGCCCTTCCTGAACTTGCCTGAGAGATGATGTCATCAGAGTTTGTTACTGGGGAGTTTTAGAGATCTTTCTTTAAACACACACACGTGCACAGGCACCCCAACACACACAACACTGACAATTTGTCTTCTCTCATCTTCCCAACAGCAGGGGGGTCCAGCCCTTGAATATGTATGGGCCTTTGCTGCATGCTAGAAAATGAGGCACCTGAGTTCATGGGAGCTGTGAACAAAGGGCAGACAGCCCAAGGATGGGAGACAGGTGCCCTAGACAGGGAACCAGGACACGACACTGGGAAGTCTCTTTAGCTCATTTTGTTCATCAGTAAACTGGGAATAGTAGTTCCTTCCTTGCTTGCGAGATGTGAAAATCTCTGCAGGAGATTGGATAAACAGAGGTTGCCGCTGTGACGTTGGAGATGGGAAAGCAGCAAGAATGACCATCTGGGCTCTGGAACGAGCTGTCTGTGCTTGAATCTTGACTCTGCCCATTGCTAGCTATGTGACCTTGGTGGAGCTACTTAAACTTTCTGTGCCTCTGGCTCCTCAGCTATAAAGTACTGACAACATGAATAGCTGTGACCTCATCAGGTTTTCGTGAGGACCAGATAAGTTCATAGGAGTTGGCTGGTCCATGCGGAGGCGCTGACACCCAGTGCCTGGTGTGCCATAATTACTGCCTCCTCCCAGTAGGGTCCCTCTTTCTACCCAGAGTCTTCTCTAGGACATGGCCCTCAAGCCTGGGCCTCCCAAGGGTCAGGAGAAGCCTGGGCCACTTCCACTTGTGCAAGCGTCCAGTATATTAAGTCATAACAAAATGCCAAAGCAAGGTTACACAAGTTAAGGTAAACTGAATACATTTACATAAAGCAATTCAGTGGTTTTCGACAGACCCACAGAGACTCCCTGGAAACCCTCACTGGACACAGTGGCTACACTATGATGTTCGTCAGGAATGGATGGCCTGGGAGAAAAGGTTCTCCTTCCCTTTGCCCTAGCCTGCCCTTAACAGGCCCTGTCTTGAGGTATTCGTGTATCCCATAAATAGGAAGAACAGAAATATCCCTGACTTCCAGCCTGGGCAGAGGCAGAGACTAAGGGCTGGGGGGTCCGGAGGATGGCTAGTGCCCAGCTGGGAACCTGCATTTCCCTGGAGCATGCTAAGGTGCTGGGTGGCCTCAGGGAGGAAGCAGGTGGGGTGCCCTGCACAGCTGTGTGCGGAGGGGCCATGGGGGGGGCAGCCGGAGCAGCCACATCAGGCAGGCCATGGACTTGTTGCTGGACTGGCCTCCTTGGGAAGCACCCCCTCCTCCCCAGTCACCCCAGGGTTGTCCAAGAGCCTGGGGAGGATGATTTAAAATGACTTGCAGCTCGGAGCTCCTGGCTGGCTCAGTTCGATAAGCATCCATCCAACTCTTGGTTTCGGCTCAGGTCATGATCTCGCAGTTTGTGAGTTAAAGCCCCACGTTGGGCTCTGCGCTGACTGCATGGAGCCTGCTTGGGATTCCTTCTCTCTCTCTCTCTCTCTCTCTCTGCCCCTCCCCTGCTCACACACTTTCCCTCAAAATAAATAAACAAGCTTAAAAAAATAAAAAATAAAATAAAATGACTAGCAGCTTAAATGACTCCAAAAAGTTTCTATTCCCAGTGTGTCCCCATGCTCCCTGGGATTGAGTGACAGGAGTTCAGTTTTACAAATCTAGCCAACACCCAGCTCCTGTGGTGGCAGGAAGCTCCAGCTTCTACATCTGCTTCCTCCCTGGTTGGCCCTCTCCCTGACTCCCTGGGACCTGGGGTGTTCTCTGTCTGCATGATCTGCTCTACGGGTGTCTTGGGGCTCAGCCAGGAAGTTCCTGGACGGCAGGGTCGGAATCTGGTTCTCATCTTCTTCCCAGGACCCCCACCTAGTCCCTGGGTTCCTCAATCCTGGCTGTGCATGGCTGTCACCTGGGGGGTGGGGGTCTTTAAAATGCCAGCACCTGCTTCGGCACCCCCCCACCCCCAATGCAGAACAACAGTGCATGTCACCCCAGTCAGGCCCAGGCATGCCTCAGTTGCATATTTGACCTGCACGCCCACTACGGAACCTAAACCCAGGCTGGGGGCTGCTTCCAGAAGGGTTCTGAGAAGAGGATTCAGGTCCAGAGAGGTAGCTTTCCAGCACAGCCACAACAGGAATGCCAGCAGGTGACAGAGACTCTTTGCACCGTGAAGGCTGTGAGTCTGATCAAACAAGATTTAGCTCCAAATCCAGCCTGCTTTACCCAAGTACAACTGTGGGCCAAGTGCTTGTTCAGGCATTATCACCTCCCTCCTTGCCACAACATACCCATCTTTTTGAGTGTATGGGGCCAGAAGGGCTCTATGTTAGAACAGGGAGCATCAGGCTGGCAGGGAATCCATCCCGGCTTGTTCCCAGGGAATTGATCTTTATGCAGTGGCTCGAATGCCCATACATCCTTTGGTCCAGCTTGGAGTTTCCTAAACTCAAGCACACATAAGTTTTACTGCGCAGAACTGGGAGCCTGGAACTATACATGCTGTGCCGTGGGTGATTCCGGGGGCCTTTAGGGTAACACTGACGTGTGCAGAACTCTGCGGTGACTGGGGGCGGCAGTCTGACAGCCCGGCTGCAGTGACCTGCCCACCTCCTGCTCCCCATGTCATTTCCACTTGGCTCCCTTCTCTCTCTCTCTCTATCCTCGGCCATCAAGACTTTCTCTTGTCCCTCACCTGGCCAGATTTGTTCACAGCTGCAGCCACAGCACCTACAATTGTGCCTGGGGCAAGGTTGTTTCCTGATGAGCATTTGTTGTTCTTGACAAATGCTGACGATGGCAGGTGCTCCCAGAGCTAACAGTGAATTTGGGTGGATGGACGGGACAGACGGTCAGCTCAGGACCCCTGTGGGAAGTTCTGGGGATGCCCTGCCCCTGCCCTTCAGCATTCGCTGTTCCCCCCATGCAGCTGAGCCCGTGCCTGGCGCTCTGCTTGGGGACCCGAGATGGCCTGGCCGAGGGGGCCTGCTGTGCCTGTGTGCAGAACAGGTGGGAAGTGCCAGCTGTTGCAACTCAGGGAATAGCCTCCAGTCGATGACAAAAGAAGCTGTGGATAAATAGCCCAGTTCCCTTGTCCTCTGGATGGGCTGTGTCCCAGGTCCCCGCAGTAGGACTGCGTGCGTTCCTCCACTCTGGACTGGCCTCCTTCCTTCCGCTTCCCTGCCTCACAGTGCCAGCCTCCCACGGACAGTGCCTGGAAGAACCACCCTTGGCTTAGTCTACCCAGCAGCCTTTCAGTGAAGGAGCCACCCAGGGCGAGGGAGGCACCCTGAGGCTCTAATGACTGCTTGTGGGGAGCCCATCCCTAGGAGGACAGTAGTGACCTGGTGGTTCCCTTTGCTCTAGTGTTGGATCTCAGGTTCCTGGGGAAAGTGACTCCTTTGGCTTCCTGGCTTGGACCCACAGACAAACTGAACAAGGTGAAAAAGTTGTCATTTGGAAAAGTCTTGTGTCCAAAGGCTGCAGGGGGATGGGGCTTGGGAGAGACAGGGCTGAAATGCCTGGAGAAGCCAGGGAAGCCGCTCCTTCCGGAACAAACTTCCCAGCCCGGACACAGGTGACAGCCACCCGTGGGAGCAAAGAAAGTTTCGCTGCTCCTCCCTCCCAGAGATATTTCCAAGAGCTTTATTTTTCTCGCCAGTTGGCTAAGAAGCAAAAAAGGAACAATAGATTCAAGCTGAAATAATTTGCATTTATGATGAACACAAGGAATATCTACCTTGCATTTTCCTAAAAAAGAAAAATTAAACCCCGTTTTTAATTAACTGATAAACTATTAATCAAATTTTTGCAATGTTAGGTGACACATTATTCATTTAGATAGAATGACTGTGAACTTAAACTAATCAAATCTGATTTGCCCACATAGGCTTGATTGAAATACATTTTAACTAGCATATACAAAGAGAAAATCTTGGATTTCTTACCTAATCTTCAGAGTATACTGCTGAGTTAATAAGGGCAGTTTTTTTTTTTTAAATGAGACCACCATTTCTTCATCTGCATATCAAAATCAAGAGGAACTTAATTGCAAAACACATATTCCTGAAATCTAATCATTACACTGCTTTAGGGTATTTTATTGAAGCATGTTAAATTATGGACAGAATATTAATGATGGAGCTAATCAAACCCAATTAGTCACTTCTAACAATAGTCACATAAATATACAAGTCAGGTACTAAAGTACTGTAGATATGATGTAAAATTGTTAAAATATTAAATGTATGGGATATTTATGAAATATCCATGTAGAATTTAAAGCCAAAAATTATCGGATAAGTCCCTTTAAAGAAAACAGGTTTGTCAGTGTCCTACGATATTTGTCTAGAATTCATAAGTTTTCACCTATTCTCCAGGTACATTTGAATCCAGGGGATTAGTGAGTCTATAATCAATCAATCAGCAAATTCTAATAAGATGACTTACCATATTCATGACCCAGTATTTCACTCCTGCATCCAGAGACTTTTTTCAGTCTTTTGTTTTCTGACTTTTTCAAGGCCTGGTGGAAGGGTAGGTCTGGAGTCTCGGGGCCTTGGGAAAGCTGATGGAGGGCTGGATAGAGTGCTCTGGGTCCATGGCGTTTCCTCCCCACCCCATCCCCATCCCCAGGGTGAAGCTAGGCAGGACAAGGCAGGGAAGCTGCTGTCTGGTGGACCTTCTCCTCCTCCCATTGGGGAGGTGTCAGGAAAGGATGCTAAGAGGCCCAGGAGAGTTCCAGCCGTGGCCTGTGAGGAGTCTTGGTGGAAGATTCCAAGCCCGGGAGCTGGACCAAAGCAGGTAGGCAGCACCAGATATGGGAATCCCCTCTGCAGAGACCTCCCCCCGCCCTGTTCCCTTCCAAGTGTGGCTGCATGGTCCCAGACCAGCACCCACACAGGCCTGCATGGCAATTTCACCCAGGGCTAGCTCCCAGGGCTTCACTAGTCAAGGAAGCTGTCAAGCTTCACAATTCACTTTACTGGCCCTCGTCCTATCCTAGTGTCCCATCCAGACCCCCGCTTTCCCCTCTCCTGTCCCTCTTTCCAGAACGCTGCCCTCCTGCCTCTCATGCTGGAGTCTCAGTTCTGGGCAGACAGTGGTCCTATGGCACAGGTCCCTGCTCTGGCCAAACATCCCAAGTGACGCAGTAGAGCGATAGTAGCCGCTGTCCCCCCAACCCATGCATCTCCCCGTCTATCTATCGTATAAACCAAGGAGGAGCATGTCCTAGACCCTGTGCTGGACCCTCCCTAAACTCGGGGAGCACAGAAACGAGGCAGAAGTTGTACTGCTTTTTCCTGTACATCACGCATGTTCCTGCTACAGATAACGGCATCTCCGTTTTCCTTCAAAGAGCCCCTCTGCCCCCACTTTGAGCCTCTAAGGTTTGGGGGCTGCTCCACTCCCTGGAGTCACAGTGGGCAGATGACCCAGGCCTGCCAGTAGTGCTCCACCCTTCATCCCTGTGATAGGCTTCTGGATGGGAATGTGATCTGGATGTAATCTTGGGGGTTTTGCTGGAACTATAAGGAAAGAGAACCCCTTTTCTGCTGGGGCGTCCTGGGAGCAGAGGCTGGGGCCACAGCACACACAGAGACTAACGCAGAGGGGAGAACAAGTCCCGACGACATTGTTTGAGCTCCCCAATTCCGCTGTGCCCGAAAGTCTAGTTACCTGCGCCAATAAGTCTCCCCTCTTTTTCTTTTTTTTTTCCCTTGGCAGGTTGGAGTTGTGTTTCCTGGCACTTGCAACCCAAAGAGTCACGGTTAATGGACAGGAGAGAAACAGAAGAGGTACAATCTAGACGCTCAGATGAGGTAGTGTGCGGTGTCAGCAGCAGGACACGGCCTTGCAGCTTCTGCAGCTTGTGGGACAGGAAGGTGGACAGAAATCAGGCTCTGGTTCTTGACTGACAGGTCACCCCCGGGTGCCCCTTTGTGATCTGTGAGGGAGGACAAGTGGAGTAAACGTGGTCACCCTGCGAGAGAGGGGGTCATGGTGTGGACACATTGAGCATCATTGTGGCATCCAGGGCCCGGCATGTGGCTCAATGAACAGTTGCAGGTGTGCACAGGTTGATATATTCTAGCAAGTTTACATGCCAGACTAGTACTGAAGATACAAGCTCCTTCTGGCAAGAATCCCCTTCTTGCCTGGTACCCATGGCTCTCCGCGGATGGCCCCAGGCATACTCCTGCTGTGGTTGCACCTCTGAGTTTATGAGTGCCCGAGCACCTTCCCCAGCCTCTGGAACCCTCCATCCCTCTGTCTTCTCCTTCCGCGAGGCCCAGAAGGACACCTCCTCCATGAAGCCTGCCCTTGGATCTGACTTGTTTTTATGGATCTCTCATGACCTTGGCTTTCCATGCCTTGGAGTGGGAAGGGGAAATCTTGGGGCAGACGCGACATCCACGTTTGGGTGGAGGCAGCAGCGGAGACTGAGGGTTAGACTACAGATGCAGAGTTAAAAATAAAGAGCTTAGCAGAAGCCAACCACCTCCACCAGAGATGAGCAGGGGAATTTGCAGCAGGGCCATGGGACTCCTCACAGGACATGGAGTTGTGTTCACATCATGCACTTCTTTGTTTCTTTTTAAGTATTTAAAAATGTTTCTTTATTTTTGAGAGAGAGATAGAATGTGAGCGAGGGAAAGGCAGAGAGAAAAGGAGGCACAGAATCTGAAGCACACTCTGGGCTCTGAGCTCTCAGCGCAGAGACCAACTCGGGACTCGAAGCCATGAACCATGAGAGCATGAACTCAGCCGAAGTTGGACACTCAACCGACTGAGCCACCCAAGTGCCCCTCACTTCATGCACTTCTAATCTCTATGGACAGGGCGATGCCCTTGACCTGAGTGTAGGCCTGCAACCCAGGTCTCCTACCAGACCATGAGCCCCCAAGGGCAGGCAAGCAGCTGGCCTGTTTCTATCAGCCTTCTGGTGACATCAGGACTGTTGGTTGGCGGACAACTCCAGACTCTGAGAACTTTCCGGAGGCTCTGAGACCCCAGTCTCGTGTTTCCCAAACCAGGCTCTAATTGAGATTTAGTTTGGGGTCAGCATGTGGCCTACATTTGTGGGCCGTTGGTACAACTTCACACCAGGCTAAGTTGCCTTTTTGTTTGTGTATTTTTGAATAATTTTTAAAAAGCAGATGATAATCATAAATTCATGAAAATCATAAACACCAGTTAACATTATTCTTTTTGCCGTTTCTGTCTCACACATAGACGCCTGATGCCAGGCACCGTGTGATTTCCAGGTAGTGAGTGTCCTTCTTCATGTTTCCTTGGCCACATGTGTAAGCATCTCTAGGAATCATCCAGAAGTGCCATAGCACCTTTGCCTTTGTTCTTTATTGCCAAATTTACATTCCCACCATAATGTGTGAGGGTTTCCCCAGACCTTCTCTGACCCATGGTATCATTAGGCTTAAATGTTTTTTCTTATCTCATGGGTATGAAATAGTAGCTCATGGTTGCTTTAATGTGTATCTTCCTAATTGCTAGAAGCCCCATGTGCCTTTTCAGGCAACTTTTAATCCACCCCATCATCACGCTGGTCTCCTCCCTCCCAAGACTGGGCTCCTGTAGGAGGCACAGCTGCTGTGGGTTTCAGGTAAGCAACTTAGCCTCCGTGTCCTCGTCTGTGAAAAGGACAAAACAATGGCTAATTCATGAGGTTTAGACAATGCAGACCAGCTATTTCAGCCTCGTAGGGTCCAAAGCTGATGAGTGGACCACAATCTGTCTTACTTCTGCAAGGAATCAGGCCTGGGGTGACACTCTCATTTTTGTCAAGAGGAAGGGAATCTGCATTGATGAGTCCAGGGTGCCATTTCAATTCAAGCAGAGCTTCTCTGAAGCTGGGGTAGCAGAGAAAAGTGAGAAGCCACTTCTCCCTGCAGGAAGCTGAGGAGGAGGAGGTGGGCAAGGAGGAGGAGAGCAGGAGCCACATTCAGAGTCCCATTTTGGGGGGTTGGAGAACCTGTGTGCTTCAGGGTCCCCTGCTCCCTGTTGGCAGGCCTCCATCTGTTCTCCATATAGCCCAGGAAAGTGGTCTTTCCTACCTGGGGGCCTTGGCAGATGTATGAAGGGGAGGCAGAGCCCAGGGTCAGGTCAGGCTGACACCACCAAAAGGAAGCATCTGTTGTAGGAGACATACCTGACAGATGATTTATTTCTGCCCTAAGTTCCCCAACGGCCCAGCCTTATCTCTGCTTTGCAAGGCCTCCCAGGCCCCAAGGCAGAAGAACTCTGCTTCACTCAAGACAGCAGAGAACCATCTAGGGGACTGCCTGAATTTCCTAGAAAATTTTTCTGGGAACATCCTGAAGCAACCTGTTAGCCATCAAGGCACCAACAAATTACCTGAACTTTTCAACTACCCGAAAAGCAGTAGCAAATCACCTTCAAAGGCACTCATTTCAGAGTTTTGGCAAATACGTCGTACACTTGTCTAACCAGACCTAAACCTTCCAAAATGCATGAGTTCTATGGGCTTTGATCCAATTAGTTGAAAACATGAAATTGCAGTTTTTCCCAATCAGTGAGCAAGAACACTGACCCACATCAGGGAAGACCAGCATTCCTTGGCTGGGTTTTAACAGAAACTATAGTTGGTAGACAGACTGGAAAGTGAGCACATGATTTAGTGATGCCTGTTCCCCATTTGGATTCACATAGCTTTCTGAAGTGCCTTTTTAGTTATCAAAACCATGAAGCCAAGTATCAGGAACCAGGCTTCCGAATTGCTGCCTCACAAAGTGTTCATCAAGATTTTCGAAAATAATGAAGAACAATTAATCACATTGGCACTCACTAGGAATATCATAATTAATATTTGGGTGAGAGCAAAATGATTGTGTTAATACATATATTATTTTAAATGTTGTTTATCTTGTCTTTGTAAAATGTGTATTTTGTGTGTGTCTTGTTACAAATGAATGAAATAGTACCATAGGATACAGCAGACCCAGAGACAAGGACCTGGGTACGGGTTGGTTGTTCATCTGGGTGGTGGTTTCAGGAAGTGGGAGGGAGGCCATGGGGTAGGGAGACAGAGAAGGATGCAGTAGTAATGGGTTGGCCCACTCCCACAGAGGCTGCGTGAGGCTTCATGAGGAATGCATTCCAAGCATCCCATAGAGAGATGGGGAAGTTGGGAAATTGTCCTTTGGGACACTTTCCTTCTTTGGTTGAGAGTTGCTCTTGGGATGTTAACTTTTTGCCACTTTCAGGCTCCCCGAAAGCTTGGGTGGTGCTGGAAAAGCCTTTAGTCTGACAACCCTTGGTGGTGGAAGCTGTCATCTGTGTGGGAAGGAACCACCCTGTTGCCAAACTCAGCCATGGGCTGAGGAGATACGGGGTGGCCATCTACAGTGTTCGCTAAAAGCTCTGTCTGCACTTATAAATATCTGACTGAAAACATGCACCTAAAACTGAATGGAGATCACTAACCCGGAGACTGTTCAGAAGGCCATGATCAACCAGTGACTGGGAACCACTGGTCTTTGAATCCAAACTCCACCCTTGTTATTAACAGCGAACGCATGCCTTTGCTTTAGGTGGCACATGGCAGCAAGATGGCGGGACAAATTTCCAAGAAGAGGAAGTTTGCGGCCGGTGGCATCTTCAAAGTTGAACTGAATGGGTTTCTCACTCGGGAGCTGACTGAAGATAGCCATTCTATAGGTGAGGTCTGAGTTACACCAACCAGGACAGAAATCATTATCTTGGTCACCAGGATGCAGAATATTCTTGGGCCAGTGGATCCAGGAATTGAGTGTTGTGGTTCAGAAGAGGTTTGGTTTCTCTGAGATCAGTGCAGAGCTTTATGCTGAAAAGGTGGCCACAAGAGGTCTGTGTGCTATCACCCAGGCAGAGTCTCCACCTACAAACTCCTAGGAGGCCTTGCAGTGCGGAGGCCTTGCGGTGCTGTGGCGTCCACTCATCACGGAGAGTGGGGCCAAAGGCTGTGAGGTTGAGGGGTGTGGGAAACTCCGAGGACAGAGGACTAAATCCATGAATTTTGTGGATAGCCCGATGATTCACAGGGGGAACCCTGTTAACTAGTACTTTCACACTGCATGTGCTGCTGAGTCAGGGTATGCTGGGCGTCAAAGTGAAGACTGTTTTTCCCTGGGACCCAAGTGGTAAGACTGGCCCTAAGAAGCCCCTGCCTGATCACGTGAGCATTGTGGAACCCAAAGATGAGACACTACCTACCGCTCCCCTCTTGGAACAGAAGGGTGGGAAACCAGAGTCACCTGCCATGCCACGGCCAGTGCCCATAGTGTAACAGGGTCTTGTTGGCAGCCGGATCTGGAGTCTGGATATGGCTTTGTAAATACTTTTAATAAAATCTTTAAAAAAGAAAAAAAAAACAGTGAAAGCACACCTGTCCTTCCTGGCCACAATCCACCCCGTTCCCCTGGCACCTAGCCCAGATTATTTTATGGGTGAACTCAGTTAAATCGTTAAGGAGCAGACAATAACCATGCTGCTTAAACTGTCCCGGAGCACGAAAAAAGACCTACTATGTTCCTAGACAGAAAAGCTTGCTATTGAAATTATGGTCATTCCCTTTGTATTACTCGTCAGATTTGATGTCATTCTAATCAAATGAAGAGAATGTTGTTTTGTCAAAATGTTATGCCTTTCTTTTAAACCCTCTTGAAAGGCACCCCTTAATGCCTTTGATTTCTATTTTTTTTATTTTTTAAAAGTTTAATTACTTTTGAGAGAGACAGAGCATGAACAGGGGAAGGGCAGAGAGAGAGGAAGATATAGAATCTGAAGCAGGCTCCAGGCTCTGAGCTGTCAGCACAGAGCCCGACGTGGGGCTTGAACTCGTGAACTGAGAAATCATGATCTGAACCAAAGTTGGATGCTTCACTGACTGAGCCACCCAGGAGCCCCTGAATTCTATTTTTAATCCACTTAATTTAGGTATAATTTCCATACCCACAAAAAATACTTTAAGCATCCACTTAAAGCATACAATTTGATGAGGTTGGCAGATGTATGCACCTCTGAAAGTGGCCCCACAGTTGAGACAGAATATTTCCATCACCTCCAAAGGTTTCCTCGCGCCCCTTTCTCTCCACCCTTCCCTCTCTCGGCCACAATCCCAGCAACCACTGATCCATTTTCTGTTAGCAGGGATCAACTTGCTTTTTCTAGATTTTACATAAGTGGAATTATGCAGTATGTGTCTGGCATCTTTTATGCGGCACAATTATTTTGACATTTGTCCATGTGGTTTGTTCATGTTCATGACCAGATAGTTTTCCATTGCACAGATATACCACATTTTGTTCCCCTGTTATATCATGTATGTTGCTTCCAGGTTTTGACTGTTGCAAATAAACAGTGAATATCTGTGTACAAGTCTTTGTGGGCATGGATCAGTTTTCTATTGCTGCTGAAACAAATTACCACAAATTTAGGGCTCAAAACATTAGCCATTTGCTATCTCACCATTCTGTATGTCAGAGGTCTGGGTACAGAATTGCTCATTGGGACCCTCTGCTTAGGGTTTCCAAGGCTGAAGTCAAGGTGTTGGACATCGTTGGGTCTCATCTGGAAGCTCTGTGGGGAAGAATCCAAGTTCATCTGTTTCCTTGCAGCTGTAGGGCTGAGGTCTCATTTCTTTGCCAGCTCCCAGCACAGGCCAGCCTTTGGGCTTAGAGAATGCCCCCTGGCTCTTCCTCATGGCCACCTTGTCTCAAAGCATCAAAGGCACATCAAATTTTTCATATGCTCAGAATCTCTCTGACTTCTCTCCTGCTGCATCTCTACTGACTCCAGCTGGAGAAAATTCTCTGCTTTTATGAGTTCATGTGATCATATTTCCCCGTATGATACAGGATGATCTCCCTTAATTACATTTGCAAAACCCCTCTTGCCATATTCATAGATTCCAGGGATTAGGGTCTGAACATCTTAATAGGTCATTTTGTCTACCACAGGTTATATGTTTCAGTTTATATTGAGTTAAATACCATAGTGAAATGCCTAGGTTGCAAGGTAGGTGTGTATTTAACTTTACAAAAAAAGAATATACCAGTTTATATTCCCACCAGCAGCATGTGAAAGTTCTATTTGTTCCATATCCTTGCCAACACTTGGTATTGTCAGTCTTTTCTTATTTTAGCCATTCTAAATACGTAGTTTCTTTTGCATTTCCCTGATGACCAATGATGTTAAGCACCATTTCATTTGATCCTTGGTCATTTGTATATTTTCTTTTATCAGTTGTCTATTCAAATATTTTGTCCATCTTTTTGATTGGGTTATTTATCTTTTTATATCTGATTGTAAAGTTCGTTCTGTGTTCTGTGATTAAATGCTTTGTGAGATATATGTATCGAGTCACATTCTAGTCTGTGACTCAACCTTTTTATTATGTTAGAGTGACTTCCTAAGAGCTAAAACTTTTAATTATGATAAAGTGCAGATTATCATTTTTTCTTTATCATTCATGCTTTTTGTATTTTAAGAAATCTTTGCCCACCCTAAAATTACAAAGATTTTCTCCTGTGTTTTCATCTAGAATTTTTATCACTTATAATTTTACATTTATGTCTGTGACCCATATCAAATTAATTTTATGTATGATGTGAGTTAAGGGCCAATGTTCTTATTTTCTAATGGATGCCCAATAGTTACATTTGTTGAAAACTTCCTTTTTCCTTACTAAATTGCCTTGCCATCTTTGTCAAAAGCAATTGAAAATATATGTGTGTGGGACACCTGGGTGGCTCAATCAGTTAAGTGTGCGACTTTTGATTTCGGCTCAGGTCATGATCTCATGGTTGGTTAGTCTGACCGAGTTGGTCCCTGTGCTGACAGCATGGAGTCTGCTTGGGGTTCTCTCTCCCTCTCGCTCATTTCCCCTCCCCCACCTCACAGATGTGTGCACTCTCACTCTCTCTCAAAATAAATAAGTAGACTTAAAAAAATATGTGTGGATCTATTTCTGGACTCTGTATTCTGTTTCATTGTTTGTCCTTTTGCCAATACCTCCTTGTGTGATTAATGCAGATTATAGTATGACTTGAAATCAGGTTGTGCAAATCCTCCAATTTTGTTTACCTTAAAGAATTGCTTTAGCTATTACAGGTCATTTATATTTCCATATGTGTTTTACAATTAGTTTGTCAATTTCTATAAAAAATCTTGCTGGAATTCTTACAGGGATTGCTTTTAATCTATAGATAAGTTTGGGGGGAATCGACATTTCAACTGTATTCAAACTTCCAATTCAGAAATGGTGTGTTTTTCCATGTAATCAATGTTCTTTACTCTTAATTGTAGAAGACTTTTATGTCTTTTGTTGTATTTACTGCTAAGTATGTTTACTGATGCCATTTTATTTCACTTAGCACAATACCCTCTAGTTCCATCCATGTTGTCACAAATGGCAATATCTCATTTTTTATGGCTGAGTAATATTCCATGGTATATATACACCACGTCTTTTTATCCATTCATGTATTGATGGACACTTAGGTTGCTTCCATATCTTGGCTATTGTAAAAAGTGATGCAATAAACCTAGGGGTGCACATATCTTTTTTAATTAGTGTTTTTTTTTAATGTTTTATTTATTTTTAAGACAAGAGAGACAGAGCATGAGTGGGAATGGGGCAGAGAGAGAGGGAGACACAGAATCTGAAGCAGGTTCCAGGCTCTGAGCTGTCAGCACAGAACTTGATGCGGGGCCCAAACTCACAAACTGTGAGATCATGACCTGAGCTGAAGTTGGACGCTCAACCGACTGAGCCACCCAGGGGCCCCTGAATTAGTGTTTTCCTTTCCTTTGGGTAAATACTCAAGTGGAATTACTGGATCATATTGTATTCCTATTTTTAATTTTTTGAGGAACCTCTCCATACTGTTTTCTACAGGGGTCACATAAAATTACATTCCCACCAACAGAGCACAAAGGTTACCTTTTCTCCACATTCTCATCAACACTTATTATTTCTTGTCTTATTTCTTGTCTAGCCAATATCACTGCTGTGAGGTGGTATCTCATTGTAGTTTTGATCCGATCTGCATTTCTCTGATGATTAGTGATGTTAGCATTTTTCATGTATCCATGGCCAGCTTTATGTCTTCTTTGGAGAAATGTCTATTCAGGTCCTCTGCCCATTTTTTAATTCAATTGTTTGTTTGGGGTTTTAAAAAAACATATTGAGTTGTGCGAGGGTTTTTTCCCCTATATTTTGGATATATCATTTGTAAATATCGTCTCCCATTTGGTAGGTTGTTTTTTCATTTTGTTGATGGCTTCCTTTGCTGTGTAAAAATTTTTACTTTGGTGTAGTTCCAATAGTTTACTTTTGCTTTTGTTTCCTTTGCCTCAGGAAACATCTAGAAAGAAACTGGTAGGGCCATTGTTAGAGAAAGTACTACCTGTACTCACGTCTGGGGTTTTTATGGTTTCTGGTCTCAAATTTAGGTCTTTAGTCCACTCGAGTTTATTTTTTGTGGATGGTCTAAGAAAGTGGTCCAGTTTCAGTCTCTTGTATGTAGCTGTCCAGTTTTCCCAACACCATTTGTTGAAGAGACTGTCTTTTCCCCATTGCATACTCTTGCCTGCTCTGTCACAGATTAATTGACCATCTAAGCATGGGTTTATTTCTGGGCCTTGTATTCTGTTCCATTGATATATATATGTCTACTTTTGTGCCAGTATCATACTGCTTTGATTACTGCAGTGTTGTAGTCTAGTTTGAAATCTGAGATTTCCAGCTTTGTTCTTTCTCAAGATTGTTTTGGCTATTCAGGGTCTTTTGTGGTTTCGTACACATTTTAAGATTATTTGTTCTAGTTCTGTGAAAAATGCTGTTGGTATTTTGGTATGGATTGCATTAAATCTGTAGATTGTTTTGATTAGTAAGGACATTTGAACAATATTAACTCTTTCAATCCATGAGCACGGTATATCTTTCCATTTGTTTATGTCACCTTCAATTTCTTTCATCAGAGTCTTATAGTTTTCAGAGTTTTGAGAAAACTAGCTGTAGCCACCATGGGCTTACTAGTGGGTGGAGCTGGCATTCTTCCTGCCAATTAGCCACTGCCACAGCTGCAAGGGCACCAAAGGGCAGGGCTTGCTCCATGGACAGCTAGCTAAGAGGTATTGTTGTAGGAACTATGGGTGCACTGTTGTGGGGGTTATCTTCCCCTCTCCCCAGGGCAGGAGCTGGTTTGGAGAGGTAATGGATGGGGGCTGCTGCAAGGTGTGGCATGGTAGTAGGCACTTTTGAGGGTCCTGTCCCAGTGGCAGATGGGTTGGGTGGAGTGGCTCTACAGGGGAGCAAGTGGGAGGCACCTGCTTGCTAGCAAGGTGGATGGAGAATGTTAGAACTGGCTCCTGCAAGCGTCCAGGTATCTAGGCTCTGGAAGGGCAAGAATGCTAAAGGCAAATGCTCAGTCTATGTTTATCGAAATGATCATTTGTTTTATTCTGCTAATATGAAAAATTACGCTGATTGATATTTAAATGTTAAATATCTTTATTAGATTTTGCTGGTTTCATAAGATTAGTTGGGAAATGTTGACCTCTTCTATTTTGCAAAAGTGTTTATGTAAGATTGGTGCTATTTCTTCCTTGCAATGGTAGCAATCACTGGTGAACCGTCCAGGCCTGGAGTTTTCTCTGTTGGAAGGTTTTAAACTACCAATTCCATTTCATTAATAGATATGTAGGACTATTCAGGTTTTGCCATATCTTGTGTTAATTTTGGCAAGTTGTCATTTTCAAAACAATTTTCCCATTTCTCTTTTTATCTTGATCAGTCTAGCTAGATATTTATCAATTTTGCTGATCTTTCCAAAGAACCAAAAGAACCCCTTGTGGAGTAGACACGAGCCCAACCCACAGAGAAGAGCCCCGTCTCCCTGGCCCCAGAGCTTAATGCAAAGCCCCCAACAGAGCCCAGCCCAGATCAGCCAATTTCCAGCCAGCCAGCCTGCAGATACAGGAGAGAGAATAGGTGATTGCAGTTTCCAGTAACTGATTTTGGAGGTGTTTTTTTTTTTTTTTTTGCTTTTAATTTTTTAAAATTATTATGTTTATTTATTTTGAGAGAGAGGGACAGAGTGTGAGTGGGGGAGGGGCAGAGAGAGACGGAGACACAGAATCCAAAACAGGCTCCAGGCTCTGAGCTGTCAGCACAGAGCCCAATGCGGGGCTCGAACCCATGAGTGTGAGATCATGACCTGAGTCAAAGTCGGACGCTCAACCGACCTGGAGGTGCTTTGTTAAGCAGCTATGGCTGACTGATACAGTTTATAGATACTTCATTTAACCAGTTTTCTATGGATGGACATTTAGCAAAGTGAATGATTCCAAACAAAGGTTGGCTCATCTTTAGAAAGCACTTCTAGAAGACTTATCTCTAGAAGAATTGTAGAGTCTAAGGGTTTGCACATTTGAATATTTTAAATAATATTCTTGAATTATGCCCATCAAAGCTATGCTGATTCACATTCCCACCAGCAGTTTGTAAGCATCTATGTTTCCTCACAGTTCCAACACTAAAGGTTAAAACATTTAATTTTCATCACTCTAATAAGTGAAATATAATATCTATTTAAATTTCCCTGAGCACTGGGTGGCTTAATAGTTTCCATGTATGCATTTCTTCTCTGAATTGCCCCTTATGTTCTTTTTTTCTTCTATAAAAATATTTTTTTCTTTCCTGATTGTCTGTAAGAGATTTTTATATATTCTTCATGTTACCCTTTTATCTGCTAAAAATATTACAAATATTTTAATTTGTGACTTCTTTTTAAACTTTGTAGTTTAAAAAGATACTTTATGGTATCCTTTGTTGGAGAGAAGTTTAAAGGACAGTTAAATCTGTTCATTTGTTTTTCTTTATATCTACTAGAGTTCCCTAAAAATGCTTTTCCCATCCAAAAAGTTCCTAAAAATTCTATCATATTTGGGGTGCATTGATGGCTTAGTTGGTTAAGCGCCTGATACTTGATTCCAGCTCAGGTCATGATCTCATAGTTCCTGAGATCAAGCCCCGCATTGGGAGTCTGCACTGTTAGTGCAGAACCTGCTTGGAATCGTTTCTGTCCATCTCTCTCCTCCTTCCCTGCACGTGCACACACACTCTCTCTCAAAAATAAACAAACATTAAAAAAAACAAAATTCTATCGTATTTACTACTATTATTTTTATAATACTTTTTATTATTTTACATCTTTAAATCATCTGACATTAGTTTCGGGTTATTATTTTGAGTGAAGTATAAGGTTCCTTTTCCAAACAATAGGTGATTATTCCAACAGTGTTTATCAAATACTCCATTATTACTTCTTTAATTTGAAATGTCAAATTAAAACTAAATTTATGAGTTGTTTCTAGAATTTCCATCCTATTCCACTGAGGTCTCATAGTCTTCTGACAATACTGTGCTGTTCGATTGCTAATGTCTTAAGCCATATTGTTTTTTGTGCAAAATACTTCCTAGTGCTCTTCAGACATATTTTTTATTCTTGGTATTTGCACTTCCAGATGAACTTAAGAATATTAACAAATTCATAAGAAAATCTATGTGGATTTTGTTTGGGATTGCATCAAATATATAAGTTAATTTTTTTATGTTTTTATTTATTTTTGAGACAGAGAGAGAGAGACAGAGCATGATCAGGGGATGGGCAGAGAGAGAGAGGGAGACACAGAATCTGAAGCAAGCTCCAGGCTCTGAGCTGTCAGCACGGAGACCGATGCAGGGCTTGAACCCATTAGCCATGAGATCATGACTTGAGCTGAAGTCGGATGCTTAACAGACTGAACCACCCGGGTGCCCCATATATAGGTTGATATGTAGAGAATCATAGTCTGACAACGTTGAGTCATTGCACCTGATTTACATCTTGATTTTTAGAAATACTTAAAAATTATTCGGTTTTCTTCAGGTAGGTTTTGCTCAATTCTTGTTAGCTTTAGTCTTAGAGTTTGTTTTTGTTGTTCTGAAGGGACTCTATTGACATGAAAATCTTTTATCTGATATATGAGGCCAAAAATAAGGTTAATAGCATTTATGATGTGATCCCATTTTTGTAAAGAATATCTGTATATATGGATATTTGTATGTACAGAAAATCTTTGAGTATAATTGCTCATTTCACTGTCTCTACTAGGTTGATCTCTTTTGGGGTAGGAGCCATTGTTTGATGACTTTATATGTAACACAGAGAAGCTGGCACATATCAGGAGCTCAAAACACGCTTGTAAAATGAATGAATGAATGAAATAAAGGGATATTGAGTGACCTACATAGAAAGGATAATTATCTTTTCCCTGACTATATGGAATTATGGATTTCCTTAGCTTCTTTCTGCTTTGCTGTATTTTCTGATTTTTCTCTTGTGATCATGTATTATCTTGTACTTTAGAAAAATAAAGAAGATGATTTTCACTTGGAAAAAGAAGAAAACCATAACGAAAGAGCACCATACTATGTATCTCCCTTAATACTTGTAATATTTTAAAATTACAAGTAAAATTAACATACAACGTTATATTCGTTTCAGGTATAAAATATAGTGAATCAACATTTTTGTATATTACTCAGTGCTGATTACAATAAGTGTACTCCCTTCATCTATTTAACCCGTCCTCACTGCCCTCCACTCTGGTAACCACCATTTGTTCTCTACATTTAACAGTCTGGTTTTTTAAAATTTTTTCAATTAAAATTTTTTTAATGTTTATTTTTCAGAGAGAGGGAGAGAGAGAGAGAGTGTGTGAGCAAGGGAGGGGCAGAGGGGCGGGGGGAGACACAGAATCTGAAGCAGGCTCCAGACTCCAAGCTGTCAGCACAGAGCCCAACGCAGGGCTGGAAATCATGAACCACAAGATTATGACTTGAGCCGAAGTCGGACACTTAACCAACTGAGCCAACCAGGTGACCCATTAACAGTCTGGGTTTTTTTTTTTTTAACTGTTTGTCTTTTTTTCCCCTCCATTTGTGTGTTTTGCTTCTTAAATTCCACATATGAGTGAAATCATATGGTATTTGTCTTTCCCTGACTGACTTCCTCACTTAGCAGTATACTCTAGCTCATTTCATGTTTTTGCAAATGGCAAGATTTCATTTTTTTGGCTGAGTAATATTCGTGTGTGTGTGTGTGTGTGTGTGTGTACCGCATCTTCTTTATCCATTCATCTATCAACGGACACTTGGGTTGTTTCCATATCTTGGCTATTGTGAATAATGCTGCGGTAAACATAGGATGCATATATCTTTTTGAATGAATGTTTTCATTTCCTTTGTGTAAATAGCCAGTAGTGGAATTACTGGGTCATATGATAATTCTATCTTTAATTTTTTGAGCAAGCCCCATATTGTTTTCCACAGTGGCTACACAAGTTTGCATTTCTACTAACAATGTACAAAATTCCTTTTTCGCACATCCTCACCAACACTTGCTGTTTCTCGTGTTGTTGATTTTAGTCATTCTGACAGTTTTGAAGTGATATCTCATTGTGGCTTTGGTTTCCATTTCCCTGATGATCAGTGATGTTGAGCTAAAATGTTCATATTACCCAAAGTAATCCACACATCTAATGCAATCCCTATCAAAAGACCAAGAGCATTTTTCACAGAGCTAGGACAAATAATCCTAAAATGTTCATGGAACTGCAAAAGACCCTGAATAGTCAAAGTAATCTTGAGAAGGAAGAACAAACCTGGAGATACCGCAATCCCGGATTTCAAGATATACAACAAAGCAGTAGTAATCAAAACAACATGGTACTGGCACACAAACAGACACATAGATCAATGGAACAGAACAGAGAGCCCAGAAATAAACACACGATTATATAGTCAAATTAATCTTGGACACAGAGAGCAAGAACATGCAATGGGAAAAAGTTTTTACACAAATGGCGTTGGGAAAACTGGATGGCTACATGCAAGAGAATGAGACTGGGCCACTTTCTTACACCATACACAAAAAATAAACTCAAATGGATTAAAGACCTAAATGTGACACCTGAAGCCATAAAAATCCTAGAAGAAAGTACAGGCAGTAATTTCTCTGACATCAACCATAGCGACATTTTTCTAGATATGTCTTCTGAGGCAAGGGGGATTAAAAGAAAAATAAACTGTTGGGACCGCATCAAAACAAAAAGCTGTTGGCACGGAGACGAAAATAATCAACAAAACAAGAAGACAACCTACTGAATGGGAGAAGGTATTTACAAGTGACATATCTTATAGGGAGTTAACACTACTTGTAAATTTAAAAAAGAGAAACAACTGTGTAGACCCTAAAAATGGCTAGGGAGGCAGGTGGTTCACCCATCTAGATGACCCCTTATTCCAATTGTAGAAGCTTGGTTTTGCCGTCTGAAAAATGGGATTAGTTTTGCCTTGCCTTTGCCTGTCTCTGATCCTCCCAGGTTGTGTGAAGACGGGTTTGCTTGTGCTCGTGTGGAGCTCCAGGCCCTCAGCACAGGCCAGCACTGTCAGGAGGCATTAGAGGGAAGCTAGGGAAAGTAATTCTTCAGTCCCTGAGGTTGCTTTTACATTATGATGATATATGGTATATGTTGCTACAATGCCCAGGGCGCACTTACGGGGAGGACGGACCAGGAAGCCCTGAGGGCTGGGAGGGCCACCAGGTCAATAATATATGCAGCTGGCAGAAGAGAACACCGACCTCACTTCCTCCAGAGAATAGATGACTCTAACCCTGGAGTCCTGGTTTGCATGTAAATAATGAGCAATGGTACCACTTGGCTGCTTGTATCGCTGAGGACAGAGTGAAACAAGAATGAGAGAGACAAATTAGAAAAATATGAGGGCACCACTTATAGATCTGTGCAAGGAAGTATAATTCATCAGCTCAATTTTGCTCTCTCTAGAAACACAGCACAGTGTTGGTACGTTTCTATACCCGAGGTCAAAAAAAATTTTTTTTTCTTGGTATGATGATTATCAAGTAACAAAAAATTAATCATAAGCTTCTCAGGAGGCAGACCGATGCATCAGTTACAACATTTGGCAATGGAGCCCTTTATAACCCCACCTGGCACGAAGCGGTCACCCCATGATGACTCCGTTGGTAATACCCTGGGAAGTGGCTGAGGGTATGTGATTTGGGGACGTTGGGTTCTCTCTCTAAGCCTGGTTACAGGCAGCAGCCTAGGGTCTGCTCCATCTGGAAGCTCCTGGTTTGCTTTTTAAAACATTTTCTTAAGGACAGCCAGCCCTTCATGTGCCCTGCATTTCCCGTGCTAGCACAGAGTGCAGTGTGCCACTGATGCTTCCCCTGACACTTAAAAATTGCTTTTAATTGACAATTTTTAGAGCAGTTTTAGGCTCATCACTAAATTGAGAAGATACAGAGATTACCAACATGCCCCTCCAGCCCCCACGCATGCACAGCACTCCTCCATTATTAACGTCCCCCACCAGCGTGGTACATTTGTTACAACTGGTGAACGTACATTGACATATAACCACCAAAGTCTTTTGTTTATTTTAGAGTTCACTCTTGGTGTTGTACATCCTGTGGGTTTGGGACAAATGCATAATGACATGTATCCATCATCATGGTATCCTATAGAACAGTTCCACTGCCCTCAAAATCCTCTGTGCTCCCTCCCTGATTCATCCCCTCCCCCAACCCCAAAACTCCTGGTAACCACTGGTCTATTTTTTTGTCTCCATAGTTTTGCCCTTATCAGAATGTCATGTAGTTGGAATCATACAGTATGTGGCTTTTTCAAATTAGCTTCTTTTACCTGGTAACATGCCCTTAAGTTCCTCCCATGTTTTTGCATGCCTTGATAGCTCATTTCTTCTTAGTGTTTGAATAACATTCCATTGTCTGGATGTACCACAGCTTACTTGTCCATTTACCTAGTGACGGGCATCTTGGTTACTTTCAAATATTTTCAATTATGAATACAGCTGTTATAAACATTTGTGTGTGGGTTTTGTGTGAACATGTTTTCAACTCCTTTGGGCAAATATCAAGGAGTGTGATTGCTGGATTGTATGGTAAGGGTATGTTTAGTTTTGCAAGAAATTGCCAAGCTGTCTTCCAGAATGACTACACTGTTTTGTACTCCCACCAACAACGAATGTGAAATCTTGTTGCTCCATACCTTTGCCAGCATTTGGTGCTGTCAGTGTTTCAGATTTTGGTCATCCTAATAGGTATGTAGTGGTATTTTTTTGTTCACACTCTACTTTTTTATTATGGAAAATATAAACATATGCAGGAGTAGATGGGAAAGTATAATACTCCCTTCTCCATATCCATCCCCCAACTTTTCCTATTATCAATTCATGGCCATTTTGCTTCATCTCTACCTGTACCTCCTCCTCTTTCCTCTTTACATGCCCACAGGCTGGGGAACTGGGTGTCTTGGCGAGAAATCCAGCCTTGCGCAAGATTCCAGGGCACAGAAAGCCAGGCCTGAATCATGATGAGCCCATGACCTTGTCAATGCCAGGGAAAGAGGGAAACCCAGGCCAGAGAAGAAAAAACCCGAGAAGCCACAAGAGCCATCTTCAAATTTTGGCAAGACAATCAAGGAGCAGGGGAAACTGATTTTGAAAGCTCGAACTCCAGGGAGACAAATTTGGGGTATAACTTAAGGAAAAATGTTCAAAACACAGAAAATAGTATGGAACGGTATTCACCAAACGCTGATACCAATGGTGACCATGTCCAGAGCAAGCGCCCCCTCACTGGCGATGTGTTCGGCTGGAGCACGATTGCCCACTCTGGACAATTGGAAGAACCACTCGGGAGCTTATTGAAATACAGATATCATGCATGCGTGCAGGTCTGGAGGAGGGCCCAATAGTTGTTTTTTTTTTTTAATTTCATAACATTTAAATCTTGACTGGATATTGGATGATATTGACATTATTAATTTCCAGCAGATGTTGAGACGATGCTCAACATCACTAATCATCAGGGAAATGCAAATCAAAACTACAATGAAGTATCATGGCACAACTGTTAGGATGGCTAGTCTCAAGAAACAAAAGATAAAGAATGTCAGAGAAGATGGTGCGGCTGGGTGGCTCAGTCGTTTGAGCGTCTGACTCTTGATTTCGGCTCAGGTCATGAGCTTATGGTTTGTGAGATTGAGCCCTGCTTTGGGCTCTGCGCTGGTGGCATGGAGCCTGCCTAGGATTCTCTCTCCCTCTCTATCTCTCTGCCCTTACCCTGCAATCACATGTGTGCGCAATGCTCTCTCAAGGTAAATAAACTTAAAAAAAAAAAAAAAAGTAAGTGTTGGTGAAGATGTGGAATGATTGGAACCCTTGCGCAGTGTTGGTAGAAATGTAAATGGTACAGCTGCTATAGAAACAGTGTGAAGTTTTCTCAAAATTATGAAAGAAGTGAAATGGAGATCTCCTAGGTATCTGTGGTCTCATGTTCATTGCAGCGTTATTCACGATAGCCAAGATGTGTAAACAACCTAAATGTCTATCTATGGATAAAGGAATAAAGAAATACACATGCAATGAAATATTCAGCTTTTATTTATTTTTTATTTTTTATTTTTTTGAAAAAAAAAGTGAACGGGGTAGGGGCAGAGAGTGAGGGAGACGCAGAATCTGAAGCAGACTCTAGGCTCTGAGCTGTCAGCACAGAGCCCCACGCAGGGCTAGAACCCATGTATCATGAGATCATGACCTGAGCCGAAGTCGGACGCTTAACTGACTGAGCCACCCAGGCAACTTTCAGATTTATTTTTTTAAGTTTATTTTGAGAGATAGAGCCCACGTGCACGAGTGGGGCAGAGGCAGAGAGAGAGGGAGAGAAAGAGAACCCCAAGCAGTTTAGGCACTGTCAGTGAGGAGCCCCATACCGGTCTCCATCCCAGGAACCGTGAGGTCATGACCTGAGCTGAAATCAAGTCAGATGCTTAACTGACTGAGCCACTCCACACCCTTTCTTCTTAAGTTTATTTGAAATATTCAGCTTTTAAAAAAGAAGGAAATCCTGCCATTCACAACTGGATGGACCTTGAGGACATTATGTGAAGTGAAACAAGCCAGGCACAGAAGGACAAATACTGCATGATCCCATTCATATGAGTGGGAGTAGGGGCTGGAGGGAGGACGACATGAGAAATTGCCATTCAACAGGTATAAAGCTTCAATTACGTCAGCTGATTACAGTTCTAGAAACAGTGTCCACAGTTAACAATACTGTATTGTGCACTTAAAAAGTCTGTTAGTGTTAAGCGTTCTTATTAAACATTCTTACCATGTTAAAGGTTCTTACCACGATTTTAAAAAAGGAATGATTATGGGGCGCCCTGGGTGGCTCAGTCAGTTAAGCGTCCGACTTCGGCTCAGGTCATGGTCTCACGGTTCGTGGGTTCGAGCCCCGCGTCGGGCTCTGTGCTGACCGCTCAGAGCCTGGAGCCTGCTTCGAATTCTGTGCCTCCGTCTCTCTCTGCCCCTCCCTCCTGCTCATGCGCTCTCTCTCTGTCTCTCAAAAATAAATGTTAAAAAAAAAGTTAAAAAAAGAAAAGGAATGGGTATAACCATTTTTCCTTACATGTGATGATGTTCTGGTTATATTTTTAGAAAAAGTCTTTATCCCTTTGAGATACATGAGGAAATAGGTACAGGTGGAATGACATAATGTAGGGATTTGTTTCGAAATAACTAGGTGGGTAGGCAGTAGGTGGGGGTACAGATGAAACAAAACTAGACTGAGTTGATCGTTGAAGCTGGGTGATGATGTGGAGTTCCTTATGCTGTTCTGCTTTATTGGTTTGAAATGTTCCACAAGAAAAAAAAAAAAAATCAGGGCGCCTGGCTGGCTCAGTCAGTGGAGCATGCGATGCTTTATCTCAGGGTCGTGAGTTCAAGCCCCACACGGGCATGGAGCCCGTGATTCTGATGATCCACCGGAGGTGGGAACCCCCAGCTTGGCTGGTCTGCAGTCTGCCTCCCAGTTACTGTTCTCTGATGCTGCACAGGGCAGGAGTGAGGATAAGTAGCCAGGCCTGGGCCATGTTCCCACCCCAGCTGGAGGCAGCTGGGAGGAGGAGCCGTGAGGTACACGAACATGAAAAGGGTCTGGGGAAAACCTTGCAGACGCTATTTGTGCAGTCACCTGACCTGCATTCAACCGGGAATAGCATTATGCATTTGTTTATTCAACAATTATCTACTGAGCTCCTACTCTGTGCCAGGCACCGTGCCAAGTTGTACCGATACGATTCTCAAAGTGTGGTCCCCCAGGGATCCCTGAGATACTTCCAAGCAGTCTACAGGGTCAAAACTGTTTTACAACTTACGATGATTTATGGTAATACTAAGATGTGGTTTGCCTTTTACACTCTTTTGACACTTGCGCCGATGGGTGCAAGAACAGTATGAGTAAAGCTGGGGACACCCGGCCGCTCACCACACTGCCAGTGGTCATCGCGTCCTTCACGCCGCTAGCTCGCAACCACCACCACACCAACTAAAAATCCACTTCTACTCAAGAAAGTCCTTGATGAAGCAGTAACAATCTTTGTTAGTAAACGGCGGTCACTGGGGACTCATCTTTTTAAGATTTTGTGTGACAAATGCAGAGCACATACAGAGCAGTCTTGCCACCTGGGTGACGGTCTCCAGGTGAGTGCTGTGCAGGTGTTTACGTGGTGAGCTGAAGCAGCTGCTTTTTGTTTTTGGTTTTTGTTTTTGTTTTTTTCATGGAACATCATTTTCACTTCAAAGAAAGCCCGACACATAAAACTATGGCTACACAGACCTGGTTGTTTGGCAGACATTTTCTGCAAAATGAATAAAATGAGCCTGTCACATCAAAGAAAACAACTGGTGTTTGTGTGGCCGATGATAAAATTCAGGATTTCAAGTTAAATATTAGACTTATGTAAAAACTCTACCACCATGAGCTTGACAGCTTCTCAATAGGTAGAGACTTTTCTGACGAGATCAGCGGTGAGATTTAAAAATTTGATTTTTGATAGCGTAGAGTCACTTCGACATTCAGAAGCTCTAAATAACTTAATGAGCCAACGTTTTCCAAATGACCAGTGCGCGGTGTTATGAAATCCGTTCAAAGTGCACGATGGATATTGCACAGTTCTTTTCCACTCGGCATGTAGAGTGAGGAATAGCGTTGTTCCCACTCTAGCAGCAAGAAAAAGCCAGGTACGCTACCAAATCAAGAATGTGCTTTGATCTGGGGCCCCTTGGGTGGCTCAGTTGAGCGTCTGGGTGGCTCAGTTAAGCCTGGGTGGCTCAGTAAAGTCTCCAGCTCTTGATTTTGGCTCAGGTCATGGTCTCACAGTTTGTGAGATTGGGCCCTGCGTCCATCGTGCTGTGCACTGACAACACAAAGCCTGCTTGGGATTCTCTCTCTCTCTCTCTCTCTCTCTCTCTCAATCTCTCTGCCCCTCCCCTGCTTATGCTCTTTCTCTCTCTCAAAATAAATATTTAAAAATATATATGCTTCAGGGTGCCTGGGTGGCTCAGTCAGTAAGTTCCCGAATTTGGTTCAGGTCATGATCTCACAGTTTGTGAGTTTGAGCCCCACATCGGGTTCTCTGCCGTCAGCACAGAGCCCACTTTGGATCCTCTGCCTCCCTGTCTCTCTGCCCCTCCCCTGCTCAAGCACATGTGTATGCAAGCATTCTCTCTCTCTCAAAAAAAAAAATAAAAAAAAACCTAAAAAATATATATGCTTTTTTTTTTTTTTAAAGAATGTTCTTGATTTATCAGAGAGCTGAGGTTGCAGGACAGCAAAGTAGCTTGAAATCTAGGTAAAGACAAGAACCTACAGAGACGGGACGTGAACGCCTGTAGCTCCATGTACCATGCAAGGGGGAAAAAGAACTCACGTGTTGTTGTTAGCAAATTTTAGAGCCTCAGTGTGGACTTATGTAAGAATATAGAGCCCTGGGCCCTGTAGACTCAAGGGGACTTTCTAGAGACCTCTAGTACGTGCTTATGAGGTCTAGGGACAGAGCACTGTCTCTGGTAGAGAAAGCTGCCTTTGGTGGTGCAGGCCTGGAGGATAGGATTGGCCACTCTTGCAGAAAAGGCATGAAACACTTTCCAGACCCTTCTTCCAGACTCTGAATGGAACAAAACCCTAAGCTGTCAGAGGGAGGAGGGAATGGTTCACTGAAAAAGCTCTCTCTCGGAGATTCCAGGACAAGGCATCTATCAAATCACAATGGCAGTCAAGGATCAGAGCGTGGGGAGCACTTCTGATGTGTGGGTACACAGGGAAGGCCACAAACTGAGGGTGAGGCCACAGACCTTCCCAACCCCAAGCACAAGTTAGTGCTTAGGAATCTGAACCTGGTGTTACACCGACACAAACCATAGCAATGACAAAAACCGAAGCCGGATTGACTTCTTTTTTTTTTTTTTTTTTTTTTTTTTTAAGTTCATTGATTTATTTTGAGAGAGGCAGAGAAAGCACCAGTGGGAAAGGGGCAGAGAGAGAGGGAGAGAGAGAGTGTCGAGCAGACTCTGCTCTGTCAGTGCAGAGCCCGACACAGGGCTCAATGTCCTCAAGTGTCAGATCATGACCTGAACTGAAATCGAGAGTCGGACTCTTAACTGACTGAGCCACCCAGGCGCCCCAAACCCAGATGGACTTCTGACTCAGTTGCCTCAGCTGCCCACGTTAATGGCCAAGCGGAGGAGGGAGACTCAGTTCCAGGCCTACTTGCTGTTTCTTCAGCCTCCGCTATCCTGTGCAAGATGTTCAGCATCATTTTAAAAATTATGAGGCATATAAAAATGCCAGAAAAATGACACACCATCATGATTTAAAACTATCAACAGAATCGGCTTTTTACACTTGATCTTAGCCAAAAGGCCGAGAAGCGATAACAGAATCGGCTTTTTGATACCCAGTGAAAATCTTTCAACATTTTTAGTTTATTTTAATAAAAAGACTTTTTCAGACAAACGGAAGCTGAGAGAATGTGTTACCAGCAAACCTTCATCGGAAGACAAGTGAAAGAAAGGTTTTTAGGCAAAAGGAATATAGCATATATATTTGAGGAGAGGACTGTTATTACTTGAAGATGGATATGTAAGCATTAGGGAAATCATTAAATGAAATTTTAAAAAGAAGCATAAATGATCAGTAATAAAGAAAGGTATAATAGAAAATACTCAAGCCAAGAGTTGGCAGAAAAAAAAAAAAAGAGAGAGGAGAAAAAAGAAGAACAAAGACCAAACGAAATAAATAGAAAATAAGTGGATGGTGGATTTAAACCCAATTATATAAATAATTACATTAGATACAAATGATCTAAATATGTTTACTAAAAGATAGAGATTGTCAGATTGGATAAAAAAGCAAGACCTAACCATATGCTGTCTGCAAATAAATCCATTTTAAATGCACAGCACAAGGTAAACTAAAGAAGTTTAATGAAAAAGAGTGTAAAAAGTATACCAGTATGTTTCCAGATTCCACATTGTAAGTTTCCTTTAAGAAATTATCACTGGGGCACATGGGTGGCTTAGTCAGTTAAGCGTCCGACTCTTTTATTTTTTTAAATAATTTTTAAAAACTTTTTTTTTAAGTTTATTTATTTATTATTGAGAGAGAGAGAGAGAGAGAGAGAGAGGGAGAGAAAGCACAAGCTGGGGAGAGGCAGATAGAGAGGGAGACACAGAATCCGAAGCAGGCTCCAAGCTCTGAGCTGTTGGCAGAGTCCAACGTGGGGCTCGGACTCACAGACTGTGAGATCATCACCTGAGCCAAAGTCAGACACTTAACCGCCTGAGCCACCCAGGTGCCCCAAGTGTCCAACTCTTGATTGCAGCTTAGGTCATGATGTCATGGTTCATGAGTCCCACACCGGGTTCTGAGCTGGTAGTGTGGAGCCTACTTGGGATGTTTTCCCTCTCTCTCTCTGCCCCTCCCCTGCTCGTGCTCTCTCTGTCTCTCTCAAAATAAATAAACATTAAAAAAAAAAAAAGAAATTACCACTTACTGAGTTTTGGTATATTATCAAAGATTATCCACAATTATCTGAAAAAGCTATTAAAATACGTCTCCCTTTTGCAATTACATATCCTTGTGAGTCTAGATTTTCTTCATATTCTTCAACAGAAACAGCAGATGGAAGAAGATTGAAGGCAGAAATAGATCTGAGAATCCAATCGTCTGCTTTTAAGCCAGACATGACAGAGACTCGCAAAGCTGGAAAACCGTAAATTTAAAAAGCTACTTTTTAATAAGAATATTTTATTTATGCTAACGTAATATGAGCTTATAATTGTTACTTTTAAGTGAATTAATAAGCTTATATAAATTCTCTGTTTCAATTTATAGTAAATATCAACCAACCAATATAATACAACCAACCAACCAAAATAAATCAACAAAAACAAAAGGTCTTTGGTATCCTCGGTATTTTTAAGCATGTGAAGTGTCTCAGACCAATATATTTGAGAATGCTGCTCCATGGAAAAACAGAGATGGATGAGACAAAGGACCAGGAACAACTTACACTATTGTCAACATCTTCTTCAGCATCATCATCTACTGAATAATCAAATGATTCTGCTGTGCCAGGTCATATCTTAAGCTCTTTACATGCATCACCTCATTTAATCCTCACATCCACTCCCTGAGATGGGTGTAATTGCTATCACCCCATTTTCCATATCAGGAAAGTGAGGCTCAGAAAGGTTTAGTAACTTCCGCAAGGTCCCACAGCTACCGAGGGGGTAGATCCCAGGTCTGTCTGATTCCAGGGTATCACTAACGCTCTGGTCTTAGAGTAGGAGATGGGCACCTGTGGAGTTAAAGGTAATACATGCTTCCCACTCATTCATTTATTCTTTGGTAAATATCAACATCAATGTATGCCTTCTGTGCCTTAAAAGAGCCTAACCTGCTTTGGATAAAACAGTTCAGATGAAACATATACACAAGCACACACATACACATACCAAACCCTGGCATACATGGATAGCCTCATTTCTCTGGAAAAGAAAGGACCCTTTGGGGCGAGCTCCCTTCTCCGCAACCCTGGCAGTTACAAGGGCCCCCATTGTGATGTCTGGGCCCCATCAGAACTAAAGGCCATCAAAACACTAACATCTGTGGTCCTGATTCGTTCTTGGACTCACCGTTTGCTGAGGAATGGGTTTCTAAGGGGGCTAAAAAGACCTGGCCGGAGATGTCGTAGCCCCACCAATAAAAGGCCTGCGGTTCTCACGACAAGCCCCCTACGGCAGCTCTATTAAGCTCTATTAAGTGCCGTGCTGCCCAGGAGAGGCCCAAGCGGGGAGGGGAGGGGGGCGGGGCAAGACCCTGCAAAGAAATACGCCCCACCCTAGGAATCAGGGCGCTAGCGACCACAGGCGTGTTCACGTGGAATTGCAGCACTTGCTTGAGGCCCGGGACCTCAGCTCCCTCTAGAGAGAACAGAGCTGGGAAACAACCGGCCTCCTCTAGAAACCCCTGTGGTTCCCAGGGCTGCTCACAGCTTTTCCCCCAGTACCTTGATGCTGTGTGGGTTCCCTGCTGCCTCGGGGCATGTACCTCGTCCCTGCTGTTCACCCTGCCCAGCACGGGAAGCCTCAGTGCAGAAAACTCAGCGGTGTCCCAAGAGACACTTTGCAGGTGGATGAGTGTCGTACAGGTGGGTCTTACCCTTCAGACCAGGCCTTTCCACGCGCAGTGAAAAAGAGATGATTTTATGTGCTCCACAGGAAGACAGTTTTTGTCATTTTGTTTCGCCTTTTGCTTAACGACTACCATTGCAGCAGTAATGTTTCTTTTTGCTCCTTCTTCCTAAATACTGAATATCTAAAGTCGCCACTTCTTTTTTTTAATTTTTTTTTTAATGTTTATTCATTTCTAAGAGAGAGAGAGAGAGAGAGAGAGAGAGAGACAGCACGAACAGGGGAGGGGCAGAGAGAGAGGGAGACACAGAATCGGAAGCAGGCTTCAGGCTCCGAGCTGTCAGCACAGAGCCCGACGCGGGGCTTGAACCCACGAGCCGTGAGATCATGACCTGAGCCGAAGTCGGATGTTTAACCGACTGAGCCACCCAAGCACCCCATGAAACCGTCACTTCTAATAGATATGAAGGGTATGAAGAACTGTGTAGCCACCATCGTGCTTGAGAGAGAACGCAATGGCTTGTGCTCACCTCTCTTCCAATCCCCATCTTGGTGAACGCTCTCCTGAATCTTGTGTCTCTTGGGGATGGCTCCTGAACATTACCTCAGGCAGATGGGGATCTACTTCAGTTTGGGCTGTTCCTGATTTCTATAAATGGATTTCTACTCTATATATTCTATATGAATTTTCTTTCTTGAACAATTTAATACATTTTTTATCTGAGAGGTTATATGCTTTTACTGTGGGATTGGGTAAAAACATACATAACCAGCGCATAAGCTCATGATTTCATGGATATTATTGCTAAATTAAATCTTTACATTAAAAAATATGAGCTGAGTTAGATAAAAATATCAAGTAAATATTAGTACAGGTGGCAAATGGATATGGCAGAAAAAATGATGACATTGGAATGTGAATTAAATTCAGGAAACATGGTTTTAAGTAAAGACAGATACATCTAAAATTGCTCTGGAGTTTTGGAAAAATTGCTCTGTTGTCCTTTATAAGCCTAGGCTCCCTGTCACAAGCCCTAACTGGGCACGAGGAGAAGGCGTTTGGGTCTATGCTTACTCCTTTCTAGCTTCGGGCCACTTTCAGCCAGCCAGCTGGGTGGCTTCTTGCCTCCCTGGTCTCTGTTCCCTGCTGGCACTGCCCCCAAAGAATGGCCCTCTCCCAGCTCCTCAGTGCATGGCCCCGGGGCCAGCCCGTGCAACCCACCTTAGATCAAACTTTCTTCCTGGTCTCTGCTCTCGGGGTCCACTCACCCTCAGGTGGGAGACTGCATTCATGGCTCCATCCTTTACCATTCTCTATAGCCACGTCCTCTGCCAAGTAACTTTGCAGGGCTAACTGCATATGTGGGAGCACCTAGCTCCCACTCTGTTCAGTGGCTGTGCTCCACCCAGAGCAGGAAACTCTTCCATGAGGGAATCAAGCATTTCCACATCTTCACAAACATGCCCCATAGCTGGGCCAGTATAACCCTGCCTAACAGTGGGAAGAGGGGGCAGTGAGGGCAAATGGAGTCCTTTTTGCTCAGCCCAAGGAACAGAGGCGGCTAGCTCTGCTCCACAAACACCGTGGTCCCTCGCCACGCACTTCTCAGCAGACAGTCATGTCAGCGGGGACTGGAGCTGAGGCAAGACGAGAGTCTAGGGATGTGTTGTGTCCTGGGGATGCTGGGGGAGGCCTGGTGACATGTCCCTGGCCGGGACACAGAACCAGAATCCTCACGTCTGCCAAATTCTAGAGCCTTCTCTGTGTCACAGGTGGGTATTCTTTCTGGGCGACCCACCAGCTCTCTGCCGGGCTCCTTGAAAATCACCCTCCTGATGTTAACATGGTCTTTCTGCCCAGGACGTCACGCCCCTGAGGGGGTTCAGCCTGTGCATTGGGTGAGTTGAAGCTGACTTGTGTTATGGCTTCTCCTCTGCTGGGGTTCCATGTGAGCGCTTTATTTTGGCCACGCTTGTGCAGCCATTGGGGTGTTGTCATGACTCTGCTCGTTTCTCCACAAGCAGAGGCAAAGTCACTTGCCAGGTTGGGAGCTCCTCGCTATTGTTCTACGTACCGGCTCTGTAAAGAAATATGTGTGTTGTAGCACATTTTTGCCATATTATAGCCACCAACCGTCCACTCCCTGGTCCCAATGACATTGATTTCCTCCTGGCGAATATCCTCCCTCTCACTGTGGGAACCAGAGGGGCCAAGGCCTCCCTCTCCCAGTCCTGGGACAACCGGACTTTGTCCTGGAACAGTGAGTTAGTGACGCAGGCACTGATGGGGCGGCCGGATGCTCCCATGCTTGCTCTCTCGGGCAGAGGCAGCAGTGGCTGCTGGCCAGGCTTGTGCCTGTGTGAGCCACGCTGGAGTGGCATTCCTTCTGTTCACTGTCCCCCATCCCGCTCCCTCCCCACTCAGCCCTGCTAACCCTTTAGATGAGTGTTACCTATGTTTAAACTTCATCCAAACGGACTTACCCAGTATGTGCCCCTGGGTCTCCCTTCTCCCATCCAGTGTCATGTCAGTTCATACGGTATTTTCATCAGAGCTGCCTATATAACTTGTGGGACTCAGTGCAAAATGAAAATGCAGGACCCCTTGTTCAAAAATTAAGAATTTGAAGATGGTGACAACAGAGCATAAGTCCGGTCGAGGGCCTTTCGGAGTGCCTGTGGGACCACCACACGCTCCATGAAGCTGGCCCTGACTTCAGTCACCTGTCTGCTTGTGGGTCTTTGGGGGCAGAAGCTCCCACGTTGTGGCTGCCGTGATTGGAGCATGGGAAAGCCAGTGTTTCTTCAGGACTTTTATACCCTTAACCCATCGAGTCTCACAGAGGCCTTAAGGACTGCAGGGCTGGTGATCAGTGTAAGCATCAGGCCACTTCATAGATGCAGAGCTCAAACTAAAGATGCCACAGGACCACCCAAGTCCCACTGCGAGTGCAGGGCCTGAGACTTACCCCAGGGTCCTCCGGTTCCAGAGAGCCCCCTCTTGCCATTAAACCATGCCCAGCCTTGCTCGAGTCCCTGCTATGTGCCAAGTGCTGGATTCATGAGAAAGGGAAGAAATCCTCCTTGTCCACAGGAATTTACAATCCAAGTGGAAAGCAAAGACAGGACTTACACACATGAAAAATTATTAACCAAAACATTTCTTCCTTCGAGGACGGGGGCTTATAGCTGCAAGAACTATGGGTGCTTTCTGTCTCTCCAAGCAAGAGGAAGGGGAGGTCTGTGGGAGGACAGGAGACTAAGGGCAGGCAGATGTGGCCGTGACTCTGAAGACAGGGCCCCAGCCTGGCTCACACAATCTCAGTGCCTAGGACAGAGTGTGCTTAGCAGAGCTGGTCAAGGGCCAATCCCTGGATGTCCCAGGGATGGAGGTGGGAGGGTAGGGCCCTCCGGTTCCCAAAGTGGGATGCAGGAAATTCACCCTCTGTGGTTCTAGAAATGTTCTATTTTCTTGATATGGGAACTGGTTATGCAGGTATGCTGACTTCATGAAAATTCATCAAGCTATGCATAGGATTTATGCATTTTTCCTCATGAACGTTGCACTTCAGTATCAGGTTAAGAGAAAATTTGTGAAAGGACCTGCATGTAGTTAAGGGAAATCTAGGATGCTGTGTTTAACCCACCCTTGGGTGCTCAGAGAAGATTTCCCAGAAGAGGGTCTGAAAAATGTCCTGAGGGAGGGAGCAAACGGTGAGGGTGGGGCTGTTCCTGGCAAAGGGGATGCATGCCTGTGATTTGGGAGGTGAGCAATGCATGGCTGGGGAGAGCATGGGCTGGTGGGTAGGACTGGCTCTGCCTTGGAGCTTGAGGAGGTGGGGAGGACAAGAGAGACAAAGGCCGGCCTGTGTGGGGCCTCCCAGGCCTGCCGAGTATGGGTTGCCATGAACGGTTGTGAGGGTTGTGAGCTTGAGACTCCAGTTGCAGGGGGTGGGGTAGATGGGGTGGGAAATGGGAGGCAGGGAGATGACCCTGAAAAGGCCACCAGACTTTGCTAAGTGAGCAGTGATGGCAGCTGGGCCTGGGAGAGTGTAGAATAGGGAATGAATCCCAGAGACCGCTTTTTCAAATGGTACGTTTGGGGGATATAACAAGCGACCACAAGTTCTTTGACATTTGTCCCATCAAGAGATGGAGTCTAATTGCCCATCTCTAGCGTGTGCGCTGGCCTCAGCGACTTGTTAGTGATGAACCGGATGAGGCTGAAGTGATGCTCAGTGACTTCTGGACCCGGACGAGATAAGGCAGTAAAACTCCCACCTGGCTCCCCTTCGGAAGCTGGCCACCATGCTGTAAGGAAGCCGGGGCCCCAGGCAGGTATTCCAGCTGGCCACTCCGCTGAGGTCCTGAGAGCTGCCCAGCTGACCCTGCCTCCCTCCAGAACTGTGCCTTATGCCACTACGTTTGGATGGTTTGTTGGCAGCAAGAAAACGACTCCCTTGATTGTCGGGCAGAATCAGCAGGGGAGCTTAAAAAATTCCCAACGCCCAGGCCAGATCCAAGCATTAATATTCTTTGGGGCTCCCAGATTTCAGCCAAGGTTGAGAACCATTACTGTAGACCAAACCTAAGGCTTGAGCAAAGGTTAGCTTCAGGAGATGGCTTCCCATTTCACCCCCTCCCCCTCGCCCAGCTTCCTTTTGTCCTTTTGGTTCTTGTCCCCCCCACAGCCCCCCCCCACTCCCATTTCCCTCTTTGGGCACATGAAAGTGAATTCTCTTATGCAGCAGGGAGGCTCCCAAGGCTGGGTGTGTTAATAGGATTGCCAGATAAAGTACAGGAGGCCCAGTTAGAGTTGAATTTCAGGTAAACAGTGAATTTGTTTTTAGTACACGTATGTTCCAAATGGTACATGGCCACAGTAGAAAATTATGTATTGTTATCTGAAATTCAAATTTTACTGAGCATTCTATACTTTTATTTGTGAAATCTGGCAACCGGAAGCATGAAGCCGGGTCAAGGTGATATTTGGGCTTCACCTGGGGACATCTGTAGATTCCTGAGTCCCTCAACAGCAGGGTAGGATACACCTCAGGAATCCTCAGGTCACTTCCCTTGTTAGAGGAAAGTGAGGCCTCAAAACAGGAAGTAATAAACCCAAAACAGGCTGTCCTTGATTTGCATGATATTGTCTAACCAAACCCACGCATATTGGCAAATGTATCAACATTTGCATGCAGGTTTTTATGTCAACGTAGATTTTTAGATCCGCTGGGGGATGTCTGGGAGTATGATTGCTGGGTTGTATGGTAAGTCTATGCTTAATTTTGTGCAAAAGTACCAAACTGTCTTCCAGAGGGGCTGCACCATTTTACATTCTCACCAGCAATAAGAGAGAGTTCCTTTGCTCCATAGCTTAGCCAGCAGTTGGTGTTGTCTCTTGTTTGGATGGTAGCCATTCTAACAGGTATGTAGTAGTGTCTCGTTATTTTAATTTGCATTTCCCCAATGACAAATTATGTTGAGCATCTTTTTATATGCTTATTTGCCATCTGTATATCTTTGGTGAAATGTCCAGATCTTTTGCCCATTTTTAAATTGGGCTGTTTTCTTATTGTCGAGTTTTAAGAATTCTTTATATACTCTAGATACAAGTCCTTTTTCAGACATATTGTTTGCAAATATTTTCTCCCAGTCTGTAGCTTGTTTTTTTCTCAACCTCTTAACAGTATATTTTGCAAATGTTTGTAACTTTGATAAAGTACAATCCATCAATTTTTTCATTGCCAAAATCAAGGTCACATGGATTTTTTTTCTTATGTTTCCTTCTAGAAGTTTTATAGGTTTGTATTTTGCATTTAAGTCTGTGATCTATTATGAGTTAATTTTGTGCAAAATATGAGGTATGAATAGAGCTTTTTTTTTTTTTTTTGCAAATAAACATCTAATTGTTCTAGCATCATTTATTAGAGAAACTATTCTTTCTCCATTGAACTGCCTTTGCACCTTTGTAAAAACTCAGTTGCTTATATTTGTACTTGACTATTTCCGGGCTCTCTATTTGCCCCATTGATGTGTGTCTATCTCTTTGCTATTATCACATTGCTGGGATTCCTGTAGCTTTACAGCACAATATACTACCATACACAATATACAGCACAATATATAATAGCATAGCTTTGAATTCAGGTATGTGAGTGTTTTTCGCTATGAGAGACCTACTTAAATGCACGTAAGAAGGTTGAAAGGAACCAGGGTCTTCTGAGATTGCTGCAGGCCAGCAGGTCACCTGCTGTCCCCAGAGTGGTACTGGGCTGAGTCAAGAGCAGCTGATCCTCTTGGGGGACCTGCTTTCAGCCTCATGGCCCAGCATCCCCACAGCCTTCTGTGCCTTTGTATCACTCTCCACTCTCTGCAGGCCTGTCTCAGCACCTCTGGCCCCAGCACTCTAGCTTACCCTCAACATGGGCCTCTCACAAACAACTGAGAGCTGTGTTTTTGGCTAGCACACAGTTTTGTTTTATTTCTTAAAGTTGAGTTAGTTGCTGATATTTTCACATTGGGTGATTTCACAAAGAAGTCCGGAAATCTGGCTTCTCCTGGAGAATGGGATCATGCTGGGCCTGAATCCCATGAGTTGGCTGGAGCTAAGTAGCAGTAGGTCCCTTGGGTGAACTGGATCTCTAGTCTGCCAGCCCCTCCAGCCCCCTTTGCTCAATTATGTAAGAGGGTCTGTCCCCTGCAGATCTCTGAGTGTATAATCTCTGGTCTCAGGCTTCAGGGTTCCAGTCTGGCAGAGAAAGCCAAGCAGTACAGTCAGTTGAGACATCTACCCCACAGAAACTGGGCAGTGGAGTGTGGCAGCCAGGTCTTTGACCAGAGGAATTTAATGACCAAGGCCCAGCTGATATGCTTGAAAGCCACTGCAAAGGCCATGCTTCCCATCTAATCACTGGGCATGGTGGGTATACTAAGTCAGGCCTGTTCCTGGGAGGCAGAGGACTCCTTTGATGGCCATCTTCAGCATGAAGGCTCCTCAAACCAGCCTTGTTGTACTTTCCTTAGAACTGCATTGCAATCTTAGATGCTTCTCCCCAAATTTCCTTTCTTCCTTCACTTGGCCTCAAGGCCTACACTATGGGCCAAAGTTCTTAAAACTTATGGCCCCCCTCCCCATTTTCCCTCACAGGTGTTTCTCTTATAAATTTTGTACATGTTGGTCTTGTTCGGGCATCTGCTTCTCAGAAAAACAGGTCTAACACAGGGGTGGGTGTCACTCAGCAGGTATGAAAGAAGCAGATTCTTGGAGAAGGGGCTCTGGCTGTGGTTAAGGCAGAGACCTTGAGCAACAGGCTCACCCCAACCTGTCCTTTGCTGGTAAAATGATAGAATTTAATAGGACCACAAATCTCCCCAGTCCCATCATGGCTTCTCTCTCCCCTCATGCTGATACCGTTCTGAGTCAGAAAGGCTCAGAGAAACCTCAGGGCCTGAGGTGGGCAGTGGAAGGGGGGTGCACAGCCATCAAGCCTAAAGTCCCAATTTGCCAACTAAATGACCCAACTAACCATCTTTACCAAACTCCTGTGAGTACACAAGGCATCACAGACATTTGCTTGATTTTTGGTCACCCAGCATCCCTCCCTCCTCTTTTGGTACTGGTGCCTGAGTTTTGGGGGCACGTGGGGCTGGGCGTCAGTCCAGCTTTTGCTGTTTTTCAGCCCCATGATTGGTTCAGGACAGGGCATGTGACCTAGTTCAGAGAGAATGAGATGCCCTGAGGCTTTTGCTGGGAAAACTGGGAGACTGATGCTTCTCTTTCTTACTCAGAGGAGGCAGAGGTCCCCGCTTGACCCTAGAAGTTGGGAGTCTGGAGCTCCCAGACACCTGAGAATAATGTAGATGCAGTAAAAGGCAGGGCCCTGAGAAGAGAAGCAAGCTCCGTTGTTGTTGTTTAGGACTCTTAATCAAGCCCAGCTGAAAGCTGAACCACTCCTGAACTTTTCAGAGTTGAGAGCCAATAAATTGTTTTTTAAATGAAGGCAGTTTGCAACAGATTTGCAGCTTAATAAATTCTAATTGACATAGGCATTTGATCATCCACTAAATGGGTCATTTAGGACTCTCATCTTTCTTCTTCCGGTATTATCACTTGAGGGTCGGCTAACTTCTACATCAGGGAAAAAGTAGGTTAAAAAAAATAAAAATTTTGAAAAGGTGAGGAATATCCAGGCTCCTGGGGGCCAGCAGCTCTTGTTGAAGGGCTGCAGCTTGCAGTGGGCATTTGAGGCTTTGCCTGTATAGCTTCCTCTCCTATGTTTTCAGATGTTCTCTGGGGAGACACCTTCTCTTACCCATACTCGTTATGTTTAGAATGGAGTTGGTCCATTCCTTCCTCTTGGGCTCTAGGCGTGGGCAATTAAGCCAGCCAATTTAGGAGGAAAGAGGTACCTTCTTCCCCCTGAGATTGCTCAATAAGTACAATGATGATTAGGAATGTTGGGAGCCTCCACGTGTAAGGAAACTTCAGAAGAAAGCTGACGCAGAAGAAAGCACAAAGAAGAGGAGAAAGACATATCCGTGATGCTCCTGGGTGTAGCCTTATCTGAAACTAACTTTCTGTAACTGAACTTTTCAGTTACATGAGGAAACAAAGCCCGTTGTTTTTTTTTCTTTCAGTGGGAAAATATAACATAAAATATATTATTTTAGCCATCTTTATACAATTCAGTGGCATTGGGTACATTCGCAATGTTGTGTAACATTTAACCAATGTTGTGTCACCACTCGTTCTAGAACTTTTATTACTCCCAACAGAAAAATTCTGTAACCATTAGGCAATGGCCCCCATCTCCCATCCCCCAACCAGGTCTTGGTGACTTCTTTTTTTTTTTTTTTAATTTTTTTTTTCAACGTTTATTTATTTTTGGGACAGAGAGAGACAGAGCATGAACGGGGGAGGGGCAGAGAGAGGGGGGACACAGAATTGGAAACAGGCTCCAGGCTCGAACTCACGGACCGCGAGATCGTGACCTGGCTGAAGTCGGACGCTTAACCAACTGCGCCACCCAGGCGCCCCTGGTGACTTCTAATCTACTTTATGTCTCCATCAATCGACCTGCTTTAGGTATTTCATATAAGTGGAATAATACAATATTTTTACCTTTGCAACTGGTTTATTTCACTTGGGTTTTCATAATTTCATATTAATTTTATATTACTTTATGCTTTCAAGGCTCATCAATGTTGTAGCATGGATCAGAACTTAATTCCTCTTTATGATGACTGAGTAACGTTCACATGCATATGTATACGCACAAAATATATACACACACCACATTTTGTTTATCCACTTATCTGTTGAGGGAAACTTGGATTTTTTTCACTTTTTGGCTGCTGTGAGTAATGCTGCTACGAACACAGATGTATTTGAGTATTTGTTTTCGGTTCTTTGGGGTATATGTCGAGGAGTGAAACTATTTGTTCATACGATCTGTGTTTAACTTTTTGAGAAATTGCCAAACTTTCCCATGGCAGCTATAACATTTTACATTCCCACCAGCAATGAAAGAGTGTTCCAATTTCTCTACATACTTGCCAACACTTGTTATTTCTTCTTTCCTTTCTTTCTTCTTTCCCTCCCTCCCTCTCCTCATCCACCTCGTCCTCCTTCTTCTTCATATTCGTCCTAGAGGCCATGAAGCAGTATCTCATTGTGGTTTAGACTTGCATTCCCTAATGGTTAGGGTCATTGAGCAACTTTTCACGTGTCTATTGGACATTTGTACATCTTTTTTCGAGAAGTCCTTTTTTCTTTTCAAGTCGTTTCCTCATTTTTGAATTGTTTTCTTTTTTGTTGTTGTGGTCGAGTTGTAGGAGATATAACTATATCTTTCTATGTATCTATATATAAATATAAATATATATAATAAATATATATAAATATAGAAATAGAGAGATAAATATAGAGTTAGATATTCTTCATATTAAACCCTCATAAGATACATGATTTGTAAATATTTCTTCCTTGTGTTATATTTCCATTCTCTTGAAAGTGTCATTTGATGCATAAAAGTTTTTACTAAGTTTTAATGAAGTCAAATATACTTATATTTTTCTTTTGCTGCCTGTGCTTTTAGTGTCATATTTAAGAAATTGCCAATTCCAAAATCATGAAGATTTTCCTTTATGACTTCTTCTAAGAGTTTTAAAGTTTTAGGTCTTTTGTTTAGGTCTGATTCATTTCGAGTTAATTTTTGTATATGGTTTAAGGTAAGGGATCAATGTCATCGCTTTGCATGTGGATATCCAGTGTCCTTAGTACTATTTGTTGATGTGACTGTTCTTTACCTATTGAATGATCTTGGAACTCTTGTCAAAAATCAATTCACCATATATGGGAGGGTTCATTTTGGGGCTATTCATTCAATTCCATTAGTCAATGTGTTTATCCTTACGCTAGTAACAGTGTTTTGATTAACATAGATTTGAAGTAAGTTTTGAAATCAGGAAGTGTGAGACTTTTCCAACTTTGATCTTCCTCAAGATTGTTTCGGCTATTGAGGGTCCCTTGTAATTCCACATAAATTTTAGGATGGGTTTTTGTACTTCTGCAAAATACGACACTGGGATTCGATAGGGATTGCTTCAAATCTATAGACTGCTTTTAGGAGCACTGTTTATTAATCTGCTTGGGCTGCTATCACAAAATACCACAAAATGGGTGGTTTAAGCAATAGGAATTTATTTTCTCATAGTTTGGGAGGTTCGAAGTCCATGATCAAGGTAATGATCAAGCAAGTTCAGTTTCTGGTAAAAGATTTTTTCCTAACTTATAGATGACAGCTTTTTCACTGTGTCCTCACTTGGCCTTTCCTTAGTGTGTGTGTGGAGAGAATGAGTTTTCTGGTGTCTCTTCTTATAAGGACACTGATCCTATTGGATCAGGCCTTATTATTTTTGTTTTTAAAATTTTTTAATGTTTATTTATTTTTGAGAGAGAGAGACAGAGTGCAAGCAGGGGAGGGGAAGAGAGGGAGACACAGAATTCGAAGCAGGCTTCGGGCTCTGAGCTGTCAGCATAGAGCCCAACACGGGGCTCAAACCCACAAACCATGAGATCATGACCTGAGCCAAAGTCAGGCGCTTAACCAACTGAGCCACCCAGGCATCCCACAGGCCTTATTTTTATTATGTCACTTAACCTTAATTACTTCCACAAAGGACCTATCTCCAAATATAGTATATTGAAGGTTAGAGCATATGAATTTTGGGGAAACATTCCATCCATAACAGTTCTCCTCTTAGCATTATAAGTCTTCCAACCCATGAACATAAATATCTTTCCATTTATTTGTGTTTTCTTTAATTTATTTCAAGAATGTTTTGTAGTTTTTAGTGCACAATTTTTTATGCCTCCTTAGTTTAATTCATTACTAAATATTTTTTATGCTAGTACAAGTGAGATTTTTAAAAATTTCCTTTTCAGATTGTTCATTGCTAGTGTATAGAAATATAACTGATGTTCATGTGTTGATTTTGTATCCAGTGACTTTGTTGAGTTTGTTGCTCTAAGCTATTTTTTGTGTGTAGATTCTTTATGGTTTTCTATATATAAAATCATATCATCTACTGAAAGAAATAATTTTTTTGTTCTCTTCCAATTTGGCTTCTTTTTATTTCTTTACCTTGCTTAATTGCTTTGGCTAGAACTTCCAATACTATGTTAAATAGAAGTGGTAAAAGCAAACATCTCTTTCTTGTTCCTGATCTTAGAGGAAAAACTTTGTCTTTCACCCTTGAGTATGTTACCTATGCGTTTTTCATATATGGCCTTTATAATGCTGAGGTTCCTTTCTATTACTAGTTTATTGGTTTTTTTAGTCATGAAAAGGTGTTGGGTTTTATCAAGTGCTATTTCTGCATCAATTTGGATTATCATGTGTTTTGTTTTCCTTTGTTCTATTAATGTGGTATATTACATTGGTTGATTTTCATATGGTGAAACAACTTTGTATTCCTGGGATAAATTCTGCATAGTCATGGTGTATAATCTTTATAATATGCTGTTGAACTTGTGTGTTCATATTTTGTTGAGATTTTTGCATTTATATTCATAAGGACTTTAGCCTATTGTTTTCCTTTTTCCCCCCAATATTTATTTATTTTGAGAAAGAGAGAGAGAGAGTGACTAGGGGGTGCAGAGAGAGAGGAAAGAGAGAATCCTAAGAGAGCCTGACATGGGGCTCTATCCCACAGATGATGGGGCTCTATCCCCAGATCATGACCTGAACTGAAAACAAGAGTAGAACACTTAACCCACTGAACCACCCAGGCACCCTTATAGTTTTCTTTCTTCCAGTGTCTTAGTGACCTCATAGAATGCATTCCTTCTTCAATGTTTTGGAAAAGTTTAAGCAGAATTGATGACTATTTTTTAAATGTTTTGTAGAATTCACCTTTGAAACCATTTGTTCTGTATTTTTCTTTGTTGGTAGGATTAATGATTCATTCTCCTTACTTGTTAATGGCCTTTTTATAATTTTCTATTTTTCCTTGAGTTAGTTTTGTTTGTATTTTTCTAGGAATTTTCCCATTTCATGTAGACTTATCCAATTTGTTGCATATAATTGTTCATAGTATTTCTGTAAAATAGCTAGTAGTATCCTATTTTAATTTCTGGTTTTGAAAATTTGAGTCTCTCTTTTTCTTAATCTAGTAAAGGTTTGTCAATTTCATCGATATTTATCTGAGAATAAATTTTGGTTTCATTAATTTCCTCTGTTGTTTTTTATTCTCTGTTTCTCCCTCATGTAATCTTTGTTATTTCTTCCTTATGCTAGCTTTGGGTTGCTTGCTTTTCTTTCTAGTTCCTCGGGGTATACAGTTAGGTTATTGATATGTTAGTTTGCTAGGGCCACCATAACAAAATACCATAGGCTTGCTGACTTAAACAGCAGACATTTATTTTTTCATAGTTCTGGAGGATATAAGTCCAAGATCAAGGTGTGACTAGGTTGGTTAACACTGAGGCCCCTCTCTTGGGCTAGCAAACGGCTGCCCTCTTGCTGCCCCTTCACATGGTCATCCCTGTGTGTGCACGTGTCCCTCGTGTCTCTACATATTCCCTGCTATTTTTTTAATGTTTAGTTTTGAGAGGGAGGGGAGGGGCAGAAAGAGAGAGAGAGAGAGAGAGAGAGAGACAGAGAATCTGAAGCAGGTTCCACACTGTCAGCGCAGAGCTGACACCTGTCTGTAACTCACCAACCAGAAGGTCATGATTTGAGCTAAAGTCAGATGCTTAACCGACTGAGTCACCAAGCTCTCTTCTAAATATCCCCTTCTTATAAGGACACCAGCCAGATTGGATTAGGGCCCACTCGAATGGCCCTTTTAATGTATTCATTTTAACATATTCACCTTTCAAAGCCCTGTCTGCAGACATAGTCACATTCTGAGGTACTAGGGGTTAGGACCTCTATGTGTGAATTTGAAGGGGTGACAGTTCAGCCCGTATCACCATTCTTTTACTTTCAATTCTTTTGTGTCTTTCAATCTAAAGTGAATTTCTCGTAAATAGCATATAGATCAATCATTTAAAAAATCCATTCTACCAATCTTTGTTTTAATTGGACCGTTTAATCCATTTACATTTAAAGAAATTGTTGGTAAAGAAGGACTTAGTTCTGCCATTTTTGTGTGTGTACCTTTTTTTGTTCAATTCCTACATTTTTTATTTATTAGATTATTTTATAGTGTATCGCTTTGATTCCCTTTTTTCCTTGTATGTATATATTTCAGTTATTGTAGTAGTAGTTCCCTTGTGAACTATAATTAACATTTTGAACTTATAACATCCTAGTTTGAATAATACCAATTTAGTTTCAATAGTATACAAACACTGTGCTCCTATACAGTTTTGTCCTTCTCCCTTTATATTGTTATTGTCCCAGATCACATTCCTATACATCGTGTGCCCCTTAACATAGATTTGTAATTACTGTTTTATACATTAGCCTTTTAAATTGTAGTTGAAAATAGAGGAATTACAAACCAAACCTGCGTTAATACTGGTTTTTATATTTACCTGCGTAGTCACTACTTTTTTTTATTTTTATCAAAAAATTTTTTTTTCTTAGTCACTACTTTTATCAGTGTTCTCTATTTCTCATATGACTTTGAGTTCTTGTCTGGTGTTCTCTCATTTCCGTCCAATAGACTCACTTTAGCAATTCTTGTGAAGCAAGTCTACTAGTAATGAACCCCTTCAGTTATTATTTATCTGGAAATGTTTTAATTTCTCCTTCATTCTTGATAGTTCATCTAAGAAAGAATTCTTTGTTGAGAGGTTGTTTTTTCCTTTCGGAACTGAATATGCCCTTTGGCCTCCATGATTTCTTTTTTCTTTTTTTAAACAGGAGGTGCTTTTTTTGTTTTTATTTTTTTGTTTTAGTAAAGAGCGAGACTATGAGCAGGGAGAGGGACGGAGGGAGAGAGAGACAATCTTAAGCAATCTCCATGCTCAGTGTAGAGCCTGATGCAGGGCTCAGTCCCATGACTCTGGGATCATGACCTGATCCCAACCAACTGAGCCACCCATGTGCCACGGCCTACGTGATTTCTGATTAGAAATCAGCTGTTAATCTTGTTGAGGATTCCTTGTATGTGACAAGTTACTTGTCACTTGTTGCTTCTAAGATTGTCTTTTTTTGTGTGTTTTGATAATTTGATTATAATGTGTCTCAGTTCTACACATCTGTTTGAGTTTATCTTGCTTGAAGTTCCTTGGATGTGTGTATTCAAATCTTTCATCAAATTTAGGAAGTTTTCAGCCATTATTTTTTCAAAAATTTTTTGTCTGTTTCTGTCTCCTCCTGGAACTCCTCTTGTGCATACTGTTGGTATGCTCAGTGGTGTCCACCAGGCTCGTAGGCTCGGTTCATATCTGCTTTTTTTTTTCTTTCTTTACCTGACTGAATAATTTTGAGTGCCTTATATTCAAAGTTTTTTGATATTTCTTCTGCCAGCTCAAATCCTTTTGGCTCCTGTAGTGAATTTATTATTTTATTTTTTATTTATTGTATTTTTCAGCTCTAGGGTTTCTATTTTGTTCCTTTTCATAATTTTGATCTCTTTTTGCCATTCCCTATTTGTTCATAAATTTTTTTGTGTGGTTTCCTTTAGTTCTTTGTCTATGATTTCCTTCAGCTTATTAAGCATATTTAAGATAGTTGATTTAATATGTTTGACTAATATTTCCAATGTCTGGGCTTCCTTAGGGATGGTTTCTAATTATTATTATTATTTTTCTGTGAATTGGCTTTACATACTTGTTTTTTGGTATGTTTTGTATTGTTTGTTGAGGACTGGACATTTTGAGTATTAGTATGTGAACTCTGGAAATCCGATTTTCCTGCTCCTCAGGGATTGCTGATTTTTGCTTGTTGAAGTTTGCTGTCATCCCTTTAGTGATTTTTCCAAACTATTTTTCAAAGTGTATTCCTTGGAACGTGTGGTCATTGAAGTTTTTATTCTGTTACCTCTACAGCCAGCCAGTGACTTGAAGATTTTCTTAAAAAAAAAAAAAAAAGCCTGTCCCTTTAAATCTTCCAATAGATGCTGTCAGGGGAAATTGCTGCAGTTCTAGAAGGCCAGTCTCCACCTGTCTCTCAGGGAGCTGGTAGACTGACCGAAATGTTCTGGAGGACAAGGACCTTACTGCTCACACTGGCATCAGCCAACCACTCCAGGAATGGTGGCTGCTAATCCCACAGCTGCATGGTGGGGTGCGGGCTGAGGAATGGGGCATGGCAGCTGGTTCTCACCCCTCCCCACCCCTACCAACAGTTGGTGACCTTTTCCTTTATCATGCACTCTCCTGGTTTTTTAAAGTTCAAGTTCCAGAGTTTCAATATTGTTGACTCTGTGAGTGTTTCCGTTTCCAACTGACAGTTGTTTTTGTTTGTTTGGTTTTTAGGGTTATTTATTTATTTTGAGAGAAAGAGAGAGGGAGAGAGTGAAGGGGAGGAGCAGAAAGAGAGGAAGAGAGAGGATCCTAAGGAGGCCCTGCAATGTCAGCGCCATCGCTGAGCCCCTCTTGGGGCTTGAACTCACGAACCATGAGATCAAGACTGAGGTGAAACCATGAGTTGGACACTCAACCGACTGAGCCACCCAGTGGCTCTGACAGTTGTTTTGATGAAGGGACTGATCCCTAGGGCCTTCACTCCACCATTTTGCCTCATGCCCTTCTGAATCCCTCCTTTTAAAATTTTTGTTTTTTTCCATAACTCACTTTGAGTTTCTATTACTGGCATCTGAGAGATGGCAACAACTGTAGCAACTGCCATGCTTGGTGCTATGTATTTTTCAGACTTAAAGATGATTTCATCCCTTTTCTTGGAGGGGAGGCTGAAGTGTACAGAAAAACCATATACAAGAAGGATTCGAGTGATCAGTGACAACCCTAAGGATAAGCAGATGAAGTACCAGGGGAACTTCATGGAAGGGATGATTTTTTGACCTTGGGGTTAAGGATGAACCTCCTTATAGAATTAAAAGAACCTCATCTAAGGTCTTTGGCCCTCCGTTGACTCCAAGATCCACAGACAGTTCTGGTCCCTGCCTTGATCACCTCCTGCTTCTCATGCACAAGGGAGGGCCTGGTACATGGAAGGGGGTCAATAATTTTTGCTGTTTTGTTTTATTTGAAGGTGTTTTGTTTTATTGAAGGTGTTTTTGGGGTGGCTGATGTTCACCTGGATGAGTGATTATAATTTGAAGGATTTTAGATGGATAGAGGAAGTTTTCACTGTCAGCTTTTATACTTGTGATCACCATCATTCTTCAAGCCAACCCTGAGGCAGGTATAGCTCTAAGACTTGTTGTACAGGAGAATGAAACTCAGCAGGTTAAGGGTCTTGCCTAAGACTTGTCAGCAGGCAAGTGGCAGAGTTGGGACCACAGCTTGGGTCTGTCTTGATTTTACAGTTCAAGTTCTTCTGCTGTTACTTCTGAGAGCTCTTAGGACTGAGTGAAGGAAGCAGCAAATGTTCATGGAATGTCAACCAAGTCCCTGTTCTCATGGAGCTGGTGTTCTACTGTGAAGAGATGGTAACTAGTATAGAAGCAGATAAAATTGGTAATCCTAAAACGGGATAAGTGCTATGAAGAAAATTTAAAAAGTGAGGTGCTGGAGGATGCTTGGAGGAGAGGGGAGGGTCTTCTACAGACAGGATATCAGGGAAGCTTTTTTATTTGAATCGAGGCCTGAGTGATGCAAAGGAGTAGACCATGCAACGATCCAGCAGAAGTATTGCAGGCAGCAAGATCAACCAGTGCCAAGACCCCAAGGCAGGAGAAGAGCGAAACCATTATGGTTGGTATGAGTGGCAAGGGGGCTTGCAAGGCAGTTAGAAAGGTGGGTCAGATATAATACAGAATTCTAGTAGGACATCTGGATTTTATTCTAGTTGCAGTGAGAATTCATGTAGGGCTCAGGCAGGGAGAGTGATATGATCTGGTTATTTTTAAAAGCTCCTTCAGGCTGCTGAGCTGAAAATAGATTGGGGGTACATGAATCAGAATCTTTGGCTGCTGGTGACATAAAATATGATGCAAACTGCCTTAATCCATCAGAAAATTTACTGGCCTCTTTAACCAGAAGTGCAGAGGTAATGTAGACTTCAGAGCTGGCTGATTCAGCCCTGAGTCCAGTGCTGTGATATAGTCAAGAACTCAAGTTCTGTCTCTTGGCTCTGCTGACCACAGACTCAACTTCATTGTGAGGCTAAGAGGTGTCCGGGTGGTTTTACTAGAGCTGAAATACACAGGGCTATATGCCCTGTACTTCCCCACCAAGGGATGGATAGATTTTTTTTTTTTTTTTTTTTTTTTTTTTATGGAAACACTTCCAAAGAATGAGGGAGAACTTTTTCAGAAGCCTTCAGGAAATCTGTTTGTGAAGTATCACATGCCCTTTCCGGAATCAACTATTTACAGGGAAAATGCATCATGCCTTTAGACTGGAGCTGGGGTGCCTCAGCTTCGCAAAGGCACAGGAACTATGTGGGCTAGGGTAGACCATGTGAAGGAGGGGAGATAGACAAAGGGCAGCTGACAAAGTCCATTACAGGGGCAATAGTGGAAGCAGGGAGGCCAGAGAAGAAGCTACTGAGGTAGGTGAGGATAGAGAGATGATGGTGGAGATAGAGGAGGTGGTATGAGAAACATTCCGATTCTGCCTCTTTCAGAGGTGTTGACGTTGAATATGCAGTGAGGAAAAGAGGAATTAACATATACCATTTGCCCAAGTTTTCCTTACGTCTTTCTTTGAAGCAAATGGAAAAAGGGTGTATCTGGACTGGAGAGCTGGCCAAGAGAAAGGGAAGAGAAACTGCAAGACGGCATACAAAGGTGTAAACGGCAGATACCCCTCAGCCTATTCCCATCTGTACAACGCTAAACAAACAGGATCCATCGCTACTGTTAAGAACTGGAGCAGAGGTGGTGCTTAGGGCATGGCCAGTTCCGGCTAGGAAGCATTAATTGGGTGCCTACTGTGTCCAGAGGCTGTAGGAGAAACAGAGCATAGTTCTGAAATAAGAGAAAAAGTGTGGGCTAAGTTATCCTTGAAAAAAATCTCTTAAATAGTCCAAACATAGCACTATATTAATATAAGCACAGTAATTAATACACACGCAAAACATAATTGCATATTTTAATTCATTAAACAGGCACAGGAAAGAGTTGAACTTTCTAAAATTAAATTATGTTCTTACAAAGCAGCTTTGGTTCTTGAATTAAGCTTCCACCGCCAGATGCAGCGCTAAACGACTGGAAGACGAAGGGGACACAAGGCTCACCTCCAGGAGCACTCACTCAGCGTGGAACCCGGATAGAATGAAAGCTTCCAGAGGCTACAATGCAGCGCAAACCTCGCGGGGTAAGCCCGCCTCAGCCGCGTCACTCCTGCACCACGTGACCCACTAGGGGGCGGGGCCAGGGGCGGGGACTCCGCGCGCGCTTCCCGGCGTGCCGCGCGGGGCGGAGCGAGGGGCGGAGCCTACGGGGGAGGCGCGGAGGAGGCGCGGCCGCCACAGGACGCCTGTCTCGGCCCGGCCACCGGACAGGCGCCTCCGGCTCTCACCGGCCCGCCTGCTGCTTCGAGCCCGCGGCGGCGGCGGCGGCGGGCGGCATGCGCGTGTGAAATGCGGCCGCGGGCAGCCGGGACGCGAGCAGCGGCCGCCGCGGCAGCGGAGAAGACAGGCGCGGCCTCCTCGGCGAGGGGCACGCAGTGCATGAGGGCGAGCACGCGGGTGCTGGGCAGCCGCCGGCCACGCCGCCTCCATAAACATTTGTTTAGGACTCGTTCGCCCCGCTGAGGTCCCGGCGCCTCCACCATGGAGGCCCCGGCCGACCCCGGGTCCCACGCCTCGGCCTCGGCCTCGTCCTCGGCCGCGGCTCCGCTGCGCGCCCCGGAGGTGGCGCGGCTCCGAGAGGAGCAGGAAAAGGTAACAGGCCGCGCTCCGGGCCCCACGCTTCCGGCGGTGGTCTCGGGAGGCGCCCGCTCCCCGGCACATCCTCGGCGCCCGGGCCCCCAATCTGGGGCTGGGGCCCTCCTCGGGGTCCGCTTCCCCCGCTCGCCCCGGCGGCCCCCTCCTTCCCGCTGTGGGCCGCAGCCCTCTGGTCCCGGGCCCAGCTCGATCCTGACGCGGTACCGGGGAGGAGCACAGCCTCCAGGCTTGGAGAGAGAAAGTGTTAGGAGAAACTTTTGTCACGTGCTTTTGTTGTCTTTTGTCTGGAGCCCTTTGACCTTCAAGGGGAGGGAAGGGATGGGAAAGAGGGAGGTGACTATCCCTTGTAAGTTGCGTATCAAAGTGAGTTTTTAGACCTAATATAGACAGCAGTGCGTGGGAATTTTTTGGTTTGGGGTACGCGGTCAATGGAGGGCTCACCTTAGTATTTTCTTAAAAACCGTTGCTAAAATGTATACACATTGTTGCTCTTTATCAGGTTGCACGCAGTGATAAACAACTTGGTTGTTTAGTGTTGGTCAAAGTGGAACGCAATTTTATTAAATTTTAACTTTAATCGTATAATAAGTTTTAATCTGCCAGTGTAGGGAAGAAAATTTTGCATTTCCTAGTGGGATTGTATATGAAGAAGTATGCCCGATTTAAGAAATACGGTGTTGTTTAATTTGAGTATTTTTTCCTTTGGATTTTGTAGCATTTCAGATTGTCGGTGTCTCCAGAAAGTTTGAAATTCTTACTTTGAAAAGCAGTATTTACTTAAAATGTCTTATGTCTTCTTGAGAGTATCATGGCTAAAAGGGTTAGGAAGTTGTTTCAAAAGTGTAAACAATGGGAATCCCTAACTTTTTCTATTGAACATTCCTGTATAAAAATAACTACTTGCATAGGTATACAAATATACTCAGTTCATCTAGATGAGGGGCTTTTCACAGAACCAAAAAAAAATCCTGGTTTGCTTGGAAACCACCTGTTAGGATGAGCTGTGGGGATCTTTCCTACTTTGTTCTGGTTCTAAATTATTTTATCCATTGAATTTCCTTTTCTGAGGGCCATTTTCTTTTCTTTTTTTTTTTTTTTTAACATTTTTATTTATTTTTGAGAGAGAGAGAGAGAGAGAGAGAGAGCGCGCGCGAGCACGATTGGGGGAGGGGCAGAGAGAGAGAAAGGGAGACCCAGAATCTGAAGCAGGCTCCAGGCTCTGAGCCGTCAGCACAGAGCCCAACACGGAGCCCAACACGCAACAAGGCACAGAGGCCAACTCACAGACGGTGAGATCATGACCTGGGCTGAAGTCAGACGCTCAACTGACTGAGCAACCCAGGCGCCCCATAGGGCCATTTTCTTCTGTCATGTACAACTGCTGGGTTTTAAACTTGGCTTTTTTTTTTTTTTTTAAATCCAACAAGTATTGTGTTATTTAAATTATAAGACGTTAATAGATCATAATTTTTCCTTTTTGAAGAGAAAAAGAAGAAAAGACAGCCCTTCTTGAAATTAATTTGTTCATTTTTGGCAAAATTATTTCCATTTTTTGGTTTTTTAGGAAATTTGAAACAGACCCTCAGAAGATGGTGTTCCCATTGCCTTTAGTCTGGTCTATAGAGGAATTACTCTCTCTTTCCTAGTATAACATGCATAATGCTCACTTGATATGTTTCCTTCCATTTGTCATTGTAAAAGAGAGATCCTTAGTTTTATTCTAATGTTAGTGTGGCTGAAATACAAAGGATACATTTTGGGGTGCTCTGAACAGCTTTCTGGTATAGTATCTAGTTATATTTGAAAACTGTCTTTTCAGTTACAGGCCTGTAGGAATCTAAATAACTATTTTCAGTAGACATTGACTATGTTACCAAATTACTTTTCTGTATTATGTTAATGTTTTGGCAGTTAAAGTAAGCACGTGCATGTGTGTCATGCGTGTGTAAAATTCCCAGTTGATAAAGCCCTTCTGTAAATAGACTACACAGTATTTTACAGGATTTGCTTCAGTGAACAGTAGACCCATAATGCCACAAAATATCCTAGTTAGATAGCTATACTTCAATTATAGTTTAGTATAGGAAAACTGTATATAGTAAATATTCAGTTATTTTGTGAGGGACTTTATTTAGGCTTTAAGACCAACCCATCTAACTCAGTAAAATAGAAGTGTTTTGACATTCTTGGAATGAAAAAGGGAAGAATGTCATTGTAGCTTTATATTTGTGTGGCACTTAGTACTTTTTTTTTTTTTTTTTAATATAAATCCAGCTAAATGTGCTTTAGGACTTGGGTTTTTGCAGTGGTTTTCCCACTGTGAAAGAGAATGAACACCTGAAGAAAATGACTTGATTTTTTTTTTTTTTTTTTTTTTTTTTTTTGGTACCTAGCTAGTAGGCTCTAGATGCAGAGGAGAGAAATTAATTCATTACATACAAGGATACTTTAGGTTTTGGGCCTTATTTTCACTGGGAGCCTTGGTTGAGAGGACTGTTAGGTAATATGGCTTAAATGTTGCTCATCAGGTTTTTTTTTTTTAATTAAAAAAATTTTTTTAATGTTAATTTTTGAGAGAGTGAGCGAGCACGAGTGGGGAAGGGGCAGAGAGTGATGGACTCACAGAATCCGAAGCAGGCTCCAGACTGAGCTGTCAGCACAGAGCCCAATGTGGGGCTTTGAACCCATGAACCCTGAGATCATGACCTGAGCAGAAGTTGGCCGTTTTTAACTTAACTGATTGAGCCACTCAGCTGCCCCCAACTTATTTTTAAATTCAGCTGAGAAGTGTAACTCTGTCTCTGTTTTCCCCTCATTTATACTTTGAAACACTGAGTAACAATGACAAAATTAGTGACTAAGGAAAAAAAACAAAGGTGGGGGATGCGTAAATGAGCCCCAGTAAATGACAACATCTGTAATAAATGGACAGGATCAAATATTTTAACATTGTTTTCATTTATAGCATCAATGCTGAAACACTTTCAAAAACATTAAAAATTAAAAAAAAATCTATTTATTTTTGGGAGAGAGAAACCGAATGCAAGCAGGGCTCAGGGGTGGGGGGGTGCAAAGAGAGGGAGACAGAATCCAAAGCATGATCCAGGCTCCGAACTGTTGGCACAGAGCCTGATGAAGGGTTGGAACCCACAAACTGAGATCATGACCTGAGCCGAAGTTGGACGCTTAGCTGACTGAGCCGGCCAGGCCCCCCAAAAACATTTTTTTAAAGTTAAAACCTGTTAAAACTTTGATTTAGCCAAAAAAGATGCATACAGAAAGGTCCCCTGCAGCTTTGTTTATAATAATGAAAAAACTAAAAATCCAACATTAGGGGATTGATTAAATAAATCATGATACGTATGATGAGCTTTTATGCAGGCATTAAAGATTATAGAGCAGTATGAATAGTGTGGTTATAGTTATGTTTATATGTAAGTATTCACAGTTTATATAGGAAAACACCATTAAATGTTTTAAAAACAATTTCATTTCTTATTTTACTAAAAGTGAGTGAAATTGGTTGAGATTTTAGCTCTTTGAATAAAGGCTGTTGATAAAACTTACTTTAATTGTAATGAAAACTAGGATGTTGTATCTTTAACTGCTGAATACTTTTCTGGGCCTGAAAAGTAACTCTTGGCTTGTTTGAACACCGGTTCATATGGTTTATTTCTTGGTTATTTCAGAGTTGATAGATATAATTTATTCAACATCTATTCCCAGTTGATTTCCTTTTTTCATTTTTCCTTGGAGGTTTTAGTCTTAATTCTCTGTCAAAAGATTACAGGGACAAGAAAGAACTTCGCTCATCTTGTTTTTTTCTTTTTCTTTTTCTTTTTCTTTTTTTTTTTTTTTTTTTTTTTACCAATGTTAGTAAAATATTTGGTGGAAAAATGTGAGCTACTTAGGAGCTTCTCTAGACTGACCTATGCCATAAAAGTTCTGATTCAGGACTGTAGTGGGCTGTTTTTGTAGGGAACTTTCCTCATACTCAGATCTTCTTAAATCTGGTTCTGTCTTAGAATTGCATTATGTTGAAATTTTGGTTTCTTTGCTAAGGTGATATTTCCACAATATCTGCATTTTATATTTCCAGATCTTAATATGTTTTATTAGCATAATTACTGAGATTTTATTGTAATGTGAAAAAAGTGGTATATAGTATTATTTTCATAGGTTTATTTGCTGGAGAATAGTAACTTTGGAAAATTGATGAGAATAATATTTATTATTTTGCTATAATTACTGCTGAGTGGCTCCTATAATTGTCAGTTGGAGTTTGGAATAATTTATTCTTTCCTGATATGAAACCTGGGTTATTAAATGCATTAACACTAAATATCTCAAATTCTTCATAAAGTGGAACAACTAATTTAACTTAATGGAGGGTTTTCATATTTCTTATGATAAACTGAACTGCATATAGTTTAAGAAACTGTCAGTCATGTACCTCATACAACAGCTGTTCTCTCCACGCCCAGAATCCAAGCATATATTTTTTCAACAAATACTGAGCACTTCTACATGCCAGGCATATATCCTCCACATGGCAGACAAGTACCTACTATATGCCATCTTCTCCTGAGGACCTAGTAAGAAACAAAAATAATGTCCTTGCTTTCACGGAGATTACATTCTAGGCATGGAAGAGGCCCATTTAAAATGTCAGATGGTTTGTGATAGGTAAGGCTAGATAGAAGAAGAAAGTTTTGGTAAGGGAGGGTATTTTGGAGAGGAGTTTCTAGTCAGGGGCAGTCAGCTCAGAATGAGTCCAGGTGAGTTGTAAGGATTTTGGTTTTTATTTTTGTGAGATGAGAAGCCATTGGAATGCATTTTGAGAATCGTACTGATCTTAAATTATAACCATCCGTTTCTTATGTGTAAAGAAAGGGTGCGATAATGGGATTGTGGGGTTGTATTATATATAATATAAAATAAATTCTTTGTGTGCTAGGCGTTGTGAAAGATGTTACAAATTTGATATTAGAATCTTCATGGACTCTCTTAATTTTTCAGGTCAACAATTTCGGTTGTTTGTACAGTTTTTGCCCTGAACTTTCTAGTGGGGTATTGGTCTTCAGTTCTACTTATAATGCTTGTTTTCTAAAGTGGTGATACCAATTTTCATTCCTTGTCAGCAGCAGGTGAAAGTTCTAGCTGTTGCACATCCTCATCACCACTTGGTACTGTTTGTCTTTTTCATATTTGCTAGCCATTCATATTTGCTAACTGTTGATCACTTTTTCAAATATTTTTTGGCTACATGCTTTTCTGTTTGTTTATTTTTGGTAAAATACCTGCTATCTCTTGTCCATTTTCAGTTGGGATGTGTGCCATATTTTAATTGATTCGTGGCAGTTCTTTATGTACTTTTGATATGAGTGCTTTTTAGGAAAGTTTTGTAAATTTCTTCTCTAGTCTGTGCTTGACTAATACTTTATACTGGTGTCCTTTGATGAAGAGAAGAAATTCTCAACTTTATTTATTTATTTATTTATTTTTTTCCAACGTTTATTTATTTTTGGGACAGAGAGAGACAGAGCATGAATGGGGGAGGGGCAGAGAGAGAGGGAGACACAGAATCGGAAACAGGCTCCAGGCTCTGAGCCATCAGCCCAGAGCCTGATGTGGGGCTTGAACTCACGGACTGCGAGATCGTGACCTGGCTGAAGTCGGACGCTTAACCGACTGTGCCACCCAGGCGCCCCTCAACTTTATTTATTTATTTTAGTACAATTTATTGTCAAATTGGCTCACATACAGTGTGTACGGTGTGCTCTTGGTTTGAGGGTAGATTCCCGTGGTTCATCACTTACATACAACACCCAGTGCTAGAAATTCTCAATTTAAAAAAAAATGTTTATTTATTTTTGAGAGAGAGAGAGCTTGCATGCTCCAGCAGGGGAGGGGCACAGACAGGGTGAGAGAATCCCAAGTAGGCTCTGTGCTGTCAGCATAGAGCCCAAGTGGGGCTCGATCTCACGAACCATGAGATCATGACCTGAGCCGAAATCAAAGTCAGGTGCTTAACCAACTGAGCCACCCAGGTGCCCCAGAAATTCTCGGTTTTAACAATCCTTTATTTTTATTTTATTTTTTTTCAAAGCTCTTTATTTATTTTGAGAGAGTTTGTGGGGGAGAGGCAGAGGGAGTGGAGGAGAGAGAGAATCCCAAGTGGGCTCTGCATTGCCAGTGCATAGCCCTATTGTGACCTGAGCCAAAAGACAACTTTGGTTTTAGTCTTTTGATAGTTATTAATAAACATTATGAAACAGTATTTCAGGAGGGGAAACTTTTTTTTCATTATATTAGACCTGTCCAGATTGGAGTACAAGACAAGAGTAGTTCCAAAACACTGGTGGGGAAAGGGCAGAGAATGTGCAGAGTCTATGTTTCACCATAACTGATTGGTTTTGTCTACTCGTCTAATGTTTTTAGTATGGATTTAAAAATCTTTTAGCTTGTATCATTCTTTCCTTCGTATCCAGATTGGTGAATTAGTCTGCCCGATGGCAGTTTTTTCTTTTTTAAGCTACGACTGTTTATTTTGAAAAATTGTAAAAACAACAGGAAGGTTGAGAGAATAGAGTCATTAGTAATATTTTGTACCATTTGATTTTTCTTTCTGTGCCTTTTTTTTTCTTGTTAAACCATTTGAAAATAAATTGCAGACATCATCACGCCCCTAGTACTTAAGCACATATTCTTTCAGAAGAGGGTCATTTTTCTACATAAATATAGTATCTTATTTTCACACCCAAGAAATGAACATTGACATACAATGTTATTTAAGATACTCACATTTCCTTAGTTTTTCTAAAAATGTTTTTTATAACTCTTTTTCCATCCAAGATTCAATCAAAGATTGCATTTGGCTGTTTTTATCTCTTTAGTTTCCTTCTACAGCAATCTCCTTGCTGCCTTTTGTCTTTATGAAATTGGTGTTTTTGAAGAGTTGATGACAGTTTTCTCATAGAATGGCCCACAATTTGGAGATGTGCAATGAATATAATCATGAAAACACAACATTAAGCATTTTTGGTTGGATACTACATAGATGATAACTTCTCACTGCACCACAGCAGGAGACACGTGATGTTACTTTATCCCATTGTAGGTGTTGCTGATTACTTAAGGTGGCATCTACTAGATCTTTCTACCATAAAACTACCTGTTCCCTGTGTAAGAAATAAGTGCTTTAATGGTAGTAATACTTGAAGACTAAATATCCTGTTCCTTCACAGCGTTTTACCATGGATGATCCTTGCCTGAATCAGTTACTATATTAATGTTAGCAGATTGGTGATTTTCTAATTATATAGCTGGCATTTTTCTGTAAAGAAGAGAGCCCTTCCCCCCTTTTAGCATTACTATAAACTTTTGTGTGTGTGTTTTTTTTTAAATGTTTGTGATAATTTGTCATTATTCCTTCTGATGCTTAAATTGTCCCAGTTTGTCCAGTGGAAGCCCTTTTCAGCCAGTTCCTGCATCCCTTTGGCATGTTCCATAATTCCTTGGTCATTCATTACCCTGCTTTTGGGCACAAGGTATTCCAGGCTTACCTTGTAGTTTTCTTGCCTTAGTCCTGAAATTGACTATTTCTTCAAAGAACCTTATTTCTTTTTAATGGGAAATGCTTAGAAACCAATCAAGATCAGGGCCCCAGTAGTGCTCATCATACTGGGATAATATTTCATCAAGGCTTTTCAGTGGACAGTGCTAAGGAAATACATTAACCTTTAGTATGCCAGGAAAAATAGTCATCTTTTGCATGTCCCAGGTCCAACAGATCCTTTTTACTTTTTATTTCTTGAAGTAGTTTTCACAAATGATATATAGAAGTAAGAGTAAGGGATAGTGAATAACAATTTTACTACATTTTTTTTCTTTTAATTTTAGCTAAAGAGAGAGAGAATGCAAGAGAAGGGCAGAGGGAGGGGGAGAGAGAGAGAGAGAGAGAGAGAGAGAATGAGAGAATCTTAAGCAAGCTTCACGCTCAGCTCAGTGTGGAGCCCAACGAGGGGCTCGATCTCATGAACCACGAAATCATGACCTGAGCCGAAATCCAGAATCAGACATTCAACCAGCTGAGCTGCCTAGGTGTCAAATATTACTAGATAGTTTAATAAGAGTTTAAACATTGTGGTTCTCTTTGTATTAAATAAATTTTGGTATACAGAGATCATAAGAGATTTAAGAATACTGCCACATGTCCTTTTAGAAAGGTAGGATAGTCCAGGTTTTTGCTGCCTGCTATATTACATGATGAAATTCTTGTTGAATGACAAGAACTGGATGGGAATGCTCTATTTTCTTTGTGTTCTTGGAAGTGTATCATTGTTCATTCATTGATCCTCCCCCCTCTTATTCAAGTCAGTCATCCTTTATTCATCATCCTCTATATTTAAATATGTATAATTCTCTTTCCAGTTTGCATGGTCTGTTCTAGGACTTACAGAGACACAAAAATGAGCCATTACATAATCCTTGCTTTCAGAGTTTATTTCCAGTGCTGTCAATGCCTTCCCCTGCCCCCTATCCCCCCGCTACCCTCCTCGTCCCCCTACCCAAGTCTCTGACCTCAAGAAGCTTTAAAAACTTGGAGTGAAAAAATTTACTGACTTTTTATTCTGACAGTCTTACTTATTGTGATGAAATATATATATAATAAAATTTGCCATTTTAACCATTTTAAATGTACATTTCCATGGTATTAATTACAATTACTATTAATGCAACCATCACCACTATTTGCAAAACTTTGTCAACACCCCAAACAGAAAATCTGTAACTATTAAGCAATAACTCATTCTCCCCTAGTTACCCTCTTGAGCCCCTAGTTACCTCTAAACTACTTTCTGCCTATATGAATTTACCAATTCTAGTATTTCATAGAAGTGGAATCATACGTCCTTTGTCCTTTGGTGTCCTTTGGTGACTGGCTTATTTCATGTAGCATGTTTTCACAGTTCATCCATGTTATGGTGTGTATTACAACCTCATTTCTGTTTAAGACTGAATAATATTCCATTGTACATATATACACAACATTTTGTTTATTTGTTCTGTTGATGAAATATGGATTGTTTCTACTGTTTTGCTGTTGTGAGTAATGTTGCTGTGAACATTGGTGTACAAGTATCTGAGTTCTTGTTTTCAGTTCTTTATGGTGTATACCTAGGAGTGGAATTGCTGAGTCATATGGTAATTCTGTGTTTAACTTTTTGAGGAACTGCCAAACTGTTTTTCATAGCATTTGCAAAATTTTACATCAGCAATGCATGAGGTTCCCTATTTTTCCACATCCTTGCCAACACTTATTTTCCATTGTTTTTGATTATAGCTATCCTAATAGGTGTTGAGATATCTCATTGTGGTTTTGATTTGCATTTCTCTAATAACTAAGGATGCTGAGCATCTTTCCACATGTTTATTAACCATTTGTATGTCTTCTTTGGAAGAATGTCTATTCAAGCCCTTTGCCCATTTTCAAGTTGCATTATCTTTTTGTTGTGTTGTAGTTCTTTATATATTCTAGGTATTAAATCCTTATGAGCTATATCATTTGCAAATATTTTCTCCCATTCTATAGGTTGTCATTTCAATTTCTTGATAATGTTCTTCATATGACAGTTTTTAATTTTGATAAAGTCCAGTTTATCTTTTTTTTCTTTTGTTGCTCATGCTTTTAGTGTCATATCTAAGAACACATTGCCAAATCCAAGGCCATGAAGACTTATACCTGCTTGCTTCTAAGAGTTCTGTGGTTTTAGCTCTTGTATTTATATCTTTGACCCATTTTGAGTTAATTTTGTATGTTGCCCATTGACTGTTGAGTTTGAGAAAATTTAGGATGTTGTTACCTGAAGGTTCATAATCTAAGATTTAATTTATATTATAATTTTCACTATCATTTGTGTACAGTTGTGCAAATAGGGTGGCCACTAACCATATGTAGATGTTAAAGTTTAAAATTCAAATTAATTAAAGTTAAATGAAATTTAAAAATTAAGTTTGTTAGGCGGATTGGCCACATTTCAGGTGCTCAGTAGCCACACATGGTTGCATTGGACAGTGCTGATTTTGAAGCTTTCCATCATCAAAGAAAATTCTACTGGACTGTGCTAGTCAAGAGAGCTACTATTTTTAAAATTTGTATTCTAATTTGTTTAATAATTATGAAATGTCTTCCTGTGTCGTCATCTTCTCCTTGCCATTATTGGCAGAAAATGAAAATTTCTGAATTGTCAACTATTTTCAAAACCAAAAAACGGACTACAAAGGTAGTATCTCTAGTCTTTTATACCTTTTTAAAAAGATGATGCAGTACTTTGGACAATACAATAAGAAAAGTGAAGGATGGTTTTTCACTGTTGATTGCAGTATCCTTCTAGGTGATTTCATCATTTTTTTCATTTTTTATTATATAGTTCTTTTTTTTAAAGCATAGTTAGGAATTATAATCATGAAGTACAATTACTAGGGTGATGAAATAACAAATCGTAGGGAAAATACAATCAGTAGGATCCCATAATGTATCTTAGACTTATAAAAAGGTTTGCTGTACTCGTATAATAATTATAAGATAAAATGAGTTGCATTCTTTTTGTTTTACTAACCTTATTTTCTCTATTTTTTGCAAAACCTCTAAGAAGTCATGGAATGTCAATCTTTGCAAATAATTAGAATTACTTAAAAAAAGAATTGTTCAGTGGATCCTGATGCTTTCCATTCAGATCCATTACCACAGGGTTCTTCAACTTTCTGCAAAATCTGTATTTGAATCTCCCTTCTTCCGCAGTAAAAACCTTGGTTCTCAACAACGTCTGCATTTATTCATTTGCTCTGTTCTACAATATACACAAAACACTTTTTAGAACTGCTACATTTATACCACTGCCAACAGCAAACCTATGAAGTGAAGTTCAGGATTTCTTTGCAGTTCCATTTGTTCTTATAGAATTAACCACGTTGGCATGTAGAGTTAGGATACTGATCTCAAAGGTGCTTGAATTACTACCGCTTTTGCTGTGCAGTTATCTCTTGGATTTGATGTACAGTTTCTATCTGTATTGAATTTTAGTGTTTGCTTTTTTATCAGTTTGATTTAATTTTGTTTTATGAATACATAAAACATCTACGTGGTTTAAAATCACCACTGTATCGAAAGGTGTACTGAAGTAATTAATTCTGTTCTTCTACCTATCCCAATTGATAATCATTTTCAGTAATTTCTAGTTTATCCTCCCTGTGTTTCTTCTTTGAAAGTAAATTTTAAAATATACTCTTATCTCCCTTCCCACCTTTTTACATACAATATAGCATGTTATATTTTACCCCTTGTTTTTCTCATTAAATTTATATCTAGGAATTACTCTGGTTCATAGAGATCTTCCTCATCATATTTTATGGTTCATTGTGTGGGTATAATATCCGGTATTCAGCTGGTATCTTTTTGATGGACATTTGGTGGTTTTCAGTCTCTTGATAATGCAAAAATGTTTCAGTGGATCACTCTACATATGTTGTTTCTCATTTGTGAAATGATTTCGTATGAATTCCTAGAGGTGTAATTGGGTCAGAGGGTAAATTGGTTTAGCTTTATAAACTATACTTCTATGCTAATCAGTTTAACTTAAAATATGAAGTAAAAAGAGGTAAGAGGACTAGCAGAATAAGATGTTCAAAAGCTAGAGAACAGTGTGCTTTTAGTTTCTAGTGATCTCCACTGCCATTTTCAAGGTAATGGTTTCTTACCTGGAGGCAAGTAATTCCTCGCTGGTCTTGGTGACTCCACTCTTGCTCCACTTCTACTTGTTTTTGAGAGCTGTCTTTTTTTTTTTTTTTTTTTAAACAATGTAAATAGAATTTTGTCATTTTATCATTGTAAGTCCGATTGTACTTAGAGTAAAATCCAGGGTCAATAAAATGTGATTTGAGACCTTTGTATTGTCTGATGTTTTTAGGTTCATTTCTAGCTACTCCTCACATACTTACTGTACTTTAAGATGATGACCTGAGTTTTAGGAGGCAGAATACCCTAAGTATGTTTTTAAAATAATACTGTGTTTCTTTTAAAGAAATCCTAATACAATATAGCAAAAAACAAACAGAAAAACAAACAAAAATCCTGTTTAATCTATGGATTTGACCATTGTTCCTAAGCCTTTGATTTCTTTATTTTATGAATCGAGTCATATTAAAGTAATTGCAAATTGATGCTTTTTTCTAGGAACAAAAATACAAGGTTGAGTTTTGTGCCAGACACTGTACTAGAAACTGGGATACATAGGGTACTTTTTCTGCCCTGGAGGGACTTATAAATCTGTAGGGAAATGTGTTAAAACATAATACAATGTAATAATTTTCTCTAAGTCTTTGCTCTTCATTTGCTTCTCAAGCTACTAGAAGCTAGCCTCTGTCTTTTCATTGAAATTACTCTAGCTAAAGTTACTATATTTCACTTGCCAAACTCAGTGAACCCTTTTTGAGTTCTGGCCATACTTGACCTCTGTGCTTTACTGGAAACTTTAATTGCTCCCTGGTAAACTATTGAAACTGTGTACCCTAGGAACTTTTGTGATTTTGCTTTTTTTGGGTCTTCTACCTCTTCATTACTACTTTGTCTCTAGTTTCTTCATCTGATCCTTAAACATCCTGTACTTTTCATTTTTGGCTGTCCTCTACTCCGCCTGTCCTCTCTCATATAATTCTGTATGCCTTCTCTTGTCCAGACCTGTTGCCTTTTGGGCAGCTTCCCTTGAATGGCCCACAAACAGCTCAATCTTATTTGCTAAAATTGAATTGATCTCCTTTGTCCCTAATCTACATGCACATCTTCATCCTAGTTCTCAGGAACTCTATTTAAACCAGAGCCTTTTTAGCCTGCCCCGATCCATCTCTTTAATACTATGAATTTACTAAGATCTTGTCAATTCTTTGTGTGTGATAACTTGTATCTTAAGGGTCCATTAGCATATCTTAATTAGGCTCTTATTTGAAAAATAATCACATTTTCCAGTTAAAGGTTACTATTTTTGCTATTTTCAGTCTCTTTTTTTAGCCTCCTGATGTTACCTAATGCTTTTATTTTTGAAGTTCTAATCTGTGAGCAAAATATTTCTCTTTCTCGTTATTTCTCATGCCTTTATTTTTGAAGTTCTAATCTGTAAACATAACTATTTCTCTTTTAAACTCTATTAGCTTTATTTTACTTTCCTTTTAGTTATTACCTTAGAGATTATAATATGTAACATTTACTTACTGTAGTCTAAATTAGTAGGAAATTGTTCATCTTCTGAAATTTTGTCACTTATGAAATTATTCAAATAATTTTTTGATAGGTTAATTTCATTAACTAACCCTCTCTCATTTGTGCTATTATCACATTTACCTCCACATATGTTTTATGCTCTAAAATGTTAGGATTATGGTTTTAAACATTGTTTTTCATTTTTATTTAACTCTAAGCTGGTAGGTTCTCCCCCACCCCTGACACTTTTAAGATGCCATTACATTATCTTTTGATTTTCTTCCTTCATTTCTGTTAGTCTTCTGTCAGTCTTAATTGTTTTCTTCTCTGAAAAATTTGTGTATATTTTTCCCCTTATCTACTTCAGGATTTTTCTCCTCATCTTTGTTCTGTCCTTCTTTGCTCTGTATGCCAATTTGGATACCTTCTATTGAGCTGTATTCCTGTTCACTAATTCTCTGTTCTTATGTATCTAGTCTGCTAATAAACCCATCTACCAAATGCCTAGTGACAGTTATTCTGTTTTTTATTTATGTAACTTGTGTTTTCACTTTATGTGGATTCTAGGCATCTAGAATTGATGTCTCTAACCTTCACTCTATTTTCATGAGTATGTTTATCATAAAGCGTCTTAATAACTGCAATATGTAAATCAAATGAGAGTCTGTTACCATTGTTTATTTTTGCTCTTGGTTTCTTATCAGCTGCTCCTGTTTTCGTAGGCTGCCTTGTAATTTTTGATTGGATGACAGACCTTGTAGAAAAGTTGTAGGGACTGTAGATGATGTTATCTTTTCAAACATTATTAGTAAGTTTTCTTTTAGCAGCCAGTTGAAATTCTTTTGGTCTGTTTGAATTTTGCTCTTATTCCTAGCATGTAACACTTATTTCTAAGTCATAGCTCTAATTCCATACAGAGTATGTCTTTTTCATAAGTTATGTGATCATGTATATGTAATTCTGTTTCTCTTCTATTTCATTTCATTGGGTCATTTGCCTATACTGGCATGAATACCACATTTTCTGGCTAGGTCTTGATATCTAGTGGTAAATTCCTCTAGCTTTGTCTTCAAAATTGCCTATACTGTTCTTGAACCATAGCTTTATTTTTTTTTCAAGTTTATTTATTTTGAGAGAGAGAGAGAGAGAGAGAGAGAGAGAGCGAGCATGCATGGGGGATGGACAGAGAGAGACAGAGAGGGAGAAAGATGGAGAGAGAGAAAGACAGAGAGAGAGAATACCAAGCAGGCTCTACACTCTCTGTGCAGAGCCTGACATGGGACTTGAGCTCATGAACTGTCAGATCACTAACTGAGCTGAAATCAAGTTGGATGCTTAAGTGAGCCACCCAGGTGCCCTGAGCCTTTGCTTTGTTATGAATATTTTAAAATCTTCTTTTTAATACAGAGTAACCTGCCTGGGGTTTTGCTTGGAGTGCACTGTATCTAAATATTGGGGGACTATCAACATTATTGCGCTGTTTTCTAACCCACGAACATGTTATATCTTTGTTTACTTAGTTCTTCTCTAACTTAGTATTGTCTTTTTTTAGTATATAAATCTTGAATGTATTTTAGATTATCCCTTGATATTTGTTATTTTTAATTGCATTTTATGATTTATTTGGTGTTCGTGTTTTACTGGTATATAGTCTCATACTTGATTTTTGTATATTGACTGTTAAATGTATATTCTGATACTATATGTGTAATATATACAGGCATGTGCATGTTATCTGAATAATAGCACTTTATTCTCTTTAGTTGTTCAGGCTTTTATTTTTTGCCTTTTGAATGATCTGTAGCACCTTTAATATAGTGTTGATTAAAAGTAGTGTTAGTAGGCTTTCTTATCTAGTTCTGCATATCAGGGGAACAGCTTTAAATATTTTATCATTATAAATGATGTTTACTGTAGGCTTTTTGTAGATAATCTTTATGAAAATAAGGAAGTGTTCTCCTGTTCCTACTTTGCTCCTTTTATCATGAATAGATGTTGAATTTTATCACATGCTTTTTTTGTGTTTTGAGATGTTAATGTGGTGAGTTAGTTTGATTTTTTTAAAATATTGAAACACCATTGCATTCCTGGAGAAAGCCCCTTGTTATGTGTTTATCTTTTCATATGTTGTCCAATTAAATTTCTTATTATTTTGTTAAGGTATTTTGTTTCTGTGTTTATGAGGGTATTGGTTTATAGTTTTCTATTTTTCTTGTAATGTTCATGTTTGGTTTGGGTTTCAGGGTTATCCTAGCCTCATAAAATAACTCATTTTTGTGTATTTTACATAAGAGCTTGTGTACCATTGGTAATGTTTTTAACTTAAGTGTTTGAAATAATTCGTCAGTGAAGCTGTCTGGGCTTAGTATTTTCCTTTCATGAATATTTTAAAATATGGTCTTGGAGTGCCTGGGTGGCTCAACCTCAGCTCAGCTCATGATCTCATGGTTTGTGATTTTGAGCCCCACGTCGGGCTCCTGCTTTGGATCCTCCATCTCCCTTCTCTGCCCCTTGCCCACGTTTCTCTCTCTCCTTCTCTCTCTCAAAAATAAACATTAGGAAAAAAAAAAAAACAAAACACCACAATCTCAGTTTCTTTGTTAGTAAAAGGACTATTCATATTTTTCCGGAGTGGCTACACCAGTTTGTATTCCCACCAGCAGTGCCAAAGAGATCCTTTTTCTCCACATTGTCACCAACATCTGTTGTTGCCTGTGTTGTTAATGTTAGCCATTCTGACAGGTATGAGGTGGTATCTCATTGTGGTTTTGATTTGTATTTCCCTGATGATGAGTGAGGTTGAGCATTTTTTCATGTGTTGGTTGGCCATCTGGATGTCTTCTTTGGAGAAGTGTCTATTCATGTCTTTTGCCCATTTCTTCACTGGATTATTTGTTTTTTGGGTGTTGAGTTTGATAAGTTCTTTATAGATTTTAGATACTAACCCTTTATCTGATATGTCATTTGCAGATATCTTCTCCCATTCCATTGGTTGCCTTTAGTATTGTTTATTGTTTCCTTTACTGTGCAGAAGCTTTTTATTTTGATGAGGTCCCAATAGTTCATTTTTGCTTTTGTTTCCCTTGCTTCCAGAGATGTGTTGAATAAAAAGTTGCCGCAGCCAAGGTCAAGAGGTTTTTGCCTGCTTTCTCCTTGAGGATTTTGATGGCTTCCTGTCTTACATTGAGGTCTTTCATCCATTTGAGTTTATTTTTGTGTATGGTGTAAGAAAGTGTTCCAGGTTCATTTTTCTACATGTCGTCCAGTTTTCCCAGCACCAGTTGCTGAAGAGACTGTCTATTCCATTGGATATTCTTTCCTGCTTTGTCAAAGATTAGTTGGCCATACATTTGTGGGTCCATTTCTGGGTTCTCTATTCTGGTCCATTGATCTGAGTGTCTATTTTTGTGCCAGTACCATACTGTCTTGATGATTACAGCTTTGTAATACAGCTTGAAGTCCAGGATCATGATGCCTCCAGCTTTGGTTTTCTTCTTCAAGATTGCTTTGGCTATTCGGGGTCTTTGCTGGTTCCATACAAATTTTAGGATTGTGTGTTCTAGGTCTGTGAAGAGTGCTGGTGTTATTTTGATAGGTATTGCATTGAATATGTAGATTGCTTTGGGTAGTATTGACATTTCAACAATATTTGCTCTTCCTATCCAGGAGCATGGAATATTTTTCCTTTTTTTGGTGTGTCGTCTTCAATTTCTTTCATAAGCTTTCTATAGTTTTCAGTGTATAGATTTTTCACCTCTTTAGTTATGTTTATTCCTAGGTATTTTATGTTTTTTGGTAAATTGGAATTGATTCCTTGATTTCTTTTTCTGTTGCTTCATTGTCAGTGTCTAGGAATGCAACTGATTTCTGTGCATTGATTTTATATCCTACAACTTTGTTGAATTCATGGATCAGTTCTAGCAGTTTTTTGGTGGAATCTTTTGGGTTTTCCATATAGAGTATCATGTCATCTGTGAAGAGTGAAAGTTTGACCTCCTCCTGGCTGATTTGGATGCCTTTTATTTCTTTCTTTGTGTTGTCTGATTGCTGAGGCTAAGACTTCAATTTTATCTTTTTAAAGGAACAATTTTTAACTTTTAATTTTTCTTCTGTATGTTGGCTCTCTACTTCATTGATTTCTGCTTTTATTCTTCTTTTTAAAAATTTCCTTTTGGCTATAATTTTTTTTAGCTTTAAAATTTTTTAAAATTTATTATTTTTTAATGTTTTTATTTATTTTTTAAGGATAGAGAGAGACAGAGCAGGAGCGGGGGAGGAACCGAGAGACAGGGAGACACAGAATCTGAAGCAGGCTCCAGGTTCTGAGCTGTCAGGACCAGAGCCCGATGCGGGGCCTGAACTCATGAACTGTGAGATCATGACCTGAGCTGAAGTCTACCCTCAACTGACTGAGCCACCCAGGTGCCCCTTTTTTTAGCTTTAAAAAAAAAACAATTTTTTTAATATTTATTTTTGAGAGAGAGACACAGAGCATGTCCTGGGGGAGGGGCCAGAGAGAGTGGGAGACAGAGAATCCAAAGCGGGCCCCAGGCTCCAAACTGTCAGCACAGAGCCCGATGTGGGACTTGAACTCAGGAACTGTGAGATCATGACCTGAGCTGAAGTTGGAGGCTTAACTGACTGAGCCACCCAGGTGCCCTTCTAGCTTCTTAACATGAAAAGTAATAGAGATGAAAAAGTCATTGATTTTTGCTCTTCTTTGTAATGTATGCACTTTGAGTTTTAAAATTTTCTCTAATCATTACCTTAGGTACCCCATACAATTTGCATATTATTTTCATTATCAGCCATTTATATATTTTTTTGATTTCTGTTGTGATTTGTTCATTGGCCCATGAGTTATTTGGAAATCTGTGCTTTAATTTCTTAACATTGAATATTTTCTACTTTTCTGTTGATGTCATATTTACTTCTATACGGTCAAAGAACACAGCTTGCAAAACTGAAATTTAAGACTTGTCCCATGGCCTACTATATGATCTGTTTTAGTCAGTTTTAGTCAGTGTCCCATAATTTACTTGGAAAGAATATGAATTCTGCAGATTTTGAGTTTCATAATTTTGTTAGCTCAAGTTAGTTGAAAGTAGTGTTCAAGTATTTTATTATATCCTTGATTTTTTTTTGTTTGTTTGCTCATTCTGTCATTTTTGAAGAGACGTGTATTGAAATCTCTTCTAACTAGGGTTGTGGATTTATATTTTTCTTCTTCTTTTTTTAACCTTTGCTTTACACAGTTTGAAGTTCTGTTGTTTGGTGCATACAAATTTAGGACTGTAATAAAAATCTCTAGTGATGCTTTTTGCCTTCAAGTCTCTCTTATTGAATATTAGTATGGTTACACCAGCTTATTTTGGTTTTGTTTCTTTTCATAACACATCTGTCTTTTAACTTCAATCTATTGGTGTTCCGTCTCTTTTAAATAGCATTTAGTTGTGGTTTTACAACTTCAGTCTGGATACCCTTTTCCTTTTATCTAGGATATTTAGTCAATTTCTGTATAATGAAGTTATTGAAGTATTTTAGTTTCATTCTATCACCTTTGAACTTTTTATTTTTTAAAAATTTTAGTAGACTACGCATAACAAAATCATTTAAACCAATTTTAAGTGTACATTTCACTGATGTTAAGTACATTCAGATTGTTGTGCAAACTATCATCATCATCCGTCTCCAGAACTTTTCTTTTAATGTTGTAAAGCTGAAATTATGCATTAAAAAATAACCCCCTCCATCTGCTGGCAACTACTATTTTACCATCTGTCTTTGAATTTGACTACTCTAGGTAACTCACATAAGGAATCTTACAGTATTTGTCCTGTTGTGTCTGGCTTATTTTACTCAGCATAATGTCTTCAAGGCTTACCCATATTACAGTATATTTCTGGATTTCTTTCCTTTTAAAGGCTGAATAATATACACATTTTATTATTCGTTCATTCATTGATGGACATGTGTTGCTTTCAGCTTTTGTCTTTTGTGAATAATGCTGCTGTGGACTGAGTGTATAAATATGTTTGAGACCTTGCTTCCAGCCCTTTTGGGTGTATACCCAGAAGTAGAATTGCTGTATCATATGGTAATCCTGGGTTTAATTTTTGAGAAACCACCTTACTGTTTTCCACAGTGGCTGCACCATCTGACATTCCCACCAGCAGTGCACAGTTTAGTTTTTCTGTATCCTTGGTCAACACTTGTTATTTTCTTCCTTTTCCTTCCCTTTTTTCTTTTCTTTTTCTTTCTTTTTCTCTTTTCCTTTCCTCCTTGCTTCCTTTTGAGCCATCCTAATGGATGTGAAGTGGTATCTCATTGTTCTTTTCTCTGCTTTTTTGGTCTTCCTTTGGTTTAATCAAATATGCCATATTGCATTTTTTTCTCATCTATGAGCTTCTTTGTGATACATTCTTTTTTTTATTATGGTATGTTAGTACTATATCTGTGTTAGCATTAAATATACCATATACTTGTGTTCTTTTTTACTAGGGTAATTTTTCCTGGAGGTCACAACACGAATTCATTTATTCATCCCACCCCTTGCAGTATTGCTTTCATGCATTGTGATTCCATGTGTTTTATTTTATTTATTTATTTATTAAAAAAAATTTTTTTTTTATCGTTTATTTATTTTTGAGACAGAGAGAGAGCATGAACGTGGGAGGGTCAGAGAGAGGGAGACACAGAATCTGAAACAGGCTCCAGGCTCTGAGCTGTCAGCACAGAGCCCGGACGCGGGGCTGGAACTCACGGACCGTGAAATCATGACCTGAGCCGAACTCGGCCGCTCAACCAACTGGGCCACCCAGGCGCCCCTGATTCCATGTGTTTTAAACACCACAGTACTTCATTTAAAATTGTTCGATGTGATTAATATTGACATACCTTTACTTTCTGAAATTACCTCTGCAATTGCTCTTTAATTCTTTCTGCATTTATGTTGTTTTCAAAAGTCACTGTAGTATTTTTCCCCTGGCTTTATTGAGATGTAATCAACATATACTATTGTATAAGTTTAAGGTGTACAACTGTTGATCTGATACTTATATATCGTAAAGTGATTATCACCTTAGCATTAGCTGACACCTCCATCACATCATCTAATTACATGTAGTGTTTCTTTAGTGAAAATTTGCTAGTGAAGAATTCTTTTTCTTTGTGAAAATGTTTTTAATTTTTCTTCATGTTGAAAGAAAGATCTGTTTGCTGTAGACTATGTATATGGATTTTCAGTTATTTTTTTCATTGCTTTAAAATTTTATCTTATTTTCTGATTTCCATAATTTTTTGCTGAAATTTGCTCTAACTCTTCTTGTGCTACTTTGAAGACAGTGCATCTACTTGCTCCTTCTTGCTGCTTATAAAATTTTCTTTTTTTTTTTGGCAGGGAGGGTTTCATTCGTGTAAGTACGTTGTTCCTTGATATATTTTTCTTTTATTTCTCTTGCTTGAGGTTCTTAGTGTGTCTTATATCTGGCTGATACCTTCATCTTTATTTTAGAAAATCCTGTCATGATAGGTTCATATACTGCTTCTGCCACATTTGGTCTTCCTTCTCTTTCTGGATTTTCAGTTATACAGTATTTCACATGTTTCTTATTGGTCTTTTCTGTATTTTCCATTTTTTGTTTTCAAATCTCTGAGCTTTAATTTGGATATTTTCTATTGACCTATAATCTATTGACCTATAATCACCTCTAAAATCCTGATTTCTGCTGTGTGTAATTTCTCATTAGCACCATTTATTCAGCCCATTTTGGATATTTCAATTACAGAATATACAGTTCATTTTTTTTTGTGTGTGTAGATTATAGTTCTTTAGTGAAGTTTGTCATCTTTCCATGTATTTCTTTCTTTCATTTTCTTGAACATGTTAATTATTGTTACTTTATGTTTTAGTTTGTTAGCTTCAATATGTAGATTGCATGTTTGTTTGATTCTGTTTTTTCTTTTTCTTTCTTTTGGATATTTGGTTATATGATCTTGTGTTTTGGTGTCCTAGTTATTTTTAGTTAAATGCTGTGATTGTGTCTTTAAAAATTGCAGGTACTCCTGAAGATGAGAGTGAACTCTGGAAAGTTCACTACCTTTCTTCTGCTAGGTAGAGAGAGGAGGAGCTGGACACTTTAATGGCAAATGCTAAATGACGTACAGGCCAGGTTTTGCTTATTTAAAGTATCAGCTATTCTTGATTCCTTTAGGACTTTCACCAAGACTTCTTTCTTCGGAGGTTTCTGAATTCTAAATTTGTTTCATCAGTATCCTGAACTTTTTGCTTTTTCAGAGTTTCAGGTTAGCTTTTTGAGCTTCAGAATTTGATAAATGTCATGAAAAGGAAACAGAGTACATGTTTAAGCCCACTCATGTCTCTGATTTTGTGTCTGTGGCTTTCTCAGACTCCCCAGGCTCTGCTTATTTCTGTCTCCCACTCATGGCTGTCTGCTCAGGGGCAAACATAGTTCTAGCTCTTCCTGTGCCTAGAATTGCCCGAGAAAAAAGCAGCTTCAGAATACACACTCCTTTATAGTCATCTGCTCTCTAAATCTTAGTCTCTCTTGTTCCCATCGCTTTGGCAACTCTAAAGATGCCTGTGAAGAAAAGAAGCTTGTTTATCTGGCTTTTCCATTTCCCAGAGGGATTACTGGTTTGTCAGAAGCTTTTTGTCCCTACTTGGTAGAAGTGTGGACTAAGTTTTGAAGTTACATAGCTACTTATAATGATTTAGTATTAACTTTACTATAGTCTCATTGACAGTGCATAGTATTTCTTTAAAATAAAAATTTACCCTTTTATTTATTTTATTTATTTATTTTGAGAGAGAGAGAGAGAGAGAACAAGTAGGAGAGGGGAGAGAGAGGATCCCAGCAGGCTCTGCACTGTCAGTGCGGAGCCTGATGTGGAGTCGGATGCTTAACTGACTGAGCCACCCAGTCGACCCATAATTTACCTTTAATTGGTGCAAAATGGCATTTCATAGATTTCCTTAATTTGACTTTTTTTTGGTCACTAGTGAGATTTTTATTCATCATTCTACTATTTGTATTTGCTCTTTAGTGAATTGTTTTCTTTGAGATCTTCACAGGCATATCATCGTTCTAATCTACGTGTCAGATTTCTTAGTCAATTGTAAACCATAGAAATGTTTGGAAGAATGTTCTGAAAGAATTTACCGTAAGAATTTAGGAGGAACCCCAGGCAGGATTTTTTTGTTGGTGTGTGCATGTGTTTTGTTGTACATTTATACCCTTGCTTGCTTGTTTAGATGGTTCGGTAGTTTGTGCAAGTTCCATTGTGGTCATCTTTCAGGTCCAGAATTTGTTATCACCTCAGTCTTTTTTTTAAGAATTTTTTTTAATGTTAATTTTATTTTTAGAGAGAGAGAGAGGCAGAGAGAGAGGGAGACCCAGAATCCGAAGCAGGCTCCAGGACCCAGGCTATCGGCACAGAGCCTGATGCGGGGCCTGAACCCACAAACTGCCAGATCATGACTTGAGCCGAAGTTGGACGCCCAACCAACTGAGCCACCCAGGTGCCCCCACCTCAGCCTGTCTTTATGTCTAGAGTAAATTTAGCCCAGTTAGTATTAGATATCCACCCTCTCCATTCACTGTGGCTACAGATGGAGAAATGGGATCCTTTGCCTATTGTAGGTAGGAGAAAGGCAGGGTTTCTGGGAGTAAGGTGTGGGAAAGAAGAGAAAATGATTGGTATCTGTAGTAAAAGAGTGGGCATGGAAGCTGCAATTCAAGCATTATTTCACATTCAGAAATATAGGTCATAATACCCAATCTGTAATTCAGAAGTCTAAAAAGCACTGAAAACAAAGTTCTGCCTAAGTTTGTGGCATATTCATTTGTTGACAAACTGATTGGAACTGATTTGAGTGAGGCACTTATTCCACCTACTTTGAATATTCATGTTATATTGCCAGTGTTATTATATTTGATACTGCATGGTGTTTCACTGGAGGGGAGGGGGTGTGTGTGTCATAATGTATGGTGTGTGTACTGTATTACCTTGTTAAGGTATGAAAAGTTCTAAATTGAGAAACTTGTCTGCTCCTGAGGTTTTTGACTAAGTGATTGTAGACTTGTACTTCTTTAAAAGGACTTGATGCATACTTATTGTAGGGCAGGTGAATACATGGTGAGTTAAGTAGACACGGCCTATAACTTACTGGGCTTTCAGCCAGCACAGTTAAGAGTTTCCTGGATTTCCAATTCCCAATCCTAAAAACAGAACTCTCCAAATATCAGGGTCTTCATTTTTAGAAATATTGTTGGATGTATGTTAGTCTTTTAATATTTCCATTGTGACACGACTGTATCTTTTTACTTGGTATTATGAGTAACGACTGAAAAAAAAAGAGCCCTAATTTGCAGGTAGAACCATGAAGGGAATGGAATATACAATACCAAAGCATGTCTGGTATTTGTGGAAATAGAGGCTGGGTTTGAATATGAGAAATGCATCAGAAGTCTGTGTAGGAGAAAACTGGGCTAAATGTAAAAGTGAGGATTAAGATGATCATTTTGATTCCATCCTAACTATATTTTTGAATAAGGACAATTTAACTGTTTTGGCTCTGTATAATTGGAGATAAACTTTTGGTAGCGGTTTTGGTATTTTTGATTTTCAGCATATTTATTTATTTTATTTATTTAAATTTTTTTAACGTTTTATTTTTGAGAGATAGAGAGACAAGGTGCGAGTGGGAGAGAGACAGAGAGAGTCGGAGACACAGAATCTGAAGCAGGCTCCAGGCTCTGAGCTGCCAGCACAGAGCCCAACGTGGGGCTTGAACTCATGAACCATGAGATCATGACCTGGGCCGAAGTCGGATGCTTAAATGACTGAGCCACCCAGGTGCCCTTATTCAGCATATTTAGAGAGTATATGTATTTAAAAATTTTTATGTAGAAACACTCAGTTTATTGCAGTTTATTACTGTTTATTGCAATTTTTTTTTTAGGAACCTGTGGTCAATTTCTTCCTTCTTTGCAAAGAGTCTTAATAATAAGACCTGTAGTAGTTTGCTAATTTTGTTGAAGTACACATCTTGTTCATTTTTGCTAATGGCATTTATACATTCTTGTAATTAACTGATAATATGTCTTTTAAGAAATTATTTTCAACTTTTTAAAGTAATTGTCAGATAACAGTGTATGTGTAGTACCCATTGGTTTTAGCCACCACTGTTACTTTTTCCTTTTTGACTCAGCAACTCTAAAACACAAAATTGTACAATCTCTCTGAAGACAGTCCAGCAAGAGAAGCAAACTAAATTTAGACAGCTCTGATTAATACAGTCCTCAGATTATTTTTCTGTATGTGAACCCATGACATGGGGAATTTGAAATCGAAATACAGTTAGAAAGGTTTTAGAAGTGAAGTGGATCATTTTTGATAGAAGTATCACTTGAGACTTAGGCAGGCTTACCTTTTTAGGCTTTCTGTTCCAGTCTAGTTTTAATGTGGTGCTGTATTTAACAGAGAAAACTCATAGGTTGATGCCCCCTTGTGGTCTCTTAACAAAATAAATAGCACAAATGGAAATAAGTAATGGAGATCTTAATACATGTTAAATAATTCATTCCCTCCTTTTAAAAATAGTTTTAAGAAAGTGACTTCTGAGGAAGAACAGTAAAGGCATTATTCCTATATTCCATATACTTTATTGACTTTAAAATTTATCAAATGTTATTTTAACCGTATATAACAGAACGTGCATGTGTGTTAGCTGGACACTGATACAAAGAAAAAGAGGTTGTTGGGTTGGCTTCTACCATTGTCATCCTGGACATCTAACTCAGTTACAAATGCCTTAAAAATATGATGAGATGTGATAGTAATTATGGGGCTAGTGTCTCTTCCCCCCCCCTCCCCCCCCCCCCCTTACCCCAAACACATACAAGTAAATGGAGCTTGGGAAATCTGTTGTTTATAGTCACTTGACCTGACCAGGGTCAGATGCTGTATGAGGCATTGGAAGAAATGAGGGTTTTTATTAGCCAGTTGGTGAATTTAAGCTTATTTGCTTTTACCAACATTGGCAAGGTCTTCTTTGTGTGTGCATGTGGGTTTGTGGATGAAGTGGAGAAGTAGTAGCAGCAGCAGTCAGTGCTTTAAGAAAGACCATAGGGGTGCCTGGATGGCTCAGTCTCTTAAGCATCTGACTGTTGATTTTAGTTCAGGTCATGATCTCAGTCATGAGATTGAACCTCACACGGGGTTCTGCACTTGGTGTGGAGCCTGCTTAAGATTCTCTCTCCCTCCCTCCCTCTCTCCCTCTCCTCCTCTCTCCTTTCCTCCCTCCCCCCTTTCCTCCCCCCTTTCCTCCCTCCTTCCCTCTGCCCCTCCCTCTGCCTGTGCGCGCTCGTGCTCTTTCTCTCTCTTTCTTGAAAAAACTCCCCAAAACAGCTGCTTTTCTTCTGTTACCCAGTAAGATGAATGATGGTTAGAAGTGGTCCAGTCCAGTGAGTATGGGCTTTGACATTAGATAGTCCTGGTTAGATAGACCTGTTTCTAAAAGTGATTTTATCTCTTACCAGTTCCTGGGTAGTTGTATAATATTGGGTAACATACTTCAATTTTGAACTCCGGTTTCCTCTCTTTAAGAAGTTAAAACCTACCTTATTGAACAGTTACAGCTCCATTGTCATCATATGAAGTCTTGGCCTATACCACTGTTAGTACTCTTAGAGTAAGGGCAGTTTTGAATTATTAAGTGTACTGTGTGACTTTTTAACTACTGGGTTGTTGGTAAAGACTCCTAATGGTGGAATGTATCTTAAAAAGTGGTAAATCACCTCATACTCTTTTATGGACTATAGTCTTTACTGTGGATTTAGTGCTGTACTACTACATAAGCACATATTTTCTTTATAAATTTCTGGCTTTAAGTGCAATTATATCACATTAAAGTATTTACTAGGTCAATTGTTTTAATAGTTGAAGCCTATTAACTAATTCTTTTTATAAAAATGATTCAATAAGATTATTTTCTTCAGGAATAATAGTTACATGTTTTGGTAGGTTTAACTTAAACTATTGTTGCTTGATAGGCATCTTATTTAAAAAAGATTTTGTGAAGGACAACAAAATAATGAAATGGTTTTTGTTGTTTTGCTTTATTTTTCAAGAGTTTTTATAGAAGCAGGTCCATTTTGTTTATTTAATACTTGAATTAATATGAGTCTATTTTCAGAAGTAGTAAGATTATTTGGATTTATTTAACAGAAAAATTAGTTTTTTTTTTTAACCCATGCAGATTCAACTTTGAATCATCAGATTTTTCTTTCTTCTAAAATTTTCCTTGGCATCTAAAGCGTTGGAATTTACTAATAATTTTCTTTTGAAAAATGTGCTGTAAAAGAGAAGAAAACTAGAAAGATCTCTCAAAATATCAATACAACTGCTTGGGTTTTAGGAACCCAATGGTTTTAGGAAGTAAGTGGGCTATAAATCATGTAAACAAAGATAACTTGTAGTCCTGTCAGAAGGCTGTCTATGTATTTTCATACCTGCCTCTCTCACCTTTTCCTATATTTATCTGACTCTCAAAATAAAGAGCCTATACCTTCGATTAGTGCCTAACTGAAGTCTCTGTTGTCTTAAACCCCATATGTAACTGATAAAGACTTTAAGACTCTTTTGGCAGTGAAAATTTCTCTCATAAATTTTGAAGTGGATTTTTGTTGTTTTATCCTAGAATATCTGTTCTTGGGGAGACTTTAGGAAAGAGAGGGTGAGGTGATTGTGGGGTGGGGAAAAGAGAGCTAAAACAAAGTGGAGACTGGACTGTCGGGGGTGATGGCAAGAACACATGCCATTCTGCTAGGGACTTGTTTTTTAAACATAAAAAGCATATGTGCCAAATTTACATATTTACTAATTAAAAAGGCTTCCTGGAAACATTAAGTAGACTATCTTCTGTAACCTTTAACACTGTTACTAATGGATATTGCTTAGAAAATTTCATCGAAGGTCCTTTAAATAATGTAAATGATTATGAATATGTAACTAGTTAATATGCAGCTACGAAAGGATTATCATGTAGAGGTTAATGAACATTCTGCTCTTATGGTTTGCAGGGCTTTTCTTTTTGTGCTTTTGGCTCACTTCATGCTTGGAAACACATGCATTGGGATTGGAAAGCATCCTGACTGTTTTTTGGGTCTCATCTTTTAATGGGGTTGTTAAAGAGGAACTTTATGAAAAGGATTTCATGAAGATTTTTTTCTTTTTCAATTTACATTTAATTCTGTTTGTCTATTTTATAATTACTGCCAAATCAGAAACAGTGAAATGGATTGATGTAGTTTTAGCCTGGCTCTTCCAGATGTAAAGTCAGTACTCTGTTATATATTACCACTGTTATTAAGTGTTGCTATGTGATTGATACTTACTGAGAGATCTTCATTCTAAGACGGACTTTTTATGCTGAGTTAATGTGTAGTATGGTTGGGTATCTGATTACAGCATGTATTTTGGTACAGGATTGCTGCCTTAGTATTTAAAATGTACCAAAAGGGGACATTTATTTCAGGAATTAAATGTTATAATAGGAATTTAGTGACAGCCCTCCCCGCCAAAGTCTTGTGATTTTGGGGTGGAAACATTGAGCAAGAGAGACAAGAGAGAATATTGGTGTTTAGAATAGTGAACTAAAGCAATGTGTTTCAAACGAGATAATAACTGCTGTCTTTTTCACATGGCCTTGTATTGAGCATTTTGGCTTGTATCCCTTAGTTTCTCTGTCTCTAAAATGGTGCTACAGTATTTGAGATTATTGTTTAAAATTTTTATTAATGGGTAAATTGAAAACAATTAGTAATCTTTGAAAAGGGTATTATTTTTAAATTGCCATTCAAGTGTTTGTTTTTCCTCATTGGTTAGCATTGTTCCCTCCACTCCCCCCCCCCCCCCCCAGTATTTTGAGAATCTGCTGAAATATCTTTAAGAAAAGCAAATAACTCTTGTACTTAATTTTATTGTTTTAACATTATAAACATAGTTTAAACTGGCTATTAAGTGCCTAAAATTTTATCAATTCACTGAGGGAACAAATGGGCTGTTCAGAGCATCTCTTTATCCTAAGTATTTCTTCTCAAAAATGTTAGTAGAAAAATATCCCTGAACTCATTTTTAATGCATCAGAATAAAAATTACAGGTGAAAACATTTGGAGATATAGTGACAAAATAAAATATTTTTACTACTGTCTTTTTTTTTTTTTAGTGATGAAACGTGGATGTTACATTGGTTTTTTGTTATTTATAACATTTGCGTATTCTACAAAATATGTAACGTTGAAAGCAGGTCTGTAGATTGTACAAAATACTAGTTATCTTATATCATATGTCACCTAATAGTTATGAAGCGGGTTTTGTAGCAAAGTATGAATCGGAAGGCTGTAATTTGTTCTGCAGTTATCAGCCTGCATTAGGGGTTATGATAAAGTGTGCTGCTTAAAAACTAACAGTCACATCTCTGTGCATTTGACAAATAAAAATGTATACCGAGATGCTATTAAATCTGTAAAGCCACTGTTCTAGTTTTCTGATACACTGATTTTGTAGCTTTGTGTATAGCCCTGTTTTTTCATGAGTAGTTATCTGTTTTCATGACAGGTGGTCACTAACTGCCAAGAGAAAATCCAGCATTGGTGAGTGAAAGATGGTTTTATATTATTTCTGAAATACTGATGGGGTCATCTGTTTGTATTTAAATAAAGTGTGTGTTATTTTTTTGCAACCCATAATTGAATTCTTCTAGTAATCTCCATTTTGAATGCTTTTGATACTAATTTATATTGTCCTTCACTGTTTACTGAATTACGTGTTCCCTGATTTCCTGAAATTGTGTCACCATTTGTGTTTATTCTAATTGCCTTTTTTCCTTTCCTTTTTTTCAAACTAGCATAGTATTAATATCATTATGAGATAGATAGAGACTGAGACATTTTTGAACATGCGTTATCACAGAGCACTCTGTTTGGGGAATATTCTTATATTTGTAGTAGAATAATGATTGGAATCAGTTGTTTTAAAATAATGATGGAAATATCCACATTTCCCTGAAGTTTGAAAAATCTAATTAATTGCCTACATCCCAGAGCTTTCTTTATGGACTGCACTTTTTTAGAGTGTGGACAGAAAGAAAGCGTATCTATTTTAATGTGCTAATCTTTAGTTAATAGGACAATGCTTGGTAAATAACACACTTTCCTAAGTCTTCTGAGGAAAATGCTCAATTTAATGGTGAATAAAATCTTATATTATGAGTTGTCATGAGATATAGCTGTTGATCTTACAGATTCAAATTACAATATATCCATGCTGTGTTTACGAAGATTTTACTGAGAGAACAACAGGAGCTGTCTTGATTATTGTCTGCAGGGTTATTGCAAAATCATGGTAACTGCCCCTTTAGTGGTGAGATTAAACCTTTGGTTATACACCATCAAGCATATAATATTTTAAATTTATTTTAAGAGGCTTTTTCTTCATGCCTGAGAGATCTCCAAGGAAATAATTTATAGTTAGTATATATCAAATGTTTTTTGGTTTAAATGCACATAGGCTGCAAGCAGTGGATAAGAGTGAAAATCGGTGCAATCTGTACACATCATCTTATTAAATTCTGACTATTGGCGTGCAGAAAATAATCTAAAACTAATAATATCCACTTTATAAATAAAAATTCAGGGACTTCATAATTTTCAATAAATGCAGTGTTGTAGTTGCATCTACTGTAGTGTAAGTCTGTCAACATTTCCATGATGGACGTTCGCTTTTCATTACACATTCAGTCCAGGTTGGAACTTGAAATGTAAGTAGTTGGCCAAAGATTAATCATTTTCCCCCAACCCCCACTAATTTGGCCAAAGAGATCCATTTTACAAATAATTCCGGGGAAATTTTATTCATGTGGACTTCTCTCTATTGGTTTGGTAAGGAATTCAGGAAATCAGTAAGAGATTGGATTCACTCAGAACAGATACTAATTGACTGACGCATATGTGTGAATAACTTGCTTCTGGTTTGCTTTGCAAGATTCTTTCCCTGTTAGACTGAAAATCCTTTGAGGCCAAGGGACATATTTTCTTTCTTTCTTTTTTTTTTTTTTTTAATCCACAGCACCTCCTACTGTGTTTGGCATATTATAGGCACTTAATAAATGTTTGAGTAAGTGAAGACCAAATATATAACATTATAAATGATAAATGCTATATATAACATTTTAGTTTGCAAGTACTGTAGCAGTGCCCAGCCCTGGTAAACACAGATAGAAATGTGATATTTAATTCAGAACATCTTCATGTGACTCTCAGTTTCAGTTGCCAGTTTTCCAAAGCTTTCCCAACTACAGAAGCTTAGATATTTACCTACACATATCTTAAAGTAGTGTATAGTACCTTATTTATATGTTAAAAATTTTAAAGAAATTTTCTAGTTAAAATTTGATTTCTCCTCTATCATTTCTAATATGGCTCGGGAAACAGACTTTTCTGTTTGTTTTTAATGAGGATCTGATACTGCTAGAATGTAAATGGCCAGTGAACTCAGCAATTTAAAAAAACTGAAACCAAAGTCTCTCTATTCCTCTGAAAGCCAGGAAATAGCTATTTGGGAGCATTGTGGCATTCTCATGATATTTTTATTCTGTTAATTCCACAAACAGTGATTGAGTTCCTACCATATGCCAGTATTGTGTTGCTGTTTGGAATTGAACGACCCTGCCATGGAAGAATTCATAGTCAGACACTATACAGGGAAATCACAATAATTTTGGGCTATTTGCAGAGAGCTAGGAAGCAGGAACAGAAGCTGGAACCATTCTTAAGGGTGTCTTATAACTGCTTCTAAAAGCATGTTGCTTTTCAGTTTTCTTTAGCCCTTGGCTTTAGCCTAGTCTAAAATACAATTCATATAGTTAAGCTCCCCCCTTCTTCATGGGATACATAACATACATACATAATAAGGAAAAACAAAATACATGATTTTTAAAAAATGCTTTCTGGTGCTAGTGATGTTTATACTTTTTGTGCAGTTTTAAAGCATTATTTAAGGGAAAAGTAATGAATATTCTAGGCTTCAAAAGTAATCTTATTATTATTATTTTTTTAAATGTAGGACAGGAAGTAAAAATATTTGTAGAAGTGTAGGGGTAAAAATGGCCTGGGGCAGACAGGATATGCTCCCCCCCCCCCAAAAAAACCTCTTCCAGAAAATTAATTCAAACTGCAGAACTTTGGTGAACTAGAAACATTTGTAGTATTTGTTTAGTTAATAACAGTGAGGAAATGTTTGAGCCTAATAGTTGAGAATTTGTGCAACACTTTTACAGCTAACAGTGGTTTACAACTTAGTGAAGATTAAAAAAATTTAAGTACAACTTTTTTTTCTTAAAATACATTTTACTTAACTTCAGAAATAAGGTTTTTTAAAACCCACACACTATTTTCTCATTAAAATATGGATATACTTTCTACTGTTTAATGCACCAGGGCCTGATTATTCTGTTTATAGATTATCTGTAATTTTTTATCTTTTTAATTCTTCCCTAAAGAGCATGGGATTCAGAGTCTCAGACCTGCATTTGAATCCTGTCATTTACTAACTGTAACCTTGGGTGAATTACTAAGATTCTTGGTTTTCTCCTTGTAAAGTGACTATGATACTACTTAACTTGAAGATCGAATGAGATAATGTCTGTAGAACACCCAGACTGGCTCTCAATAAATATTAATAGTAGCTCTGAAATCTTTTTTGGAAATTTAATTGTCAGATGAATAAAGAAAAAAAAAAACCTGTCAAAGCTTTGTAAATATTCCTGAATATTTTGTATTCATGCCATTATCTTCTTTTATCATGATGGAGAGATGGCTTTCTAAGCAGTGTTATTAAAGCTTTACATTAATGTTTTAGATAACTTTTTATTTGGAAGAATTTCAGACAAAAGACAACAGTAGTATTGTGAATCCACTTGTACTCATCACTCAGCCTCAGTAATGATCAACTCATGGTGTCATCTGAGTGTTTGCATTTAAACAGCTTATCCTACCCTCTCCCCACCCCCAACTATTTTGAAATGAATCTGAAAATGTATTCCATCTAGAAATACAGTATATATCTTTAAGACATAAAGCTTTTAAAAATTTAAACTAAAAATTTTTAAATTTGTCAGTATATTTATATAGTTCAAAATTTAGGAAGTTCTAAGGGTATAAATGGTGTGTAGTTTTTCTCCTGCCCTTATCCCCCAATTCTCATTTATCTTTGTAAACAACTGTTTTTGCCAGTTTCTTGCAAATCTTTTCAGAAACAGTTTTCATAAAGGATATATGTGTGTGTATATGTATGTAGGTATATGTGTGCATGTGTATTCATCCACGTTTTTATATATTGTTCTCCCACCCTTTTTGGCAAAAATGAAATCAGACTGTATACTGTTCATTTGATTCTATACCTTGGAGTTCATTCTCAATTATTAGTTAACTCTTATTCTTTATTTCATTTCCATAAATTTCATTGTTTTTTAAAGGTCTAATTTTTAGAGTTACCAAATAAGTTTTGGTACTGATTTTTTAAAAAATAAATGATATTATTAAGAGTATGGCTTTACAACTCAAAATATATTCTTCCCAAGCTGTTAAGTCCATATTTATTATTTCTTAATAAAATTACTCCAAAACTTAGTGGCTTAAAACTACGACCATTTGTTTGTATATGATTCTGTGGATGTACATATTGGGCTTGACTTACCTGTTTTGTCCTTCTGCTACTCTTGTTTGGGCTCACTTGTGTGGTTGCAGCCTTTTGGTGGCTGCGTCAGCTGAGTTGTCCAAAATGGCCTCACCCATAGGCCACAAGTTTGGCGGCTAGTGCTGGTTGTTAGCTGGGCCTCTTTCTCCACGTGCTCTTCTATCTGGTTCACTTTACATGGTGATCTCAGGGCAGCAAGAATGGAAGCTGCCAGGCCATATCCCGTTGGTCAAAGGAACTCACAGTCAGCCTGGATTCAGAAGGTGGGAAATAGGCTCCAGTTGTTGGGAGGAGTGAAGAATTTATGGTTATTTTTAATGCATCATAGGTATTTACTTGTATTGAATATGTCCCACAAGAAAAAAGTTCCATTACTTGTGTTGACTTGTGAGAATTTAATGAAATATGGCATGTGATGCCTGGCACATACATACACATCATATGTCTGTTAGGCATTGTTTGTAACCATAAATTGGATGCATATGAATTGTGAACACTTCACTGTCATGCTTCCTTTAAATCATGTTAAGAGAGTTTTAAGTAGTAAAGATACCTACAAAATTACTTGAAGCAGACTTAAATGAAAATACAGAAAAAGGCATTTTATGTTGTTCAGATATTTAATTTTGGAAAGAATAGATTTAAATATGGGCATACAAATGCTGAAACACTTGAGCATGTGAATTTTATTTATTTTATTTTTAAATTTTTATATAAACTCCAGTTAGCTAACATACAGTGTGATAGTTTCAGGTGTACAGTCTAGTGATTCAACACTTACGTGTGACACCCAGTGCTCATCATAAGAATTTTGAGAGAGGGATTCTAAAGCAAATACTTGGTATTTGTTATTTTTTTCAAAGGAAAAAATACTGTTGGGTAACTAGTTTCTGGTACGGTCTATAGTCAAAGTATATAGTGGGAAATAACCAGAAAGCATACCTAAATAGTTAAAAACACAGATGAAGATTTGTTTTTTGTTTTTGTTTTTTTTGGGATTCCTCTTTCGAGTCAGGCGGTGTGGATGGATGGATGTGTATATCTATCTCTGTCTGAGGTTTTTAGGGATTCTTTGCCCCACAGAAGCACCGAGCTGTTTCATAACAGTGCTATGTAGTCTGTGGTATATTTCTCATGAATTACCTGAAACAGTGCTTTCCTGACTTGACTTCATCTACTTATATAAAACTTGTTTTATTTTATTATGCATAATCTGTGAAATACTGATTTGCATGCATTTAAAACTTTAAATTTATTCATGGTGATGACTTCATTTTTCAGTGTCAGGTAAATTTCAAAACCATGTTTTTCATAGTTCCCATTTTACTGACCAAAAGTTTTTAGTCACTATTTTGTATAGGGCCTTCTCTTTGGGTTTTTTCATTTTCATGTGTCTTCCCTACTCCCATCCTCACCCCCGGTAGAGCAGGGAGCAACTTCCAAACTTCTGAAGATTATCCGTGCTTCTGTTGTTGGAATCTCTGTAGTTATTTAACAAAGTGTCCTTAGGGACAAGGGACAGAGGGAGGAATCATATATAGTAATCCCTTTCTTGGCCACTCTTAAGTTCCTGCATAGTTTTGTTTTTCTGTTTTTTGTTTTTTTAATGGTATGGTACCTTAGTACTGAATGTGGGACGTTAAGTAAGTTTTGGAATTTCTGCATGTGATGTTTCAAAACAAATTAAGTTGCAAAAAAAAAGATTCAAATTGAATGTTTTTTTTTATTAAAAATTTTTTTTAAGTTTATTTTTGAGAGAGAGCGACAGAGCATGAACAGGAAAGGGGCAGAGAGAGGGAGACACAGAATCTGAAGCAGGCTCTAGGCTCCAGGCTCCAGGCTCTGAGCTGTCAGCACAGAGCTCAACGCAGGGCTTGAACCCACCAGCTGTGAGATCATGGCCTGAGCTGAAGTCAGATGCTCAACCGACTGAGCCACTCAGGCACCCCCAAATTGAATGTTTTAAGGATGATATTTTCATTTAAAAAAAAATTTTTTTTTTTAACGTTTATTTATTTTTGAGACAGAGAGAGACAGAGCATGATCAGGGGAGGGGCACAGAGACAGGGAGACACAGAATCCGAAGCAGGCTCCAGGCTCTGAGCTGTCAGCACAGAGCCTGACACGGGGCTTGAAGTCACAGACCGCGAGATCATGACCTGAGCCGAAGTCGGCCGTTTAACCGACTGAGCCACCCAGGCACCCCTAGGGTGATATTTTTAAAAGCAGAATCTGAATTAGGTTTTTAATTTTTTGTCCTGAGTATAAAATGAATACACATATATAGAAAGGTTGAAATAAGAATAGAATAATGATAAATTTACTCATAATTCTAAAGAGAAACTAATTCTCCCTTTTTAAAACATTTTGTTTTATTTGCTTCAGCTTCTTAATTCTGTATGTGTATTTATGTCACCAAGGTCAAACTGTAAATGCTTTTGTTTTTTAAAAAAGTTAATGGTTTTTAAATTGCTGTTAGAATTTGTTACTTCTAGTAGTCCCCTAGCCTTTGTATCATTTTTGTAAGAGCCACAGTAGTTTAATGCTTGATGGTTTTCTGAAAATAAAATGGAAAATAATGCATTATAGAGGATTTTTTTTATAGGGGAGTTTTTTTTTTTAAAGGGAATTTTTTAAGGGATTTTACAAAAATCCCTAAGTACATCTTGTCATGTCATTTATAACATAGTCTTTGATTATGTATTATTCACAGTGTTCATATATACATTGTTTGGCTCACAGTTTCCCACATCACCTTAAATCTGGTGACTCTGATTGATGCTACATCTCAATTTGATTTGGCATACATAATGACTTTTCAAAATCCTCTTCTTAACTGTATTGTTTGACAGCTACATCTCCTTGCGTTTTGAGGTTTTTCATTTTCTATTCATGTTAATTTATTTTTTTATAAGACAATATACAATAAAACTTTTAAGCACTGAAGAGTACCATGTGGGGATAAAGGTGTGAATATGACAACAACAGTGCTCGACCAAGAGGCGGAGCACTCAGTGATAATCCAGAGTCTTGTTCCTTTTTGAGGTACAAAAGTCTAAATTCTGATACACTAAAGATACTTGAGGGTGACTAAGGAAAATGTAGGCGGTAAAAAAATTGAGGCATGAGTACAGTTTAATATTTTTACTAATTTATATTGAACTTGACTACATTGGCAGTGGTTTTCTTGTTTTTATTTAAATTAACTGAGTTAAAGATACTTTTGAGAATTTTACATATTTAAAAACAGGATTGCTCTTTTTTTCTGTTACAAGACCTCTTAAAAAAAATTATGACCTCAAGGGATTTATGAGTGGCTTCTGCTGAAATTATATGCAGATTATAGGGCCTTTTATTCTATCAGGAAAGAATCTAGTAGGGTTTTTTAATCATTTTATTTTATTTTTAAATTTTTTTAATGTTTATTTTTGAGAGAGCATGCACTTGTGTGCACAAACGGGGGAGGGGCAGAGAGAAAGGGAGACACAGACTCCAGGCTCTGAGCTGTCAGCACAGAGCCCAACACTGGATTTGAACTCATGGACCGCGAGATCATGACCTGAGTCAAAGTCGGACTCTCAACCGACTGAGCCACCCAGGCACCCCAAGAATCTAGTGTTTTTATCAGTTTCTCATAGGTATCAGTGACCTTAAATGGCTGTGAACCACTGCTCTAGGAAAACAACATACAAAAAGTTTTCTTTTTTCTGAAATATACTTTAGAAATAAAGCATAGAAAGTTGAAAACAAAATGACAAAACCTATAAATTAGAATCCAGAATGGCACAAACATTCAGAGCTTAAGTGAGTTATAAACTTGTAGCTAAATTCATCTTTTCTGAAAGGCTTTTTTCTGATTTGGTACAGAAATATGTATCAGTTGTAAAAAACTTGGAAAATAAACAAAATTAAAATTATCTATACTCATCACCCAAAGCTAACTGAACCAGGAAGCACTTTGGGGCATTTCTTTCACACTTAGAGTGATGTGTTTTTGTGTAATTTTTAAATGTTCTTCACATTTGCATCTCATTTTATTCTTAGAGTGAAAGAACACTAATGAATGAAGAAACAGGTACCCATGATAACTGACAAGTCTGAAGTCACATGTACATGTTTGTTGGTAGAACACTCGAAACAATTTCCTTAGTCCCAGCTTTGCTGTGTATAATCCATTGTACTCTGTTGTCTTATTGTTGAGACGTTAAATTGAGGAAATCTAGCAGAATGTTAGCTGCATCTGTCTCTCTTGGATAATTTTCTTTTGTTAACTTTAGAAAAATTAGAAGTATTTATATTTAGGTTCATTTTTGTATCTGTTTCTAATAAAGTTTTTTGATGGATTCATAAGTATAAAGAACATGGAATATTTCATCAGTGTCTTCTGGTAGCATAAATTTCCTAGGTATAAAGAGTTGAGAAAAAGGAGTATGCCACCATATTGCCTGAATTTTGTTGTAGATTTCATTTAATGGTATTTTGCCTTAACCATTTAAAAAAAAGTAATAGAAATTTAACACAGATACATTTTAATCTTTAATGTGTCTCCCTTCTCACCCAAATTGTAGATCCTTTACAATGTAAATCCTCCTTTCAAGAATGTTTTCATTGTTTAATATAACCTTAACAATTTATTTAGACTTTTTAAGAGAATACTTTGAAAAAAAATCATTATCATTCCTTTCTTTAGTAATAAGAAGACTTTCCTCTTTACCTGTATATAATCTGTGCCTATATTTTCTTAATTTTAGAGATAAAAGCCCAGGCATCCATCAAGCTAGTGGGTTTTTAACAAAGAAGCAATGCAAAGAAATAAAACAAGGCATGTTATATTTGAGTGATGATCCCTGCAGCATATGGCATAAGGCTTGGTAGCAGAGGAGAAACTCAATAAATGGTGAAATGAATTAAAACAAAGATTTTCTTGAATTCTTAACAGGAAGTTCTAATGTGGGTATGATGGACTAAAAATCATTTCTAAGTAAGATTAGTTACTTAGATTCCAGAATCTTTGGGTTTTATAATTTCTTAAATTAAAAACTTAAAATAACTCTGTCCCAGATTAATCCAGATATTAGTATGAATGTAAAGCCCTTTTCCTTCCCACAACCCCCCCCCCCCCCCCCCCCATAATCATTTGATGTTTCCTGCTTTTTATGTTTAGGACATTAAGTAAAGGAGAGAGAATGGAGATTTAAAAAAAACCCAAAAAACCCTACAGGCTTAATGTCACTATTTCTGCCTATTCCAGCTTACTACTTTTAGTTGAAAATTAGCAAAATCTTATTTCAATCAGTTATTTAAATTTTATTTCCTTTTTTATTATATAAAGATGAATGTAGGTTTGGAGACTTTCTTCTTCCCTCAAACAAGGAATATAGAACTTTTTTTCTTTACAAAGACTTGTCAGTTGCATTTAAGAAGAAGATTAAAAATATGGACTCACTCTCATATTCCCTCCATCTCCTTTTTAATATTTTATTATGAAAATCTTCAAACATACAGAAAAGTTGAAAGAATTGTGTAGGTGAACCTTGATCATATACCTATCCTTATCTCAAGCCGTTAATCCCTTTTTCCCTGATGCATTTCAAAGTCAGTGTACTTCACCTGTAAATACTTGAGCATTCACATCATTTAACTTGCTCTCATACTTTTCACAGTTTTATGAAAATAAGGTGTTTCTTATGGGATTTATCCTGATTCATCCTTAAGGTTAAAGCTAATTTGTAGTTGTGCTATGTCCTTCTTTGCTTCTGCTTTTTAAAACAAAAGGTGCTTTTCAAGGTGTATAGTACATGCTTAGCAAGATTCAGAAGAAGATTATAAAGTTTCTTACATATGACTTAGTGCAGTGCTTTAGTTCTTATTTAACTTTTTGAAAGATTTTTAGGTGGGGCGCCTAGGTGGCTCGGTCGGTTAAGCGTCCGATTTCGGCTCAGGTCATGATCTCACGGTCCGTGAGTTCCAGCCCCGCGTTGGGCTCTGTGCTGACCGCTCAGAGCCTGGAGCCTGTTTCAGATTCTGTGTCTCCCTCTCTCTCTGCCCCTCCCCTGTTCATGCTGTGTCTCTCTCTGTCTCAAACATAAATAAACGTTAAAAAAAAATAAAAATAAAAAGATTTTTAGGTAATCTCTATACCCAACATGGGGCTTGAATTTACATGGGATCAAGAGTCACATGCTCTACTGACTGAACCAGCCAGGCACCCTGAATTCTTATTTTCTATAAGGAAAATTGCAGGAGGATATCTGTTGTAAATTAAATCTTCTTTATTAGATAACTTTTAAAAGTTAAGAATCGAAGCCTGAACCTAATCTGTAAGTATCAGATATGATGAAGACCTCCAGGTCTATATATTATAAGTAAGTAGGCTTGAGTGGTTTATCCCTGATGATATCTGTGTTTTATTTCCATTTGAAAAAAAATTAAGCAATTCCCTCTTCTGAATACATATTTAAATATGACTACAGTGTCTAAAAAGTATGTGTTTCTAAGTAGTAAAATAGAAAAAACAAACTCTTCAAATTTTGGTGCAAATAAAGATCCCCTACTTCCCTTCTGTAACACAATAGTTCTTAGATTCATTCTTGTATTTTCTGCTGCATAGGCTTTATGATCTTTAATGGGATTATTTAATCCCTCTTAGAGGGACTATTTGTAGAATAGACAAACTCTTTGACCAAAGTGCTTGATCCTGGATATTTCTACTAGTGGGACCTTTAGAGAAAGAGTTTCTCAAGCCATAATTTCTCCCAGGGACACTGCTTGTCTCCTACTTGCCTTCCTTCAGAAAATAATTCTGCATGGGCTGCATTTTAAATTTTTTCTTTTCTTTTTGTTTTTGTTTTTGTATTTTTAGAAAACAACTCCGAATTTATAAATAGCAACTCTGATCTTAAACTGTTCTCCAGTATATCCACAGCTTTGTTCTAGAGAGAATCAGTGATATGTTTAAAACTGAACATACTTGATTTGGAATATTGACATGGATCTCGTCAGTGGTTCAATTTACTATTCTTTTAATATACAAAAGAGATGTTTTAGGGAGTCTCCTTTTTCCAGGTGTAGTTACTAAAATAAAACATACTGAATGCCAACTTTAGTTTTTTTAATCTTATATATTTATTTTTATTTGTTTTTATTTTTATTTACTTTTTTTATTTTTATTTATTTAAAATTTTTTAAAAAAACATTTTACTTATTTTTGAGAAGCAAGAGAGCACAAGAGTGAGCGTTGTGCGGGAGGAGCAGAGAGAGAGGGAGACAACAGAATTTAAAGGAGGCTCCAGGCTGCATTGAGTTGTCAGCACAGACTGACGTAGGACTCGAACCCACCACATGAGATCATGACCTGAGTTGACGTTAGATGCTCAACCGACTGAGCCACTCAGGCGCCCCTAATACTAGCTTTTTAGCAGTCGTGGGAACATTTAGACATCTAAGCTGATGTATAGTCCTTGAGCATTTGCTGAATTACTTATCTAAAACATACAAACTGTTAGTGTTTGTTAGATTTAATAATGAGTGTTTACTATGTGCAGGTATTGTACCAAATCAGTTATTTATAGACAGTATCCCATTTATTGCTCACACCAACCCTATCTCCAGAAGCCCCCTGAATGGTAACATTTAGCTCTACTGTACTTCAAGAAGTCCTGCTCTTTGTATCAAGTTGAATGAATTTAACACAATGGAATTTTACCTTAGTGGGTAATAGTCTTTCTTGAAAATTTTTAAATTGGTGTTTTTTGATAGCTCATGAAGGATATTAGATACTCAACATAGATGTTATTGCTAAACCCTTTTTCTCTCTCTTGAACCTGAGAGATAGTTAGGCATTATTCAGGTTTTTACCACTGAAGATGTTAAGACTAGGGTTAGTCTTAACTGGAGCTGGATTCACCCCCTAGCCTGACTTCAAAGCCAAGCTCTTTCTGGTATGTAGCCCTGGGCATGAAGCCTTTTTAAATCATTTTATTTTTATAAAACTTATCCAGAAGGATGATTTTTTCCCCCTTAAACAAATAGAATAAAGACATTTTATGTTTATAAAATATTTTGAGGGAACATTTTACAAAAGTACTTGAACACTAGAAAATAAAAAAGCTCGTGTGAAAGAATGTAGGTCAGAAGACCTAGGATAAATTCATTGCTTGCTGCTCTTTGGATCAAGGCAATCTGATTTCTCTTAAATTGTGGTTTTCCCATCTTCCTTCTACTTTTTTTGAATAAGGAAAATGTTGATGAGTGATATTTACTACAGGAATATTTTTAGGGTGAATAACATAGTATATAAGTGAAATTCCTTGATATTTTTCAGACCAAATAATTTTTATTAATTATGCTCCTCTTGCTTTATGGGCACGGAGGAGTAAACTGAAATCAATTCCAGGATGTTTTTAGAGCAGTCATTTTTATTATCTGGAGAGCGATTATCTGTGTTGCAATTTATTCTAATTTCAGTTTGGCAATATCTACATGTTTTTAAAAATTACTTGCTGAATTGGTGAGTTTTTGTTATTTTTTTGTAAGTTGAAAACACCCCTTTGCTTTAAAATTTTGCTGTGCACACACTTGGTTTAGCCTGCAGCCTATACTCGCAAAGAACCCTTTGAAAACCTAATTTTCAGAGAAGGTTTGAAAACAGGCATCTGCATGAAGGACTGTTCATTTCCAACAGGTGTAAGAACTGGGTTCATAATGTGGAAACATATGACCATCTCTGCTCCTATATCTTTTGGTTGTTTGAAATTAATTTATTAGGTAGCTCTGTCTTGGTATACCTGAAACAGGCTCCAAAGCCACATTTGTATTACCTCTACCTAGTGTTTTCTAGCTCCTGGTTGATTCTCCCTCACCTTAATCACATTAGTATGAATAACTGAAGGGTTATTACACAGTTTTCAGCTTTAAGGTTTCATAGGACTGAAGCATCTGGTCGAATTTTGGGTTTATGCTTTCTGCTCTGCAGCCAGAGCTTATTTCCTCAAGTTTTATTAAATCCCTTCTTCCTTCATTGTAAGTCCCTCTTTTCTCTAAACATCAGGCCCTTCCTCAGTAGTATCTCCTTTATTTACATATTTTATTTAGTTCAGATGATCTTCTACCTTACGAAACACTAATTCTCAAGACGTGTGTTCTAGTTCTAAAACCAAAGTCCTTAAAAGGCTTAATTCTTTGATAACTGTATGGTTGAATAATGCCACTGCTAAGCTTGGTAAACATAGGATTTTAAAATTAAAAAATACTTTAATATTTAAATTGCTAAAATTGGGTTTTTGATTAGTTTGTCTTTTGATATGTAGTCTACTCGAGGAATTGTTAATTTGTGTGTTCATTTAGTATCTGCTATTTTTTCATCAACAGGAAGAAGGTAGATAATGACTATAATGCCCTTCAAGAAAGACTCAGTACCTTGCCTGATAAGTTGTCTTATAATATCATGGTATGTTTGGTGTGTTGCTTTTAAAGTAGTATGCTGTTTCTTATAAAGATACTATGTAAAGTAAGATGTTTCTTTGCTTTATGTATATTGATTCACAAATTGACAAGCTAATAGTATCTGAAGTAACTACCATAGCAAGAGAAGTTGTTTTACTTTAAAACAATCCACTAATTGTTGTAATAGTTGGTATTTACTTTTTTCTTTTTTTTTTCAGATTTATATTAAATTATCACATTTTGGTAACACAAATGGCATAAATGTTAGAACAAAATTTGACAGATTTGGTATGCAAATTTACTTGTGTTAGAAAACTGTAATTAAGACAGAAATATGGCACTTAGTCGTTTCCTGGTAGCCAGAGCAGGAATAGACCATAATGTTGTATAATTCACAGAATTACATCCTAGAACATTGATTTTTTTATAAAAAGGTACTGCTGATTTTTGTCTGAGTGATCTTCGTATTGACATAGTGATCTATTTGTGAGCCCTGGATTAGATTCTTTCATTGCATGAATTTTCTTTTTCATGAAGACTTTGTTCTTAATTGCACTAGCCCAAATGTTTTGTAAATGTATTGTTCTTTATTATACTAGCCCAATTATTTTGTAAAATTTGTAGATTCATTAAAGCTATTTGTTAATTCCAGCTTTGTTTAAAAATGGTTATTTTATTAGAAATAATTTTCAGTTTTTTTAATTAAAGGTATTCTTTATTAACTTAATATTTCATTATTAGTTTGCTTTCATTTAGATTTATGAATGAACACAAAGTATAAACATTCAGAGACAGTGCTAATTTCTCTGAAAGCTTATGTAAATGTGCAGATTGCTTTTCTTGTTTTAACATTGATTTATTAAACTAAAGCAATTTTGTATATGTTTTCCTAGTGTAACTTTAATGTTAAATTTCTATGAAGTTGACATTTTTTCTTAGTGTCAGCACAGAGCTTTTTAATGCTAAGTGTGTCATAAAATGTATTTTTTAGTGTTTTTAATTTTTTTGCCTCCCTTCCTCTCTCCCACATCCATCCCCCCCCCCCCCCTCCTTTCTTTCAACAATAGGTACCATTTGGCCCCTTTGCCTTCATGCCAGGAAAACTTGTCCATACTAATGAAGTCACCGTTTTACTTGGGGACAATTGGTTTGCAAAGTGCTCAGCAAAGCAGGCTGTGGGCTTAGTCGAGCATCGGAAAGAACGTATGTACCAGTTACAAATGATGTATCCTTGCTGGATGTTTATTAGTTCACAAAGTGCCAAGCTGATACTAAAAGTATTGTTCATGATGTATTAGTCCAGACTATTTGTGATTCCGTTGAACTGTAGGTAGTTTGAGTAGAACCAACATTTGAGAATGTAAGCTGGAGAATGGAACATCTGAGTTGGAAAACCCACCCACATTAGTATGTTTTCAGAAATTACAAAGTATAAAAGTTGTTAATATGTGGTTTTATGAGTAGAAGTTGGGAAGACATAAGATTTGGGGTCATTTTACATTTTATAATTTGTTTCAGGTGCTTCCATAAACTTACTTTTGCTTTTAATTCTTTAGTACACAGAAGGAATTTCCTTTTCTTGTTGAACTGAGAGAGATACCTATTAGCAAAAGTAGAAACAATTTTTAAACATGCTTTTTGGTTTAGAAGAAGTCATATTTTCATCTTACAGAGGAGTCCAGGTGTGGAGAAGTTGCTACCCAAAACAGGGCCCTTGTACTTGTTCAGTGATTTGAGGCCTCTGCCTCATTTTACTGAGGTGGTTCTTTAAGTTTTGTTTATCTGTGATACTGTTTGTTGGTGTATACATATGCACATATACATGTTGTAATTGGATGGGTTTGGCTTCAGTTCTAGCGTAGTTGCATTTTAAAATTAGATTTATTTAATATCTATGTTTTTATTTCTATAAAGCTTAAATTGATAGTATAATATCACCCCTACCTGCTTTTTAACCTTCTAGTTAAATATGTGTTTGAAAATAAATTTTTGAGGATTCTTCTGTATAAATGAGGTCATATAGATAAAAAGCGGCTGAGTTTTCTAAAGCTGAAATTATTTCTCTTATACATTTGAGTGGGTACTAGTTAGAGAACTCATTTACTCAGTGAAATTGTGGGATCTATATTTGGATACTCTAATTGCAAATCAACTCCTATAAGTTTATAATTGATAACATATTTTGATCTTTTGTGACACTAATCAGAATCTTATTGTTAGGCCTGTATATAATTTCTAGCAATGGTAATTCTTTTGGCATTACTTCATGAAAATAAGTCATGTACATTAGAGGAAAAAGAATGAGCATAATTCTTTCTTAAAGGCCTTCCTTAGTGGGGAAAGCATTCTTATTTACTAGGGTGGCTCTGCTGATATGAAATCAGTTCATAGTCTGTTGAATGTTGTTCATTTTGATTATCATATGGATATTTCAGCAAAGAAATCTTTAGAAATCAGTTATGACTTCATATATTAATGAGAGAATGCTTCTAGTAGAATAGAAATCTAGAATAGAGAAGCATGTTTTGGTAAATCATTTTCCATTGTTAAAAATGTTTTTGGGAAATGACCAAACATGACTTTTGGGATCAGTGTTGATAAAAAATAATTTTCAGAATACATACCTATACATTACATTTGAGAACCTATTATAAATTCTGAAAAGTTGTTTTCTGCACACAGTTTTATACTCATTTTAATAACTAAAGAAAATGTTTAGATATATTGTGATATCTAACATTTATTAAGAAAAGATACTTTATTTTTCTTATGGAAGAAGAAATATAACAAATTAAACACACAGTCACCTACCTCACTGTTGACAGAGTAATTGGAGAAGGTGGAGGGAGGTCTGCATGTTTCAAAAGTAGTCACAATTAAGGACAAGAATGGACTTACAAAAGGATTCAGAGGAGGTGTCTCTAAAGGAGATGATCTTTAAGAGTGGCCCATTCTTTTGTGCTCACATCTTGCATTTTTGCCATTTAACATGAATATGATCAGCTTTTTAAAATTTTTTCAAAAATTTTAAGATTATTAGAGTGAAATTGACTTTTTAGTTTGGTATACTGTTCCGTGAATCATGACATAAGTAAAGATTTATTTAACCATTGCCACTATCAGAATATAGGATACAGGATACACTAGTCAGGGCAAACTCCCTCATGCTTTCCCTTTGTGGTTACACCCTACCTTTGTAAGACCCGACAATCACAATCTGTATCTATTACTATTAATTTTACCTTTTCCAGAATGTTGTAACCTTCTGAGACTGACTTCTTTCACTCACCATAATGCCTCACTTAAGTTGTACTGTGTATAAAAAGGTCATTCTTTTTTACTGCTCAGTATTTTTCCATTATATTCACGTACCGCAGTTTTTCTGTTCATCCATTAGAGGACATTTGGTTTGCTTTCATTTTCTGGAATTACGAACAGAGCTGACATGAACCTTTGTGCTTTGTGTTACTATTAAATTTCTTTGCTGTTGATAAAACACCTACAAGTTAGATTACTAGGTCATATGGTGAGTGTGTGTTTAGTTTTTAAGAAACTTTCAAGCTCTTTTCCAGAGAAGCTGTATTGTGTAACATTCCCCCAGTCCTAGCAGGTATGAAAGCCCTAGTAGCTTTGTGTCCTCACCAGCATTTGGTGTTATTTTTAAAAATTTAAGCCATTTCAGCAGATGTAAAGCGGTTTTAATTTGTATTTCCCTAATGGCTAATGATGTTGAGCATTGATTCATGTACTTACCTGTCATTTACGTATCCTCTTTGATCTGTTGAAGTCTTTTGCTCATTTTTAAAAGTTTGGTTGTATTTTGTCTTACTCTTGAGTTTTGAGAGTTCTTCATATATTCTGGATACAAGTTGTTGGTTAAATATGTGATTTGCAAATATTTTTCTTAGGATGCATCTTGTCTTTTTATTCTCATAACAGTTTATTTCCAGAGCAAAGTTCTTAATTTTGAAATCTAGTTTATTTGTTTCTTTTATGGATGATGTGTTTGGTGTCATATCTAGAATGCTTTACCTAATCTCAGTTCATGAAGATTTTCTGTTTTCTTCGATAAAATGTTTATAGTTGAACATTTTATACTTGCATCTGTGACCCATTTTAAGTTAATTTCCGTACAAGGTGTGAGGTTCAAGTCTCAATATTTTTACGTATGGATGTCCGGTTGTTCTAACGTCATTTGTTGCAAATCCTTTCTTCATTCAGTTGCCTTTGTACTTTTGTCAAAAGTGAATTAGTAGTCCACATCACAAAAGGATACCATTTCATCCCAACTAGAATAAGCTGTAATTAAAAAGGCAGACATAACTTGTATTAGGATATGGAAAACTCAAACCTCATATGTTGCTGGTGGGAATGTAAATTGGTGTAGCCACTTTGGAAAACAGTTTGGAATTTTTCATAAAGTTAAACATTGAGTTTAGCATATAGTTCTTTTCCACACCTAGGCAGTATACCCAAGAGAAAGTAAAAACATGTGTCTGCACCGAAACTTGTACATGAATATTAGTAGCATTATTCGTAATAGCCAAAAAGTGTAAACAACCTAAATGTCTGTCACCTAGTGAATAGATAAATGTGAATGTTGTTTGGCAAGAAAAAGAAATATGCCTTGAAAACAATATGGTAAATGAAAAAAGCTACAAAAGACTACATATTATATGATTCCGCTTATATGAAATATGTAGAATAGGCAGTCTATACAACAAAAACTCTATTAGTGGTTACTTAGGGCTAGGAAGGTATGGGGGAAATTGGAGAGAGACTTCATTTCTTTGAAAAGGTTATATTTGGAGATGGCACAAAATTTAAAGGATTTCTTTGAAAAATAAGTATCCCTTCTCCTGTCCCTTAGCATCCATTTGGTCAACTTGGAGACATTACTGTTATCAGGATCATACCATTTTGTGTGTTTGCATCTAAAGACTTATGCATTCCTAACCCATTATATACACACCTACTGAAATGGTAGCATGTTTTTTTTACATCTTGCTATCTTTGTTAATGGCTGCAGAGCATTGTATGGGTATGACATAATTTATTTAGCTACTCCTTTTTTGATCATAATGATAAATAATAAGATTATCTCCCACTCAACTGACTTCCCTCCTTTTCCCCCATTCTCCCTCACCTTTTCTCCCTCTATTCCTTCTTTCCATCTGTTTATTGTGGTAAAATGTACATAAAGTTTATCATTTTAGCCATTTTTAAAGGTACAGTTTGGTGGTATTAAGTGTATTTATGGTGGTTGTTTAACCATAATCACTATCCATCTCAAGAACTTTTTCATTTTCCCAAACTGAAACTCTGTATTATAAACAATAACTCCTCATTCCTCCCTCCCAAGTAGCACCCGGTAAGCAATATTCTACTTTTTCTGTCTGTGAAATTTGTTTATTCTAGATACCTGATATAAATAGAATCATAATATTTGTCTTTTAGTGACTAGCTCATTTCACTGAGCATAATGTTTTTAGGATTCATCCATGTTGTAGAATGCATCAGAATTTCCTTCCTTTTTAAGGTTGAATTATATTCTATTGTATATATATATATATACATTTTGTTTATCTGTTCTTATGTCAGTGGTCACATGGGTTGTTTTTACCTTTTGGCTGTTGTGAACATGGGTATAAAAAATATCTGTTCAATTCTCTGCTTTTGACTGAGGTATATATTCAAAAATGGAATTGCTAGGTTGTATGGTAATTCTATTTTTTTTGATTCAATAATTTTAATGTTCATTCTTGATATTAAAAATTAAATAGGACTAGATAGACATTTCCTTAGCCTGATATATATTTATATATCTCAGCCAAGAAGACTGCTTGCCAAATGGCTTGCCAAATGACTTGCCAAATGACAAGCACTCCCAATAAAGAACATGGCAAAAACTTCCATTTTTACTAAAATTATCTAACATAGGTCTGAAGGCACTAGTCAATAATTCTGAATAAGAAGAATCATCAGGGGACTTGAGCAGTCACAGAAAATCTTACTATAAAGCTATTGTAATTAAGAAATATATAGACACTGGAACAGAATAGAGAACACAGAGGAATCCACACATGTGTGTAAATCTGAAAAAAGACAAATGCCATTGCAGGTCAAGAGATAAAGAATAGCTTGTTCAATAAATGCTACCAAGTAGGACTGCCAGGTAGAATACAGGATGCTCAGTTAAATTTAATTTTCAGATAAACAACAAATAATTTTTTAGTATGCATGTCCAAAATATTGCATGGGACATACTTATACTAAAACATTATTCATTTTTATCTGAAATTCAAACTAACTGGTTATTTTATGTATTTTTTTGTTTGCTAAAATCTGTCAACTCTAGTGCCAGGCCAGTGTTACTCATGTGGACAAAAGTTAAAATGGATTTCTATCTCATTTTCTGAGATAATTCTTTTTTTTTTTTTTCTTTTTTCCACATGGTAGGAGTTTAATCTTATTTTTTTATTCTGTTTAATTTATTTTTTAAATTTACATCCAAGTTAGCGTATAGTGCAACAATGATTTCAGGAGTAGATTCCTTAATGTCCCTTAACCATTTAGCCCACCCCCCCGCCCACAACTCCTCGAATAACCCCGTTTGTTCTCCATATTTAAGAGTCTCTTATGTTTTGTCCCCCTCCCTGTTTTTATATTATTTTTGCTTCCCTTCCCTTATGTCCATCTGTTTTGTCTCTTAAAGTCCTTATATGAACGAAGTCATATGATATTTGTCTTTCTCTGACTAATTTCGCTTAGCATACTACCCTCTAGTTAGATTCACGTAGTTGCAAATGGCAAGATTTCATTCTTTTTGATTGCCGAGTAATACTCCATTGTATATATATACCACATCTTCTTTATCCATTCATCCATCTATGGACATTTGGGCTCTTTCCATACTTTGGCTATTGTTGATAATGCTGCTATAAACATTGGGGTGCATGTGTTCTTTCGAAACAGCACACCTGTATCCCTTGGATAAATACCTAGTAGTGCAATTGCTGGGTCGTAAGGTAGTTCTATTTTTAATTTTTTTGAGGAACCTCCATATCCAGAGTGGCTGCACCAGTTTGCATTCCCACCAGCAGTGCAAAAGATCCTCTTTCTCCGCATCCTTGCCAATGTCTGTTGTTGCCTGAGTTGTTAATGTTAGCCATTCTGACAGGTGTGAGGTGGTATCTCATTGTGGTTTTGATTTGTATTTCCCTGATGATGAGTGATGTTGAGCATTTTTTCATGTGTCGGTTGGCCATCTGGATATCTTATTTTCCGAAGTGTCTATTCATGTCTTTTGCCCATTTCTTCACTGGATTATTTGTTTTTTGGGTGTTGAGTTTGATAAGTTCTTTATAGATTTTGGAGACTAACCCTTTATCTGATATGTCGTTTGCAGATATCTTCTCCCATTCTGTCAGTTGCCTTTTAGTTTTGCTGATTGTTTCCTTTACTGTGTAGAAGCTTTTTATTTTGGTGAGGTCCCAATAGTTCATTTTTGCTTTTGTTTCCCTTGTCTCTGGAGACGTGTTAAGTAAACAGTTGCTGCAGCCAGGGTCAAGAGCATTTTGCCTGCTTTCTCCTTGAGGATTTTGATGGCTTCCTGTCTTACATTGAGGTCTTTCATCCATTTGAGTTTATTTTTGTGTATGGTGTAAGTAAGTGGTCCAGGTTCATTTTTCTACATGTCGTTATCCAGTTTTCCCAGCACCAGTTGCTGAAGAGACTGTCTTTATTCCATTGGATAGTCTTTCCTGCTTTGTCAAAGATTAGTTGGCCATACATTTGTGGGTCCACTTCTGGGTTCTCTATTCTGGTCCATTGATCTAAGTGTCTGTTTTTGTGCCAGTACCATCCTGTCTAGAGGATTATAGCTTTGTAAAAAAAAATTTTTTTTAATGTTGTATTTATTGTTGAGGAAGAGCCAGAGACAGAGCATGAGTGAGGGAGGGGCAGAGAGAGAAGTGGGACACAGAATCTGAAGCAGACTCCAGGCTCTGAGCTGTCAGCACAGAGCCCAACATGGGGCTTGAACTCACAAGTGGTGAGATCATGACCTGAGCCGAAGTCAGACACTTAACTGACTGAGCCACCCAGGCACTCCTGATGATTACAGCTTTGTAATACAGCTTGAAGTTCAGGATCCTGATGCCTCCAGCTTTGGTTTTCTTTTTCAAGATTGATTTGGCTATTCGGGGTCTTTTCTGGTTCCATACAAATTTTAGGGATTGTTTGTTCTAGCTCTGTGAAGAGCTGGTGTTATTTTGATAGGTATTGCATTGAATATGTAGATTGCTTTGGGTAGTATTGACATTTTAACAATATTTGTCCTTCTGTCCAGGAGCATGGAATATTTTCCTTTTTTTGGTGTGTCTTCAATTTCTTTCATAAGCTTTCTATAGTTTTCAGTGTATAGGTTTTTCACCTCTTTGGTTAGATTTATTCCTAGGTATTTTATGTTTTTTGGGACAGTTGTAATTTGGGATCGATTCCTTGATATCTTTTTCTGTTGCTTCATTGTCAATGTGTAGGAATGCAACCAATTTCTGTACATTGATTTTATATCCTACAACTTTGCTGAATTCATGGATCAGTTCTAGCAGTTTTTGGTGGAATCTTTTGGGTTTCCATATAGAGTATCCTGCCATCTGTAAAGAGTGAAAGTTTGGCCTCCTCCTGGCCAATTTGGATGCCTTTTATTTCTTTGTGTTGTCTGATTGCTGAGGCTGAGACTTCCAATACTGTGTTGAGTAACTGTGGCGAAAGTGGACATCCCTGTCTTGTTCCTGACCTTAGAGGGAGCTTTCAGTTTTTCCCCATTGAGGATGATGTTAGAGTTGGGTCTTTCATATATGGCTTTTATAATCTTGAGGTACAATCCTTCTATCCCTACTTTCTGGAGGGTTTTTATCAAGAAAGGATGCTGTATTTTGTCAAATGTTTTCTCTGCATCTATTGAGAAGGTCATGGTTCTTGTCCTTTCTTTTATTGATGTGTGAATCATATTAATTGTTTTGCAAATATTGAACCAGCCCTGCATCCCAGGTATAAATCCCACTTGGTCGTGGTGAATAATTTTTTTAATGTATTGTTGGATCTGGTTGGCTGATACCTTTTGAGGATTTTTGCATCCATGTTCATCAGGGAAATTGGTCTGTAGTTCCCCTTTTTAGTGGGGTCTCTGTCTGGTTTTAGAATCAAGGTAATGCTGGCCTCATAGAAAGAGTTTGGAAGTTTTCCTTTCATTTATGTTTTTTGGAACAGCTTCAAGAGAATAGGTGTTAACTCTTCTTTAAATGTTTGGTAGAATTCCCCTGGAAAGCCATCTGGCCCTGGACTCCTGTTTTTTGGGAGATTTTTGATTACTAATTCTAATTCTTTACTGGTTATGGGTCTGTTCGAATTTTCTCTTTCTTCCTGTTTCAGTTTTGGTAGTGTGTATGTTTCTAAAAATTTGTCCATTTCTTCCAGATTGCCCATTTTATTGGCATATAATTGCTCATAATATTCTCTTATTATCGTTTTTATTTCTGCTGTGCTGGTTGTGATTACTCCTCTTTCATTCTTGATTTTATTTGGGTCCTTTCCTTTTTCTTTTTGATCATACTGGCTAGTGGTTTATCAGTTTTGTTAATTCAACCAGCTTCTGGTTTCATTGATCTGTTTTTACTGTTTTTTTTTGTTTGTTTCAATAGCATTGATTTCTGCTCTAATCTTAATTATTTCCTGTTTTCTGCTGTTTTGGGGTTTTATTTGCTGTTCTTTTTCCAGCTCTTTAAGGTGTAGGGTTAGGTTGTATATCTGAGACCTTTCTTCCTTTTTTAGGAAGGCCTGGATTGCGATATACTTCCCTCTTACGACTGACCACCTTTGCTGCATCCCAGAGGTTTTGGGCTGTGGTGTTATTATTTTCATTGGTTTCCATGTACTTTCAAATTTCCTCTTTAACTTCCTGGTTAGCCCATTCATTCTTTAGTAGGATGTTCTTTAGTCTCCAAGTATTTGTTATCTTTCCAAATTTTTTCTTCTGGTTGCTTTTGAGTTTCACAGCATTGTGGTTTGAAAATATGCATGGTATGATCTCTTCTGTACTTGTTGAGGGCTGATTTGTGTCCCAGTATGTGATAGAGATGGAGATGGAGAACGTTCCATGTGCTCTGGAGAAGAATGTATATTCCACTGCTTTAGGGTGAAATGTTCTGAATATTTCTGGTAAGTGCATGTGTTATTCAAAGCCATTGTTTCCTTGTTGATTTTCTGTTTAGATCTGTCCATTGTTGTAAGTGGGGTGTTGAAAGTCCCTTACTATTATGGTATTGTTATCAGTGAATTTCTTTATGTTTGTGATTAATTGATTTGTATATTTGGGTGCCTCCACCTTCGGATCATAAATGTTTACAATTATTAGGTCTTCTTGGTGGATAGACCCCTTACTTATGATATAATGCCCTTCATCTCTTGTTACAGTCTTTAGTCTATAAGTATGGCTACTCCGGCTTTCTTTTGTTGACCATTAGCATTATAGATGGTTCTCCATCCCCTTACTTTCAATCTAAAGGTGTCTTTAGATCTAAAGTGAGTCTCTTGTAAACAGCATATAGATGGATCTTGTTTTCTTATCCATTCTGTTACCCTATGTCTTTTGATCGGAGCATTGACGTTTAAGAGTGTGTACTGAAAGATATGAATTTATTGCCATTATGTTGCTCGTAGAGTTGGAATTTCTGCTGTTGTTCTTTGGTCCTTTCTAGTCTTTGTTGCTTTTGGTCTTCTGTATGTATGTATGTATGTATGTATGTATGCATGCATGTATGTATGTTTTCTCCCCTCAGAGAGTCCCCCTTAAAACTTCTTGCAGGACTGGTTTAGTGGTCACAAACTCCTTTACTTTTTGTTTGTCTGGGAAACTTTTGATCTCTCCTTCTATTTTCACTGACAGCCTTGCTGAATAAAGAATTCTTGGCTACATATTTTTCTGATTCAGCACATTGAATATACCCTGCCACTCCCTTTGGCCTGCCAAGTTTCTGTGGATAGGTCTGCTGCAAACCTGATCTGTCTTCCCTTGTGGGTTAAGGACTTTTTTTTTCCCTTGCTGCTTTCATGATTCTTTCCTTTTTGTGAATTTGAATATTTTGTGAATTTGACTATGATATGCCTTGTTGACGGTCGGTTTTTGTTGAATCTAATGGGGTTTTTGTTGAATCTAATGGGAGTCCTCTGTGCTTTTGATATGTCTTTCCCCGGGTTAGGAAAGTTTTCTGCTATGATTAACTCACATAACACTCCTATCCCTTTTTCTCTCTCTTCCTCTTCTTGGATCCCTATGATTCTGATGCTGTTCGTTTTTAATGAGTCAATGATTTCTCTGATTTTTAAATCGTGCTCTTTTGCCTTCATCTCCCTCGTTTTTTTCTGCTTCATTATTCTCCATAAATTTATCCTCTATATCGCTGATTCATAGCTCTGCCTTATCCATCCTTGCTGCTGTGGCATCCGTTCGAGATTGCAGCTCAGTTACATTTTTTATTTCATTCTGACTAGATTGTACTTCTTTTATCTCCATAGAAAGGGATTCTAATCTATTTTCAACCACAGCTAGTGTTCTTATTATCATGATTCTAAATTCTGTTTCAGACATCTTGCTTGTATCTGGGTTGATTCAGTCCCTGGCTGTCATTTCTTCCTGCTCTTTCTTTTGGGGTGAATTCCTTTGTTTTGTCATTTTGAAGGAAGAAAAGGAATTAATGAGGTAAAAAAAAATTAAAATAAAAAAATTAAAAACAACACACACACATACAAAAGAATCTAATAAATGGTGCTAGATCCTAGGTGTGTTTTGGTCTGGTTGTTGAAAGGAACTTGATAGATTAGGGAAAAGGGAAAAAAAGGAAAATGTTTGAAAATTTGAAAAAATGAATACAGTGAAATAGAATAAAATGAAATTAAGGAAGTAAAATAGAGTTTTAAAAATTTGCAAAAAAGTAAAAAATACAGTAAAAAATTAATATTTTTAATAAAAATTGAAGATAAAAATAAATTTTTTCTTCTGTATTCAAAAAAAGAAATGAAATCAAAAAGAGGAAAAAAAAAATAAAGTTGAATAGATGGACCAGCGAAGAGTTTGAAATATGATTGAAATTACATTGTTTTCTCCTGGAAGTCAAACTGAAAAGCAGTTTATAGAATGTAAACTAAGCTGGTGGAGAGACTTGTGTTCCTTAACAGTGAGGTTGGCCCAGTTGGGTGTGGCTTAGTGTAAGGGCTCTATTCTCCACTAGATGGCTCTGCTGCTTAGCTTACTGGGGTGGATTGTTGTGGCACTTGTAGGTGTGTATGTGCATACATGGGAGGAGTGAAAATGGTGTCACCCAGCTACCCAGTCTCTAGTATCAGAACTCTGTTCTTCCCAATCAGCAATTGCACACCTGTCCTTTGTCTCCGGCTTCCGTCCACTCCCTGCTTTTACACTGTCCGTGACCAAGCTGTCAGGTTGCCAGGCGGCACCTCCCTCCTGAGTTTTATCTCAGATGCAACTGTGTTTCCCAATCCCTCACTTCCTAGGGACTGAGACTTTGTCCCACTCAGAACTTCTGGGGGAGGTTTCATTGAGCAATGGCTGGGTTCCGGCCACACCCAGGAACATTTAGGGACCAGGCTGCTGCTGATGCCCAGAGACTGTGGCTGGCTGCCAGCCCACCCCAGAAAATGTTCACACGATTGTGTAGCAGGAGTGTTTCAGGGATTATGGAAAATCTCAGCACACATCTGGCACCAGGCCTCACCCTTAACGATCTTGTTCTAGTACCAGCGAATTTAGTTGTTCTCTGGCATCTGCTGGCACCGTTGACTGTGGGGGTCCACACAGCTTCAACCAAATGTCCTCCCAACAGGGGAACCGTCTGTCCCCTGTGACCCGAGGACCCCGGACCTCACTCTGCTCCTGGAGATTTGCCCTTCCCACAAGAGCACTGCCGGATATTGAGCTGTGGAGTTTCCAACTCTGTGCTCCCCGTTTTTATAGAGTCTTAGTGAAATCCAAACCCTCTCCTTTCTCCTTTCTGCCTTTTTAGTTCAGTCCCTGCATCTGTTTCCACTTTTCCACTTTCTCTCTAGCTGCTTTTGTGGAGAGGGGTGCTTTTCCCCTACTCTCTCTGCAAGCAAAAACAGCTCCCTGCCCTCTGTGGCTTCTCTGTCCCCCAGTTCACCTCTTCGCGCCACGTACCTGCTGAGTTCTTTGGTTCAGGTTGTACAGATTGTTGTGTTAATCCTCTAATCAGTTTTCTAGGTGTGCAGGATGGGTTAGTGTTGATTTGGGTGTATTTCATGGATGTGAGACACAAAAAAAACTTCCATGCTGTTCCCTGGTAATTCTGTTTTTTACAGAGCCACCATATTATCTTCCACAGTTGTTGAGCCATTTTACATTACTGCACTGTACAAAAGGATCCAGTTTTTCCACATTCTTGCCAACTCTTTGTTTACTATTTCTTTGATTATAACCATCCTAATGGTTTGATTTGCATTTCCACTAATGACTAAAGATGTTTGTTGAGTATTTTTTGTGTGCTTATTGGCCATTTGTAGAAAAATCTTTGGAGAGATGTCAATTCAAGTCCTTTCCCCATTTTTAAATTGGGTTGTCTTGTTGAGTTATAAGAGTTCTTTATATATTCTGAATAGTAGTCCCTTATCAGATATATGATTTATCAGATATATATTTTCTCATTCTGTGGTTTGCCTTTTCAATATATTGATGATGTCCTTTGATGCACAGAAGTTTTAGATTTTGATGAAGTCCAGTTTGTCTATTTTTTTTCCTTTTGTTGCTTTTACTTTTAGTGTCTTTTCCAAGAAATCATTGCCAAATCTAATGTCATGGAGCTTTCCTCCTATGTTTTCTTCTAAGAATTTCATAGTTTCAGCTCCTCATTTTAGGTCTTTCATCCATTTTCAGTTAATTTTTGTTTATTGTGTAAAGTAAGGGTCCAAGTTCATTGTTTTGCATGTGGCTATCCAGTTTTCCCAATAGCATTTGTTGAAAAGACTGTCTTTACCCCCATTGAATGGTTTGGCCCTGTTGAAAATTGTTTGGAAATACATGAGGATTTATTTCCAGGTTCTCTATCCTATTTTATTATTTATATGTTTGTCTTAATGCCAGTACTATATTGTTTTGATTTCTCTACCTCTGTAGAAAGTTTTAAAATCAAGAAGTATGATCTTTGATCTTTTTAAAGACTGTTTTGACTATTCAGGGTTTCTCAAGATTGCGCATGAATTTTGGGGAGGAATTCTTCTGTTTCTGCAAAAATGTTGGGATTTTGAGAGGGATCGCATTGAATTTGTAGATTGCTTTGGGTAAAATGACATCTTAACAATATTAAGCCCTGTAATCCGTGAACACAGGATGTCTTTCCATTATTTGTGTCTTCCTTAAATATGTTCTTTCAGCAACATATTTGTAATTTTTAATGTATAAGTCTTGTGCCTTCTAGGCTAAACTTATTACTAAATATCTTTTTAATGCTCTCGTAAATGGAAATTATTTTCCTAATTTCCTTTTTAGATTGTTCATTGCTAATGTACAGAAATGCAACTTATTTTTGAGTGTTAATTTTGTATTCTGCAACTTTGCTGAATTTATTAGTTTTTTAACAGAGTGTATGCGTGTGTGTGTGTGTGTGTGTGTGTGTGTTTGTAATGTTTTGGGTTTCCTACATATAATATATCTGTCAACAGGGATAATTTTACATATTCTTTTCCAATTTGGATGCTTTTTATTTCTTTTTCTTGCCTAATTGCTCTCACTAGAACTTTTAGTACTGTGTAGATACAATAGTAGGCATCCTCATCTTGTTCCTGATCTTTGGGGAAAAATTTTCAGTCTTTCACTATTGAATATCTTGTCAATTTGGGTTTTTCATATATGACTCTTATTATGTTTAGGAAGGTACCTTCTATTTCTAGTTTCTTGAGTGTTTTGTATTGTGAAGTAGTGTTGGATTTTGTCAAAGGCTTTCTCTGCATCAGTTCAGTTTCAGGTGTACAACATAAAGGTTTGACTTACACATGTTGTGAGATAATTACCCCAATAAAGTTTAGTTAACATCTATCACCTCAGGTACATATATTAAAAATAAATAGACAAAAAAATATTTTTTATTACTTGTAATGACAACTCTTAGGATTTACTGTCTTAACAACTTTCATATATATCATATAGCAGTGGTAATTTTAGTTATATATTACATTCCTAGTTTATTTCTCTTATAACTAGAAATTTGTACATTTGGACCACCTTCCTCCAATTCCCCCAGCCCCCTATTTGTTGGCATTTTGTTGAGGAATTTTTGCGTGTCTACTCATAAGGGATATTAGCCTGTAGTTTTCTTTCAATGTCTTCGGTTGGCTTCACAGAATGTGTTCCTTCCTCTTCAGTATTTTGGAAGAGTTTGAGAATTGATGTCATTTTTTCCTTGAATGCTTGATGGAATTAATCTATGAGGCCATCTGTTCCTGGGCTTTTCATTGTTGGGAGGTTTTTGATTACTGATTCAATTACCTTACTTCTTACTGGTCTATTCAGATTTTCTATTTCTTCTTACATCATTTTTAGTAGTGCGTTTGTTTCTAAGAATTTGTCCATCTAGTCATCCAGTTTGTTGGCATTCAGTTGTTTGTAGTATTTTCTTATAATCCTGTTTATTTCTGTAAAATAAATAGAATTGTCTCCACTTTTGTTTCTGATTTTAGAGATTTGAGCCGTGTTTCTCTCTCTCTCTCTCTCTCTCTCTCTCTCTTTTAGCCCATCTGGGTAGAAGCTTGTCAATTTTGTTGGTCTTTTCAAAAAAGCAACTTTCAGTTTTGTTGATTTTTCTCTATTTTTGTATTCCCAGTTTATTTCCATTTTAATATTAGTTGTTCCTTCTGTCTGCCAGCTTTCAGTTTAGTTCAGTTCAGTTTTCAAGTTCCTTTTAAAGCATACAGTTAGGCTATGATTTGATATCTTTTTTTTTTTTTTTTTAATGTTAGGTATGTTTACCAGATATAAATTACTTTCTTAGCAGTGCTTTCACTGCATCCTGTAAGCTTTGTTATGTTGTATTTTCCATTTTCATTGGTTTCAAGGAATTTTCTAATTTCTTTTGTGATTTCTTCTTTGACCCATTAAATCATGTTGTCATAAATTTCCATGGATTTGTGAATTTTTCACCTTTCTTTCTGTTACTGATTTCTAGTTTCATTGCATTGTGATTGGAAAAAAATACTTTGTATGATTTCAATATTTTATTTTATTTTATTTATTTTAAAGTTTATTTTTTGAGAGAGGAGGAGGGGCAGAGAAAAGGAGACAGAGTATCTGAAGCAGGCTCTGCACTGCAGAGAGCCCAAAGGGGGGCTCAAACTCACGAACTGTGAGATCATGACCTGAACCATGACCTGAACCAAAGTCCAGTGCTTAACTGACTGAGCCACCCAGGCACCCTGTTTTATATTTTTTTAAATTTTAGTGCATTACTGGGTTCAGGAGTAGAATTCAGTGATTCATCATTTACATACAATACCCAGTGCTCATCATAAGTACCCTCCTTGGTATCCATCACCCATTTAGCCCGTCTTCCACCCACCTCCCTCCATAAACCCTCAGTTTGTTCTCTATCATTAAGAGTCTCTTGTGGTTTCCCTCTCTTCTCCTACCCCTCCTTCCCATATGTTCATCTGTTTTGTTTCTTAAATGTCACATATGGGTGAAATCATATGGTATTTGTCTTTCTCTGATTGACTTATTTCATTTAGCATAATACATTCTAGCTTCATCCACGTGATTGGAGATGGCAAAATTTCATTGTTTTTGATGGATGAGTAATGTACCACATCTTCTTTATCCATTCATCAGTTGATGGACATTTGGACTCTCCATAGTTTGGCTATTGTTGATAATGCTGCCATAAACATTGGGGTGCATGTACCCCTTCGAATCTGTATTTTTGTATCCTCTGGGTAGTGGTTTCAAAATTTTAAAGACTTGTTTTGTGGTCTATTATATGGTCTTTCTTGGAAATGTCCCATGTTCTCCTTAGAAGAATATGTATTCTGTTGGATAGAATGTTCTGTACATGTATGTTAGGTCCAGTTGGTCTATAGTTTTGTTCAAGTCCTCTATTATTGCTCTTATTTTTTGTTCAGTATTGATGTCTCCAACTTTTATTGGAGGACTATTTTTCTCTTGGATTCTGTCAATTTTAGCTTCATATATTTGACACTATGTTGTTGGGTGTGTATATGTCTATAACCATTATATTTTCTTGATAGATGGAAATTTTTATTAATATAAGATATCCTTTGTCTCTGAAAACTTTTTTTGATGTAATGTCATATTTTGTCTCATATTAGTATAGTCATTCCAGTTCTCTTTTGGTTACTATTTTCATCGAATATCTTTTCCATCCTTTTACTTTCAACCTGTTTTGACTCTCTTGTTGACCACATATAGTAGGATCCTGTTTTGTTTTTTTTTTCTTTAAATTTTTTAATCCATTCTGCCAAGCCATGCCTTCTGTTGGATTTATTATCACTACTTGTAGGGCAGGGTTTACTTTTGTCACTTTTAAAATTTGTTTTCTCTGTCTTAGAGCTTTAGTGTCTCATTTCCTTCATTATTGCCTTTCTTTGTGTTTAGTTGATTTTTTTTCCTTTGTGTTGTTTTTTTTTTGTAGTAAAATATTTTGATTCCCTTCTCACTTCTTTTGTTAATATTTTATACATATTTTTTGTGCTTACTATGGATACTACATATAACATCCTAAGGTTATAATAATGAAATCATTTTGAATTCACATTGATTATTGATGACACATATTACATCTTTATACATTATGTACCTGTTAACATAGATTTGTAATGATTTTTTATGCATTTCTCTGTGTATCCTGTAGGAAGTAAAATGTGGAGTTTACAAACCATAATGACAGTAATACTGGTTTTTATTTTTGCCCATGTTTATTTACCTTTAGTAGAAATTTTTTTATCTTTGTATGGCCTCGAGTTATTGTCTAGTGGCTGTTCATTTCAACCTGAAGAATTCTTAGCATTTCTTGTAGGGCAGGTCTAGTGATAAGGATCTCCTTCAGCTTTTGTTTATCTGGAAGGATAGTTGCAGGATATAGAATTCTCAGTTGACAGTTTTTTTTTTTTTTTTTTTTTTTAAGCTCAGCGCTTTAAATATTTCAGCCCACTGCTTTCCAGCCTTCAAGGTTTCTGCTGAGAAATCTGCTTGTATTCTCATTGAGGATCCCTTACATGTGATAAATTGCTCATCTCTTGCTGCTTTCAAGATTCTCTCTTTATCTTTCAAAAGTGTGATTATGTGTCTTGGTATTGGTCTCCAGGTTTATTCTACTTGTAGTAACTTGAGCTTTTTGGATTTGTCGGTTCATGTTTTTCACCAAATTTGGAAACTTTTGGGCCATTATTTCTTCTAATAATTTCTTTGCTACTTTTTTTCCTTTTGAGACTCCCTTAATTTGTATATTAGTCCACCTGATAATATCCCATATGTCCTTTAGGCTTAGTTCACTTTTTTCCATTGCTTTCTCTGCTCCTTAGACTTGATAATTTCAAATGTCCAATCTTCAGGTTCACTGATTGTTTCTTTTGCTTGTTCAAATATGCTGTTGAATCTCTGAGGTGAATTTTACAATTCAGTTATTATTTCCACTGTAGAATTTCTGTTTGGTTCCTTTTTATAATTTCGGTCTTTACGTACTCTCATTTTGTTAATGCATTATTCTCTTTATTTCCTTTAATTCTAGTTCTTTGAATTTTTCTTTAGTACACCTGATACCTTTGTTTCTTTAGGAATGGCTTCTAGAGATATATTTTGTTCTTTCCTGTGGACCAGATTTTTTTTTGTCTATTGTATTCCTTTTGGTATCTGATGAAATTTTTAAATTTTGATGGACATTTGAAAAAACAGTCATCTGGATTTTTGGAATAAAGTAGATATGCCCTGAGCCTTCTTATAAAACCCAAAGTGAAAGATTATGGTGTTTCCTGTGTTTTCTGAGCATGTGTGTTTCTTGGACCTGTGTGGGGATTTTTTTTTAATATTCTGTATACATAGCTGCTATTGAATGTTTTAGTTTACAAAGAATCTCACCTCTACTTCTCTTTGCGGTCTCAGATTGTATGTTGTATGGCTCTACCCCTAATCTCTTGTGCCAGGTTCCTGTGGGCCTGTAGTTTCCCTGTAGCCTCCCTGCAGCTTTCATGATCAGTGCCAGCTATTTTCCCCCAACTGAGGTCTGGCTTAGGTGAGACAGATACCAGTTATTTAGTCAGCCCCTGGACAGATAAGAATGTTGCCAGTAATGTCTGGGCTATTCTCTGTGATCCAAGGGAAGGAATAGGGTTCTGGGCTGCTACATTCTCCAGACCGAAGCTGCTTCACGTTGGGGAGGAGGTGGCTAAAGGCAAGTAAAAATGCCATGACATTTCCTGCTGTTTTGATTGTGACTTTTTCTTGGTTGGGTGTTTGCTTGGTTGTTGTAGACTTTTGACTATTTTTTCAGAGCTCTTCTAGTTAGTTTCTGATTGTTCTTGAATGTTTTCTGGTTGCAGTGGGCTGGGGAGACAAGGGCTTTTAGAGCTTTTTAGTCTGTAAGTTTGCTCCTTATTGTTTTAAGGGAAGGTTTTATTTTCCTTTGGACATGGGAAATTTTTGAGCATGTTTATAGTAAGCATATTGAGTGATTAACAGTTTAAGAGAAAGAAATGATATAGATCCTAGATGTGATGGGATTAAATATATAGAAAATGTAGCTTTGGAAAGTATCAATGAAAAAGAGAAAGGAGCAAAGATAGATGAAGAATATTTGTGTTAGTGAAGTTAAAGGTTCAGATTTTCATAGAAATAAAGTCAAGTTTATTTAGAAGTGTGAGAGGTTCGGGGCGCCTGGGTGGCGCAGTCGGTTAAGCGTCCGACTTCGCCAGGTCACGATCTCGCGGTCCGGGAGTTCGAGCCCCGTGTCAGGTTCTGGGCTGATGGCTCAGAGCCTGGAGCCTGTTTCCGATTCTGTGTCTCCCTCTCTCTCTGCCCCTCCCCCGTTCATGCTCTGTCTCTCTCTGTCCCAAAAATAAATAAACGTTGAAAAAAAAAAATTTAGAAGTGTGAGAGGTTAGAGGGTTAGGAAGTATGTGTGGGAAATGTGATATGGCCATCAGCAATTTTATGATTTATCTTAATGAGGCAATATGTGTGTTCTTGTGTATCTTCCATGAGGCATACATATTTTAAGTTCATTGATATTTTGTTATAACTTATGATTTTGGCTTTATCGTTTATGATTTGATTTTATCTATATAATACTTAAATATATACTTATGATTTGTGTTTTATCTATATAATAAATGTCTGTAACTTTAAAACATCATGTATTTTCTGAAAACATAATGAAAAAGTAGTAGGGTCTTGCTCAGTCCCCCTTAGCTTCCATTTCCCATTCCCCAGAGGTAATTACTTTCAGTCTCTTGGCTAATCTTTTGCTCTTTTCTTTTTATCCATATTTCCCAAGTTATTTGTTATATTCTACTTTCTTGACTGTTTTTCAGTTTTATGTAGTATTTGTTAGATCCCTGCCTATAATTAAAGGCTAGCATTTAGATCATTTACATGCTCTTCTCCCTGTCCCTGCTCCCCAAATCTTTTTAATATTATTTTATTATAATTTTGTTAAATCATTGTTCATGCTTAGATTTAATTCCATTCCAATTATTGTATACCTCTTCATTTGAAGTTAACTGTTTTTTGTTTGTTGTGTAATGACATGTGTCTTTCATTAATTCACTCAAACACTTTGATTTTATTCTTAAGAGACCTGTGTACTGGATGGAGTTCTTCATAGTCTCGCTTCAATTTGGCCGGACTTCTATCTTGGAAAACAAAACAAAACAAAACAAAACAAAACAAAACAAAACAAAACAAAACAGTCATCTTCCTGGTGTCTTCCTTTACCATTATACTCCTATTTATTCCTTGTTCCCTGGTTCCCATGGCATCTCCTTTCAGGTTTTACTCATTTTGTTGGTGTATATAGCCTTTAGTAACTTTGTGTGTGGGAGATACATGTTTTGAAATTTTGCATGTCTGAAAATATTTTTTGTACTCCAACTTTTTGTAACCAGACTGTTAGAACTGTAGGTTGTTTTTTTTTTAACAATTTTTCCTTCAGAAATTTGAAGGTATTCTGTTACTTTTTGTCTTATGTATTGCTTTTGCAAAGTCTGAAGCCATTCTCCTTCCTCTGTATGTAACTTGCTTTGTTTTTGTTTTTAGAAGCTCTAGGTTTCTCCCTATTCCCCATGATCTGAAATGCCACTGTGATATATATATTGTGTTTCTTTAAAAAAATTTTTTTTTTTTTTTACATTTATTTAGTTTTGAGAGACAGAGAGAGACAGAGTGTGAGCAGGGGAAGGGCAGAGAGAGAGGGAGACAGAGAATCAGAAGCAGACTCCAGTCTCTGAGCTGTCCGCACAGAGCCCGACGCGGGGCTTGAACCCACGAACTGTGAGATCATGACCTGAGCTGAAGTTGAACGCTTGACTGGCTGAGCCACCCAGGTGCCCCTACCTCATTGTGTTTCTTTTAAAATTTGTTTGCTAGGTATTTGATGGGGTTCTTCCAAGGTGAAGATGCATGTCCTGCAGTCCTGGAAAAGTTTTAATATTATTTCTTTAATAATTTCCTTCTCCTGTTATTCATGTCTTTGTCTTTGTTAAAGTTTTGAAGTGATTTCTTTTTATCTTTGGAATCATGAATTTTTAAAAATATTTCTGTACATTTTAATTGCTAGGAGCTCTGTATTTTTGTTTGCTTTGTTATTTTTGAATGTTCCTTTGGTATAGCATACTGTTCTTGTTTCATGAGTACAGTATTTTTTTTGGATTTTCAAATTTTCTTCATGCATTGTTTTTGTTTCCTCTGCAGTGCTTTTATTTATTTATTTGTTTATTTTTACTTTTGTTCTCCCTTTTTTCCTTCCCTCCCTTCCTTACTCTTTGACATTAACAGTGAAGACTCTTCAGATATTTGGTGATCCTTGGCTAACCATTTATACTTAAGAGGTATGCACTGTTACGAAGCTGTGTGTACGGGTGGAGTTTGATTATTAGTCCTTTCTATAGGGAGTTAAGGTGGCAAACTGATTTTCTTTCATTAAGGAATCTACAAAAATCAGCAGTTTTGGGCTTAATCAGCATCCTACAGAAGAATTTTCTAATCATTATCCTAGTGTTTTGGGAACCAGGCTAGATGTTTCAGGGTTCAGCATGAACACTGTTTTGAGTAAGACTTTTCCTATTTTCTCCTTTGTTCATCACTCCTCCCACAGTCTCTGCAAACCACTGTAGGTTGTAAATCCTTTGTTTAGTCAAGAAAGGGGATATTACCTGGCTGTGCTTTGTGAGGTTGGGGTTTGGAACCTAACCATTCTGTTCAACCTTTCACCCAGATCTTTGTTTTCACCTTACCCTTTCATTCAGAAATATTTCCAAGAGAGGATTCTTTCCAGGCCTGACAGCCCAGATTGACTTGCTGCAGCTTCCCCTGCTGCAGTTAGGTGTTGGCTTTTTCTGTTGAACGCAGTCCGTTATCACTTGTCCAGTTGCCAAGATTTGGTTGACATCATTTTGTCTGCTGTATTTCTTTTCTCTTTTCCCATTATCTTTGTCTTTATGCCTTTGATAAAAATACTTAGTTGTTATTTTAACACAGGTATAGGGAAAAAGTAAATATGAAGTGCATTAATTCAATCTCTGTGTTAAAGCAAAAGTACAAATCTTGGGACTAATTTATGGGGAGATTCTGTACAGAGATCTGTGAACATTTCCACCAGGGGGCATGTCCTGTTGGAACTGTTGAGAGAATACTGA